>NC_138964.1:198479537-199679537 GCF_055761805.1 Camellia sinensis | reverse complement strand
TGTGAGTAAAGCATGCGGGTTAACGCAAGCAATGTGTAACCTCCTGTGAGATGCATAAACACATGTAAGTAAAGCATATGTGGAAACGAATGCAATGTGTAAAGCAAGCAACTTATGAACACATGTAAGTAAAGCACACGCAGAAACGTGCACAATGTGTAACCACCTGAGAATACATATACACATGTAAGTAAAGCATGCAATAATGCATTCAATGTGTATGGCAGGAATGAACACATGTAAGTAAAGCATGCGGGTTAACGCAAGCAATGTGTAATCTCTTGTGAGATGCATAAACACATGTAAGTAAAGCATACGTAGAAACACATGCAATGTGTAAAGCAAGCAAGGTATGAACACATGTAAGTAAAGTACACGCAGAAACATGCACAATGTGTAACCACCTGAGAACACATATACACATGTAAGTAAAGCATGCAATAATGCAGGCAATGTGTATAGCAGGAATGAACACATGTGAGTAAAGCATGCGCGTTAACGCAAGCAATGTGTAACCTCCTGTGAGATGCATAAACACATGTAAATAAAGCATACGTGGAAACACATGCAATGTGTAAAGCAAGCAAGGTATGAACACATGTAAGTAAAGTACACGCAGAAACATGCACAATGTGTAACCACCTGAGAATATATATACACATGTAAGTAAAGCATGCAAGTTAACGCAAGCAATGTGTATAGCAGGAATTCGAATGCATGTACAGCATAAGTATAGTGAAGGCATGCTACTCGTATTTGTTGAGATGCAACCAAATCAAGACGAGGCATTTGTTGAAAGCAAGACGCGTAACGAGCGTGCTAATCATAGTCATATGAAAGCAACGTAATACAACATGTTTAAAGTGATTTGTGGACTCCGCGAGGTACAAAAGGATACGGGAAAGGATGCTCCTTGCACGCACCAAACATCGCACACAGAAGACATGGCTCGAGGTCAACACGAGGACCAGTTAACATTCCAAAGCACACTTTCTTGCACTATCTCGAGTAATGAAGGCACCAATCTGTATAATTGACCCGATCAAGGGCGTAGGAGGTGCATCGACCACAAGGGGAGGTTACTGGTATCAATCCCGACACTCTACTGCCCTGCTCTCCTTTTGCTTTACTTTCGTTTTCTACTGTTAGTTTTAAGCACATTGCACTACCTTAGGCAGGTTTTACTTTCTCAAAACTGTGTATCTTTTTGCAAAAGACATGATGGAAATGAAATAGCTATTTTGTTCAAAAAGGTGTTACATTTGTTATTCTATGCATCGCATCACATGGTATCACATAACAATGTGAATGAAATTGAACTTGGTTTGAAAATTGAGCACTTGCATCGTAATAATCAGGTAGTGAACCGACTTACAACTCGATAAGCAAAACAAGGAAACTCGATAAGCCAACCAAGTGCAAGTACGACTCGATAAGCAAGACAAAGACTTAAAGAGAGTGAAATACAACTCGATAAGCAAATGTACAACAACTCGATAAGCAAATGGGTGTTACTCTGCAGAAATCATCATCGGAGGGCATTGGAAGTGGTGCCAGTCCCCAAATTTTTAGCATTTTCAGCAGATGAACAACTTTAAGAATAGGAGGGAAGACCACCAGCCACAGGGAAAAGCCACCAGCCTTGAGAAATGGTCATCGGCCAACAGTCTTGACCAATCGGCCAAAAATTGTGGTCGGTCGGCACTATATTTGGCCGGCCGGCCATGTATGGGGACGACCACCAGAATGCTGACAGCTGTCTTCCACTCACACCTTATCCTCTACAAAAGGCCTCAGCTTCGTAGTTTTCCTCAATTCAGCACTGATTTGCTCCAAATGGAAGAATTTCTTGCCCAGAATCTCACATGTTGGATTGCTAGCTTGGACGGCTCGAAAAAGCTGAGTTTCTGGGGCTTCAACATAAATGCACTATTCACTCTGAGTCGTACCCTGCAGAACTTTCCATTTCTTCATGCCGCGGCGAGGTTTTGGAATCCAGTAACACATGTCTTCAGCTCTGGCGGGCAAGAGGTATGTCCTATCTTTGAAGATTTCCAAGTTTTGATGGAATCCAAGCGCAACGAAGAAGTCTTGCCTCAGCTTCACTTCGGCCACGCCCAAGCCTTAGGGCAAATATGCGGGTTGACCATGCACAACGTTCGATCTTTGATTTGTGATGGAATGCTGGATATTCCGAGTTTGATTTGCCGGTTTTCTGATGCCGGTGACCGCGGCGACCATAGTTGGCAAGGCTTTCGGCGACATGCTCTTTGTTTGTGCATGCTATCTTATTTTCTATTTGCCTCAGGCTCCGGAGGGTCTAGCGTTCGGTTGATCGAGGTCGCCCAAGGCTTGAAGGAGGGCAAGAGCTGCATTGCCATGATATTAGCCGAGACATTGATGGGCTTGGATGCCTTTTATCGCCGAGAGATGACCAGATTTACGGGGAGTCCACTACTGCTGCAGGTAATGTTTCCCACCCAATCTCACATATGTATTGCTCACATCACTCGGCCCTCAGGCTTGGCTTTTCTCACAAAACCCTTTTCTCACTTTTCTCTCATCGTACATCTCTCTATTCTTTATTCTCTCATTTTTCATCCCTCCCCAGGTGTGGTTGATGGACAAGTTGCAGGTTGTGGACTCTTGCCCAGCATACTCAGCTCGCGGCTACTTTTTCCTGCAACGCCTAGTCAATGCCCTTGATGAGGGATGGTGGTTCGATTGGATGTGCCGCTTGTTCGCAGACCGTATTGCTTGGCGGTGCCCCTGGCTTAATCTACCGGCAATGAGTTACAGCATGTCCCGGCAGACTGGGATTCAGTTGATTGGCTTTACTCACTGTGTGTTCTATTTCCCATTCCGGTTTCAGTGCCAGTTCGGCCATGATCAGACTTGCCCGGCAGAGGGGATAGAGTATCCAGCTGCATTCCCAGCCCGAGGTGCGCAGCTTGCTTGGTATACCGCAGCGTGGAGGACTAGAGAGCTCCTGGCCCCTGCTCTCACGTTCAGTTACACTTTGTCTAATGAGTCCATAGATTGGCTCAATGAAGAGGCACGGATTGGGCCCAGCTTGGCATCAGAGGCTTCGACCAGCTCTGGGAGGGAGCGCAGGGACACCTGACTTATCTATGCCCCAGATTTATTGCTTTATTAGTACTTTCAAGTTTTCTTTATGAATGCAATAAAAAGCAACTTCAATTCGTATGCAAGAGCAGGAGAACTCTGTATCGAAATCAATGAAATTGAAGGCTGTGGGTACTGAAAATTTTTCGCTTTGGTCCAAAAATGGTCTAAGTTGTAAAAAGATTAATTTGAACAAAGTCAACTTTTATCAAAACTTTTCAAAACCATTTTCGATATGGATTAGAACTGGACATGCTTGAAATCTATCATTGAGATGCACAACATCGGATTCCAGCAACTGGAAAGTTGCCCCTAGTTTGAGTAGCACTGTACCAGAGATTACCACCAAAGATCTTGAATGCTGAATAGACAAAGATGACCAAGATGATCAAATGGACAAAGTTGATCGGGGAAAAAGTCTATGGCTGGACTTCAGGATGAAGTTGCCTACGTATCCCAAAGATGGGAATCAAGCCTTACGTAGTTCGGCTCGGGTTCACTCGAGTATTTTCACTCTCCTTTTGCGCTCTAACTTTTTCCAAGGCCGCCCTTTGCGGGTTTTCAACCTTGTGAGCTCAGTTTTTGTAATTTCAAATTTTTCATGCCCTAATTTTTGCCTAGGTCGTCCTTTCAAGTTTTCGGCCTAGCGAGCCTCTCAGGGGTAATATTTCTTCAACTTGTCAGTGTTGATCGGTTGTGAGAACTCTAGGCCATCTAGGTCCATCAAAACCACAGCTCCACCCAACCAGATAGCTTTGATGATGTAGGGACCAGTCCAATTGGGTCTGAACTTGCCCCTAGGGTCGTGGATGGGAGCTCGGTTATCCTTGAGCACCAAATCTCCTTCTTTTAGATTCCTGGACATAACTTTCTTGTTGAAAGCCCGGGCAATTCTGCGCTGATAACCTTGAACATAGTACAGTGCTTTCAGCCTTCTCTCATCAAAGAGCATGAGTTCTTCAAATCTGCTCTGTTGCTAATCTGTTTCGGCTATCTGACGCTCAGCCAGTACTCGCAAAGACGGAACCTCAATTTCAATAGGTAGAACGGCCTTCATCCCATAGACCAATGAATACAGAGTCGCCCCAGTAGAAGTTCTAATTGAAGTCCTGTAGCCCCATAGAGCAAATGGCAGCTTATCTGGCCAATCCCGGTAGGTTTCCACCATCTTCTGCAGTATGTGTTTAATGTTCTTGTTGGTGGCCTCAACTGCTCCATTGGTTTGCGGCCAGTATGTGGATGACTTATGAAAAGCCATGTTGTATTTCTCCAACAAGTCATCACTTCCATCTTGAAGTGGGAACCATTATCTGAAATGATCTCGGTCGGGACCCCGTAGCGACAGATGATGTTGTTCCTGATAAATTTTGCCACGTGTGACGCCTTCAACACCGCGTAAGATTGGGCCTCAACCCACTTTGTAAAATAATCTATCGCGACTAGGATGAACTCATGCCCATTCGACCCCTTCGGAGTAATGGCCCCGATCACATCGATTCCCTAAACTAAAAATGGCCATGGCGAAGTCATGTTGTACAGCTTTGACGGTGGGATGTTCATGCGGTTTGCATAGATCTGACATTTGTGGCATCGCCGAACAAAACTGATACAGTCCTCCTCCATGGTGGACTAATAGTAACCTTGTCTGAGGATCTTCCGAGCTAACATCACCACGTTCATGTGTGCGCCACATTCTCCTCCATGGATGGCCTCCATTAGGCGCTTCGATTCTTCGGCTTCTGCACACAGCTTGTGCATTCCCAGATGACCTCTCTTGTACAGCTTGCCCCCATAAATGATTAACTGAATGGCTATTCTTCTGATTGCCCTTTTATCTTTGGCATTTGCCCCTGGTGGGTACACTTCCTCTTCCAAGAAATTCCAAATGTCATAATACCAGGGGTTCTCGTCCTGAACCTCATCTATGGCAGCAATTGATTCATATGCCGGCGCAAATTTCTGGTCAATAATGACTGGACGCATCCAGACTCCAAACGGGATGTCTATCGTGGAAGATAGAGTTGCTAGTGAATCCGTAAACCTGTTGTTCTCTCTTACTAGATGAGCAAAGTTTAGCTTCTCAAACCGAGGAATTAACAAGTCCAAGGCCTGGTGATACATTATCACCTTTTCTTCTTTGACTTTCCAGTCTCCTTTTGCTTGAGACACAACGAGGTTCGAGTCCCCAATGACATCCAACCGTTTTTCCCCTACTTCCAGGGCTGCTTCTAGACCGGCAATGCATGCCTCATATTCTGCTTCGTTGTTCGAGACTTTGAACCGGAGTTTGAAGGCTAGAGGGATACGAGAATTGTCGGGTGCTATCAGCAGCACTCCTAGCCCATACCCGTATTGGTTTGACGCTCCGTCAAAGTACATCGTCCAAAATTCGTCATCGATGTGCAAAATGGCCTTATCTGGGAATAAGTACTCAACTGCTTCACTCCCTTCCACTGGATGATCGGCTAAGAATTCTACTACGACTCTTCCCTTGACTGACTTGCGCGTCACATATTTCAGATCGAATTTGGAAAGCAACAGCAACCAACGAGCTAGCCTACCCGTAAGTGCCGGTTTCTCGAAAAGATATTTGATGGGATCCAATCGTGAAACCAACATTATAGAGTGAGCTAACAGGTAGTGCCGCAGCTTCCTGGTAGCCCATACCAAGGCTAAGCAAGCCTTCTCCAACGGTGTGTAGCGAGTTTCATGCTCTCGCATCTTCTTGCTCAGATAGTAGATGGCTCTCTCCACCTTGTCCTCTGATTCTTGCGCGAGCATACATCCCATTGTAGTCTCAGTTACTGAAAGATACAATATCAACGGTTTCCCCGGTTCTGGCGGTGACAACACGGGCGGGTTCTGTAAATATTCTTTGATCTGTTCGAAAGCAACTTGGCATCGGCCGTCCCATTGGAATTTCTTTCCTTTCTTCAGGAGACCAAAAAGTGGTTCACAAGTCAAGGTTAATTTCGAGATAAACCGTCTTATGAATTGCACTTTACCCAGAAAGCCTCACACCTCCTTTTCAGTCCTTGGTGGTGGCATTTCTAAGATGGCCTTGATTTTGGAAGGGTCGACTTCAATGCCCCTCTGTGTAATCAGAAACCCTAGCATCTTTCCCACTGTAACACCAAAAGTACACTTCTAAGGATTCAGCCGCAACCGAAATTCTCTGATCCTTTGAAAGAACTTTTGCAAGGCGGTGTAGTGGCCCTCTCTTTCTTTGGACTTGACAATCATGTCATCTACGTACACCTCAACCTCTTTGTGGATCATGTCATGTAATATTGTGGTTGCGGCCCGTTGATATGTAGCTCCAGCATTCTTCAACCCAAACGGCTTCACTCTATAGCAGTAAGTCCCCCACGAGGTGGTGAAAGCAGTCTTTTCCTGATCTTCAGGTGCCATCACTATCTGATTGTAGCCTAAGAAGCCATCCATGAACGAAAGCAAAGCATGCCCCGCTGTGAAATCCACCAACACATCGATATGTGGCAAGGGAAAGTCATCCTTCGGACTGGCTCTGTTCAAATCCCTGAAATCCACGCACACCCTGATCCTGCCATCCTTCTTCGGCACTGGAACAATGCTGGCCAACCAAGTCGGGTATTCAGATACCAGCAGGAACCCTGCGTCGATTTGCTTGGTGACCTCTTCCTTAATCTTGATGGCCCAGTCAGGGCAGATTCTTCTAAGTTTTTGCTTGACAGGTCGGGCCTCGGGGTCAAGAGGGATCCGGTGCTGTACAATCTAAAGATCGATTCCAGGCATGTCTTCGTAGGACCATGCGAAAACATCTTTGAAATCTTTTAATAAAGTGACAAAGCGCTCGCATTCCTCCGAAGACAACGTGGACCCGATCTGGACCAACTGCGGGTCCTTCTCAGTACCAATATTCACAGTAGTGATTTCATCAACTAAAGGTTTAACAAATCTCTCCTGCTCTTGTTCAATTAAGCGTTGCAAAACCAGAGGAATTTCTTCTTCGTCGTTTTCATCAAAATTTTGAAAGTTTGAGTTTATGCAATAAATCAAGGGCACAGAAAAGTACTCAGAAACCACAGCCACATCATTCACATTAAGCACATCCAAACCGTCTGATTCTTCTATTACAACAGACTCAAAAGAGAAAGAAAAAGACGACCTAGACAGGACTGTGGCATCTGGGTTATCACCCCCAGGAATACCAGACTCAGACTCAGTCGAGCTAGAACCTAATTCCGACTCACAAGACTCGGTGGAATTAGATTCCTGCTCACTACCTGACCCGGTGCTGCTTGACAAAAATCCCTCTTCATACTGCCAAATGAGAGAGGGTTCGATAGATGCATCCAAAATGTTTGCTGGTAGGCCCGCAGCCGTTTCATTCCCGATCATGGACACCGAGAAGTTATCCCCCAAGCACTTCTGGTTGATCGGAGGATCTGAAAGTAGACATGCCAGCGCTACCCCCATTTCACCTTCAGCGTCCTCAAACACCACTTTCTCGCTCTGCTTAACCTCAACTGTTGGGTCTGCCTGCTCTTCAGCATCATCTTCCCCAGTTAATTGCAGGTCAAAGAAGATCTCAAAACCTAGCACGCGCTTCCTCTCCGCATTCAGCCACGGCTCGAGGAAGTCACAGAATGGAAAATCCTCCCCCTCCCGGACGAAGCGTCCGTTTAGGGTACCCTGGATGGGCCGGTGCATTAGTTCAAAAGGCTTCCCTACCTGCTTTGCTTTGGCTCTCCTAGCCATCTCCTTGCCTTTCCTTACCCAATCCTCTTTGGTGGGCAAATAACCCAAGCCAAAGGTATGTGGGTTGTGTGGCACTTCGGCCAATGCTGCGATGCCCTTCCGGCCACTCTTTCCCAATCCCATCCCAGGGATGTGCTGAAGTTTGTTCATGAGATACACTGATTGTGCATTGACATACAACCCCTCGTTATCAGCCAAGATGTTCTAAACGACCCGGGCCTCGGCCAGGGTAAATCCTGATAAGAAGACATCCTCCGTGCCATGCTCGATTTCCAAAACCGGTGTGGACACCTCTGGTGGTGGATGGATCGATGAATTCCCAAAAACTATAGCCACCCCCTTCCCATGGGGGTATTTCAACATCTGGTGCAAGGTGGAAGAAATTGTTTGTACGTGGTGTAACGACGGTCAACCCAAAAGTAGGTTAAAGGTTGCGGGAACGTCCAAGACATGGAAATCAATCTCGTGCTGTCCCGGACCAACCTGGGTCTAAATTTTGACAGTCCCTATCACCTCCCTGCTTGTGTTATCATACGCCCGAATCACTTGGGCAGTTGGCACGAAGTCCGCAGGCTTCAACCCGATTACATGTGCCGTCCTTGACGGGCACACATTAATGGCGAATCCCGTGTCGACAAGAACCATTGGTACCCATTTGCCTCTACATTCTACAGAGATGTAGAGAGGTTTGTTGTGATTTACGCCCTCAGGCGGTAGTTCTTTGTCGGAAAAGGTCAACGTCGGGGAACCTCCTCCCAGAAAAACCAATCCAACTAGCTGCTCCGGCGTGGTGTCTATTGTGAGTTTGGCCTTGTCCATGGCTGAAAGGACGGCCTGTCTATGTACTCGAGAAGCCATAAGAAGCCCCCAGATGGAGATGTCTGCTTGTATCTTTTTCAATTGTCTCAAGACGGCCTCATCTTCGAGTTGCTTTTCTTTTTGCTTCTCTGCCTCCCTATCTTTCCCAGACGCCTCTGGTTGATCTAGGTGTGGAGGCTTGAAATACCGTCCACTCCTAGTCATGTGATCGACTTCGCCGATACACCAAGTATCATCTGGTTGGTTACTTCCCCAATCCTCATCCGTGTGGGCAAGACATAAATCATCGTCCTCCCACCACATTCCATCGTCAGCCGACAGAAACCTGTCCGGCTCCGGTATGACCATTCTCGTACTCGCAGTACCCTCCATCCACATGCTCGCAGCATTCTCTGTCCCTGTGCACACAGCAGTTTCAGTTCCCACATGGTCTTTAGCTTTCCTGTTCCTCTCAGAATCCCCAAACCTTTCCTGTTCCAACTGCGTCAGTACAGCTATCTATTCAACGATTCCTGTATTCAAACTACTCAGACCCTGAGCAAAATTCTTGACACCGGCGCTCTCCGGCGATGTATCCTGATTTCCGGCCCTTCCGGCCACCACTATTATTCTTGCCCCTGCTGGGCCCTGTTCCAATTGAGATTCTTCGACAACGTCTGGTAGGTCATCAAGCCACCCGGTAACTTCTACTAATTCCTCAAAATCTGACCAGTTGACTACCACGTCCTCTGGGCATTGTTTGTTGAAAAATTGGAAGTCAGCAAAGTCCCCTTCCACAGCCGCTAAGTCCTCTGATCTTTGATCAAACCCATCACCCTATATCACATAAAGTTCTGCCCTTTCTGGCAACTCCACACTTGATCTATCCTGGCCCGCCGACAAAATGTAGTCACTCGGACTGTACACCTTCCCGGCAAAAACCCCAGACTCCTCAGATTCTGTCCCAACAATCTCATTCTCTCCGGCAAACTCCCCTGTTCCGTCTTCGACAGTCACCACCATTGGTTTGGGTTGGGTTCTGGAGATGTCCATCATGCACAGGTCGGTGCAGTCGGGAAGGAGTACCTCCGGCTTGGGTAGGTGGGAAGGAGTGATATATATGCTAAGATCGTAAGACACGACCCCAGTCTAGATGAAATTGATTCTTTTGGGAGGTGGAGCTTGGTGGTGCGGTGGGAGAGGGTTTGTCGTGACATTGGGTTTTTCGGGAGGCACAATCACCCCATTATCAATGAGATCTTGGATCTCATGACGTAATCGGTAGCATTGGTCGGTGTCATGACCGTGTTGTTGGTGGAATGTGCAATATTTGGTTGGATTATGGGTAGGGGAAGTTTTTCTGGCAATGGCCATGGCTCTAGGGGCATCAAGTGCCCTTTTCTGATTAAAACCCCTAGAGCTTTGGACAGGGGCATATATAGTGGAGCGAAGGTTCTTTGGTTTTTGGGTTGGTATTTGGCTATCTGTGTGTTGCTTTCGGACGCACCGGAGAATGGCGTAGCGGCCATGGTTCTTGGAGGGGGAATGGTGGGGACCATGCTCACTTCAGAGGCTCTTGTAGTTGTAGTGCCACTCGGGCCCGCATTAGTGTTACGGTTAAAGGTTCTTCTGGGTTGCTCTCTGTCATTATCGATCAATCCTTGCTTCAAGGCATCCTCAATCTGTACTCCCATCTCATGCAGATCTGAAAAGGTAGGGAAGGGGAGCACGATCATCTTTTGCATCAGCTTGGGCTGGAGGTTGAGCACAACCATCCGTATTTGATCCTTATATGTTGGCCTAATGGTCATCATTGAGGCGTTTGTCCTCCATCGGGTCACGAATTCTGAGAAGCTCTCCTTAGCCTCTTATCTCGTCGTCTCAAGATCACGGGTCGTAATCCCGATTTGTGTGTTATATGAGTGTTGTGCAACGAAGGCCACAGCCATCTCGTCCCAGTTCCTCTTAACATCATCCTCCAATTTTGCGTATCAGATGGCCGCCACACCTGACAGGGTTCGGCCAAACAGAGACAGCTTTTGTAGTCTGGTAAGGCCCATCAGCCTTAAGATATCTGAAAACAACCTCAAGTGCACCATGGGGTCCCCAGACCCATCAAATCGGTCAATTTGTGGCATCTTGAACCGATCTGGCAGCGTCACAGCTGCGTCCGTATATCCGTCCTCAATGTCGGGAATGGACTTGACTCCTTGGGATTTCTTAAACATCTTTTCCAGCTTACTCAACTTCAGCGCTGTGGGGTCCACTTCGAACTCGAAGGGAGAGTCCGGTAAATTGATAGGCGTGGGCGCCTTGGATAGTTGCGGTAGAATCAGGGGCGGAGCCGGCCCCGTTGGAATGTCTGTATCCTCTTGGGCATTTTGAGCATTTGGTGTCTCCTCGGGTATTGGAACCCTTGGTGGGGGAGGGGCTTGATGCGAAGCAGATGCCCCGGCTTGCTGCTGTAGCCTTATGATTAACTCTGCTTGTTCAGTCATAACCGTGGCCTGTTGCTTGGCGAACTCCGTCTGCCGGACAGCATCTTGCTGCATAATTTTCATACTCTCTTGGAGCTGGCGCACCATTTCCTCTAAACTTGCCATACTGCTCTACTCTGATTGAATTTCCAGTATATATTTCCTCTCTGCGGGAGAAACAGAACCCTGATCTCTACTGTACTCAGGTGGGGTGGACAGAGCCCTCTGAACTGACTGCTGAACTGATATCCTCTGCCTAACTGCCCTTCGTCTAGTAACCAGGGGTAGAGAGTGGTACACTGGTTGTTCGTCTACTAGATCCTCAGATCGATGGAGTCGACGACCTCTAATCCAGAGTGCTTGGGGAATATCTACTGGGTCAGAAGCAATCGTGCTAAACTACCTAGCAAAAAGATAAATAAAGCAATAAGGAAACAAATAACCAGACAAACGGGCAGCATAACAGCGTAAAATAAATATACACGACACACAAGTGGGTATCACAACACACGGTTGATAAGCTGAATACACTGTTCCTCAACACTGATTATTGTCCCGAATCACTGTTCCCAAAACTGAACCTGATACCCGCAGATAACTGATTCTCAAGCACTGAATTGGCGTCCGCAGGCCTGATGCCCAAACTTGCAAACTGATACACATATTCCTGTAGTGACGCACTCTAAAGCACATAGTCGATAAGTGAGAGCCAAAACACCCCTATGTTGGGGTAGGGTTTCCCTGTCCTATTTTGTCTGGAGCTAGGGTTTAACTACGCACGCAGCGGTTTCAAACAACCTAACATTGGGTAAGCAACCTGTCCTAGTTTGGAATGGTCACTATGGATTCCGAATATGCACTAGGTCGAATGGTCAAAAAGGGTGCCCCGGTAAAACCGGGGTTTGTGTTCCCATACTGGCAGAGCCCAAAACCGGTTAGCCTTATGGTCATGCCTTGACAAGGCAAGCCTCCGGCAAACCGTTCAGGAATAGCGGATGGCAAACACGGTGTCCTAGGCACACCAATGCACATGCAATGCAAAGAAACACATAAGTGTAGTCAAAACAAGATATCATGAGTTCGAGTCAAGTTCTCTAAATCCCCAGCAAAGTCGCCAGAAACTGTAGACATGCCCGAACGCCCCGGGGGGAGATCCTCCGTTCTGTTCATATTTGGACTCACTAAAGTTCGGACTCAAATTGTCACGGTTCTTAATCTGAACCAAAGAGTCCAAATCCGGCAAATCGTTTTAGAAAACTGATTTTTAGAAAAGAAGTGCCAAACATGGACTGCTTTGCCAGATACAGAGTCGCCACCTAAATATTTTAGTTTGAGAAATTTAGGAAACCCTGACTCGGTGCCAAAGGCCACATGTCCGCCATCACCAAAGTTGCCACAGCTCGGGAACTTGGGTATGATTGGGGAAGGTCAGCTATGAGCACCCCCTCTCGCCCGATCAAAGATCGGCCTCTACTAACCATGATATCTTGTTTTGAAGACATTATGCGTTCTTATTCCGGTTATTTGCCTAGATTTACTACGTGATGTGCACAGCAAACAAGTACAAACTAAGTCACCTAAATGGGAACAAAACATTTCATATTTGTTTGTTTGAAAATGGTTTGATGATGCTACCCGCAAGTAGGCTAAGATGTGGATTTTTCCACCCTCAAGTGGACTTAGAAAATATGGTTTTGCCACTCTCAAGTGGGCTTAAAACTCGAATTCAATGCGTTGTTCCAATTTAAGTAACTCAACCTTCACCCACAGGCATTCAGGCAGTTATAACACGTAAGCACATAGCCTCATGGTAAGCATGCTATCATGGCAACACTCACACTCATGCAAGGATGCTAAAACATAAATGCTTACCGAGTACTCCAAGCAAAAACAGAAACTAGTTAGTAATCATATGCATGATCCTAGTTCATGTTAAGATGGCTAATGCAACACATGCAAGATGCAGCTACAATAGGCTCAGCTAATTTATGGATAACATGTGAAATGCTACAACTAACACGTATTTAATTTGGAATTGAAATACAAATGCAGTTAGAATGATGCGTCGAGCCCGGTACATGCAAAACAATTGAATGGATGCAAACATGCTATCATACTATATGCTAATTGAAACATGCCCTAGACTAACCATCGAAAGCTAGTAAATAAAAGGGAAGAAAGACGTGGGGGTTGGAAAACATGTACATACGCACCCACACTTATTACAATCACGCCCTCACTTGGAGGGACAAAAAGAATAATACAGTCCGAATAATGAATCAACTATCCTAACTAATTAATTATTACAGACCCTCTAATTAATTAACAAATTAATCACAAAAATAATTTAAATGTGAAGCTAAAGAGACTGCCACAGCTCTGCCTCGGAATGCGCGAATGATGCATGCTTGACTCGCCCCGCTCGGAAACTCACTTTCATAGCACTGTTGCCTCTGTTTACACTGCCCTGCTCCTCTGAATATTTGCACAAGTCCCAAGGATGCTTCTCTGAACACTAGGGAGCATCACCGACCAAGTGGGAACACCACCAGCCAAAGGGAATGGTCATCAACCATTGGTTGAGCCATCGGCTAATTGTATTTGGTCGATCGGCACTCCAAGTAGCCGACCGGCTATTTCTTCCTGCAGAATCCTGCAATTGACAGCAGCAGAGGTCAGGCAGTGTATGGCATGGAATTTTCAAGCAAATGTGAGCATGGCCGCACTCCCTATCATGCAATGGACTCAAGGGAGCATGACCCTCGATCTTTGGGCCATCAATTATGCATTTTGATGCATGATGGCCTAAAAGGCCAAGTTTGCTATTTAATATAAAATGCATGCACAAAAGAGATGAATGCCTTATGCCCTATCATGTTGGGGTCAAGGGCATTGGCGACCGAGGGTTGAGGCGTGTTTCGTCACTTTGAGTACGAACACACCTCACCCCTCATGCTTGGTTTGACACCCCAAACCAAGCAATGCAATGCATGCATACAAATATGGCTCAAAAATGCAACATGAGGCTAAGATGCAAAACATGCCAAATGCAATGCAATCCACCATGCAAGCATGCAATGTTCCAAACATGCAATGCTACAATGCAACCTATCATGTAATGCTAACATGGTATAATGCAAGCATGCAACTAGGGGCAACAAGTCAAGCATACAACCATGTACAAGAATGGACTTAGACTGAAGTGGGAGGCCTCAGCCACACCCCAAAACAGTGGCCAAAGGTGGTGTAAATGGTGGACAAATGTTCATGCAAACATGCACATCAACGAGCCTAAGACTAAGGCATAAAAAGGAGCATTCTACCACCACTATCATGATCACACATGGCATGAATTAAACAACCAAAAACAGAGTTTCAATATGCAAAATGAGCCCCCAAAACCCACTGATATGGCAGCCCCAAAGACTTAAACACTTAAGCATGCACAATGCTCATTTCAAGGCACAACAAAACAACTCTTCAAGGCATGAAAGGGTTGATAAATGTAATCATACAAGCATGATTTATTGACTGAAATGGCATGAGAAATGACTCCAAATCACTGAAACAACCCAACTCAAGCATGCTCATGACTCACATCCTCAAGGTTCACAAGCCAAAATGCAAAGAGGCTATACCAAACATGGCAAGTATGATCAAAACAGCACCCAATAGGCCTCAAGCATGGTAAGATATGGCTAAGAACTTCACAAAGTTAGGCCAAAACATGAGAGCATGGTAGGCTAAATGCATGATGCACTTCTAGGCCAAAGAGAGGAATACAAAGCAAGTATATTAAACATGAAAGGGGCCATTAATCCAACCAAAAAAAGAGGCCTAATATGACCCAAAAACACCCAAAAACCTCTAAAATGAAGCCAAGAACAACTAATCATGCATGCTACCCTTATGAGCCAAAAACAAGGACAAAAGAGAGACAAAGGGAGAGGGGTGCCCCTCCCCTATGCAAGACCTCAAACCCCCTTCTTCACCACTGAAAATCCACTGGATTTCAGTGGTGAGAAGGCCAATACACCAAGGTAATCAAAGCTTGACATTGGAAGCACAAAAACGGCCAAACAAGGCCTAAGAGGGAGAGGTCGACCCCCAACACCAAAATGACCTTAATGAAGTATCTTAAGCATGCAAATAAAAGACTTTTTTTAGTTATACGCAAAGTCTAAAACAGTAACCAAGATAGGCTAAAGACTAGTGCAAGATTAGAGAATATAAAGTAAATAATGTTACCGTTGAAGAACACTCCAAGAACAGCAAGCTCAGCCCTCTTCTACTGATCAAAACCGACCCAAAACTTCAAGAACAAACCCTCAAGGCCACCCAAGCAAAGTATGGTGTAATGCTATGTGTCTTAGTGCAAAACTAAGAAGAAAACACACCTTTTGGCTATTAAACACACACAAATGAAGAGAGAGAGGGAGATACAGAGAGAAAAGATGTATATCAGATATATTTGTGTATAAGGTCTGGTTTTGCTGAACCAAAACAAAGGAGGAGGATGGGGCTCTTATATAAGCAAGGCAAGGTGTAAAGCTTACAAGAGAAGCTAAAGAAGAAGGGTCAAAGAGGCCAAGTCTTCCAAGAGAAGCTAAGCTAAGGGTGCAAGCTTCTTGAGGAAGCTATGACAAAAGGTCAAGCTTCCTCAAGAAGCTTGATCAAAGGGTGCAATCTTGTCTAGGAAGCTTGGACCCAAAAGGGTGCAAAGGTTCAAAACAGCCACACCCGTGCATGGGGGGCAGGGTCCGTGCATCCCAGTTGGCACAGCTGGCATGCATTATGCCTGAAAAAGGCAAAAAGGTGGTACCGGCCAGCAAAAGAGGCCATCGGCTAAATAAATGGTCGGCCGGCCATACCACATGCCGACCGGCCAATGGTATATTTCACCAATGGCCGGTAGCAAGAATACACGGCCGGTGGCCTCAAGCCAAGGCCGGTGGGTGTCAGGGGTAGCTAACAAGCTACTCTCTACCCTCAGGTACAAAAACAAACAAGTCCTTGGTGCAAAACCAAGCATAGGACAAGCAAGTCGAGAGATCTTGAGGCAAGGCGCGTAGCCAAGACCTCCGGGAACTCAAAACAAACACGAACATGGATGATCACCTAGTGTTCAAACGGTGACGTCCAAGTCTTGAGGATGGTCAAAAATGGAGTGTCTACAGATAGGGTCTACCGGATTACCCTGATTCTCAGTCTGGGCATTAGCAGTAATTCCGGGTGCTGGGATACCCACAGAAGGTGCATGAGATGCAGAAGCCGCTGCTTGTTGTGGTTGCTGTTGCTGCAGCCTATTTATTACTTCGGCTTGACAGGTTGTGACTTCAACCTGGTGAGTAGCATCTTGTTGTATGGTTTCCACTGTCTGCTGGAGATGACGGATCAAGTCCTTCATACTAATCGGGGGATATTGTGCCATCGGAATTGGCGAGTAATTTCTTACTGGACTGGATGTAGAAGACTGAGCCTGACTAGATGCAGGTGAACTGAAGGGTGTCTGCTGGACTGGCAAATTGTGCCTAACGTTTCTCTATCTAGTAATCGGTAGGAGCGAAACAGACACAAGCTGTCCCCTAACAAGATCTCCAGATCTATAAAGCCTCCTAACACGGGTCTAGAGTGCTCGAGGGATATCCAAATTGTCCGAAGCAATTGTGATAAACTACCTAGCAAAAAGAAATAAAGCAAAAGGAAAGCAAAAATCAGAAACTGCACAGCACCCTAGCTCAGATGTTAACTATACATAGATGTAATCAAAGTTGCAAGACTGTACTCAAACACTGAATTCTGCCCCCAAAATTGAGACCCGACTTGCAACTGATAGGCACGTTCCTATACAGTTTCACTGTAAAGAACATACTAGTTAAGTGAGATCCAAAACACCCCTATGAGGGGGGTAGGCTTACCCTGTCCTAGTTTCATCAAGAACTAGGGTTCACTATGCAAACAAAGCGGCTCCACGCAATCCTAAATTCAGGTGAGCAACCTGTCCTAGTTTGGAATGGTTTCCATGGCTTTTGATATGCAACTAGGCCAAATGGTCAAAAGGGTACCTCAGCAAGACTACCTAATATACCTCCCACCCCTAACACCGAGAAGTGTAAGGAGGATCAAATGGTACAGCGATAGTCCAAATCCAAGGGTTGTGTTTCCATTGTAGCTGAGCCCGTGACCGGTTAGTCTTTTGGCAAGCATTTCAAGCAAGCCTCCGGCAAACCATCCAGGAATATAAGATGGCAAACACAATGACTTAAGCATACCAATGCAAATGCAATGCAAAGAAATATATAAGTGTAGATAAAATCTCATATCATGAGTTCGAGTCAAGTTCTCTAAATTGCTCGAGTAGAGTTGCTAGAAACTATAGCTCGACTTTTTCACGCCCTCTTTCGGAAACTTAAAATAAGCACTATAGTTCGGACTCTTGCGGTTCTGAATCTAATCTCACAAGTGCAATATGAGATTGATAAACACCAAAGACTCCAAATCTGACAAATCTTTTGGAAAATTGATTTTGAATCAAATTGCCAAAAATGGACTGCTTTGCCAAATACAAAGTCGCCACCTAAATATTTTATTTTGGGAAAATTTAGGAAACCCATGACTTGTGCCAAAGGCCACGTGTCCGTCATCACCAAGATTGTCTCGGCTCGGGAACTGAGGTATGAGAGGGGAAGATCATGAATTGAGTATCCCCGCTCGCCCGATCAAAGATCAGCCTATGCTAATCATGATATGATTTTTTATCAACATTATATGCTCTTGTTCCGGTTATTAATCTAGCATTTATTGTGTGATTTGCGCACACAAATATAGACTAGTTTGCTCAAATTGGAATAATTTCAATTTCATGTTTGTTTTTCGAAAAGGGGGTTTGATTTGCCACTTGACAAAATTGGCATAAAGCTTGTGAATTTGCCACTTAGCAAAGTGGGCTTCAAACGTATATTCATTGAATCGTTGCAATTCAAGAAATAAGCCTTCATCCACAGGCACTCAAATAGTTTATCACTTAAGCATTTAGCCTCATGGCAAGCATGCTAGTCATGGCAGTCACTCACACTCATGCAAGTACGCTAAAGCGAATAAAGCTTACCTAGTACTCAAAGCTAAGATAAGACAAGAGAGTTAGAAAAATATGCGTGATTCCTAATTATACATGATGCCTAATGCAACACATGAGATAATGCAACTAAAATAGGCTCAGCTACTAATATGACATTTGATTTACTCCAAAACATGCGATCTAGGCATGTATTCACTGAAGTATTGAAACAACAATGCAGTTTGAATGATGCACCGAGCCTCAGTGCATGCAAGACAAATGAATGGATCCAAGTATAAAGTATGCTAATCAAAACATGATGCTCCTAATCTATCCATTGTAAGCTAGTAAATAAAAGGGAGAAAGACGTGGGGTTGGAAGACATGCATATTATTACAACTTCGCACTCTCACGAAGGGGAGGCCGAATGAACTAAGCTAACTAGCTAACTAAGCTAAGCTAATTAAGCTAATTATTACAAACTGAATAAATTAACTAACTATTACAGCACTTGAATTAATTAACTAGTTAACTAACTAATTAAATAATTACAATGCAGGTGCAATTAATGATTAAACTAAACAACTAACTACTACGCCTCGAGAAACGAGGGATGTACATGCTCATACTCGGTTTCCACCTGAAAAGACCACTATTTTGCTTCTGAATGCCTCTGTTTGCACAGTTGAACACCAACACTGCTGCTCACTCTACTCTGCCTTACCAATACTCTGCTGAGTTTTGTATCAGTGGCTAGCCGGCCACTGGTAAAGGTTGCCGGCCACCAGCCGGCCATGATTGAAGGTTGCCAACCATGGATGGGGGTCTGAAGGCCATGGAAAGTGGCCTATCGGCCACTGATGCACAAGTTCATCTTCCTGTAACAAAGGACAAACATAGCATATACAAGGTATTTCAAGGGTTTGTTTGCACAACCTCCCCCTCCTTTTTATGAGGAAGTCAAAGGAGTAGCAAGCTTTGGTTCACAAACCATCAATGGATGCAATTTCATTGCATGATGGCTTGTGAAGCCAAGTGTGCAAGGTCAATAAATGCAAAATAAGACATAAACAACCTCCATTTCATGAATGATTAAGGGAAGAAGTTGACCTTGGAGACTTGAATCATTTCATCACTAGCAAGTATGAAATGGTTCAAGCTTCCATGTGTTTAATTAACGTCTGATTGAACACAACCAAATATTATCTTGCTCACTTTTAGTTTTTATTATCCCAAGTAGGCAACCCAAGAGGAGGGGTGAATTAGGTTATTAAAAAATTTACAATATTAAAATTTGTAAACACATTATTTAGAATTTTAATAAATAAAAAAATGGAATAATAATTATCAATATAAAAGTAAGAGAGATAGGGAGAGAAAATCAAACACTGAGATTTATAGTGGTTCGGCACGCCAGGCCTACGTCCACTCTCCAAGGAACCTCCTCGAGAATTTCTTTTTTATCAAACTGAATTAATACACCACAAGTCTTCACTAAGCCTGTGGATTTTGCACAGGACTTACTCTTATCTATTGAGCCTCACTCAACAATAAATGCCTTACCCTTGCAAAAAATCTCTCACAAAAATAATGAATAAAAATTAGTGGTACTTAAACCCTCTTTTACAATAATTCTCTCACAAAGAGTAGATATGAAAGTGTAAGAATAAAAGCTACACTTAGATCTGAAAGTGAAAGAGCATAATACAGTATACTCAAAATTTTGGAGCACATGGAAATTTTTTCTCTTCAAATTCTTGATTTTTCTCCACACACATCACTTCTATTTATACCAAAAAATATACCCATTGGAAGAGACAGATGCTCCTCAAGAGGTCAGCTGAATCAATTTGGAAGAGAATGACGTGGAAGGAAAATTTGCAATCTTGCAAATCTAAACCCTTTTAGGCTTTAGTCAAAATTGTACCAAAAAAAAAAAAAAACAAAAAGAAAAGCTATGATGTCTTATATGATATGTAACATGATATTTCATATGCCAACATGCATATATGTAACATGATATACTCAAATATAATTTATTTGCTTCCGTGATGTGTTCTATTATATGCATTATATAAAATATTATAATCAAATATTTGCATACATAGTAAAATATTTTTTATAATAGATATGAAAATATATATATACATTTTTTAAAAAAAAATTGTAGGGATTTTAAACTAAACATAATCTACCATTCCATGTGGGTATATCAATTTTGTCAAAAGAAGACAACCCATCAATATCACATTTGTCAAGATAATATAACCAATCAATTGATTTTGTCAAAATAATATAATTAATTAATTTTAATTTTCTCAAAAAGTGAATAGTGATCAACCAACCAATTAATCAATTTGTCAAAATATGAATAGCGATCAGCCTAATTTTTCAAAAATATTTTTATTTAGATAATATTCAACAAATATATATATATATATATATATAATATTTTGTGTCAAATAATATAAAAATATGTATATTATTTACAAATTTAAATTAATATTTTAGGCATCATCAAAATTAAACAACATGATTAACAATCTTCCCCTTTTTAATGATGGCAATATTTGTATGGATTTTGTATAGATTTGACACAAAATAAAAATCAACAAGTTATTTGATAATTTTGCAACATAAAATATTTAAAGCACATGCA
This sequence comes from Camellia sinensis, assembly GCF_055761805.1. NCBI lineage: Eukaryota > Viridiplantae > Streptophyta > Magnoliopsida > Ericales > Theaceae > Camellia > Camellia sinensis. The sequence continues at coordinate 199,658,680 of NC_138964.1, read as the reverse complement.
TGCACAGTAATTCAAAATCATATATTTTCTCCCCTTTTGACATCATCAAAATAAAATATGAAGAGAGGAAACATAACCCATTTGATAAAATAATCTGAGAGGCCAAAAAATATAATAATGGTCCGTAGGTCTTGTCGAGATCATTGTGAGGCTTTTGGAGCATCTCTAGTGCACAAAATGTTGACAAACAAAAGATTTGAGCAGATATGTATCGAGTATTAGATTGGTGGAGTGCATAAAAAGTGACAATGATGATAGGCAAAGATACAAAATTATCAAGTGGTGGAGAGAAAATTTTGTTTTACCTTCTTGTGTAATCATGTCATTCCTTACCCTAGCCATCAATGGTTCGGACATGCATGAGGTGCCTGTAATGCAGGCAAATGAGAGGTTACCAGTGGTACAAGCACACGTTATTCCTGTAAATGAGGGTCCTAGTGTTGTTGGTAATCGGAATGATATCGATGCTATTAACAACACTATGATGCTGAGTACACATGCAATGACTGCAGTTTCCAATTTGGCTCAACAATTACAAGCAAGAATACAAGAAAATCAGCAATGGAGAGATGAAGTGTGCTTGGTAAAACAACAATCGGCTAATATTCGTAAGGAGAATAGAGAGCTAGAAAGGAAAAATGTGCAGTTGGAGAATGCGTTGCAATATTATGCAATTGTTATAATGCCAAGACTCACAGAAGTCAAAAAAAGAGAGAGGCATGTAAATGAGGCTCGTGAAAAGTTGTTGAGAGAAGTGAAACGAAAAAAAAAAAATCTATGAAGCCTTCTGAAAACTTACATGTAATCGAGTAATATTTTCTCTTTCTGAAATAAAATTTCAAGTATTTCTCCTTCTTTTTTAAAAAAAAATTAAAAATAAATTATGTCTTGGCAAAAAAATGGTTGGTACAGATAATGAGTAAAAAAAATGATATATATACTCTTCCTAAAATTATGCACAGAATATACAAACGCCTTCAATTTTATTTTTATTTTTTTATAATTAATCTCAAAATATTACATAACATGAGTCTCCCCCCTAAATTAATGCACTAAAAATTACATAAATTGGAATAAACAGATTACCAATCTATAATACCAAGGGCCATTAAGATCCAACCATAAACAGCTACTCCAAGTGCACTAGCATAAAAAGAGAAAACACAAATAAAAATAATTTCTTCAAGCAAGGTAGAAGCAATCATTATTAAATCTAAGAGAGTTTGGAGCACATACAACAAGAAAAAAATATAACACAGTGCAAAAATAATTTTAACATGTTGATCGGTGATGACCTTGATGATCGGAAGGAATGAAGAAAATCGTATAGATCAGTGACGAATTTTAGTAGATCGGTGATGGATCTTGGTGGATTAGTAACTGATCTTGATGGATCAGTGTTTGATCTTGATGAATCGGAAATGATATTGAAGATCGATGATGGAAGTAGAGCCGTGATGGATCCTGGTAAATCGGTGAGGAATTTGACTGGATGATGGTAGTGATGAAGGTGATGGATGATGTTGTGGATGGTAGAGTTGGTTGTGGACGATGGTAAGGATGAAGATGGTGCTGTCTGAGGATGAAAGGAAGAAAGGGAGAGCGAGAGAAAGAGAAAACAGAAAGTGAGGAAGAGAACAGGTGAGAGATAGAGACAAAGTGGGTGAGAGAGAGAAAGAGAGAGAGAATACATATATATATATAATTTATTTATTTATTTATTTATTAAATAATAATTATTATTTTTATTATTTATTTATAAAAAATTATTTTTAATATAAACATTACATTGGAATATTCATCATACTAAATTCAGTTCTAATATAACAAAATTGTTCTTTATTTAAAGGCTCGGTAAATATGTCAGCTAATTGACGATATATAGGCACAAATTCAAGTTCAATGTCACCTTTGAGCACATGATCTCTTAGAAAATGATGCCTTATTTCAATATGTTTAGTGCATGAGTGTTGAACAGGATTTTTTGAAAGGTTATTAGCACTTGTGTTGTCACATTTTATAGGAATATGATCATAGTGAAGTCCAAAATCTTGAAGCTATTGTTTCATCCAAAGCAAATGTGCACAACACCCAGCAACAGCAATGTATTCTGCTTTAGCAGTTGACAGAGCCACTGAGTTTTGCTTTTTGCAAAACCAAGAAGTGAGAGAGTGTCCAAGAAAATGACAAGTGCCACTAGTACTTTTTTGGTCAAGTCTATATCCCGCAAAGTCGGCATCTGAGTAACCAAAAAGTTCAAAAGTGGTTCCCTTAAGATACCATAATCCCAAATTTGGAGTGCCAATAAGATATCTAAAAATATGTTTGACTGCGGTGATGTGTGACTCTTTCGGTACGGATTGAAAACGTGCACACATACAAAGACTAAATATTATATCGAGTCTACTTGCAGTAAGATAGAGTAGGGAACCAATCATACTCGATATTTCTTTTTATCTACAGGTTTACTTTGCTCATCTTTGTTGATTTTTATTGATGTGCTCATTGGAGCGGCTTTGATGATTCCATTTCAAACCTTTCGAGTAGATTCTTGATATATTTTGTTTGATTTAAATGGATTCCATCATTAGTTTGTTTAATTTGTAGACCAAGTAATTTAACTCCCCCATTATACTCATTTCAAATTCACCATGCATATCTTTTGTAAACTCTTTGCACAAATTTTCATTAGTATCACCAAAAATCATATCATCAACATAAATTTGAACAATTAGAATATCTTCCTTTTTGATTTTTATAAAAAATATTGTATCAAGCTTTCCTCTAGAAAAACCTTTGTCAAGTAGAAAATTACACAATCTTTTATACCAAGCTCAAAGAGCTTGTTTTAAGCCGTATAAGGCTTTTGAAAGTTTGAAAACATGATCCGGGTATTTATGATTTTCAAAATTGGGAGGTTGTTCAACATAAACTTCCTCTGAAATGTACCCATTTAAAAAAGCACTTTTAACATCCATTTGATATAATTTAAAATCTTTAAAACATGAAATAGCAAGTAACATTCTAATACCTTCAAGTCTAGCAATTGGTGCAAAAGTTTCATCAAAATCAATGCCCTCTTCTTGATTATAATCTTGAGCTACTAATCTAGCTTTATTTCTAGTAAGAAATCCGTATTCATCTATTTTATTTTGAAAAACCTATTTTGTACCAATAACGGGATGATCCTTAGGTCGAGGAGTTAAAAAGCAAACTTCATTTCTTTCAAATTGATTTAATTCTTCATGCATTGCTAAAATCTAGTTTTCATCATTTTCAGCTTCGAAAAACGATTTTGGTTCAATTTGTGAAACAAACGCTAAGTTACCACAAACATTTCTAGCAGAGAAACGAGTTTTTATACCTTCCACCACATCACCTATGATGAGGTCTTTGGGGTGACCATGTGCATACTTCCATTCTTTTGGTAAATTTGAGTCGTTTTCTGGAAGAGCATATATTTCTTGAAGTTTCTCCATTGTCATTTCTTCTTTATGTTTGCGTAATGGATTTTCTTCATTTTCATTTATGTAAATGCTCTCCATGCTTGGTTGATTTTCTACAATATCATTACTTACAAAATTCTTGGAAATAATGTTGTTAAATTCATCAAAAACAACATGCACAGATTCTTCAGCAGGTAGATTTCTTTTACTGAATACTCCATAAGCTTTACTGGAAATTAAATAACCAAGAAATATAGCTTCATCCAATTTAGTATCAAATTTTCCTAAGTTATCTTTATTGTTATTCAATACAAAGCATTTACAGCCAAATGCACGCAAGTGACTAATATTAGGTTTTCTACCTTTTCAAATTTCATATGGGGTTTTCTTAATAATAGGTCTAATCATAGCTTGGTTTACAACATAGCATGCAGTGTTAATGGCTTTCGCCCAAAAATATTTAGGCAAATTATTCTCACAATGCATAATACAGGCCATTTCTTCAAGAGATCTATTTTTTCTTTCAACTACACCATTTTGTTGAGGAGTTCTAGGGGCAAAAAAATCATGATCAATTCCAAACTCATCACAAAACATAATAAAATCATTATTTTCAAATTCTCTACCATAATCACTTCTAATACTACAAATATTAAGAATTTTTTCATTTTGAATTCTTTCACAAAGTCTTGAGAAATTATAAAAAGCCTCATTTTTGTGTGCTAAAAATAATACCCACGTATATCTAGTATAATCATCAACACAAACAAGAGCATACGATTTTCCTCCTGAACTTAATGTTCTAGATGGTCCGAATAAATCAATATGCAAAAGTTGAAGCGGTTTAGTAGTTGAAACGATATTTTTGGATTTAAAAGAAATTCTAGTTTATTTTCCAAATTGACATGCATATCAAAGTTTGTCTTTTTCAAAAATAATTTTTGGTAAACCAATGACTAACTCATTTTTTGAAAGTTTGGAAATTAAATCAAAATGAACATGTCCTAATCTTATATGCCAAAGCCAACCATTATCATTTATAGCAGATAAACATTTAATATTAAAATGAGAAGACAAATTATGCAAATCAAACACATATACATTCTCATGTCTATAACCTACAAATAAAGTTTTGTTTTTTAGGGTGTTCTCAAAGTGCAATGAGTTTTCTCAAAAATAACTCTATACCCTTTATCACATAATTGACTAATGTTAAGCAAGTTATGTTTTAAACCTTCAACAAGTAAAACATTTTCAATTATAGGAGAAGGATTTTTACCAATACTTCATACACCAATGGTTTTACCCTTGCTATTGTCGCCGAAAGTCACATATCCGCCATCCTTCGGTTGGAGTGTGGCGAACATATCTTTATTTCCAGTCATATGCCTCGAACATGCACTATCGAGATACCATCTATCGTTACTGGATTTTATCTTGAAACATACCTACAAAAATTTCATTTTTCTATTGGTACCCATATTTTCTTCGGTCCATAAAAGTTAGAGTTTGACACTCTTGAAATGTCTTTAGGGACCCACATCTTTTTTATTTTAGCAAAATGATTTCTTTTAACAGGACATGAAGGTGAAATATGACCTTTTGTACCACAAAAATGACATGTGAGATGAGAGTGACTAGAAGATGCATGCACAAAACCATTTTTGGTAGTCTTTACTTTTGAAAAAGGTTTATATCCAATTCTGACTCTATCAGAAGTACCATTTTGATTTTTAAGAATTTTATTTAAAATCTCTCTACCTTGAATGAATTTTGAGAGAGTATTTTTCAAGTTTTCAATATTTTCTTTCAAAACAATTTGCTCCTTTTTTAAAGACTCATTTTCTTCTTGTAATACAACTAATTTTTTCTCAGAAATTAAAAACTCTTTTTGAGTTAAAATCTCATTTTCCTTTTTCATTTTCATGGCTTCATTTTCTAAAGTATTTATTTTGGAAGTTAATGATTCATTTTCTTTTGATAAATTTGAAATCACTTTCTTTTAATAGTTACTTTTCAAATTAAGTTTCATAAATTCAACATGTAATTCATCAAAAGCTTAGTGTAATTCATCAAACCTAAAAGATTCGTCATTTACCTCATCTTCGTTTCCAAGTGCCATTAAGCATAGGTTAGCAACCTCATTTTTGCAAACTTCGGTTTCTGAGTCGCTTTCATCGCTATCTTCTCCCCATGTTGTAATCGTGGTTTTCTTCTTGTCTTTCTTGAATTGTTTCTTAGGTTCCAGACATTCTGATTTGTAGTGTCCAGGTTTGTTCCATTTGTAGCAGATAACTTCAGATTTTTTGTGATTTTCTCCCATTTGAAAATCCCTATTATTGAAATATTTTCTGAAAATTTTTGTACACCTTGTTCCTTTTTCACAAACCTTTTGAACTTCCTAGTGATTAATGTCATTTCCTCATCATCATTCGAATCATCTTCCTCAACCTCTTGATGTTTCAAGGTGGATTTGAAGGCTATTCTTTTCTTCCTGTTGTTGTCCTTCTCATATTTTCCTTCTTGTATTACGAGCTCATGAGTTAAAAGAGATCCTATTAACTCATTTAGGCTTAGCTTTGATAAATCCTTGGCTTCAGTAATGTCAATGACTGTTGTCTCCCAACTTTTTGGCAATAACCTAAGCACATTTCTTACCATTTCAACATTAGTATATATTTTGCCAACAGAAGTTAAACCATTAATAATATTAGTAAAGTGAGTAAGGTGTTTCATAAGGTGTTTGATTAATTATATTTAGCCAAACATTCCCACACTTTTAAGTATTTGTAGGATGGTACTCTCCTATGTCACAATTCATAAGTGTAGACACCCCATTTTTGACAGCCCATAAGACTTGGGGGTTACTGATGGTTTACTTGGTGATAAAAGGTGTGCAGGGCAAAGATCCAGTTTCTTCGGCAAGGAGAGAGACAAGTCTCAAATTCACACCCCGTTTTGGACCAAAGCTATTTTGGATGGTTTTTAGACCTTAAAACCCTCTCTTTCAAAACGTTTTTTGAAATGAAGTTTCTGCGTTGTTCCGAGGCTCGCATTTTGTCAAACGTTGCGCTTTTCGATAAACCGAGCAGGGACGAAGTGGAAATGAATGAAAGAGAGATGAAATCTTTGAAAAATCATTCAAAACACCTTGCTTAGGGGTTTGAAGTTGAAGAAAGGAGGAGAAGAGGGGAGAAGCCAAGTTGGAGAAGAAGATAGGCAAGAATTGCTAAGAGAGGGACGAGCAGTCCTCGCTAAATCAAGCTTATTTGTCTATACACTTTGAGTTAAGCTATGAGGCCACCACCGTTGGAACGAAGACTTCCGGGGCTTCATTGTTCATTCAAGAATCTCTTAAATCCGAGACCAGAGGGCGGAGATATGATTGGTTGAAGTTGGGCATCATCCCGGTTGGACCGAAACTGAGCAGCCTACACCAAAACAAGAATAACATTCTGCACAGTTTGAATTTTGATGCAAGGCTGGTTTCATTGGAAAGCTTACTTCCGGGGCTTCAATTTTGACACAATAATGACCTGAAAAGGAGTTCAAATGAAGAAGTTATGCCCGTTTGAAGTTGGACCTACAGAGCAGATTTTTCCTGCCGACCGGCCAAAACAAATGGCCGACCGACCAAATAGATGGCCGACCGGCCAGAAAGATGGCTGACCGACTAAGTTTGCTAGCCGACGACCTTCTGGAGTATTCTACAGATTGAATGGATGCCAGCTGTGCCAGCTGGAATGCACAGACTTTGCTCCCCCTGCACGTGTGTGGCTGTTTTGCACCCTTTGCACCCCTTTTGACCCTCTTTTTTGCACCCTTTGGTCAAAGCTTCTTGGCTTCCTCAAGAAGCTTGCACCTTTGCATTAGCTTCTCTTAGAAGCTTGGTCCCTTTGACCCTTTTGTATAGCTTCTTTGAGAAGCTTTATGCCATTTCCTTGCTCTATATAAGAAACCCATCCTCCTCCATTGTTTTGGTTCAGCAAAAACCAGACCTAGGGCATATATATCTGATATATATACACCCTCTCTCTATATATCTCCCTCTCTCTCATCCTTTGTGTGTGTTTAAGAGCCTTAAAGTGTGTTTTGACCATAGTATTGCACCAACACACACACCATTACACCACACTTCGACTTGAGAGGCCTTGAGGGTTTGTTCTTGGAGTTTTAAGCTGGTTTTGATCACAAGAAGAGGTCTGACCTTGCTATTCATCAAAGGTTCTTCAAGGGTAACTTCTTTGCTTTAGTTTCCCCATTTTTGCACACACTTTTAGCCTGTCTTTCTTTCTATTTTGAGCTTAGTGTATAACGGAAAAAGTCTTGTTTTTAGCTCCTTTTCAAGTTTGTTTAAGAACACTTTTGTGTTTGGGGTTGTCTGCCCCCTCTTAGGCCTTGTTTGGCCTCATTTTGTGCATTTTTAGTGAGCTCCGGGACCACCTTGTTTGGGCCTCCTCACCACTGAAATCTTGAGGGATTTCAGTGGTGAGGATGGTGGTTTAAGGTCCTAAGAAGGAGAGGGCCATCCCCCCTCCTTGTTGTCTTGTTTGATGCCCATTTTGGCCTTACAAAGGGGCCTATATTTGCACACTTCTTGAGCTCGGTTCAGGCATTTTTTAGTGGGTTTTAGGACCCTCAAAACTCATTTTCAGAGTTAATTTGGTCTTGCTAAATGTCTATCTTTCATGTGCTTAATAACTCCTTGCATGGCCCTCTAAAGTAACTCATCATTTTTGCATGCCATGGTTGCGTATCAGTGGTTATTTGGGCCTATTTTCACATGTTTTATTCACTAATTTTTGATGGTTTGGTGAGATTCCATGTACATCATACACTTGCTTTGTATTCCTCTATTTTGCCTAGAAATGCATCTTGCCTTTGGACCACCATGCTTGCATATTTTGGCTTAGCTTTGTGAAGTTTTTGGTCATGTTTTAACATGCTTAAGGTCTTTCTTGGGTCTTTAGATTCACATTTTACATGTTTAGTATAGCCCCTTTGCATTTTGGCTTGTTGGCCTTAAGTATGTGAGGGTATAGCATGTGTTACTTGCTTTATTTCAGTGGTTTAGCACCATTTGTAGCATCATTTCAGTCCCTTTAGCATGCTTGTATGCTTGCTTTGGATGCCTCCTCGATGCCTTATGAGCTTGTGTTGTATGCTCCTTGAAAGTGCATTTGTGCATGCTTTTGAATTCAAGCCATTTAGATGCCATCTAAGTGGTCTTTTGAGCTTTGTTTTATGTGCGAAAACTCTATTTTTGGTCATTAAATTCATGCCATGTTTGGTCTTGTTAGGTGTGGTTAAATACTTCATTAGCTTGCCTTGAATGCTTGGGCCAGTTATTGCATGTTTAGCCTATCTTGTTTGCTCGGTTTGCCACCATGTTCTTGCATGATTTTCGAAACTTAATGCATGTCCCATGTCCATGATTATTCCCTTTTAAGTGTGCTTAAAGGATGCCCTTTGATGCTTAAGTGTTAAGGCCTTAACATGTGCATGTGTGTATGTGTATTTGGTCCCATCTTCTTAAGTTTTGGCCACTATTTTGGACCTAACTTAGAGCCGCCCAATTAGTGTAAGTCCATCCCTTGTATGTCATTCAAGTGTTGTTACATTATCCCATGTTCGCTTGCTTTGGTTGCGTGTGTTGCACGTTCGAAATCATTTGCATTTGGCATGCATTCCCTTGGTCAAATTACTAGCATGTTGCATGATTAGATTACATCTTGCACGCTCTAAGTAGTTTGCATAGTTGTGACATGCTTGTTTGCCTTGTTGCTTAGGTTGTGTACCTAATATGCATTGCATGTTTGCATGCTCCCTTTTATACCATGTTGCATGTTAGTTAACATACTTAGGTTGCATTGGACATGCATGCCTTGTCCCTTGATTTAGTGATAGGGATTGGGCCCTTATGTATTTGGTTTGCATTCATTTGATATGGAAGTTGCATGCTTGGTTCTTCGGGCCATCACGCATTGAAATGCTCGATTGATGGTCCAAGAACCAAGGATCATGGCCCTTTGAGTCATAAACATGATAAGGAGTGTGATTGGTGCATACATTGCTTGAATTGCATTGCCATGCTCTGTCTTGCCCTCTGTTGCTGTCAATTGCATATTCTGCAGGAACTTTCTGCCGACCGGCAGTGTTTAGTGTCGACCGGCAATCCTTCCTAGGCCGATAGATTCATAAACAGCTGATGGTTACACACCACAGCCGGTGATGATTCTACTCAGCCAGTGGTGTCTTCCAATGGCCAAGGAAGCAATTCTGAGATTTTGGCAGTCTTCCAAGAGGAGCAGAGCAGGGAAAACAGAGGCAGCCTATGCATGGTAGTGTACTTCCGAGCAAGACCCTAGCACGCGTGCATCAAACCTTCTTCCCAAGGCCCTTTTCGTTACTTTTCTCATGCTTAGTTAATTTGTTAATTAATTAGGTGATTTGTAATAATTAATTAGCTTGCAAGTTAGTTAATTCGTATTATTCTTTCGGTCGTTGTATTATTCTTTTGGTCCCTCCGAGCGAGGGCGAACTTGTAATAAGTGTGGGTGAGTGTGTGCATGCCTTCCAACCCCCACTTCTTTCTCCCTTTTACTTACCTGCTTTGATGGTTAGTAATAGGTCATTTTTAATTTAGCATACCTTATGCTATGCATGCGTGCATCATTCATCAGTCTTGCATGCACCGGGTTCGGCGCATCATTCTAACTGCATTTGTATTCCAGTTCCAAATTGAATACATGTTAGTTGTAGCATTTCACATGTCATTGTAGATTAGCTAAGCCTATCTTAGTTACATTTTGCATGTGTTGCATTAGCCATCTTAACATGAACTAGGATCATGCATGTGATTACTAACTAGTTTTTGTTTTGGCTCGGAGTACTCAGTAAGCATTTATGCTTTAGCATACCGCATGCGTGTGAGTGTTTCCATAACAGCATGATTACCATGAGGCTAGCTGCTTATGTGATATAACTGCTTGAATGCCTGTGGATGGAGGTTAAATTACCTAAATTGAGATAACGCATTAAAACTGCGAGTTTTAAGCCACTAGATAGTGGCAAAACCACCTTTTTTAAAAGCCCACTCGAGAGTGGCAAAACCTGCATTTTAGCCTACTTGCGAGTAGCAAACCATTTTCAAAACAAGCATGAAATGTTTTGTTCCAATTTAGGCGATTTGGTCTATACTTGTTTACTGTGCGCATAACATAGTAATTCTAGGCTAATAACTGGAATAAGAACACGTAATGCTTTCAAAACAAGATATCACGGTTAGTAGAGGCCGATCTTTGATCGGGCGAGAGTGGGTGCTCATAGCTGACCTTCCCCAATCGTACCCAAGTTCCCGAGCCGAGGCAACTTTGGTGATGACGGACACGTGGCCTTTGGCACCGAGTCAGGGTTTCCTAAATTCCCCAAAATAAAATATTTAGGTGGCGACTCTGTATCTGGCAAAGCAGTCCATGTTTGGCACTTCTTTTTCTAAAAATCTATTTTCTCAAAACGATTTGCCAGATTTGGACTCTTTGGTTCAGATTAAGAACCGTGACACAAATCGAGTCGGAACTGTAGCAGTGAGGGCCTCCCTCGCGGACACGTCTACAGTTTCTGGCGACTCTGCTGGGGACTTAGAGAGCTTGACTCGAACTCGTGATATCCTGTTTTGATTTCGCTTATGTGTTTCTTTGCATTGCATGTGCATTGATGTGCCTAGGACACCATGTTTGCCATCTGCCATTCCTGAACGGTTTGCCGGAGGCTTGTCTTGTCAAGGCATGACCATAAGGCTGACCGGTTATGGGCTCTGACAGTATGGGAGCACAAACCCCAGTTTTTACCGGGGCACCCTTTTTGACCATTCGACCTAGTGCATATTCAGAATCCATAGTGACCATTCCAAACTAGGACAGGTTGCTTACCCGATGCTAAGTTGTTTGAAACCGCTGCGTGCGTAGTGAAACCATAGCTCCTGACAAAATAGGACAGGGAAACCCTACCCCAACATAGGGGTGTTTTGGCTCTCTCTTACTTGCTATGTGCTTTTAGAGTGTATCTCTACAGGGACGCATATACCAGTTTGCAAGTCTGGGTATCAGACCTGTGGGCATCAGCATCAGTATTTGGGGAATCAGTTTTACCTGAGGGTATCAGTTTTGGGACAGATATTTGGGGAACAGTGATCAGTATTGAGTACAGTCATCCTAGTATGCTCAAATCCGTTCCAGTGAAATTGTGCTGAGATGCTGTTTGTTTTCTCTTTTGCTAGGGTGGTCTTGGAACTATAGCTTCAGAAGGCTCCGATATCCCCGGGGTACATTGGACTAGTGTTGATAGTCTTTGTTAGGTCAGAAATTCAATTCAAGGGCAACCAGTGTTCTTTCGCTGAGGCAAGGCAAAGAAAGGCTAGTCAGGGCTCACCGGTTCATCTGATCCGTCAGTCGCCAGTCACATCACCTTTGTTCAGACTCAGCTGACCATGATGGCCCAGGGTTCGGAAGAATTTGTGGCCGTGATAGCAGCGTTAAATCAGGGAATTGCCATGCAAGTTGAGACCAGTATTGAAATATAGCGTCCATCTGGGGCATCTGCCTCACATCCAGCTTTGGGACCCCAGCCAAACTTTGACCCACTTCCGCCAGTTGAAGATTTGCAGTGTCCGAATCCTCGAGAAAGGTTGACTCAAGCTTAGGTGCTCAAACCCCTGGTGCAGCCTAATGAGAGACTTTATCCCCTTGATGTTAATGAGCTCAATCCGACTGCAGTGAAGATTGCGAACCTTGAGAAGCAATTCAAAAAGGCACAGGGCCTTAACTCCATTCCCGACATTGAGGATCGGCACACCGAGGCTGCCGTACGGCTCCCAGACAGATTCAAAATGCCATATATTGACCGTTTCGACGGGTCTGGAGATCCAATGGTACATATCCGACTTTTCTTGGATGTCTTAAAGCCGATGGGACTGACTAAGCCACAGAAACTCTCTCTGTATGGAAGAACCCTATCGGGTGTAGCAGCCACTTGGTACGCTAAGTTGGAAGATAAAGTGAAGCAAGACTGGGAAGAATTGGCTGAGGCCTTTGTTGATCAGTATTCCTACGATACCCAAGTTGAAATGACCATGCAAGAGCTTGAAACAACCCGCCAGAACCCAACAGAGCCTTTTGTGGAATTTGTCGCAAGATGGAGAGCAAAGGCAGCACAGATGACAGATCGGCCTTCCGAGAGGGATCAAGTGCAGATGATGGTGCGAAAACTCGAGCACGATATGTTGCAAAAGTTGATAGTTGTTCCAGTATTCACTTTCAAAAGTTTGCATGAACTTGGGGTTCAGGTCGAGAATGCGTTCAACACAGGGATCATTCCCAGAACAAATGAACCGACAAGAAGGGTGATTTCAAGGAGTACCAATGCTGGTAGTAGCACTATTCCCAAACCCACCGAAATCAATACAGTCACCACAGCCGACCCTTTTGCCAATCCAAGCCTACAAATCGCCAGCCCATCCCAAGCTCAAGGCAGAACTTTCACTCCCCTCTATGTGAGCCTGACTAGCGCACTAAAAGCCTTGATGGAAAGAGGGCATCTTAAACCCCTCGATCCTCAACCTCTTCTTAACCCACTCCCAGCCAGACATAACCCCTCCAAGTACTGTATGTACCATCAGCAGCGCGGTCATGGCACCGACCGTTGCTACCACCTTCGTCATGAGGTCCAAAATCTCATCGACAACCGGACGATAGCTCCACCTTCAGCCCCCGATGACCAAGTACATCATCCACATCTCAATCTAATCCACACACTGGCCGTCCCTTACGACCCCAGCATGTACATCACCCCAGTCCATCTACCCAGGCCTAATGTGTTTATCCCAGAGAGCCTGGACTTATGCATGATGGGTGCATCTGAACCCCAATCATCTCAAACCCACGAACCCACTACTTCTGAGCTGATGAAAATGATTGAAGACCTTCAGAGAACTGTGGCAGATCTGGCCTTTGGCGTTTTGGCCCCATCATCAACCGCATCACATACCAGAGAGTTCATGTCAAAAGGCTCCTCAGGACGGGTTGCATTTGAAGAAGGCCAATCCTTTGGCAAAGTGGAGGCAAGTGGTAAGAACAAGGTAGGGGCAGGCATTGGTCCCCATGAACACCTTCAGTGGGATATTGAGGCTTTGAAAGCCGAAGGGCTGAACAAATAGCAAGTACTTACAGTTGTTGCAAAAATTGTAGATGACACTTTCACCATTCAGAATGAGAGCAGTCTGAATCAAGAGGCAAGCTGGGAGAAGGGCCGCTGTACCAAGAATGTTCCTTTCAGCTTTAAACCCTCGCTTGGAAGAGATCAACAAACCCAGTCAGCGCCTACCAATCCCTTTGCTGGTGCATCCAGCAAAACTCCACAAACTTCAAAACACCCACCTCAGGGCCAGAGGGTGTTCGCACCACTGTACATGTCTCTATCGGCGGCCTTGAGGGTCCTGATTAGAGAGGGGGATCTGAAACCCCTGGAGCCGCAACCACTGCCAGATAGACTTCCTTCCTCCCATGATCCAACCAAGTACTGTGCCTTTCATCAGCAAGTCGGCCATGTCACTGATGGTTGTTTCCGTCTTCGCCATGAAATACAAGATCTGATTGACAATAAGGTCATCGTTGCACCAACTCAACAAAGTCTATCGTCATTGGATCAGTGAACCTGGGGGATAATATGGTGCGATCGGGGGATGAACCACTTGCGGGCGGCGCTCAGTTTACTTCAGATGTGGCTTTTGACACGCACAGTTTTGAGCAATGTACGAACACTAGTTTTTGTACTTTCTGACTTGGGTATTGGGTCAGTTTTGTTGTTTTGTATATGGTCAGTCTTTTTGTACTAAGTCGGTCAGGTCTGTCTTGTTGTATCGAGTCAGTCCTGTTTTGTTAGAGTCAGGTGATTCCGGGGGTGTTACCTCGGGCATCACTATTTTGTTTTGTGTTTGTCTTTTCGCTTTCTTTTGAGTCTGTCTCTGCCATGGAGCCAGTTACACCAACAGTTATGAATGAAACAGCAGTGGTTTTTCATGCTTTTGTGCTTACTTCTGCCTTGTGTCAGTTGTACCAAAAAGTCGAATGGAACGACAGTGCATTTCACCTGCTTCTCTGTGCTTTTAAGTCATTGCGTTGACCTAAGTTTTTCGAAGCTGTTTTTGAACATTGTGATGAAAACGAAGAGGAAGGAATTCCTCGGGTTTTTGTAAAAATTTGATCATTTGAGAGAAAGAGAGGCATGCTAAGCCTTTAATGATTGAGATCATGCTTGTTAATGTGAGTACTGAGAAGGATCCTGGCTTGATCCAGATTGGTCTCACACTGTCTTCAGCGCGAGCGACTAGTCGCTCTCTTAAAAAAAAAATTTGTTTTGCGCGATCCTGCGAAGACCTGTGTGGAATCGCTCTTGAGATTGTGCAGCCTAGGATCGCTCTCAGCCTCGAGACTCGACCCCTCATTTTCAAACCTTGAACTTGGATTCAGAAGGTTCAACGATCAACCACAATGTGAGGCCTGTGTGGCCTGATTTGAAGCAGCCCATGAATTAGGGGCAGGGAAGTCAGATCAAGAAGATCAGATGTCATCAAAAGAAGCTTGCAAAACTAGATCAGAAGAACCCCTCGAACTAGGGGCAAAAGATGCCAGATTGTGCTCGAAGAGCCGAAGATGGATCATTCCATAAATCAATGAAGATCGGCAAGAATGCCAAACCCCAGAAGAGAAGAAAGAAGAAAGTATTGCTGAAGAACTACTAAGTTCCTATCTACAACACTAGGGGAAAATCCGGCCCCCATGGGATGGACTCCTACATTGTCAGCGAACAACAGTCACTCTCCTGGATTCAGACGGATTCGAGATCTCAAAACCATTTGACATGGACAAAGCTACACTTTTACCCTTGAGAGGCTCGCTGGGTCGAAAACCCGGAAGGGCGACCCAGGCAAAAGTTAGAGCAAGGAAAAAAAGAAAAGAAAAAAAGAAAGAAAAGAAAAGATAAAAAAAAATGAAAAGAATTGAAAAGAAAAGAAAAACAGAGCTCACAAGGTTGAAAACTCGGAAGGGCGGCCATGGCAAAAGTTAGAGCGCAAAAGGAGAGGTTAAATACCCGAGTGTACCTTAACCCCGAACTACGTAAGGCTTGATTCTCATCTTTGGGATACGTAGGCAACTTCATTCCGAAGTCCAGCTGTAAAACACTTCAAAATCAACTGTGTCCATGTAATGGTTTTGATCATCTTTGCCTTCTCTGTATCCGAGAGTTCGGTTGTCATCGTTACTCTGAGGACTGATTGCAATGTGCTGCGATGCTATCCAAACAAGGGGCAACTTTCCGTTGCCATACAGTGTGCCGCAGTGCCATTCAAACAAGGGGCAACTTTCCGTTGCCGTGCAGCTCTTTTCAAGCAAGGGGCAATTTTCCTTCGAATCTGAAGTTGCGCATCTCAAGAGTAGGTTCCGTGCTTGTTGAGCATTGGCCGTTTGCAAAAATAATTTTTGAGAATTTTTATTGAGGTTGATTGATCTCTCGAAAATTATTCCATATTTTCCAAAACTGGACCATTTGTTGGACCCAAAAAGGGAAAATTTTCAGTGCTCATAACCTAACTTGCATGATTTTCAAATAAAAAATTGAACAAGTATGTTAATCTGACTCTCATATTGGTCAAAATTATTTCAGTAGAAAGCAAAAACAAAAAATGGTCAAAATAATGAACTAGGGGCACGGTTGAGTCAGGCTTCCTGTCTTTCTCCCGTTGTCAATGCATCTGCCAGAAAGGGCACTCTACCTGCCAGAAAAGGGCACCACTGAAGCTGACCGCAAAAGGGCAGAAGGCTCTCACATCCTCCACACAGCAAGGTATCAAGCCAAGTGCGAAGCACGAACGGGAACGGATCAAGATATTCCACTCCTTTGTTTGGACAGATCTAATCACGTCCAAACTCCCCAGTAAGAGCATCGTGAACCAATGTCGATTGCAGATCTGCTGCACATCCAGCCGCATCGCAACCCCTCTGTGGGAGAAAGTTCACTATTGTGAGCAGAAGAAGAGAATCTAGCAGAATGCTTGGGGCAAGAACCCGCAACTTCCTGTTTATTCATCAACCACCCTGGGGAGGGATGAAAGATGAGAGATTAAAGAATAGAGAGATGTGCGTTGAGAGAAAAAAGTGAGGAAAAGGGCTTTTTCAGAAAAACAGAGCCTGAGGGCCGAGCGATGTGAGAATCACAAATGAGAAAGGGTGGGAAACAATACCCGGGGAAACAGGCTCCATGTGCACATTTGAGTCTTGTGTTTTATTTTGTCTGTCTCAATTCTTGTTTTGAGTCTCTTCGAGTGTTACTCGATGTGTTTAGGTTGTTTACCTTTGTTTTTCCCTTGTCGAGTCGTTTTGGCTGTGGCCAGTCATCGGTTCAATACCCGATTATGAACTCATTTCTCAATTTCCAAAAAATCATCTTGTGCTCAGAGTGCTGTGCCATTCTCCACATTTGTGCAAAACAGTATTTGTTCTTTCATAAAACTGCAGGGTCCACCCTCGATAAGTGTGAACAGTAGAACAAGGACCTATCTGAAGCTATGTAGGTTCCAGACTGCAAAGCAAAAGAAAAAAGGAAAATTCGGAGCATCTTAGGGTGTTCCAGCTTTGGCAAGATCCGAGACTGCATTTCAGGTGCACCTTCCCAAACCTCGCCATTTCTCTGGAGTATGAGTGTATCTCGACCCCAAGTGTAAGCCTGCTTCAAGTCAAAATGGCAATTAAAGTAGCAGCAGATGTTATCTCTCGTCAATATAAACAGGGTGTCCCCTTTTGAGCTGAGCATATTTCCGAGTCCTCCAAAAGGTAAATCGGAGGCACCAGAGTACATGTTGATGCCCTTCCATTGCATAGAATGTGCACGTTCATATACACTTCTGTGACATGCGTGCCGCGCATCGTTATGATTCATGCATAGAATATGCTTGCTTTCGATTCTGCATAGAATTTTCTTTCAATATTGCATAGAATATGCTCCTGTTTCTTGCATAGAAAATGCTCGTATCTTTTGCATAGAAAATGCACTCTTCCATACTTGCATAGACAATGCACCTCATTTGTATAGAACATGCATTCACTCACACTATCTTGTGCACTTACACTTTGTATCTCACTAGCACTGTCTTGTGCATCTTGTGGTTGTATCTCACTCGCACTATTTTGTGCATTGCATATCAATCACGCTGTTTAGCGTATCGCACTGTTCTGTGCATTTCAAATCACTCGCGCTGTTTAGCGTATTGCACTGTTTAGTGCATTTCAAATCAATCGCGCTGTTTAGCGTATCGCACTGTCTTGTGCATTTCAAAATCAATCGCGCTGTTTAGCGTATCGCACTGTCTTGTGCATTTCAAAATCACTCGCGCTATTTAGCGTATCGCACTGTTTAGTGCACTTCAAATTACTCGCGCTATTTTGCGTATCGCACTGTTTTGTGCAGCTACATTCGCGCTATTTTGCGCACCTCAATCGCACTGTTTTGTGCAGTTTATCATTCGCGCTATTTTGCGCATTGCACTGTTTTGTGCAATTTACATTCGTGCTATTTTGCGCATCACACTGTTTTGTACAGTTTACATTTCGCGCTATTTTACGCACCTCAATCGCACTGTCTTGTGCATTTCAAATCACTCGCGCTTTCTTGCGCATCGCACTGTTTTTTGCACCTTACTTGCATTTTGCAGGCATCCTATCGCGCTATCTTGCGCACCTCACTTGTACTTGTTAGTACATTGCATTGTTTTGAATACAAACCGGCTTCGCGTAGCGTATAAGTCCAATTGTCAAAGTCATCTTTCATATCATTTGCATCCTGCCCCTAAACTACGCTGGTTTGATTCCTTGCAAAGGGATACGTAGGCAGCCTGCGGGCACAACCATTCATTTATTTGTATTTTGTATGTTTGTCCAAGTCTTCGGCCTTGTCAAAAATATGTTGTCTCAGGGCTTTGACATTCACTCCCATCATTCTTATGACTTCCGAGTTCTGTCAAAGAGGGGCAACTGTAGACACCCCATTTTTGACAGCCCATAAGACTTGGGCGTTACTGATGATTTACTTGGTGATAAAAGGTGTGCAGGGCAAAGATCCAGTTTCTTCGGCAAGGAGAGAGACAAGTCTCAAATTCACACCCCGTTTTGGACCAAAGTTATTTTGGATGGTTTTTAGACCTTAAAACCCTCTCTTTCAAAACGTTTTTTGAAATGAAGTTTCTGTGTTGTTTCGAGGCTCGCATTTTTTCAAACGTTGCGCTTTTCGGTAAACCGAGCAGGGACAAAGTGGAAATGAGTGAAAGAGAGATGAAATCTTTGAAAAATCTTTCAAAACACCTTGCTTAGGGGTTTGAAGTTGAAGAAAGGAGGAGAAGAGGGGAGAAGCCAAGTTGGAGAAGAAGATAGGCAAGAATTGCTAAGAGAGGGACGAGCAGTCCTCGCTAAATCAAGCTTATTTGTCTATACACTTTGAGTTAAGCTATGAGGCTACCACCGTTGGAACAAAGACTTTCGGGGCTTCATTTTTCATTCAAGAATCTGTTAAATCCGAGTCCGGAGGGCGGAGATATGATTGGTTGAAGTTGGGCATCATCCCGGTTGGACCGAAACTGAGCAGCCTTCACTAAAACAAGAATAACTTTCTGCACATTTGGAATTTTGATGCAAGGCTGGTTCCATTGGAAAGCTTACTTCCGAGGCTTCAATTTTGACATAAGAATGACCTGAAAAGGAGTTCATATGAAGAAGTTATGCCCGTTTGAAGTTGGACTTGCAGAGTAGATTTTTCCTGCCGACCGGCCAAAACAAATGGCCGACCGACCAAATAGATGGCCGACCGGCTAGAAAAGATGGCTGACCGACCAAGTTTGCTAGCCGACGACCTTCCGAAGTATTCTACAGATTGAATGGATGCCAGCTGTGCCAGCTGGAATGCACAGACTCTGCTCCCCGTGCACGTGTGTGGCTGTTTTGCACCCTTTGCACCCCTTTTGACCCTCTTTTTTGCACCCTTTGGTCAAAGCTTCTTGAGGAAGCTTTGACCCCTTGTCTTGGCTTCCTCAAGAAGCTTGCACCTTTGCATTAGCTTCTCTTAGAAGCTTGGTCCCTTTGACCCTTTTCTATAGCTTCTTTGAGAAGCTTTATGCCATTTCCTTGCTCTATATAAGAAACCCATCCTCCTCCATTGTTTTGGTTCGGCAAAAACCAGACCTAGGGCATATATATATGATATATATACACCCTCTCTCTATATATCTCCCTCTCTCTCATCCTTTGTGTGTGTTTAAGAGCCTTAAAGTGTGTTTTGACCATAGTATTGCACCAACACACACACCATTACACCACACTTCGACTTGAGAGGCCTTGAGGGTTTGTTCTTGGCGTTTTAAGCTGGTTTTCATCACAAGAAGAGGTCTGACCTTACTGTTCATCAAAGGTTCTTCAAGGGTAACTTCTTTGCTTTAGTTTCCCCATTTTTGCACACACTTTTAGCCTATCTCTCTTTCTATTTTGAGCTTAGTGTATAACTGAAAAAGTCTTGTTTTTAGCTCCTTTTCAAGTTTGTTTAAGAACACTTTTGTGTTTGGGATTGTCTACCCCCTCTTAGGCCTTGTTTGGCCTCATTTTGTGCATTTTTAGTGAGCTCTGGGACCACCTTGTTTGGGCCTCCTCACCACTGAAATCTTGAGGGATTTCAGTGGTGAGGATGGTGGTTTAAGGTCCTAAGAAGGAGAGGGCCATCCCCCCTCCTTGTTGTCTTGTTTGATGCCCTTTTTGGCCTTACAAAGGGGCCTATATTTGCACACTTCTTGAGCTCGGTTCAGGCATTTTTTAGGGGGTTTTAGGACCCTCAAAACTCATTTTCAGAGTTAATTTGGTCTTGCTAAATGTCTATCTTGCATGTGCTTAATAACTCCTTGCATGGCCCTCTAAAGTAACTCATCATTTTTGCATGCCATGGTTGCGTATCAGTGGTTATTTGGGCCTATTTTCATGTGTTTTATTCACTAATTTTTGATGGTTTGGTGAGATTCCATGTACATCATACACTTGCTTTGTATTCCTCTATTTTGCCTAGAAATGCATCTTGCCTTTCGGCCACCATGCTTGCATATTTTGGCTTAGCTTTGTGAAGTTTTTGGTCATGTTTTAACATGCTTAAGGTCTCTCTTGGGTCTTTAGATTCACATTTTCCATGTTTAGTATAGCCCCTTTGCATTTTGGCTTGTTGGCCTTAAGTATGTGAGGGTATAACTTGTGTTACTTGCTTTATTTCAGTGGTTTAGCACCATTTGTAGCATCATTTCAGTCCCTTTAGCATGCTTGTATGCTTGCCTTGGATGCCTCCTCGATGCCTTATGAGCTTGTGTTGTATGCTCCTTCAAAGTGCATTTGTTCATGCTTTTGAATTCAAGCCATTTAGATGCCATCTAAGTGGTCTTTTGAGCTTTATGTGCTAAAACTCTGTTTTTGGCCATTAAATTCATGCCATGTTTGGTCTTGTTAAGTGTGGTTAAATACTTCATTAGCTTGCCTTGAATGCTTGGGCCAGTTGTTGCATGTTTAGCCTATCTTGTTTGCTCGGTTTGGCACCATGTTCTTGCATGATTTTCGGAACTTAATGCATGTCCCATGTCTATGATTATTCCCTTTTAAGTGTGCTTAAAGGATGCCCTTTGATGCTTAAGCGTTTAGGCCTTAACATGTGCATGTGTGTATGTGTATTTGGTCCCATCTTCTTAAGTTTTGGCCACTATTTTGGACCTAACTTAGAGCCGCCCAATTAGTGTAAGTCCATCCCTTGTATGTCATTCAAGTGTTGTTACATTATCCCATGTTCACTTGCTTTGGTTGCGTCTGTTGCACGTTTGAAATCATTTGCATTTGGTATGCATTCCCTTGGTCAAATTACTAGCATGTTGCATGATTAGATTACATCTTGCATGCTCTATGTAGTTTGCATAGTTGTGACATGCTTGTTTGCCTTGTTGCTTAGGTTGTGTACCTAATATGCATTGCATGTTTGCATGCTCCCTTTTATACCATGTTGCATGTTAGTTAACATACTTAGGTTGCATTGGACATGCATGCCTTGTCCCTTGATTTAGTGATGGGGATTGGGCCCTTATGTATTTGGTTTGCATTCATTTGATATGGAAGTTGCATGTTTGGTTCTTCGGGCCATCACGCATTGAAATGCGCGATTGATGGTCCAAGAACCAAGGATCATGGCCCTTTGAGTCATAAACATGATAAGGAGTGTGATTGGTGCATACATTGCTTGAATTGCATTGCCATGCTCTGCCTTGCCCTTTGTTGCTGTCAATTGCAGATTCTGCAGGAACTTTCTGCCGACCGGCAGTGTTTAGTGTCGACCGGCAATCCTTCCTGGGCCGATAGATTCATAAACAGCCGATGGTTACACACCACAGCCGGTGATGATTCTACTCAGCCAGTGGTGTCTTCCAATGGCCAGGGAAGCAATTCTGAGATTTTGGCAGTCTTCCAAGAGGAGCAGAGCAGGGAAAACAGAGGCAGCCTATGCATGGTAGTGTACTTCCGAGCAAGACCCTAGCACGCGTGCATCGAACCTTCTTCCCGAGGCCCTTTTCATTACTTTTCTCATGCTTAGTTAATTTGTTAATTAATTAGGTGATTTGTAATAATTAATTAGCTTCCAAGTTAGTTAATTCGTATTATTCTTTCGGTTGTTGTATTATTCTTTTGGTCCCTCCGAGCGAGGGCGAACTTGTAATAAGTGTGGGTGAGTGTGTGCATGTCTTCCAACCCCCACTTCTTTCTCCCTTTTACTTACCTGCTTTGATGGTTAGTAATAGGTCATGTTTAATTTAGCATACCTTATGCTATGCATGCGTGCATCATTCATCAGTCTTGCATGCACCGGGCTCGGCGCATCATTCTAACTGCATTTGTATTCCAGTTCCAAATTGAATGCGTGTTAGTTGTAGCATTTCACATGTCATTGTAGATTAGTTGAGCCTATCTTAGTTACATTTTGCATGTGTTGCATTAGCCATCTTAACATGAACTAGGATCATGCATGTGATTACTAACTAGTTTTTGTTTTGGCTCGGAGTACTCGGTAAGCATTTATGCTTTAGCATACCGCATGCGTGTGAGTGTTTCCATAACAGCATGATTACCATGAGGCTAGCTGCTTATGTGATATAACTGCTTGAATGCCTGTGGATGGAGGTTAAATTACCTAAATTGGGATAACGCATTAAAACTGCGAGTTTTAAGCCCACTAGATAGTGGCAAAACCATCTTTTCTAAAAGCCCACTCGAGAGAGGCAAAACCTGCATTTTAGCCTACTTGCGAGTAGAAAACAATTTTCAAAACAAGCATGAAATGTTTTGTTCCAATTTAGGCGATTTGGTCTATACTTGTTTGTTGTGCGCATAACATAGTAATTCTAGGATAATAACTAGAATAAGAACACATAATGCTTTCAAAACAAGATATCACGGTTAGTAGAGGCCGATCTTTGATCGGGCGAGAGTGGGTGCTCATAGCTGACCTTCCCCAATCGTACCCAAGTTCCCGAGCCGAGGCAACTTTGGTGATGACGGACACGTGGCCTTTGGCACCGAGTCAGGGTTTCCTAAATTCCCCAAAATAAAATATTTAGGTGGCGACTCTGTATCTGGCAAAGCAGTCCATGTTTGGCACTTCTTTTTCTAAAAATCTGTTTTCTCAAAACGATTTGCCAGATTTGGACTCTTTGGTTCAGATTAAGAACCGTGACACAAATCGAGTCCGAACTGTAGCAGTGAGGGCCTCCCTCGCGGACGCATCTACAATAAGATGTTTGATCCACTTTCTTTTGGGGTACTTTATACGTATATAATTAGCAGAAAGTATTGCTTCCCCCCCCCCCCACAAGTTCTGCGGTAATCAAGAACTTATTAACATGGCATTCATCATTTCTTTTAAAGTCCTATTTTTCCTTTCAACAATTCCATTTTGCTGAGGTGAGTAAGGAGCAGTGATTTGATGAATTATTCCATGTTCTTTACAAAACTTACCAAAAGGTGATTCATATTCACCACCACTATCACTTCTTAGTTTTTTGATTTTCTTGCCAAGTTGATTTTTAACTCCATTCTTATATCGAATGAAAGTTTCCAAAGCTTCATCATTGGTTCGAATTAATAAACATAACTATATCTAGTATAGTCATCTATAAAAGTGATAACATATTTCTTCCCACCTCTAGTTTGAATTGATTTAAAATCACAAATGTCACCATGAATTAATTCATGTGGTTCCGTACTTCTTTCAATTGAATGAAAAGGAGTTTTAGATAGTTTGGCCTCAATGCAAATTTCACATTTATGATTTAAATCAATGTCAAATTTAGGTAAACATTCCATATTAATTAATCTAGGTAAAGATCCATAATTAACATGTCCTAGTCTAGCATGCCATAAATTTGAAGACTCAAGCAAGTAAGAAGAATATGTATTTTTATTAATAACTGAGGTTACAACAGTTATTACATTCATCTTGAAAAGGCCATCAAACATGTAACATTTTCCTACATACATCCCATTCTTAGTAAGTACAAATTCATCACTCTCAAACACCAGCCTAAACCCATTCTTACTCAACAAAGATCCGGAAACAAGATTCCTGCGAATGTCCGGTACATGTAGCACATTGTTGAGAGTGAGTTCCTTTCTTGATGTCATCTTCAGAATAATCTTTCTTTCTCCGTCAACTTTGGAAGTTGAGAAGTTGCCCATAAAAAATTATTCACCATTGTCCACTATAGAATAAAATGTGAACATCTTTTTGTCGGCACGGATGTGGCGAGTTGCACCGGTGTCCACCCACCATTCCTTAGGATTTCTGACAAGATTTACCTTGGAAACAACTGCAAAAAGATTGATGTCATCTACACCATTGGAAATATTGTCCACTTCGGTCATATAGGCTTGAGCAGGCTTCTTGCTTGTTCTTCTTTTGCTTTTGCCTTTGCTACAACAATCTTTGGCCCGATGTCCCTCTTTGTCACAGATGTAACACTTGCCATTAAACTTGTACTTTTTATTTTCCCCCCTTTAGAGCCTTATGCGGAACTTTCTCTAGAAAACTTTCATTTCTTTGCTTTTGGAACATGTTCCACCACATTTGCCTTAGACTCCATTCGATGCTTAGCAGCCCACGTCTCTGAATTGCAGTTGTCTTCCTCAATCCTCAAATGCACAATTAATTCCTTTAAAGACATTTTCTTTGCGCTTGTGTTTGAGGTAGTTCTTGAATTCCTTCCAGCCTTGTGGTAATTTCTCAATTAAGGCTGCAACATGGAATGATTCACTGAGAGACATGCCTTCTGCATGAATGTCATCCAGAATGAGTTGAAGATCTTGAACTTGGCTGATCACAGTCTTAGAATCAACCATCACAAAGTCTAGGAATTTGCCAACCACAAATTTCTTTGAGCCAGCATCTTCTGTTTTGTACTTTTTCTCCAAAGACTCCCAAAGTTCCATTGTTGTCTTGATAAGACTGTAGACGTTGTATAATGTGTTGTCAAGTCCATTCAAGATGCAGTTCCGGCAAAGGAAATCAGCATGTTTCCAAGCATCGACCGCAGCAACCACTTGCCGGTCAGTTTCATCCTCGTTAAAAGTAGGAGCATTCTCACAGAGAAAACGAGTAAGGTTCAAAGTTGTAAGATAGAACAATATTTTCTGCTGTCATCTTTTAAAGCCAGTTCCACAGAACTTTTCTGGCTTCTCACCATGATTTACCGGTACTGTCACAACAGGAGAGGGGGTTGGCGCAATTATAGCCACCACACCAATACTCATTTGAGCATTTGTTTCAGTAGCCATGAATTCAAAATTATAAAACAAAATTATAATTACAATTTTATATTACACAGAAAATTAATCTAAATTCACAAAATTAAATTCTGTAAAAATAAAAGAAACAAGAAATGTAACTTTTATTTTTAAATCAATTTGGAAATAAAATAAAATTTTATTTAACCAAATTAATTCCACATAGAAAATTAAATTTTTGTAACACTTCAATAATTAAAGTACTGAAACAGAATTTTAACTAACGAACACTCAGAAAATAATTTCAGAAACCCAAATTAATTTCTGAAAAAATTCCACAATAAAATATTTTGAATTGTTAATAACACCAGTATATTACTACTAGTTGTCAAAGAAAATAGACAGTATATTACTACTATCTGTCAAACAGTATATTACTACTATTTATTTTCCAACAAGAATATTATTTTTGTAAAATCACAGAAAATAATTTATGTAAGAAGAAAAAAGAGAAAGGGAAACAAACAAAAAATTCTGTAAATAGAATAATTCATATGTCTTAAGATTGTTGGAACAATCTTCTTTGTACAATCAATAAATTGAAACTAAATCAAACAAATAAAATAAATAACGTACCGAAATTATTTTACCGAACCGAAGAATAATAAAAAGATCAAGTCGAGTGTGTGACACTTTGTTCTTAAGACATATTCGCCCCGCTATGGTGCTTACGGACTAATGGTGTCTATCTCCCAGGACACAATGATCTTCACAAATTTGTAGTGGCGCTCCAAACGAATTTTTCCGGCGAACTAGAACCTTGTGTTCTATTCTCTCTTTAATTTTCCTAAAAACTAATATGAAGAAAATATACAACAGAGCAGAAAATTGGACAGCAAAAATATAATTTTCAAACTGTTTTTTAGATGAGAATGACTGCTGGAAATGGCAGTATTTATAGAAAAACAAACAGTCCCGAGCAGGTATGAAATAGAAGTGAACAAATGCATTTTCGAACAGTACAGGTACAGTTTGAATTTCAAACATATCTGCAAACTGTTTGAACAAATTAATTGTTGGGCAGTTTGAAACTGTCCAGAAACCGCAGGCAGTTTAAATCTGTTAGGGAATTTAGACAGTGGAGGTAACATATGGACAGAAAAATTTGAATTCAAATTCAAATTATATTAGCACAAAATTTAAATTAATTTTTTCTGCAAGAAATTTGGAAAAAAATTCAAATAAATTTTGTCAAAAAAATTAATATAAGAACCGACCCGACCCATAACATGTGCCTGGCATGGCTTGGCCGGACTGACGGCGGTGGCAGGGTGGTTTGGGCTAAGGTTCCATTTGTTCATAACTCCTTTCTTCTACAAACTTTGGGTGCCCTTTGGGGCCTAACCCAAGTGTTGCAATCTAGAGCTTATATACATACACAAGTTCTCTTAAAGTTTCAATGTGGGATAATCATTTCAAGGAAACCCACATTTTACTTCTTTAAATGTCCATTCCACGAACCCGAAAACAACGTCAAGTTCCCATTCACTCATAAATGGTTTTGACGAACCATCTTCACCGTGTGACTTGCCATGTGGCAAGGAACACGTCACTTCTTCAGACCCATCCCAAAAGATGTTTGGGACCCACTCAATTTTGGTCTCAAAGTTGGCCCAAAATAAGCCTTATAAAACCAAATTTTCCAACAAAAAACAAGCAATCAACTCAAACAAGTGGTGTCTAAAGGCCTAAAATACCAAGCTTGTGAGGACACTTACACTAGAAGCATGCAAAACAAGATTCAAATGACTTAAACAACCTAAAACAGAGTTAAAACAGTCCAAATCAATTGTTAAAACATGCTGGAATTAAACTACAAAAGGCTAGAAAATTAAGCTAACACATAGAGCTAACTAGACTAGTAAACAAGACACAAGGAGGAGATGCTAACCCTTCCAAATTTTGGCTTCAAAACATGATTTTGGCCACTGAAAAAGCTCTGAAAATCTGTATTCAAAAGCCAAAAAAAAAATAGTTTGAAAGTGGGAAACAAAGGTGGAAAAGCCTTACAAACAAGGAATAAAGAAGGGTGAACCTTCCCCCCATCCCCCCCCAAAAAAAAAAAAAAAAAAAAAACCTTAAATGGCCTAAAAGCATAAAAGCCCACAAAAACTACAGCCCAAAAATAGCCCAAAATCGGTGGGAAAAAGATAGAAAAACAAGTATGTAAAGCAAGGTAAAAAGGCAAATGTTATACCTTTTGAAGCAAAGATCAATTCTAGGCAATAATTCATGCCAAAACCAACTTCAAGAGCTCCAAGAAAGCCTCAAGGAACCTCAATCCAAAGGTGATCAACTTTGATTAAGGAGGTGTAGGCAAAAGTGTAATGTATGTGGGCTAATGTGCACAAATTTGCAAGAAAGAGAGAGAGAGGGAAAGAGAGAGAGAGAGAGAGAGATTTTTGTTCAAAATTTTTTCTAACCTTCAAAAATGGGGAAGCAGACCTCCTATGTATAAAAAAACATGAAATCACTACAAGGAGATCCAGCCCTACACTTGGGTGAAGATGCATGCGTCTGTCCAAACAGCTGGCATAAAATATCTGCAAAAGCAACTAGTGGCCAGCAAGCCACATCAGTGGCAAGCAGCGCCAAAGTGATGGCCGACAACATCTAATAGTGGTCGGCATGCCACCAAAAGCTGCAGGCTCGAAAGACCAAGGCTTGGTCCAAAAATGAGGTAACAAAGGTGCAGGGTTGAAAGGCTCAAAGTTGTGGCATTTCGTTGAGAACTTCAAGCACTTGGCAAGCAAACACATTCATCATTGGGTGTGCATGTGAGGATGTCCAAGTCATAAGGACCGTAAAAAATGGGATGTCTACAGGGTGTCATGGTAGAAGTTAACCAGAATAATTTGGAAGAACATGATTGGAGACATCCAATCATCGAATATCTAACTAGTCCTTCTTCGGAGGCCATCAGAAGGCTTAAATTGCAATCAATACAATTCATAGTGTGTAGGAATGCTCTTTACAAAAGGGGAGCAGATGGGCTGCTACTGGAATGTCTAGGGCCAAAAGAGGCATTGACTGCCATAGCTAAGGTACATGAAGGCATTTGTGGTGCCCATCAACTTGGGGTAAAGATGAGATGGTTACTTTGAAGGCATTCCTATTATTGGCCAACCATCCTTAAAGATTGTATATAAGTATGCAAAGGGATATCAGGCATGCCAGAAGCATGGCATGATAAGACATGTGCCAATAACTGATTTGCATGCAGTTGTGAAGCTGTGGCTATTTAGAGGATGGACAGTGGATATGATAGGAAAAATATATCCACCCTCTTCGAAGTAACATTGTTTCATTCTAGTGGCCACAGATTACTTCACTAAATAGGTCGAAGCTAAGCCTTATAAGACTGTGGATCAGATTGAAGTTATTGGGCTTATCAAAGAATTAATCCATAGGTTTGGCATCCCACAGACCATAACTGTGGATAATGGGACTGTGTTTGATGGAAAGATGGTAAGATCTTTCGCAGCAGAATTTGAAATTAGTCTTATTAATTCCACCCCGTACTATGCATAAGTAAATGGTCAAGCTGAATCATCTAAAAAATCCTTGAAAAAAGGAATACAAAGAGTTGTGGAAGACTATCATAGGGATTGGCATAACTTGTTGTTAGATATGTTATAGGCGTATAGGACTTCTCTAAGGTCAAGTACTTCTCTAAGGTCAAGTACATGAATCACTCATTATACCTTAGTATATGGACATGATGCAGTATTGCTTGTGTAAATTAATATCAAATCCTTGAGGGTAAAATGCCAAGACCAGTTAACTACTGAGCAATATCATCAGAGAAGCTAGAATTTTGGTATTAAATTGTATTCTTTTCCAAAAGAAAAAGGCAGCCAAAAGCTATAATAAGAGTGTCAAACAAATTAGCTTTGATGAAGGTGACTTAGTGTGGAAGACCATACTTCCAATAGAAATTAAGAGCAATAAATTTGGCAAATGGTCACCTAATTGGGAGGGACCATACCAAATTCATAGAGTCTTGCTCACCTAATTGGGAGCGACCATACCAAATTCATAGAGTCTTGCTTGAGGGAGCCTACCATTTGAGGAATCTAAATGTGTAACGCTCTCAAAATTAATGCATAAATCAACCATTCATGACATCCACAGATATAGGACAATAAAATATATTCATTCATCAGAGTTGTCTGTACAAAAGAATTACATGTTATCGACAAGATAGATGCCCTACGAGCTCACAACTTTCCAAGTATAACTTGGTTACAACAAAAGAGGGTAAGAAACCCTTTACAATTAAAGCCCTTGGCTTGGAAATAAAAACATATAAACATAAAGTGAAACAACAAAATGGAAAACTTCAGCCCAAAACCTCACAAGCTATGTCCTTGGAGGCGGCATGTTATCTGTACCTGAAAATGGTGTCCCAAATAGGGTGAGCCAAAGCCCAGTAGAGATATGCTAAACCAAATATGAGAATTAACTAAAACATTAGCATTTGATAAATGTTTAACACAAGTAAATCATTTATGTTATCTTCGTAACCAATCAATGTTTACATCATAACCAATCCATTCCCCGTTAGTTCTCCATACCAATTCATTGATATAATTCAATATCATCCAAATAGTGTAAAATGAGACTACAACTCATATGTCAACACTTCAATAACAAACATCATTCAACACTTTTATTTTCATGCAATTTTACGGAACTACGTCCAAGGGAACTGGCACCCATAAGTAAATAAGGTTTCGGGACTTTCACCTAGGACACTCCGGCCAACTTAGTTATCAATGGAGTCCATCCCCTATCTCCTCCCACACAATATTCATATACAATGTATTTAAATATGTAGTCATATACAATGACCCAATCATTCACACATTCAATGTTTATATTCACCCATCATATTCAATGACATCTTCCAACTGATTAGTTTCAATTTACCTAATCATCATGCAATCTCTATAACAATCAAGACTATCCTCCACCAATAGTCCAAGAGAGATATTTCTAAACAGATAAGTAAAATTGCCAAACATATAATTTATTAACTTTTCCATATGTGGGTGATTATTCAATCCAACCACACCATTTAATCCCAACTCTTCCCACTTTCACAATTTCCACAATGAATTCACTATTTATACAAAATAGCTATTTAATTCCAAATTAGGGCATTTTTCCCCAAATTCTAAAACATTGACCCAAAGGTCCAAATCTTGCTATTTTAACAGTTATACTCCAATAACCCCATTTTCAAGACCCACATATACATATGGAGTTTAGAATTTCAAACCCCTCGTTCACAAATCAACACCCAAACCCTAACTTCACCCAAAATCAACCATTTATACAAAATGTCTAAAGTTTATGTTAAAACTCATAAGAAAGAGTAGATTATCCTTACCTCAAATGAAGAAGTTCAAAGGAGATGAGAGAAGGACCCAAGATGCTCCAAAGTTCAACTTTTTTGGATCAATAGGTAGACCACGCCAAGCTCTATCTTTTATACAAAGGGACTAGAGTAGAGAGACCCAAAAATAAGATGTATTTGTAGAGAGAGAGAGAGAGAGAGAGAGAGAGTGTGTCAGATTTAGGGTTTTGGAGGAAGAAGGGAATCAAAAAGTGATGAAAATCCCGCTGTTGTAAACTAATATACATAAGGCTCGCTCGAGCGAAGAAGTGATGGCTTGAGCGACCAGACACAAAAGAACCTCGCTTGAGCGCAAGAAGCATCGCTCGAGTGAACAATGCAAAGCTTCAGGTCTGCCCCCACGTAGATGCAAGCTCAAGTGTAGGAGTGCACACTCGAGTGAAGAAACAAAAAACATAGGGCTCGCTCGCTCGAGCGCAAGAAGCGTCGCTCAAGCGAAGAATACCAACTTTCAGGTCCAAAAAAGACGCAGACGCATGCTTGAGCACAAGACCGCTCGCTTGAGCGAAGAGACACAAGACACAAGGCTTGCTCGAGCGCAAGAAAGCTCGCTCGAGCGGAAGTTGCGTCTGAAAAAGAAACTTGAAGACCCATGATACTCGCTCGAGCGCACAAACCGTCGCTCGAGCGGAGAAGCAAACACCCAGGGCTCGCTCAAGCGAAGAAGCCAAATCTTGGGCAGCAACCATTTATTCTAACTTTCAACCAACCTGTTCCAAATTCACCCAACACATCCCAAAACCCAATTACAAGAAATCAAAGGATGGAAACGAGATATAGACAACAACATACAACCATGAAACTCGAGTCCGGAATATAGTAAATAACAGGGGAAAACATGGATCGCTATAAAATGGTTATGTGCATCCTAAGAAAATCAATGGCAGATATTTGAAGCCTTATTATCCAACTGTGTGGGAAAGACGAGTGTAAGAAATGCTAAGTAAGAATAATGAAAGAGTATGGAACACTTAGATAGATAATAAGGGTGTTCATTACATAAAAATTTCAGTACATCATGCCAGAGTTTGGCCCAAAAATCTGTATAATGCTTCAATTGTTCTATTACAATCAGTTCTCTACTTTTTAGAGTTGGGAACAACTGAATAGTTGAGGTCATTTCTTGTCTATGACTGGATAGTCTCTGGTTAGTAGAATGTAGCTTCTCAGCATTTTGCTCTAGTGCTAGATTCACCGATGGCAATTCCTCCTCCAATTCTACTTTCCTTTGCAGCAGTTGAGTTTGAAGATGGGAAGTATAAGAGTGTCATCCATTTAAGTCGAAGATCTTAGAATGAATCTTGGAGACAAACTCTTTATCTTTCAATAATACCCCTTCTACAATCTTAGCTATCTGGCAGATGTTGATGTAAAAGTCAATGGTAGCAATTGGCTGAGATAAGTGGCTCCTAAAAGCCAAATTGGATTGCTCTAATATTTTGCAGCACTTTAGGAAACCATTCTTGATAGAGGGTTTTTGCAAAGACTCAAATATAATCCTTGAGAAGGACTTCAGCAGATCCAAGCAAATTCCCAAATCCACTTAAGGCAAAAGAAGTTCAGCATTAGTAGCAGAGTTCTCAACAATGTCCAACAAAGAATCAACTAAGCTCAATGGCTCAGCTACGCTGTTGGTAGAGGAAGCTAGTGTAAAGATGTCAAACAGGCTAGTCAGCCGAGCTTCGAAGATGTCCATCTCTTCCTCAAGAAACAGAATTGTAAGGGAATCATCAGTGAGGGGAAGCTAGAAGTATTGGCATAGCCGGAGGAGTGGAAACTTCCTCAGTGGAGTCTACTGTCCTGGCTACCAATAGGTTGAGAGATGAATGATTGGAGCTGGATGGTAGGAAAGAAGTTGGTGAGCTACCAGTGTCATCCTTGGAAAAGCCAATTGCCACTCGAGAAGGAGTGCTAATTAGAATGCTTTTAGCAGGTGGAGAAGCAACCAAGACTCTAGAGGAAATAAGTTGGGATGAGGCAATAGACAGTAGGGGTAAATATGGAGATAAGCTCGGGGATAAGGAAGGTGGAATGCTTTGCCTTAAAGAGAGAAGGGAAGAAGGTATGTGAAGTGTAAAAAAGGGAAGTTGAAGCAATCTTTGAAGAGGTGTTACACTGTTTTCCTTTAAAGATGCCCTCAGCTCTGAAGAAGTTAAGAAGCGCCCCTCACCCATAGTCAAAATAGAAAAATCTAGTGTTGAAGGAGGAGGGACTAGACTTGCTGCTACTGTATAGTAAATGTTAAGTTTATGCCAAGTCTTGGAAAAAGGAAATTGTTAAAAGGGACTAAGGAAAATTACCAGCTTCAGTGGTTGTAATGGCAATGGTTGGAGAACTACGAATGGCATAATGCTAAACAATTTTACTCTTCCTCTCAATCTCCTTTTGTATTGCATCAACAGCAGCAGCTTCTTCCCTTAATAGTTCTTGCTGCCTCCTTTTTTCTGGCCTCTGAAATACAATAATTTCTTTGGTTTGTTCCTTCTCCACTGCTCTAATAGATGCGTCATGAGTGAGGTCAATGACAAGCTCACTAGGGGAGAATGTTTTCTTTTTTCTTCCAGTGGAGCTTCTTCTTCTTCCTCCATAGGCATTGCCTCCTTAGGGTCAAGCTGCCATAAGAGTTTTCTTTTCTTGTGTTACTGCTTACCCTTGAGGATGTTCAAGGCTTGAGTCCTCTGAGGAAAGACCTCCTGTGAAGCTCCTGCACCAAATATTGAAGCCATAAGTAAACAGACAAAGCATCATAAAAGGAAAGGGGTAAAGGAAACAAAGTGCATACCTTTCTTCGAAGTGGCTCTGGTGACTCTAGGAGGAGAAGATAAGGCAGCAGGAGCAGGAATTGGGATAGCAGGAGCAGTGGGGGAGGTGATGGTGATCCTAGTCTCCTTGGGCTTGATTGATGGCATATCTAGCCCTTCTAGCAGATCTTTGAGAGAGATAGCCAAGTGCACCTCTATATTGAATGTTCACCAATTTTGATATCTCTTTAGGGCATTGCCTTCTGGGATGAGGGGAGAAAATTCAAATTCATCCAAGTCTTAGTGTAGTTTGGAGGTTGCTTTATCCAGCCTGGTTTTGGGCACCTTTAACTCTCAGGTTGAAAGGTCTGAATTAGAGAGACTGCAGAGAGGGACAGGAATCCCCTGAGTAAGCCCAAATTGCTTGGCGTATTGGGAAGGGCAATAGGCCTCAAAGATGCACTTGTAAGCTCGAGGATTTAAGGTGCCAACAAAGAGCTCCCTTGGAAGCAAGATGGACGCCCACATGTCTTTGTGTAAGGGTCTAGAGCATTTTTTATCAGCCAAAAAGGCCCTTAGCCAAGCTAGCCCTATGTTAGCTTCAAAGGGGCAGAAAAAGGTGGAATGAGGAGAAATTAGGAGTTAATAGAAGAAAGTAAAGTAATAAGCAAAGCTGGAGGGGTAAAGAGAAACCCTGTATATTTCGCCCCATAGGTAGTGGGGTCTTACACTAAGAATCTCAAACACCTGGAGTGTAAGTCAGTGAAATATGCAAAAATTCAGAGTTGCAATATCCAGAGTGGACCTTCTTGATTAACGTCCAGAGGCTTCTCACAAAATTGGGAACAAGCCCTATAAACATGGCCTAAAACATAAGGAGTAAGAGCCTTGGCAAGAGGGGAAAACTCAAGCATGATACACTGAGATGAGGTACCAAAAAGGAATTTACATAGCCAATATAGAATAAATGAAAAGAACTCTTAGTCAATCACAGGACCTTCCTTTTTATTCTCATTCTTTGAAAAATCACTAAAGCAAGAGTTCAAAGATGGAATGGTAAAACTAACCAGAGGGTTTGGGTAATCAGGGGTGAAGGGATCACTAATTGGTAAGAATCCTAAGAGATGGCAGATATCAACGACAGTGGGAGCCATCATACCATATTGGAATTGGAAAAAATTAAAAGCTAAGTTCCAAAAGCAAAGGGCAGCAGGAATCAAAAAAGGGTCTTCAGGGATAATGAACCTGAAGAGGTGAAGGGCATCGAGGATATAGAGGTCTTGCAAGTCCCATTCTCTGGCAGGGACAACACTATCGTACCATTCCTCCCACTCTATCCTCAATGTGGGCCAGTAGCAACGAGGTTGGTTCATTCTCCAGCTCCCCAGTCAAGGCTTCCCTCATAAAGAAGACAGTGATCCTCCAAATGAGGATACAAAGCAGGAAGCAGGGTAGGGGCTTCTCTAAAGATACGTCCAAGGATGTATTCTCCTTGACCATGGTGGCGAGGGACGAAGATGCGCCCATCAATGGTACTCGGTTCACCAGCTTTGTATTTGTCTATCCCTTCATTAAGACACCTTTTCAAAGCCACTGAATGACTAATGCACTCAACAACTAGCACTTTCAAGGAAGAAGAAACCATTAGTGAAAGGTTGAAAGGAGGGTTGTAACAGCGCCCGCGTGGGCCTCGTGCTATAGTTCGGACTCGATTTGTGTCACGGTTCTTAATCTGAACCAAAGAGTCCAAATCTGGCAAATCGTTTTGAGAAACAGATTTTTGAAAAAGTAGTGCCAAACATGGACTGCTTTGCCAGATACAGAGTCGCCACCTAAATATTTTTTATGGGAGAATTTAGGAAACCCTGACTCGGTGCCGAAGGCCACATGTCCGTCATCACCGGAGCTGTCTCGGCTCGGGAGCTTGGGTACGATCGGGGAAGGTCAGCTATGAGCACCCCCTTTCGCCCGGTCCGAAGACCGGCCTCTACTAACCGTGATATCCGTTTTTGAAAACTTTACGTGTTCTTATTCCGTTTATTAGCCTAGAATTACTATGTTGTGCGCGCAGCAAACAAGTATAGACTAGATTGCCTAATTTGGAAATAAACATTGCATATCCGTTTGGTTTGAAAATGCTTTGGAATTCGCTACTCGCAAGTAGGCTAAAATACGGATTTCAACGAGTTTTTCCAACTCAAACAATCCAACCTTCACCCACAGGCATTCAAAACGGTTTAACACATAAGCATCTAGCCACATGTTAAGCATGCTGTCATGGTAACATTCACACTCATGCGATATGCTAAAGCGGAAATACTTACATAGTACTCCGTGCCAAAACAAAGAACTTGTTAGCAAACATGCATGTCCTAGTTCATGTTAAAAGTGGCTAATGCATCACATGCAAAATGCGATCTAGGCAGGCTCGGCTAGCCCTAAACATGGCATATGAAATGCGATCAACTATCACATAGTCAATTTTTGAATTGAAGTACGAATGCAGTTAGCGTGATGTACCGAGCCTAATGCATGCAATACAAATGCATGGATGCACACATGCATAGCATAAGGTATGCTAAATTAGACGTGCCCTATTACTAACCATCAAAGCAGGTAAATAAAAGGGAAGAAAGACGTGGGGATTGGAAGACATTCACACACCCACACACACTTATTACAGATTTGCCCTCGCTCGGAGGGACCGAATAAATATTACAAATTAATTAACTACGCGAGCTAATTAAATATTACAAATTAATTAATTTAATGAACAAATTAAATTAAATTAATTAAAGCAGGAAAGCGTCTCGGGAAACGCGCCACCATGCGCAAGCTGCCTCTGTTTTCCTTCCTTTCCTCCTCTGGAGGTTGTCAAAACCTCAGGACTGTATCCTTGGACAGAGGGGATCATCACCGGCTAGATGAAACTTCCACCGGCAGTGTAGTATGGCCATCGGCACAAAATAGGGCCTGTCGGCAAAGAAAATTGTGCCGGTCGGCACATTACACTGCCGGTCGGCAGAGTATTCCTGCAGAACCTGCAACTCACAGCAACAGAGGGCAAAACAAGGCATGACAGCATATTTTCAAGACATGTATGCACTTCCCATGTCTCTTATCATTGTGATGACTCAAAGGGACATGTGCCTCGGTTCTCGGACCACCAATCACGCATTTCCATGCATGATGGCCCAAGGAACCAAGTATGCAACTTTGGTTTCAAATGCATGCAAACCAATCAAACAAATTAGGCCCAATTCCTATCACCAATTCAAGGAACAAGGCATGCATGCAAAATGCAATGCAACCTAGGCATACAAGCTAGGAATGCAACATGACATGGCAATGCGCTTATGCAATCATGCAAGCATGCATAGGGCAATACAAATGAGTGCAAAGATGGACTTAAACATGAATTAGGCGACTCTAAAATAGGCCTAAAACAGTAGCCAAAGTGCTATAAAATGAAGGCTAAATGGCATGCACACACACATGCACATAAGGACCAACACTTAAGCATGAATCAAACAACATTCAAGCACACTTGAAAGGAGGGATCATGGACTAATTAGCATGCAACATGAGCCCTAAAATCATGTTATAAAATGATGCCAAATCAAGTTATAAATCAAGCCAAAACATGCAAAGAGTAGTCCAAGTGTTCAAGGCAAGTCGATAAGGCATTGAACTACACTTATCATGACCAAACATGGCATGCATTAAACAACTAAAAACAGATTTTTAGCATGTTAAAATAAGGCCAAAGGACTCCTTAGATGGCATCTAAGTGGCCCAAATTCAAAGGCATGCAAAGGCACCAAAACATGGAACATTGCAACACATGCTTTCAAAGCATTAAAGAGACATGCAAGGCAATCCAACAAGCATGGAAATGGGACTGAAATAACATGTAGGATGATTCCAAATCACCAAAACAATGCAAAGATGGCATGCTACACATGCACATACTCAAGGCCAACAAGCCCAAATACAAATGAGCTATATAATGCATGCAAAGATCAACCCAAATGACTATGGACAGAGCTAAAACATGGCAAAATAAGCACATAATCTTCACAAATGCAAGCCTAAAACATGCTCCAACTAAGGCTAACAACCTAGAACATGTTAAGGCACAAATAAGGCATTACATGGCAACTATGCTAAACATGCATAAGGTTCCAAAACCAACTTGAAATCATGTTATATCATGGATATATAAGCATGAAAAACAAACCAAACATGCTCAACACACACTCAAGCATAGGCTTCTTTAGGAGGCCAAAATGTGCCCTTTTCAAGGACAACAAGGAGAGGGGGTGGCCCTCTCCTTCTTGGGACTTCAAAGCATCATCTTCACCACTGAAATCCCTCAAGATTTCAGTGGTGAAGAGACCTCAACACCAAAATCCCGGAGCTAGCACAAAATGGCTCAAAATGAGGCCTTTTGAGGCCTAAGGGTGGTCAACAACCCTCAAACAACAAAACACTCTTAATAAACAATAAAGAGGGCTTAAAAATAGAACTTTTTTATGTTATACAATAATCACAAAAACAGCTCTAAGATAGATGAAAAATCAATGCAAAAAAGGGGGGGAAAGGGACTAGTTTCTCACCCTTGTAGCCTTCTTCAACAAAGATGCTCCAATGGCCTCCTTGAGCTTGAATCCAAGACAAAAACTTCAAAACACACTCTTTAGAACCTCAGCTCCTAGAGGAAGGTGAAACACTAGGTGTTTGTGTGCAATAGTAAGGCACAAAACACCTAGTGAACAAAATGGAAGAGAAAGAGAGATAGATTGTGTATGTCTAACCCTAACCCTAGAAAACCAGAGCTCTCCTCTGTCTTTTCTCTCTCAAAAATGTCTCAAGCCCCTTTTTTCTTGCCTTAGAGAGAGTCCCTCTCTATATGCCTCTTGTAAAGCTTACAAGACAAGCTTTGCAAGAGGGAGATCCCTCCATACACGTGTATGGAGGGGAGCAAAATCAATACAGCTGTCCTAAAATATCTACAAAAGCAGATGAACAGCAATCGGCCGGCAAAAAATGCCATCTTGGCCAAACAAAGTGCCGACCGGCACAAAAAAGTACTGACCGGCAACAAATAGTGCCGACCGGCAAACTAAATTGCCGGTGGCAGCAAAAACCAGCCGGTGGCATCTAGCCACTGCCGGTGATGGGTGGGGATGGTCTACAAGCCCCAACCTGCCTCTCAAAGGCAAGATGCAAGTGTTTGGTGCAAAACCAGACACTAAACGGTCGAGTTCGGGGATCCTGAGGCGGGGCGCGCGAGCCGAGACCTCCGGGAACTCCAAACGAACACAAACATGGATAATCACCGAGTGTTCAAACGGTGACGTCCAAGTCTTGAGGACGGTCAAAAATGGGGTGTCTACAGTTGCCCCTCTTTGACAGAACTCGGAAGTCATAACAATGACGGGAGTGAATGTCAAAGCCCAGAGACGACCCATTTTTGACAAGGCCGAAGACTTAGACAAACATGCAAGACAAACAAGGTATGCGCCCGGAGGCAGGGGCAAAATGCAAGACAATGCACAGAGCCGAGCATAACTTATGATCATGCAAAGAAAGCTGTAATGAAGCAAACATGCGACAATTTTAAGCTAGCATACCAAACTACACTACAATGCAGAAAGGATGTAAGAGAATTATGGAATTCTCAATACGTCTCACTCGGGAGATACAATACCTGTGCGGCTCGTCTGGTTGCACCAGCTTCAAATGAACCGTACATACAATATCGTGCCTGAAAAGAAAACAAACTTAACAGGTACAATATTGTTAGCAACATGCATGACAATGCAAAATGGATGCAAAACGAAATGCAATATATACAAAACAATGTATAAACAATGCAAATGAAGATGCAATGTATTTGAAACAATGCAAGCTATATGCAAAGCATTTGAATCGTGATCCAATCACGAACGGTTCGAAACCACACCTATGTCAAATAGATTGATGAAGGTAACAAGTCTGTCTACCATAGAACGGTCAACTGAACTATGAGTATTGTAGACAGACGCAAGAACAAGTATTGGGTGGAATTGACATAAGTGGGGAAACAACCCGTTGGAGAAAGGATTACGATCCTAATGCCGGATGCAAAAATTACACTACAATGTAATGGGTGGATATGGCACGCAGGCCAAACCAAATCTTGCCTAGGAAAGGCATGCATACATACAAGCCATGTGTAACACAGAAAAGGTGTCGCAACCCTCAACCAACATATCAACGTGGAATCGGCGCGATACACATACAGAACTGTGTTTTAACATGAAAAGTAAGGGCACATACCGGACCAAGCTCAACCTGGAAAGGCGCAAGCCAAAGGCGGAAGGTGATGCAATGAATGCATGCAATCTACAATGCAATATTTACAAATATGCAATGGAATGGATATGGATACAATGGATATGGCACGCAAGCCAAACCAAATCTTGCCTAGGAAAGGCATGCATACGTACGAGCCATGTGTAACACAGAAAAGGTGCCGCAACCCTCAACCAACATATCAACGTGGAATCGGCGCGATACACATACAGAACTGTGTTCTAACATGAAAAGTAAGGACACATACCAGACCAAGCTCAACCTGGAAAGGCGCAAGCCATGGATGGAAGGTGATGCAATGAATGCATGCAAACTACAATGCAAGTGCAAGACAATGCACTATGATGCAATGACTATGATTGCAACTTTCCCTATCTTACCAACAGGGTGATATACTAGGTTGGTTCAGTATCCAGAACTGAGGCGTAGACATGCCGCCTCAACCTATGGGGCTTCCATACAGATTTCAAGCCGAGGGTAAACCTCTGGGTATTTAAACCAGACTTTAGTCTCGGAACTCCCGAACCTTTGCGTTCTAGGCATAAGCCGTTCGAACTCTAGTTTCCACCGTCCCAGTTGGTCTTCTAGGAACTCATCGCAAGCACAGACTGGTGGCTTTACCAGACCACCGAAAAGTCGTTCGGGCACGACAAACACCGAAGGAATTGCACCTTCAGAGGATTTAAGGTCTCCTAGACCGAAATGCAAAATGTATGCATGACAATGCATGTTTTTTTTGTTTTTTTTGAAATGCAAATGATGCAAGTGATGCATGTTGCATGAGATGCGCGACAACACGCGGCTTAAGATATGTACAAAGCAATAGTGTGCACACCAATGCAATAAAGGTCTTGCACCTTCCAAGGATTTAAGGTCTCCTAGACCGTACGTGTTTAAGGTCTCGCCAGACCATGCGTGTTTAAGGTCTCGCCAGACCACGGTGGTATTTACAAGACGCGTGACAATGCGCTGAAGGTTTTGCACCTCCAAAGGATTTAAGGTCTCCTAGACCGTGCGTGTTTAAGGTCTCGCCAGACCGTGCGTGTTTAAGGTCTCGCCAGACCATGCGTGCGTGTTTAAGGTCTCGCCAGACCATGCGTGTTTAAGGTCTCGCCAGACCATGCGTGTTTAAGGTCTCGCCAGACCAGGGGTATTGCACGACGGCATGATGCGCAAAATAGCGCAATGCGTTAGGCAACGCGAGTGCACAGGACAGTGCGATGGAATGCATGCAAAATGCAATGAGATGCGCAAAACAGCGCGAACAATTTTGAAATGCACAAAACAGTGCGATGCGCAGAACAGCGCGAGGTTTGAAATGCACAAAACAGTGCGATGCGCAGAACAGCGCGAGGTTTGAAATGCACAAAACAGCGCAATGCGCAAAACAACGCGAGGTTTGAAATGCACAAAACAGTGCAATGCGCAGAACAGCGCGAGGTTTGAAATGCACAAAACAGCGCAATGCGCAGAACAGCGCGAGGTTTGAAATGCACAAAACAGTGCAATGCGCAGAACAGCGCGAACAAAATACAATGCACAAAACAGTGCGATGCGCAAAACAGCGCGAATAAAATACAATGCACTAACAAGTGCAAGTAAGGTGCGCAAGATAGCGCGAACAAATGCAATGCACTAACAAGTGCAATGCGCAAAATAGCACGAAGGAAATGTAATGCACAAAACAGTGCGATGCGCAAAATAGCGCGAAGAAAATACAATGCACTAACAAGTGCAAGTAAGGTGCGCAAGATAGCGCGAACAAATGCAATGCACAAAATAGTGCGATGCGCAAAATAGCGTGAAGGAAATGTAATGCACAAAACAGTGCGATGCGCAAAATGCACAAAACAGTGCAACGATTAGTGTGACACGCACGCCACACGGAGTGTAAATGGGCTTGAATGCGCAACAACGCACTTATTCCGGAATGCATGACAATGCATGGAATGGAAATGCAATGATGATGCATGAGAAATGTGCACGACAATGCAAAGGGGTGCGTGTTGCAACGCATGTAACACGTGCACAACAATGCAAATGTGTGGCGCATGGCAGCGCGATGCAATGCACAGAAGTAGTGTGATGAACTCGCGCAACACACATGGGGCGACTTTTGAATTTAAAAGGATACAAAAAGGATACACCTTGCATGAGTTCGAGTGTCACGCACTGGAGACATGGCCCGCGGTCAAAACGGAGGCCGGTTGAATGTCGGAGATGCACTTTCTTGCACTTTCTTGAGCTATGAAGACCACAAACTTCTCAAATGGCCTAAACAAGGCTGTGGGAACCCCACCGGCCGAAAGATGAGGCCACCGGCTGGCCATCGGCACAAAAACAATTCCATCGGCACAAAAAAGTGCCGGTCGGCACAAAACATTGCCGACCGGCAAACAGTTGCTGGTGCGGGGCAGTTTTGACTTTTCACCTCGGGTGTTATAAAATAGGGCTTCATGCCCTATTTTCTCATTCTCCTCACGCCGAAATCCTTTGCTCTCTCTCCCTAGAGCTTTTCCCCCTCCTTTTTCGTCCATTTCTTCGCGTTCTACGCCCGTTTCGTTGTCGGATTCGCGATCCTCTTCGCGTTTCGGACATTTTCCACCGATCACATTCTCGTTTCGGTGCCTCGTTCGGCGTTCTCGCCTTTTCGGGGTTCGTTCCCCTCACTTTCCTCTTCATTTCCGTGCCTTTTCACATTCCGGCCTTCCCGGCCATTTCCGACCCTCTCGGGAGTTGACTTTTCAGTTGACTCTTCGCATTCCGGCTCGGTTTTCCCTTTTCCGGCCATTTTCACACCATTCTCTACATGGCGGACGACATTCCACGTGGCGGGACTCCCCCGGACCACGAGATGGATCCCGGGGTCGAGCTCTTACCACTGAGCGAGCGCCCGTTCGACCCGGCGACCTACCGGCCGGCGATCCACGTTTTGCCTCCAGACGGCCTGCGTCAGTTCCGGAGCTTTGAGAGGTACGCGGCGCCTGAGCTACTACTACGCGAGCCTACCTCCCATCTTTCATTCGGCACTCCCGAGGTAATTTTTCTTCTTTCTGCTTTACTTTCTGCAATGTAGGATACAAAACTGCCATAGTTAGTTGTATTCTCTAACTGCTGAAATCTGATATGCCGTAGACCGTAGTTGACTGTAAACATACATACAACTGATATCTGCTTGAGACTGACACATGCACACACACTGCACTAGTCCTGAATCACCCAAACACACGGCACACACTGTATTCTACTGCACACACACTGGTACCCAGTATTTGTCTGAATCTGTCAAACTTGCATACATGCCACATCTGTTCTGAAACACTCAAACACGCTGACACAGCACACGTATTTCATTGTAAGCACACCGGCACCCGGTATTTGCCTGAATCTGACAAACTTGCATACATGTCATATCTGTCCTTTCAAAACTGCATTTTGAATGTTGTCTTGCAATTGTCATTTTCTGTTTGCAGGAGGAT
This sequence comes from Camellia sinensis, assembly GCF_055761805.1. Classification (NCBI taxonomy): domain Eukaryota; kingdom Viridiplantae; phylum Streptophyta; class Magnoliopsida; order Ericales; family Theaceae; genus Camellia; species Camellia sinensis. The sequence goes on along the minus strand of NC_138964.1, from coordinate 199,615,285 downwards.
TCCCATACCATTCGCGGGTATGGGAATACTGGTGCACGGGAGTGGTATGATGAGCTCCCTGATGCGGTCCAGTGCATCGTGGATCGGGCGGGCTTCGGCACCTTCTGCCGAGGGCTCTCCAGGTTGTCCACCTGCAGACCTCTTCTTGCCGCTCTGGCGGAGAGGTGGTGGGACACCACCGATTCTTTCCACTTTTCTGCCGCAGGGGACATGACGATGACCCCTTATGACTTCTCGATGCTCACAGGCATCGGGGTAGGGGGTGATCCGATCCCCTTCGACACCGACATGGATGAGTGGACCGCCGCTCAGGTCCATCTACTGGGGGAGGCGCCACCGCTAGCTCGTCCAGGCTTCGTCCGATACTCCTGGTTCGAGGCACAGTTCAGGGTCCAGCCCGCACTGGGGGAGGAGACTCGGATGACCGAGGAGGACGTGGAGAGGTATGCCCGCGGCTTCCTCATGTTCCTGTTCGGGACTACTATCTTCGCCGATCGGGCGAACACCGTGCCTCTCTGCCTTCTCAGCGCACTGGTGGACGTCCGAGACATCTTGCACTACGACTGGGGCGGCGCTGCTCTGGCCACCCTGTACGGCTATATGAGCTCGTCTTCTCGCGGCAGTGGCCAGCTGCTCGGAGGTTACTGGCGGGCTTGGGAGGTACATTTCTTCTCCACTTTTTTCATTTCTATCTCGTACTTTCTGTACTCAATACACTGCACACACTGTGGTCTGGTCTATACTTGCTGTATACTGTACACACGGCACACACATACATTCTGCTTTACACTGACTGTACACTGTTCACACTGTACACTGCACACAATACACTGCATAACACACGGCTCTGCCATTTCTGCTTTATTCTGTATATTCTGCTTTATCTGATAGTCATACTGAAATCTGTTTTCCAGTTGTGGGTTTATGCCTACTTCCCTAGGCTTGCACCTGTGCCAGTTGCGGAGCCTCCTCCGGCTGTTCCCTTCTCGAGTCGCTTTAACGGGGGATGCACCCGGCGACCACGGGAGACGTTCGGCTTCTTCCGCCGATATTTCGACACCATCACCCCCACGGAGGTATGCTTTACTTTCAGTTCATTTAGCTTCGCTTTCCCACTGCATATTTCAATAACAGTAGATAACAAACTGTCTGCCACTTTCAGATCACATGGCGGCCATGGGCTTCGCTGCCGTCGGTGATGCGGGGTCGGTTCCCTGGTGCTGAGGAGACCTCGCGTTTCCGGATCTTGCTAGAGGGCCCGGTCTGTCGGGCTTGGTACCTAGGGGAGCGCTTTCTACGCCAGACCCGCGGGTTACCTGAGCAGATAGTCCCGGCTCACCCTCCTGCAGAGATGAGGGAGACCGGGGGGCTGACCCCTGAGCAGCTGGATGATTACTCCATCGGCTGGGAGGAGGCCGGCTTCCGAGGCACCGGCGACTATCAGGAGTACGTGCGGACGTACCTGATGCGCCCCTTGAGCGGCCGTCGAGCAGAGGGGGCCAGGCCTGTAGCATCGACGGCTGGGGCCGGAGCGGGAGCAGGGGCTGGATCTTCGAGGAGGGCCCGGGTCCGTGGTAGGGGTGGAGCGCGGGGAGGACGAGGACCTGGCTGGCCTGCCCTGCCCGCTGTACTGACTTTCCAGGGGCAGGGTGGGTCGACCTATCAGATCCCCTTCGCCCCTCCACCGGCTGGGCATGAGTTCACTGACATCCCCGACCTTCCGCCGGTATGTATCACTGCACTTCGTACAGTTATTTCATTTCAGTTTACTTGATATTCCACAGAATACTAATGCATCTGATACCTTTGCAGGCTTCTTCTGAGTACACCCGTCAGTCGTTGGCGATGAATGCCTCGATGATGGGGATGCTCCAGCGGACATTTGACCTCCTGGCTGTCTACAGCATACCGGTATGTCCTTCTGACACTGGCCTCAAACCATTCATACACTGATTCACATAATCTGATGCACGGCACAACACCCGACATACTGATCTCGCAGCATCTGATACACTGCATACACTGCATTCTGCACTGTACTTTGTACTGATAAACTGCTCACGGCATTCATACACTGTATTCACACACTGCATTCTGCACTGATAAACTGCTCACGGCATTCATACACTGTATTCAACATTGCATTCTGCACTGATAAACTGTCTACAGTATACTGATGCATTTCACTTTTGTGCACTTTTTCAGCCTCCTTTCCAGATTCTCATGGCGGGAGGTGCTCCAGCTAGACCTTCTGTCCCTGCTCGGGGGAGAGATGAGGAGGGCAGGATATTTCCCCGTACTAGGGGTGGGCGTACTCACGTCGGGAGCAGTTCGCGAGCTCCAGTCCCGGACGATGATGACGACGAGGAGTCAGAGGCGGAGGCAGGGTCATCGGAGGAGGAGACCGGAGACGGCTCTAGCTCGGGCTCTGACGACGACGCTGATGATGCTCCTGGACCCTCGTCCAGGAAGAGGACCAGGACGGACTGACAGCCCTTGGAGTCGCTGGACATAGATGCAGATTTTTGCTATCTTTTCTTTCTTTCTTTGTACTTTTCTTTTTGGTTGGTAGATAGATTACCTTGTACTGCCGCAGGCAGATTTTTGTTTCCAAAACTTATACATTTGAAAAGATAATGAAATGAAACGAAACGAACTTTTTATCTGAAAAAGTGTTTACATTGACACATTTCATGCATTGCATCGCATCTCATCATGTTACACCTCAATATAAATGGAATTGATTGGTTGTCTGAAAATTGAACACTTGCACTGTAATAATCAGATAACTCAAACAGCCAACAACAAAATAACCCAAGCAACCCACTGCCAGATTCCGAATACACGGCCCTTACACTGTTGGGGATTAATCTGTATTCAGCCCATAACACAGCATTCGATTCATTCTGCACACAGCAATTTCTGAACAAATAGCCCAATTTGACAGGACGGACCTCAAAGATGGAACCGGTTGGTGTCGAAATGCGTTCAAATGTAGAAAATGGCACAGCATTCTGAGCATAAGCGATTTTTGAAATCGAATGAGGGTTTTTCAAACCGGGATATCGAGCCTACCACTGAACACAGCAGGGAGGACTCAAACAAAGAGGTACACGACCTAAACACCACGAGACACGCTCAGGAGAGACTCAAAACAAAAGACGAGACCGTCAAATCAAAGAAACACGACACACAGACGCGTGAACGAAGATGGGAGACCTCAGACCACGAGGAGCCAGTTTCTCTGGGTATTGTTTCCCACCCTTTCTGATTTGTGATTCTCACATCACTCGGCTCTCAAGCTCGGATTTTCTCTCAAAACCCTTTTCCTCACTTTTCTCTCAACTTACACCTCTCTATTCTTCATTCTCTCATTTTTCATCCCTCCCCGGGGTGATTGATGGATAAATAACAAGGTGTGGGTTCACGCCCGATGCCGTTAGCTCACAGCTATTCTTCCGGCAGGCAGAGTGCTCTTCTGGCAAGTACGTCGATGGCGGGAGAAAGACAGAACGCCTGGCTCAACTGTGCCCCTAGTTCATCATTTTAACCATTTTTTGTTTTGGCCTTCTACTAAAACGGTTTTGATCAAAACGAGAGTTGGATTAACGTACTTGTTCGATTTTTGATTTGAAAAGCATGCAAGTCAGGCAGCAAGCACTGAAAATTTTCCTTTTGGATCCAAGACAATGGTCCGGTTTTGGAAGATGAAATAGTTTTCGAGAAAATAGTCAACCTCAGTAAAAATTTTCAAAAACTATTTTTCAAACAGCTGATGCTCAACAAGCATGAAACTTACCCTTCGAGATGCGCAACCTCGGATCGGAGGCAATGGAAAATTGCCCCTGGTTTGAAGGAGGGTGGGAGGCAACGGAAAGTTGCCCCTAGTTTGAAAGGCGGCTCACAGCGGCTCGTGGCAACGGAAAGTTGCCCCTTGTTTGGATGGTGCCGCAGCAGTCCGCAGACAGTCTTCATTGGCGGTGGTCGAGCTCTTGGACACAGCGATGACGAAGACAGTCGCAACACATATATGGACACAGTCGCCTTGGGAGCGTTGGCCACTGGACTTTGGGATGAAATCGAAACCATTGCATGGACTGAGACGCTTATGAAAGCGTTGGGGGCTGGACTTCATGATGAAGCTGCCTACGTATCCCAAACATGGGAATCAAGCCTTACGTAGTTCCGGTTAAGGTCCACTCGGGTATTTTAACCTTCACTTTGTTTGGTTCTTATTTTTGCCAAGGCGCCCAATGCGGGTTTTCGACCTTGCGAGCTTCTTTTCATTTTCTATTTCTTTTTCATTTCTTTTTCTTTTCTTTTTTTTTCTTTTCTTCTTTTTCAATCTTTCTTTTTGTATTTTTCTCTTTTTTGTTGTATTTTTCTCTTGCTCTAACTTTTGCCTGGGCCGCCCTTCCGGGTTTTCGGCCCAGCGAGCCTCTCAAAGGGTAAAAGAGTAGCAAGTCCATGCCAAATGGTCTTTTTTTTTGAAATTGAAATTGAATTGAAGCCTCTCTGTGTCCAGGAGAACGGCTGTTGAACTGATTAGCGGAGAATCCATCCCGGTTGCTCTACGAGCTTCTTCCGACGAGATCTACTCCTTCTGATTCGGCTTTGGTGCCTCTTACTCGAGGGCTGCTCGAAACTGGCCACACGGGCCTTTATGGCGTTTGTCCGTTGAACTTTCTGAACATTCTGAACGGGTTCAAAGTTTGAACGGGTTGAACCTTGAGGCTGAGAGCGATCCTAGGCTGCGCGACCTCAAGAGCGATTCCACACGTCTTCGCAGGGCCGCGTAAAACATTTGCTTTTGAAAGTTTTTAAGAAAGCGACAAATTGCTCGCGCCGAAGATAGTGTGGAACCAATCTGGATCAGGCCAGGGTCCTTCTCAGTACTCACGCCGACAAGCATGATTTCATTCATAAAAAGGCTTAGCACGCCTCTCTTTCTCTCAAAATGATCAAAATTTTACAAAACCCGAGGAATTCCTTCCTCTTCGTTTTCATCACCGCAGTGTTCAAAAAGTTTGTTTTTGGAAAACTTAGGTTAATGCAATGAGTTTGGCGCGCAGGAGAGCAGGCGAGATGTACTGTCAGCCCAATCAAATTCTCTGGCACTTATGCTGAAAGCAAGCATGAAGGTTGAGACAGCAACAGCTGTTTTGATCGGCTTTGTTGGTGCAACTGGCCCCTCAGCAGAAACAGACTCAAAACGAAACAGATAATAATTACAAAACAAAATGGTGTTCGGGACAACAAACCCCAGAATCACCAGGTATTATATACAACGGAGACTGACTCGATACAACAAGACAGACCCTTAAGCAAAAAAGACTGACTCAAGACAAAGAGATAGACTCAAAACAAAAGACCGACTCGATATCCAAGCCAAGATTTACAAAACTCGGTTTCACCGATGCTCAAAAATGCGTGCCAGACGCTTCATCCAAAATGTACCAAATGTTGCCCGCAGGCGGTTCACTTTACATACTCGCAGTATCTGAGCCCTCGAAATCCAACAACTGAGTGGTGACGGGCTTGCCCGAGGTGGGTGGTAGGATAACCTTGTTATCAATCAAATCCTGCACTTCATGACGAAGGCGGGAACATCCATCGGTACTGTGACCGGACTGTTGGTGGTACACGCAGTACAAGGTAGCATCATGTGTCACGACCCGAACCCGCCCCTGTGGGTTAAGGACGTAACCGGCCAGTAATCATGAGATTACCTACGGCCTCAAACTGTTCTAAACGTATTTTAACAGAGTTAATGGGGGCCAAACGGAAGCAAAATTAAAAACTTTGTCCATAGAGCCGTGCTTATATGCACATCAAACAAACCATACTCAGATACGTTAATAACTCACATCAAAAGTACAGCTTCACAAAATTCATTACAGACAGGATCGTCCAAAACGAGTCAACCTATAACAGACTATGTACAGACATGCACTGGGTCCTTGCCAACAAGACAAAACATAGGTACATAGTAAAAGGGCAAGGATGGTCTCATGCGCGAGGCACAAGGCTGACTCTCCCAAAACTCCTGTTGTTCCTAGCAGACTTCACTGGGGCTGGGTTTGGACTTCCCTTGGCTCACCTACAAATACATGAATGAGCGTGAGCGATAGCCCAGTGAATAATATCAAATATAACAGTTACATAACAATATGTAGATCAACATGCTCCAAACGGCCTTGGGCCCAATTCATACTTCTGTTTAACAGCAAAATATATATATAACTATACGAAATGCAAGTCAAGTAACTGTAGTTCCAAACATTCTGGCCTTTGGCCCATCCGGGTTTCCATTCATGTCAAACGGCCTTTGGCCCATTCATTCATGTCAAACGGCCTTTGGCCCATTCATTCATGTCAAACGGCCTTTGGCCCATTCATTTATGTCAAACGGCCTTTGGCCCATTCATTCATGTCAAACGGCCTTTGGCCCATTCATTCATGTCAAACGGCCTTTGGCCCATTCATTTATGTCAAACGGCCTTTGGCCCATTCATTCATGTCAAACGGCCTTTGGCCCATTCATTCATGTCAAACGGCCTTTGGCCCATTCATTCATGTCAAACGGCCTTTGGCCCATTCATTCATGTCAAACGGCCTTTGGCCCATTCATTCATGTCAAACTTTTGTCCACAATCCCAATTAACAACTCATAATATTTATAGGGGAATAACAATTGGACATTGACAAGTTTTCAAATATTGATGTTACTCACAGTGATCGGCTTGTGGATGCGCCCTGGAGCTTGACCCTACACATTTCATGAATACAAAAGGGTCACTAACAGTTCAATCCGTTCTTTAATTCACATATTCCTCTTTAGGCTTTGTTCTTATCTCATTAACTCATTTACAATGCTTAACACATGCCTAAGAGTGCTTACAAGTGAAAGAGAACGGAAAACGAATCACAGAATGCATGAACAAAATTCCAGAAAACAGGGTCCCCGCTCGAGCGTAAGCTTCTACGCTCGAGCGGACCCTTAAGGCCTGCAAGGTACTGGTTGCACAAAAGATGCGCTCGAGCTGAAGGTCCGTCTACAAAGATCCACGCTCGAGCGTGAAATGTCCCGCTCGAGCGGGCATCCAGCTCTGCAAAAATGCTGGGAGCACGATTTTCCCGCTCGAGCGGCCATTACCCCGCTCGAGCGGACCTCAAAAATCTGGGTTTCCCAGATCGTGTTCTTGAGCTCCAAATCAGTTTTCCATCTACATTTCTTGCATGCAATGGTTCAAATTACACATTTACACATGCTAACATGCTACTAATGCAGATTACAACATTAGGAAGCTCAATTACATGAATTATCTACATGCATGTCCCAAATTGTCTCAAACCCATCATCAACATGCTCAAATTCAACATTCAAGACTTATACTCCCATGATTTGTACATGCATGTGGGAGATGCTCATCATTCTCAACTTAGATGGTACAAATGGTGACTACAATATGAGCTTTACCCAAAACTCCACATGAATCATGTGTTTCAAGCTCAAACATGCAAATTCAAAGTAATTTCTTACATGCATGAGTTCTAAGACTTCAATCTCAACAAAAATCAACTCATTAATGTTCTTGATCACAAACAACCCTTGAACTTACAAATTACAAGTAAGATTTCATGAAATCACTTACCTAAGAGCTTCAACACTCAAGCTCTAGCCAAATCTTGAGCTAGATCTTCAAATTCCCAAGTCTTGAGCCCAAATTACACAAATCTCTCCCTTTTTCTCTCCATGGCCGGCCTCTCTCTCCCTCTCAATTGTCTAACTCAGATTTTGAGTTTTAAGAGAGCTAAAGGAGAGTGCAATACAAATATACAACAAGCCCCACTAACAAATATTTTAATATAAAATAATGGGGTACTTAATTTCTCAATTTAATCAGTTTAAATTGACCAGAATCAAATTTCAATTAAATTTCACCGTAGGCCCTAAAAATTATGCCAACCACAATGGCGTAATCAATTTCGGGTTCCGTGGCCGATAAGGCCCTCAATTAAATTTCCAAAACAGACTACTCAAACAGATATTCCTACGATGAACAGATAAAATTTCAAACCACATATTTTCACATAGTGGAACACAAAATCATATCAAAATACATAATCACATCATGTTAAGGACTAATTAACATACTACGGAACAGGGGTGTCACATCATGAGTGGCGGGGAGATTCTTCGGGAGTGGCCGGGGCTCCAAAGGCTTAAGATGCCCATTCTTTGCCAATATTAACAATGCCCTAGACAAAGGCATGTGGAGGTCATGAAAAACCCTGCGCCCTCGGGGCAGGTACTTTGTAGTTTGAGGATTCTTGCCAGATGCGCTGGCGAAAGGATCAGCTGGCGCTGCCTTGGCTTTTTGAACCTTTCCCGATGCAGGGTTGGGGACTACAGGAATTGTCTGGGCATGACGGGGCCCATCCCGGTTTTCTGTCTGACTTGAACTGCCTTTGGTTGGAGCGGGGAAAGCATCATCTATAGCTTTGGTCACTATTGCAGATGTTTGTTGCTTGTTCATCCCTCTGGCCTTCAAAGCCTCGACTGCCCACAGCAGTTGTTCAATAGGGTCGGCATCCACCTTTGCCTTATCTTTTCCTTTGGCCTCAGCCTGATCGAGGGTCTGGGTTGGTGCTGACATATCGTGGCTATAGCCGGAAGCCACCTCTGGCTGGCTGAGTTCTATCACAATCCGCCCCAGTAGTGGGGGCTCCTGTGGTACAAAATTCCCGGCGTACGGCGCCGCTGGCGGTGAAGCCGACATTCCATAGGCGAGGTCTGCCACAGATCTTTGGAGATCGCCTATCATCCCCATCAATTCGAAGGTGGTGGGCTCACGAGCCTGGTATAACTGGGGAGCCCAAACCGGGTGCGCAACGGGCGACCTGGGCGGGTATGACATACTGACGCTGGCCTCACTCTGCGGAGTGGTTCCCTGCTCCGGTGCGGCTGTCATAACCACAATTTCTTCTGAACTTTGTGCCGCCATAAATCCCGCCTCAGCAAGGGGGAGACACTGGTTATTCTGTATCAACTCTGCAACTCTCTGAACTGAAAGAAAAACAGACAGCATTTCAGCCCAAACTGATCAATCACGGGTGTAGCCAAACAACTGTACTCTACTGCTGATCACTGTTCCCAGAAGTCACTGTTCCCGAAAGCTGAACCAATACCCGCAGATAACTGATTCTCACAACTGATACTGATACTGGTGTCCCCAGGTTTGGTACTCTAACTTGCAAACTGACATGTGCGTTCCTGTAGAGCAACACTCTAAAAGCACATAGCAAGTAAAAGAGAACAAAACACCCCTATGTTGGGGTAGGGTTTCCCTGTCCTATTTTGTCAGGAGCTAGGGTTTCACTACGCACACAGCGGTTCCAAACAACCTATCGGGTAAGCAACCTGTCCTAGTTTGGAATGGTCACTACGGATTCCAAATATGCACTAGGTCGAATGGTCAAAAGGGTGCCCCGGTAAACCGGGGTTTGTGTTCCCATGCTGTCAGAGCCCATAGCCGGTCAGCCTTATGGACATGCCTTGACAAGACAAGCCTCCGGCAAACCGTTCAGGAATGGCAGATGGCAAACACTGTGTTCCTAGGCGCACCAATGCACATGCAATGCAAAGAAACACATAAATGAAGTCAAAACAGGATATCACGAGTTCGAGTCAAACTCTCTAAAAATCCCCAACAGAGTCGCCAGAAACTGTAACAGCGCCCGCGTGGGCCTCGTGCTACAGTTCGGACTCGATTTGTGTCACGGTTCTTAATCTGAACCAAAGAGTCCAAATCTGGCAAATCGTTTTGAGAAACAGATTTTTGAAAAAGTAGTGCCAAACATGGACTGCTTTGCCAGATACAGAGTCGCCACCTAAATATTTTTTATGGGAGAATTTAGGAAACCCTGACTCGGTGCCGAAGGCCACATGTCCGTCATCACCGGAGCTGTCTCGGCTCGGGAGCTTGGGTACGATCGGGGAAGGTCAGCTATGAGCACCCCCTTTCGCCCGGTCCGAAGACCGGCCTCTACTAACCGTGATATCCGTTTTTGAAAACTTTACGTGTTCTTATTCCGTTTATTAGCCTAGAATTACTATGTTGTGCGCGCAGCAAACAAGTATAGACTAGATTGCCTAATTTGGAAATAAACATTGCATATCCGTTTGGTTTGAAAATGCTTTGGAATTCGCTACTCGCAAGTAGGCTAAAATACGGATTTCAACGAGTTTTTCCAACTCAAACAATCCAACCTTCACCCACAGGCATTCAAAACGGTTTAACACATAAGCATCTAGCCACATGTTAAGCATGCTGTCATGGTAACATTCACACTCATGCGATATGCTAAAGCGGAAATACTTACATAGTACTCCGTGCCAAAACAAAGAACTTGTTAGCAAACATGCATGTCCTAGTTCATGTTAAAAGTGGCTAATGCATCACATGCAAAATGCGATCTAGGCAGGCTCGGCTAGCCCTAAACATGGCATATGAAATGCGATCAACTATCACATAGTCAATTTTTGAATTGAAGTACGAATGCAGTTAGCGTGATGTACCGAGCCTAATGCATGCAATACAAATGCATGGATGCACACATGCATAGCATAAGGTATGCTAAATTAGACGTGCCCTATTACTAACCATCAAAGCAGGTAAATAAAAGGGAAGAAAGACGTGGGGATTGGAAGACATTCACACACCCACACACACTTATTACAGATTTGCCCTCGCTCGGAGGGACCGAATAAATATTACAAATTAATTAACTACGCGAGCTAATTAAATATTACAAATTAATTAATTTAATGAACAAATTAAATTAAATTAATTAAAGCAGGAAAGCGTCTCGGGAAACGCGCCACCATGCGCAAGCTGCCTCTGTTTTCCTTCCTTTCCTCCTCTGGAGGTTGTCAAAACCTCATGACTGTATCCTTGGACAGAGGGGATCATCACCGGCTAGATGAAACTTCCACCGGCAGTGTAGTATGGCCATCGGCACAAAATAGGGCCTGTCGGCAAAGAAAATTGTGCCGGTCGGCACATTACACTGCCGGTCGGCAGAGTATTCCTGCAGAACCTGCAACTCACAGCAACAGAGGGCAAAACAAGGCATGACAGCATATTTTCAAGACATGTATGCACTTCTCATGTCTCTTATCATTGTGATGACTCAAAGGGACATGTGCCTCGGTTCTCGGACCACCAATCACGCATTTCCATGCATGATGGCCCAAGGAACCAAGTATGCAACTTTGGTTTCAAATGCATGCAAACCAATCAAACAAATTAGGCCCAATTCCTATCACCAATTCAAGGAACAAGGCATGCATGCAAAATGCAATGCAACCTAGGCATACAAGCTAGGAATGCAACATGACATGGCAATGCGCTTATGCAATCATGCAAGCATGCATAGGGCAATACAAATGAGTGCAAAGATGGACTTAAACATGAATTAGGCGACTCTAAAATAGGCCTAAAACAGTAGCCAAAGTGCTATAAAATGAAGGCTAAATGGCATGCACACACACATGCACATAAGGACCAACACTTAAGCATGAATCAAACAACATTCAAGCACACTTGAAAGGAGGGATCATGGACTAATTAGCATGCAACATGAGCCCTAAAATCATGTTATAAAATGATGCCAAATCAAGTTATAAATCAGGCCAAAACATGCAAAGAGTAGTCCAAGTGTTCAAGGCAAGTCGATAAGGCATTGAACTACACTTATCATGACCAAACATGGCATGCATTAAACAACTAAAAACAGATTTTTAGCATGTTAAAATAAGGCCAAAGGACTCCTTAGATGGCATCTAAGTGGCCCAAATTCAAAGGCATGCAAAGGCACCAAAACATGGAACATTGCAACACATGCTTTCAAAGCATTAAAGAGACATGCAAGGCAATCCAACAAGCATGGAAATGGGACTGAAATAACATGTAGGATGATTCCAAATCACCAAAACAATGCAAAGATGGCATGCTACACATGCACATACTCAAGGCCAACAAGCCCAAATACAAATGAGCTATATAATGCATGCAAAGATCAACCCAAACGACTATGGACAGAGCTAAAACATGGCAAAATAAGCACATAATCTTCACAAATGCAAGCCTAAAACATGCTCCAACTAAGGCTAACAACCTAGAACATGTTAAGGCACAAATAAGGCATTACATGGCAACTATGCTAAACATGCATAAGGTTCCAAAACCAACTTGAAATCATGTTATATCATGGATATATAAGCATGAAAAACAAACCAAACATGCTCAACACACACTCAAGCATAGGCTTCTTTAAGAGGCCAAAATGTGCCCTTTTCAAGGACAACAAGGAGAGGGGGTGGCCCTCTCCTTCTTGGGACTTTTCCCCAGCAGAGTCGCCAGAAACTGTAGCAGCGCCCGCGGAGGGCCTCGTGCTACAGTTCGGACTCGATTTGTGTCACGGTTCTTAATCTGAACCAAAGAGTCCAAATCTGGCAAATCGTTTTGAGAAACAGATTTTTGAAAAAGTAGTGCCAAACATGGACTGCTTTGCCAGATACAGAGTCGCCACCTAAATATTTTTTATGGGAGAATTTAGGAAACCCTGACTCGGTGCCGAAGGCCACATGTCCGTCATCACCGGAGCTGTCTCGGCTCGGGAGCTTGGGTACGATCGGGGAAGGTCAGCTATGAGCACCCCCTTTCGCCCGGTCCGAAGACCGGCCTCTACTAACCGTGATATCCGTTTTTGAAAACTTTACGTGTTCTTATTCCGTTTATTAGCCTAGAATTACTATGTTGTGCGCGCAGCAAACAAGTATAGACTAGATTGCCTAATTTGGAAATAAACATTGCATATCCGTTTGGTTTGAAAATGCTTTGGAATTCGCTACTCGCAAGTAGGCTAAAATACGGATTTCAACGAGTTTTTCCAACTCAAACAATCCAACCGTCACCCACAGGCATTCAAAACGGTTTAACACATAAGCATCTAGCCACATGTTAAGCATGCTGTCATGGTAACATTCACACTCATGCGATATGCTAAAGCGGAAATACTTACATAGTACTCCGTGCCAAAACAAAGAACTTGTTAGCAAACATGCATGTCCTAGTTCATGTTAAAAGTGGCTAATGCATCACATGCAAAATGCGATCTAGGCAGGCTCGGCTAGCCCTAAACATGGCATATGAAATGCGATCAACTATCACATAGTCAATTTTTGAATTGAAGTACGAATGCAGTTAGCGTGATGTACCGAGCCTAATGCATGCAATACAAATGCATGGATGCACACATGCATAGCATAAGGTATGCTAAATTAGACGTGTCCTATTACTAACCATCAAAGCAGGTAAATAAAAGGGAAGAAAGACGTGGGGATTGGAAGACATTCACACACCCACACACACTTATTACAGATTTGCCCTCGCTCGGAGGGACCGAATAAATATTACAAATTAATTAACTACGCGAGCTAATTAAATATTACAAATTAATTAATTTAATTAACAAATTAAATTAAATTAATTAAAGCAGGAAAGCGTCTCGGGAAACGCGCCACCATGCGCAAGCTGCCTCTGTTTTCCTTCCTTTCCTCCTCTGGAGGTTGTCAAAACCTCAGGACTGTATCCTTGGACAGAGGGGATCATCACCGGCTAGATGAAACTTCCACCGGCAGTGTAGTATGGCCATCGGCACAAAATAGGGCCTGTCGGCAGAGAAAATTGTGCCGGTCGGCATATTACACTGCCGGTCGGCAGAGTATTCCTGCAGAACCTGCAACTCACAGCAACAGAGGGCAAAACAAGGCATGACAGCATATTTTCAAGACATGTATGCACTTCCCATGTCTCTTATCATTGTGATGACTCAAAGGGACATGTGCCTCGGTTCTCGGACCACCAATCACGCATTTCCATGCATGATGGCCCAAGGAACCAAGTATGCAACTTTGGTTTCAAATGCATGCAAACCAATCAAACAAATTAGGCCCAATTCCTATCACCAATTCAAGGAACAAGGCATGCATGCAAAATGCAATGCAACCTAGGCATACAAGCTAGGAATGCAACATGACATGGCAATGCGCTTATGCAATCATGCAAGCATGCATAGGGCAATAAAAATGAGTGCAAAGATGGACTTAAACATGAATTAGGCGACTCTAAAATAGGCCTAAAACAGTAGCCAAAGTGCTATAAAATGAAGGCTAAATGGCATGCACACACACATGCACATAAGGACCAACACTTAAGCATGAATCAAACAACATTCAAGCACACTTGAAAGGAGGGATCATGGACTAATTAGCATGCAACATGAGCCCTAAAATCATGTTATAAAATGATGCCAAATCAAGTTATAAATCAAGCCAAAACATGCAAAGAGTAGTCCAAGTGTTCAAGGCAAGTCGATAAGGCATTGAACTACACTTATCATGACCAAACATGGCATGCATTAAACAACTAAAAACAGATTTTTAGCATGTTAAAATAAGGCCAAAGGACTCCTTAGATGGCATCTAAGTGGCCCAAATTCAAAGGCATGCAAAGGCACCAAAACATGGAACATTGCAACACATGCTTTCAAAGCATTAAAGAGACATGCAAGGCAATCCAACAAGCATGGAAATGGGACTGAAATAACATGTAGGATGATTCCAAATCACCAAAACAATGCAAAGATGGCATGCTACACATGCACATACTCAAGGCCAACAAGCCCAAATACAAATGAGCTATATAATGCATGCAAAGATCAACCCAAACGACTATGGACAGAGCTAAAACATGGCAAAATAAGCACATAATCTTCACAAATGCAAGCCTAAAACATGCTCCAACTAAGGCTAACAACCTAGAACATGTTAAGGCACAAATAAGGCATTACATGGCAACTATGCTAAACATGCATAAGGTTCCAAAACCAACTTGAAATCATGTTATATCATGGATATATAAGCATGAAAAACAAACCAAACATGCTCAACACACACTCAAGCATAGGCTTCTTTAAGAGGCCAAAATGTGCCCTTTTCAAGGACAACAAGGAGAGGGGGTGGCCCTCTCCTTCTTGGGACTTCAAAGCATCATCTTCACCACTGAAATCCCTCAATATTTCAGTGGTGAAGAGACCTCAACACCAAAATCCCGGAGCTAGCACAAAATGGCTCAAAATGAGGCCTTTTGAGGCCTAAGGGTGGTCAACAACCCTCAAACAACAAAACACTCTTAATAAACAATAAAGAGGGCTTAAAAATAGAACTTTTTTATGTTATACAATAATCACAAAAACAGCTCTAAGATAGATGAAAAATCAATGCAAAAAAGGGGGGGAAAGGGACTAATTTCTCACCCTTGTAGCCTTCTTCAACAAAGATGCTCCAATGGCCTCCTTGAGCTTGAATCCAAGACAAAAACTTCAAAACACACTCTTTAGAACCTCAGCTCCTAGAGGAAGGTGAAACACTAGGTGTTTGTGTGCAATAGTAAGGCACAAAACACCTAGTGAACAAAATGGAAGAGAAAGAGAGATAGATTGTGTATGTCTAACCCTAACCCTAGAAAACCAGAGCTCTCCTCTGTCTTTTCTCTCTCAAAAATGTCTCAAGCCCCTTTTTTCTTGCCTTAGAGAGAGTCCCTCTCTATATGCCTCTTGTAAAGCTTACAAGACAAGCTTTGCAAGAGGGAGATCCCTCCATACACGTGTATGGAGGGGAGCAAAATCAATACAGCTGTCCTAAAATATCTACAAAAGCAGATGAACAGCAATCGGCCGGCAAAAAATGCCATCTTGGCCAAACAAAGTGCCGACCGGCACAAAAAAGTGCTGACCGGCAACAAATAGTGCCGACCGGCAAACTAAATTGCCGGTGGCAGCAAAAACCAGCCGGTGGCATCTAGCCACTGCCGGTGATGGGTGGGGATGGTCTACAAGCCCCAACCTGCCTCTCAAAGGCAAGATGCAAGTGTTTGGTGCAAAACCAGACACTAAACGGTCGAGTTCGGGGATCCTGAGGCGAGGCACGCGAGCCGAGACCTCCGGGAACTCCAAACGAACACAAACATGGATAATCACCGAGTGTTCAAACGGTGACGTCCAAGTCTTGAGGACGGTCAAAAATGGGGTGTCTACAAGGGTACAAAGAGTGAGTGAGAAGAGTAGGAAGTTAAAGTCGAGAGAAATAGAAGTGCAAGAGGAATTTTGGACAAGTGAACAGGTAAAAGCGCGAAAAATTAGGGTTTTGAACCTTTCTGTCCAAAACTACCTACTTAGCCTAACGGGTCAAATCAACCTAAGTGAATTAATTTGCTATTTTAACCCGTATGGATTTAGGTCCTTTATTTTAAAACAAAAGGGTCTTGAAAACACAACAATGAGAGTCTCCCTCGAGAGTAGCATTTTGGGAGGGAAGTACCTTTCAAATGCGTGGTTCAGCTTCGAAACAAGTAATTGGCTTCGAAGCCAGTGTTTCCTAGGAAAAGCTTATGCCTTTAACTCTAGTGGAGTAAGACTTATTTGATTCGAAGGTCTTCAAAGTACATTCCTAGGTTTTCTGGCAAAGGAGATTTCCTTCGAAGGAATATTCGGTGGCCCTATAGCTTTGAGATAAAAGTTATCATAAAACCAATATTGGTTAAAATAATGCTAGATCTATACATAAGCAAAATGAAACCCATGCCTTTCCATTTCAAAAATATGAAAGTACTCTTTGGACTTTCTATTAAGATGGAACCTTCGAAGGGAAAAACTTGTCATTTTTACAAAAGGAGCTGTATGCTTCGAAAAATTTAAAACCAGGCTTCGAAGGAAGATTGGTTAATTCGAAGCTGTTATTCACATATTATGTGAATGAACTAAGGAATAAGGTCATATTAACCACACAATCAATCATACAATTGGAATATAAAACCAGATCATGCAAACTGGAATATGAAAAACTCAGTTTTATTAATATATAAATATTTACATTGTGAGGGCCTATTTGGCCACAAACTCAATATCGTAATAGTAATGAATAGAAAAAGTAACAAATTCATGGAATTTAGCCCAGCAGTGCTCTATGAACTTGTGTTCTTTCTTTATCCTGTCTTCAGTTCTATCTAAACTGGGTTTTTGCAGCTAATGTGCTCTTATTTGGTGAAAAAGCTGCTCAGCCTTCACTTCGAACTCAGTCTCCTTCAAACTCTACTCCATTTCGTCCATGGCTATATTATCCCAGCATGCTGAGTCCTTGTTCTTAAAGGCATCATATTCTTCAAGAAGGTTCTTTGCTTCATACTGAGTATGAATTCGAATGGCAGCGATTTCATCCAATGAGTTATTAGTGACTAATGAGTTTTTATGCCAATTGAGTAGGAGAGGGAGCTAGTCCAAGAAGGTGTGGAGCTCTGTTTGGGCTATAGGGTTAAGAATATGGCCTCGAGACACAATGTCACAAGCCCATGAAAAGTTCTTGTGAGGAACATCATCTCCGAGGACTTTGAAAGGCAGATGGGAGAAGGCAGTAAGCAGAAGCTGAGCGTTAGACTGCTGAAATGCAGTTGGAGGAACTGAAGGTTGGTAGGAAGAGAAATGCTGACTTTCGAAGAGACTGAGTTTCAATTCCTCCATCCAGTTAGGATTCTGAGGGGGAGAGGGTGCAGAAGGGTCCATCCCAAAAAAAGAGGGAATTGGGGGTCATTCATGCACGCTAGCCAGTCAGAAGAACAAAACTTTGCCTTCTCAACTAAAAATGAGGGACCGAATCCCAATGCTTCGATTGGGTTAGGAGTCTTCTACACTATCCTTGTTAGCAGGGAGGAGGTATACCCTGCTGAAAGCAAGTTGTCCTCTAGACAGTGACGGCGATCGAAGGGTATGTAGGGGTATACCACTGAGCTACAAGAGCAAGGAGGAACTAGAAGGGGATCATCGAATTCAACAATTCTGTGATGAATCCGCTCTCTTACTTGAGGTTGAGCTGGTGTTGACCAAGAATCCCAGCCAGTGTTTCCAAAAGAAGAAAAAGTAGTTTCATCCCATGTAAAAAGTTTCGAAGCAGAGGAAGAGCTTCGAAGATCCATTTTTGAAAATTCTTGGTCTAGAGGTTTGTATTTTGCAAAAGCTTCCATAACTTGTATAAATGGAGGAGGATAAATGTAGCCAATAAATGCATGAAAATTCTTTCGAGATCGGGCATCATTGTCTAAAACCTCATCGTATCTCGACCAATGTAAGAGAGGGCTTGATTGACCATTGAAGATGTATCAGTCCCTTCGTATACACAGATGGTGGAAGAAAGGTTCAAATGCAAAAGAGAATTTAATGAAGTTCAGTGCTTCATTACTCGAAGACTATTACACTTCTTAGATAAACAAAGTCCATACACGTCCTAGTACGTGGGCAAAGTGCACCGGTCCACTAATATCACCAAGTATTAGGTATATTAGTGTAGAGGGTAATGTTGACTGTATATTTTGTATAAGTCAATCTGAACTTGACACATGGCTCATAAAGGGTAATTTGGGGAGTTAATGTAAGTCCCTAATCAATAACAAACACGTGGCATTTCATATTGGTAACAATGGATCTGCGTAGCATTGGAACAGTTGAAAAACACGAGATGACATGGCTCAACAGTTACTCACAATTCAAATTCAAATTCAGGAGGGAAGCCTAACTGCAAGAATAGCATAGTGGAAGCCAACTGTACGAGGCCATGACCAGAGATCGTAGAAGTGCATTTCGACGGTTGGAGGACCACTTCAACGGTTATTAGAGAGTATAAATAGAAAAGAAGGCTAAACAGAAGGGATGCAGACTCAGATCCAGAAACCAATCATTTACTTCATATTTTTCCTTCCAGTTTTTACATTTTTAGCTCTTCAATTCTTGTACCTTCAATTCTTATACTGCACTTCATTTCTTAGGAGTAGTTTAAAGTAACATGCAACATATAAGAGTTTTAGAGACCAAATGTTTTAGTCTCTAAAAGTCAAAATTTTGTTGCTAAAGAATTTTAGGGACCAACTTTCTATTGTCATAAGGATAGTCGTTAAAATGTCGTCTTAAAAAGTCAAAAACAAGGCTTTTAGCGACAAAATTTTGAAAATGTCACTAATAAATAGACTTTTAGGGACAAAATAATTTAGTCTCAAAATGGTTTATTTTTTAAGACAAAAAATTTGGTCCCAAAAGGATAATAATTCATCACGAATGTCTAATTTTCGTTGCTAAAAATATAATAACGACACTTTTCGTAACAAAAATATTTGGTCCCTAAAAAATAATTCATAAATTTGTCCTAAGCAAAGACACTTGTGAGGTCCTCTTCATTGAAGCTGAAAGAACCTCAACACAATCATCTGATAATTGGTTAGCAATTAAACTTTTTGTAAGGATTGATTGATCCTTATTGGCATACTTAAATTTACATTATTAATTCTCGAAACCCAAAAAAGCCAACAGGTGCAGAAAGGGCCAGGTGGTCACCTGTGAAGGATGTGGCTGGTAATGAATCTAATGTGTGGAGTGATGTATTGAGTGTGGCAAGGACGAATTCTGGTTTGTTTGAGTTCTTTGTTACTAATTGAAAGATTATGGTTGGTGATGCTTGTAGGATTGATTTCTGGCGTGACAGATGGCTAATGAATCTACAGTTAAATGTGGAGTTTCTCAGGTTGTTTAGGCACTTTGTGGAAAAAGAGGTGATAGGGCCGAAGGCTCCACCTACCACTTGACATGCTTTGCAGGTCATGGAAGGCACTTAATAAAGATATACTAGGCGGCATTTATTGAGAGGCCACCAAGAAAATCTGCATGAGCTAAGCAAGAAAAAAGTTATGAGAACACTAACCATGCTCACACACAAGCACTTCATCTCTAACTCAAGCAAACATAACTAACTTTTCCATCGGAGGGCTTAGGAGGAAGACACCAACCGGTGAATCCTTTGGAGCTTGTTTTGCAGGTCGACAACGACGAAAGACGGAGCTCGGATACATGGACTGCCTTTATACTCTACCATTGGGCCACTAGGGAATTGATATCATCATATTCAATTATGATTTTTTATGTTGGATTATTTTGATTAATTAATTTATTTATTTAAGAAAAGTTTTCATTCTGTATAATCTCTTATTATTAAAATGTTAACTCTTCTCCATATTTTTATTTTTTGTCTTTTCAGAAAAAATTAAAAAATTAATTAAAATAATCACTTTCCAAACCTAACTTAACTAGAAATAAGGTGCGTTTGTTATGATTTCTCTCTCGTCTTCTCAATATATCTCAATTTTATTTATTAAAAATCTATTTTTATATTTGAAATAAATTATTATGAATAATGGTCTTTTTGTCATCATGTGAACTGAATATCATGGTTTTGAAAACTGGGCCGGATTGACCGATTCAACCGGTTGAACCATTAATCGGTCAGGGTTTAGATCTGGATATACCCCTAAACTGTTCCAACCTAAAACCCAACCTATTTAGAGAGAACCGGAAAAACCGGCGATTGGACCGCCAAACCGGGTGACCCGGGAACGGGTCAAGTGAACCGACCAGGTTAAAGAAATTAAAAATTTTAATTTTTTTTTGATATTTTCTAACTATTTTTTCTTTTTCTTTCTTTTCTTTCTTTCTTGTTTTATATGTATATGTGGGGATATATTTTCAGGATATCAACACGTGGCAAAGTGACGCCGATGTGTCAGCCGAGGTGCCACTTGTCTTGACCGTGATGCCGAGATAATCCCGGCATGGCCGAGGTTATCTCCGAAGATATCGGAGGCCGGGATAAGCGAATAGGGGACAAGAGTCCTAGCATAGAAGAAGACTCCAATTTGGATAAAGATAAGGCTCTTAGAGAGTTTATCCCAATCCTACTGGGAGTCCAAGATTAATGGTAATCATAAGTCCATTGAAGCTAGGCTTCCTGCTGGGACAAGGATTGAGACAACTATAAAAGAAAGGCACCCCCGATGGGTCTAAGGTACGCATTTTATATTCTGAATAGTGAGTTAAGCACTATTGATTATCTTTGAGAGATATACTGACTTGATCATCGGAGGGCCCCCGGGTGGACGAACCACCACCGGAATCTTCTCTTTCTATTGCAGGTCAGATAGGTGCCATCTATTCTGTCAGTGCTCTCCAGTTGAATACTGAGTTGGCAGTGTGGTCAGCGAATCACTCACACAGTATATATATCAGAAAATTTTAAGCATAATCTCTTTCGAGGGTCTCCTCTTGTGAGGAATCCTATTGAGAACTTGAAATTATTTTGAAAATCTTTACCTATTTATAAGAAAAAAAATTCTTCCAAAAAAACTCAAAAAATTTATGTGAGATTCAATCAAATTTATTAGAGCGAGATTTCAAATTTTGATATCCCTCCAAAATTTTTGCTCTTCTTTCAATCAAATTATTTGAGTTAAAATCATATGGAAGAAATATTAAATATTTGGTTTCCTCTTCCAAAATTAAAATTAAAAATATTTTAAAATATATTTTTCACTATAAAAATTACGAGAAATATTTAAGATAATTTAATATTTTCAATTTTTTTAATTTATAATTTTATTACTTATATTTTTATTTAAATATAATTTTAATATATTTATGACGTTACGATTCAATTCCAGTTCAACCCAACGATTAAATCGGTGACCCGTTCACCCGATCACTTTTTCAGTTCACCCACCAATCCGATTTTTAAAACATTGCTAAGTATATTATATCAGTTTAAGATTAAGTTGCTTTTGTTTTGAAAAAAGATTTATAATTGTTATTTGTTGGTTTAATATGTTTATTTTATCAACCTGATAAACAGAGGGCTTTTTCATCAAATAGTTGGATCTTTCAATCTTTCTTATTTTATTTATTTTAATTATAGATGGGAAAGTCGTATACAATAGGAGAAGTTATTGGTTGGTTCTGAGTTACTATGGCTTCTTTCTGCAGCATATTGTTGGATTTATGGGGCCCACCATGGATCCTGTTTTGATGATCCGAATAGTTAATGTGTAAATACCGTCAAATACTTTATACCTATAAAAAATCACGTTGATCGGATATTTATAGCCCCTTGATGAAACACATTTTTGTTAACAATTTATTTTTAAAATCGTGTTTACCATTGACAAAAATGTGTTCTGATCAAATAGCTACCGATATTCGATTAACCTGACTTTTTGCAGACATAAAATACTCGATGAGCTCTATACATTGAATGGTTCAAATTATCGAAACGAGACTCGAGATGAGCCCTACGAGTCTCACAATACCCTCCAATCTAACCTCTCCTAAAAATTTTACTTTTGTTTGAAAAAAAAAATAAAAAACACAACCAAGATGTTGCTTTTGTATAATAGTATAGAAATCTATATTATATATAAGTGTATTAGACTCTCTAAAATTTTTAAAATGTTAATATTAATATTTGAGACATTCTCTTTCTTATGTGGCAGTTTTTAAAGTATCGCTTACTTCATTTCTCTAATTTTTAATTTTTGAATATAATAAAAAGTTAAAAAAATTAAAAATTTGAAATAAATAAATTTAGATAATATGATTTGTTAACCTAAATCTAAAAAAAAAACATATGTATTTGAATCTTTATTTTAATAAATCACATTATTTACTCATATTTTTTTCTTTTCCTTTGTCACAAATAATTTTTTTTTAAAGTAATGAAATTTAGATAACAATATGTTTTGTTAATCTATCTATCAAAAGTATATATATCTAATTTGAATAAATCACAGAATTTACTTTTATTTTTTCTCTCCCTCTGTCACATATATTATAGCCTCTTCCTTCTTCTTCCTTCATTATGTTTTCTACTTATGCAAGTTTCAATCAGTCAATCAACGAATAGCCCTTTTTTTTTTTTTTCATTTGACCAGCCATCCTAGTTGTGACTTCAACCATCATTTTTGTACTCATTATCTGAATATTATTTTCTACATGCTATATTCTATATATCAACTCAACTATTTACAATACACCATTGTTAGTCACATAGTCATGATCATCACTAATATCATCAATGCAACAACGACAGGGCCCACCACGACGATTGTGGAAGGAGACTAAGTCCATCATCGCCACTACTATTGGCATCAATATGTTAATAATTTGGAGAAGGTATTTTGGATAGCAGAAAGTGAATAATAAGGAGCAATTTTTTATTTATTTATTTTTTTTTTGTTGATATATATATGTGTGTGTGTAAAAAATATGAAAATTTATATGGAAATATCACATGATTATGAATTCATTGAGGGCGAATTGTGCAAAATTAAAATTTTCAACATTTGGACTTAGTTAATTTTGTTTATTTCAAAATTATTCGAAATTTATACATTGTATTCCTTACACAATACTTTTTTATTTAACTTTGTAAACAATATTTCGTATAACATGGTGTTTTTCCTAATAGTTTTGATTGTTATCTTAATTTCATAAATTATAAATTGATATATTTTTTTCACAGTATAAAAGTAATAAAAGTTTGTTTAACAAATATAAATTTCATGTATAACACGGGTTATACATAACACAAGTTATTACAAAAAAAATTATAAAAATTCATTTTAAATTATAAGATCCCCTACATGGTACGAGTTATCACTGGTATCTACAGTATACATATGTTAGTTATACATGCTATCATCTTATCATCTCAAATAATATAATAAGAGTTTGGTATAATCACCACCAAGTTGATGGATAACATGGTATTTTGGGAAGTGTATTTTTCGACTTTTTTCTTTTGGATTATTTTTGTCTTTAATGAATTTTTTTAAAAAAATATTCAAAAAGCTTTAGGTTAGTTTCAACCGACAAGACGAATGGAAAAATTATAATTTTTTTAAAAAGAAAAATCCAAAAATGACAAAAATAAGCCAAAATAAGCAATCTTTGTTTTGCTTATTTTCATCTTTAGTGATTTTTTTCTGGAATTTTAAAATTTTGTTTTTTTGTTTTTTTTATTCATCTCAACAAGATAGACTTGAAAAGTAAAAAATTTTGACATAATTTTGAAAAAAATCACTAAAGACCAAAAAATGGGAAAAAGAATTTTTTTTTTTTTTTTTTTGGTTGCCAAAGGGGTTTGTAGGTTACAATTACTTGTTTGTCATATAAGAAAATGAAGGCAAGCATATTTTATGTTGTAATAATGAACAAAACTCATTGGATAAGGATCCATCGAAAAAAAAAAAAAACTTAATTAGAAGGAGGGCACGGTTGTTATAATTTCTCTCTCTTCTTCTCAGTATATCACAGTTTTATTTATTAGAAATCTATTTTGATTTTTTGAAATAAATTATTAGGAATAATGATATTTTGTTATCACGTGAATTGAGTATATTAAAGTAGTTTTAGTTTTGTTAAAAAAAAAAAAAAAATAGAGAAGTTTTAATTTAAAGGTGGAGTTTATTTTAACAATCATAAAGGTAGAGGTCCTACCCCCAATACTAATTAGGGCAAATTACATATACACCCCTCGAGGTTTGGCTAAATTACAGATACCCCCTGAGGTTTCGGAAATTACATCCCGCCCCCTGAGGTTTGTATTTTTATAACAATTTGCCCCCTGAGGTTTATATTTCATAACAAATTACCCCCTAATTTCTTATGCAAATATAGCATTCAGGGGGGAATTCGTAATTTCTCAAACCTCAGGGGGGCATCTGTAATTTAGCCAAACCTCGAGGGGTGTATATGTAATTTGCCCTACTAATAAAATTAGGATCTTTCATTTTTTTTTTTAATTGTACATGGGAACGTTGTGTACCGTAGACTTTTTTATAAAAAAAAAAATAATTATTTAAGGATGTGTCGAAGATGAAATCATAACGTTAATTTAAGAAAAATACTCTATCCCTCAAATCTTTTCTCCCATACTCTCCTAATGATGTGGCAAACAATACCAATTAATCAATTCTCTTCAAACTCTTCTCTCTTTTATTAAAATTATTTACCATATCATATGAGGGGAGTTTAGAAGAAGAATAAGGGTGGGCATTCAAAAAGAGAAGGAAGAGTGAGCATTCAAAACAGCCAATCTAAGGATGTATGTGGGTTGTTAACCATCTTTATAGATGAGATACCTGGTTTTATGGATCCAAAAAGGTTGTTCACTCTATTCGGTAAGTTCAGAATGGTTAAGGACGTCTTTATTCCAACAAAAAGAAGACAAGTTACGAGCTCCCGATTCGGATTTGTAAGGTATGACTGCAAGGTTACAGTAGACATGGCGGTGTAAAAGGCGGATGGTTTATGGTGCGATAATAAAGCTCTGAAGGTGAAGAATACAGAGTACGAAAAAGGGGATAAAAAACAACCCACAGTGAGGAGCTTAGGAGATCAAAAGATGAGACAATACCAACAGAGGAATTTCGCAATGCAGAAGGCAGAATACGACAAAGGAGTGCAAAAACAACCCATATTGAGAAGCAGAGGAGGAGCGATGATGAGGCAGTACCAACAAAAGAACTTGGCACAGCAAAAAATGGAGGCAATAGAGGCATTCAAGAGAGGATGAAAGTAGTTGTTAGGGCTTATGAGTCAGGTAATGGGTGGTTTTATGAAAGTCTGATTGTGAAGCTGAAGAATTTTCTGTCATTCAATGATTTTAAAAAAGAGTTCGAAAAAAGAGAAATGAAGGGGATAAGAGTGAGAGATGGTGGGAGAAGGTTAACATTACTAACATTTAAATCAGTGCAACATATGAAAGAAGCAAGATCATCTATTGAAGAATGGATTTTTGATTGGTGTGAATCCGTAATGGATTATTAGGAAAAAAAGGCTCTATATTGCACAAGAAAGATATGTGTGGATTACTTGTATGGGTGTTCCATTTAACTTGTGTAGTGTTAATACTTTCATAGATTTTGGTAATTTATGTGGGGAAGTTGTTCAATTAGATGACAATATTCTAAATCATAATTCCTTTAAGTATGGTAAGGTTAGAATTGTTACGAACAGGTTTGAGTTCATAAATTCAGTGATCACAGTTGAATGCCACGGAAATTTTTTCCCAATTCGTGTGTATGAAGATTTATCACCATATGTCACTCCATGTTTTTGTCAACAACAAAGCTAGGTGAGTGACGAGGTTGCATCCAAAACTCAGGAAGAGGTTGGCCAACTGTCAAAAAATGATAATGGGGATGAGGATGAAGAGAAGGCGTATGAAGGGAAGGAGGAAATGTTAAGCAAAGATGCTGTAGCAAGCAAAGAGAAAGAAAAGGTGGTCACAGATACAGAGGAGAATGAAGAAAGTCAAAATTGGGAGTCTGTATCAGCCGTAAAAAAGTCAGAGTGTGATGTGGAAAATCTAAATGATGGAGGTAGTTGTATGGAGGTAGGTCTGCCACAGGTGGCTAACTCAAGAAAAAAGGTGGTAAATGAAATTCAAATTGATGCAGGACAGATAGGCTTTCCTGGGTTCCTTAGGAGTGTTAGTGGGCCAAAAATATATATACCCCAATATAAATTTAGAGGTAGTTTTAAATGAGGCACAGCTTGGGGACTTGGCAAATGGGCCTATTATTGAGGCTTCAAACCTAAGTGATTGTGTAGATCAAACTCAAACTAGTCCTCTGGATATTCCATTGGCCTAGCAGGGAGTGAAAAAATAGGGGCAATACGTCAATAAGCGTCCGGATCCTCTAGAGTCATCCTCTAGAGTGATCCTCTAGAGTGGTCCCTTAGAGTGTAACACGTGTCCCATTAACGCATCCAACGGCTGAGATGATCCCTCACCAAAACGGCGTCGTTTTGGTGAGCCAGACCAAAAAAAAAAAAAAAAAAAAAAAATTGCAGAGCTGCTGCAGATCGAGTCGAGAGAGGGGAGGAAGAAGAAGAAAATGGATTTGAAAGGAGGAGGAAGAAGAAAATGAAAGAAAACTGGAAGAAGAAAATGGATTTGAGGAAAGAAAGAAAATGGATTTGCACTTTATATATACGTTTAACAAACTGTACTAGTGTATCTGGTATAGACCCATGGTTACAATCTATGGTGAGCCCCCACACAAGTGTGTGTGATTCACATGGTTTTGCAGGGCAGCCCCCCTATGTGACCATGAAATGGGCGTCCGGATCCTCTATTTCGGAGAAGAGGCAGAGAGTTCCATTTTTATTTTTTGGGTTTTGTTTATTTAAGAGAAATTGGAAGAAAATGGAATTGAGAGAAATTGGAAGAAAATAGATTTGAGGAAGAAAGAAAAATAGATTTTCTTCTTCTTCCTCTTCCCTCTTGACTCGATCTGCAGCTCTGCAATTTTTTTTTTTTTTTTTGGTCTGGGTCACCGAAGAAAATGGAAGTTCATCCATGGTGATGAACCTCTTGAGCGACCAAACCAAACCCATTAACCCAACACAGCAAAAAAACTTTTCTTTCTTTCCTCAAATCCATTTTCTTCTTCCAGTTTTCTTTCATTTTCTTCTTCCTCCTCCTTTCAAATCCATTTTCTTCTTCTTCCCCCCCTCTCTCGACTCGATCTGCAGCAGCTCTGCAATTTTTTTTTTTTTTTTTGGTCTGGCTCACCAAAACGACGCCGTTTTGGTGAGGGATCATCTCAGCCGTTGGATGCGTTAATGGGACACGTGTTACTCTCTAAGGGACCACTCTAGAGGATCACTCTAGAGGATGACTCTAGAGGATCCGGACGCCGTCAATAAAGGGGAGAACCAGTGAAAAAGCCATCACTCGAAGCAAAAGAAAAGGAGCTGAAATGAAGAATAAGGGAAAGATAAACCGAAAGCAGCTAAAAAATAAGGGTGTGCTGTTCAGCAAATGCCTTCAAAAGGGAGCTATATTTCGTGTAGCAGCTGCAACAATCTCATTATCAGTGTCTCAGAGTACAGATTCAAGGAGAAGGAGGAAGTTGCTGTCTGAAGAACAAGCTACAGCTCAAGTTGGAAAAATTTTATGGCTGAATTGTGAAGGAGGGAAGAGGAGGTGGTAAACAGAATAATTCAGCTAGAAGAAGAGGATCTTGCAAGATTGGAAGGTATATGTGCAGCATCCTAAGCCAAGTTGGCAACTAATAGGTGGTTAGGTGCAAGTTAGTAGTTTCCATATAAAGATATTATCTTGAAATGTTAGAGGTCTAAGAAGGCCTGAAAAGAGGAGGAAAATAAAGACTTTGGCTAGGGATAGAAAGGTTGATGCCCTACTACTACAAGAAACTAAGAGGTGCAGTGTTGATGAAAATTTTGTTAAGTCATTACGGCCATGGGAGGAGATGGGCTTCATGGAGGCTGGTGCGGAGGGTAGTGCTGGAGGGATGCTATATTTGTGGAATCTAGATATCTTTGTATTAAAGGAGTGTTGTAGTAATAAGAATTCCATTCTATTGTTAGGTGCTTCAAACAACAGTTTTGATTGTGTTATAGTCAACATTTATGCTCCAAATGAAGTATTGAAAAGAAGGCGGATATGGGAGTCTTTAGTGAAGCTCAAATCTATTTTTGTTAGTCCTTGGTGTGAAGGAGGGGATTTTAATGAAATTAGAGTGATGAGTGAAAGGAAAGGGTGTTTGAGGAGGGACAGAGGAATGAAGGATTTTAATGATTTTATTGATATTTTGGAATTGCTAGATATTCCAATGTTTGGCAGAACCTTTACATGGTGCAATGCTTTGGATGGGGACAGGTGGAGTAGGATTGATAGATTCCTAATTGACCATAGGTGGTTGGAAAAGTTCTCATTTAAGCAGTGGGGGCTACCTAGAAGTATATCTGACCACTGTCATATATTGCTAATGGAAGATAAGAGGGATTGGGGACCAAGGCCATTTAGATTCATAAATGCTTGATGCTTGCATCCTAAATTTATAGCTAAAGTGAGGAAATCTTGGGAAAACAATCAGATCAGTGGTTGGGCTAGTTTTGTGTTAATGAAAAAGCTAGGAAATCTCAGAGGACATCTCAGAAGATGGAATTGTGAAGTGTTTGGTAATATTGATGAGCAATTCAAACAAGCTGAGGTAGAACTCCATGACTGGGATATTGAGGCTGAAGGAAGGAACCTGCAGGAACATGAGGTCAAAAGGAGAAGGGAGGTTAGAAGGCTAGTTTGGGAGCTGAACAAAAAGAGGGAGTGGTTATGGCATCAAAAATCCAGACTGACATGGGCAGCTAATGGGGATTAAAATACAAGATTCTTTCATATTATCGCTACTAGCAGGCAGAGAAAAAATTTGCTGGACTTTGTAAGTGAGAATGGTGTCATCTTTGATCAACCAGGTGTAATTAAACAAGCAGTGGTGAGGTATTTTAGCCATCTGTTTTCTGATAACTGGAAGATTAGGCCAAAACTGTCGGGCGCATTTGTCTCAATTACTCCTGCAGAATCTGGTTTGCTAGAGGAAGAGTTTTCAGAGGAGGAAATTTGGGAAGCAATCAAAGATTATGATGGTAACAAAGCTCCGGGCCCTGATGGGTTTAATTTAACTTGCATCCAAAAGTGATGGAATATAATGAAAAGGGAGGCAGTCCAGCTTATGAATGAATTCCATTATAATGGTAAGTTGGCTTGAGGAGTGAACAATTCTTTTATTACCCTAATTCCCAAAAAAGCTAATCCCATGGGTCTGAGTGATTATAGGCCTATTTGTTTGGTAAGTTCAGTATACAAAATAGTTGCAAAAGTTTTGTAACGACCCCAAAATCCGTATTAGAGATTACCTTTACGGCCTTATGGGTTAATGCATTTTAATTTAATGATATGTGTTCAAATTGAGGAATTAACTATTGAGCCACGGCTTTAAAATTGAAATTACCGACCTTTACGAGTTCAGAAATCACAATTGAGGACTTGGATGTGTTAATGGAAATTTTTAGAACTATTTGGAAAACTTAATTGGCAATCTAATTTGTCTGATTCGTTAATGTACGTTTGGGTGGTTAACTTGGTACTGCAAATTGAAGGCCTTAGAGGCTTCAGAAACCAGAACAGGGGACATATTTATGATCATCATAATTTTTAGAGTCATTTGGAAAGTTTAATTGAAATTTAATTTTGTGTGATTCGTAAGGGCGTGTTTGGCCCTCCTTATTTGTGATAAAGCTTATATAATTAAATATATAGGTGTGTATGAGTTATATGAGTAGGACTCATCTTTCGGAGCTCAAAAATATCTAAGAAAAGAGGAAGACCCGTGAGAAAGAGAGGCCAAGAGAGAGTGAGAGAGAGAGTTCACCATTGTTGGGAGCTTGAAGATAGCTTGAAGAAATTGAAGAGACAAGAAGGAGATTAACCATGGAAGCTTGAAGAAATTAAAGAAACTATGAGAAAGTCAAAGAGTGAACTAAGGTAAGATAAACTATCTTGAATCCTTATGTTTGAGGCATCAATTTCATGAAATCATGATAATAAGGGAAGCTTTGAACCCATTTGAGTTAGGGTTCTATGTATATATTTGATTGAATCTTGTTTTTCTAAGAATTTCTTGATTGAAGAATTAAAGTCATTATATTTGTTTATTTTGAGGTTGTGATGTTTGATGGAGATTAATAATGTGAAATTGGTCATGTATTAAAAGGGTTTGGGGCTTTGATTTACATGTAATTAAGGTTTGATTTTGAAAATGAGAAGTCCCAAATTTGCAGCCATTTTCAGACTGCAAGCTGTCAAGGGCCGCACGTGCGGCTCTGTTTCCCGCACGTGCGGGAGACAACTTTGTCCAGCCAACTTTGAATAAGCATATCTTTTGCCTCAAGAATCCTTTTTGAGTGATTCTTGAGCCTAAAATAAAGCCCCGGAAGTCTAGTTTCCAATGGAGGTGGTCTCACTCACAAATTCCAAACAAAAAAAATAGTTATGCCCAAATTAGTGACGACTGTTCACTTTCTATCAACCAGTTTTGTACCATTTCTTCACCTAAACCATTTCCCATCGATTTCTCCTGTTTTCTGAGACATGGATTATAAATTATTAAGGAATAATGAGCTTGGTATCACCATGGCTAATTGATTGAACGATCAAAGAGAATAAGTAAAGGATCGAGTATAATCTCATATTATGTGTTGTGCACTGTACTTGTAGGTCGAGATGAGGACATCGTCCCATTACTGCCAGGAGCTGATCATTGTGAGTAATAGTAGTGTAACGTTATGTTTTACTTACTTCTATGATTATGATTTATGTATTGTTGTTTGTGAATGGCCTATTCCATCGATGTTGTGCTTTGATTAAATTAATAGATATGTTTGAATAATGGCATTGATATGGGCCAAAGGTCATTCTGTCCCTATTAATAGAAGTGGGCCCGAGGCCATTATGATGTGAATGGTTCTGTCTCTATCAATAGTACTGTAGTGATACATGTGCCTTCTGGTAATAGTTATTATTAATGTTCTATTATTCGCAAGACAACTATGTCTGTAATATACCATAGGGAAATGTATGTGCACTATTGTGTAATGGTATTATGATGAATCTGGAGTTATTCTGTTCGTTCCGTTTATGCTATGACATGATATGAATTGTTCGGTCTTTAAGACCTAATGATTTCTGGTATGGAACAAAGTGCTGTACGGAACTAAGTGCTGCAGTGCGAGTCACTTCTAGAATCCATGCGAGACACCTCTGGGCCTATGGTCGTTCTGTATCTGTTCGGCCAGAGGCCGTTCTGTAAGATCTGTGGGCATAAAGCCGTTCTGTATCACATCTGGGCTTAAAGCCGATCTATATTATATTTGTGGGCTTAAAGCCGATCTATATCATATCTGTGGGCTTAAAGTCGTTCTGTATTATATATAGGCCCGAAGCCGTTCTGTATTATATATGGGCCCGAGACCGTTCTGTATTATATGTGAACCTGAAACCGTATTGAAATATAGTTATGGATAAGACCTGTATATGGTTGGTATCTGTCTATTTATTTTATCCATGGTTTTGCTTATTCAATTAACCTTCTTAAGTTGCTATTATTCACTGAGCCTTGCTCATTCTGTTTTATGTATATTTCTGTAGGTGAGCCATCGGGCATTGACACTAGAGTTGTACTGTGGTTCGCTTGTCTGCCAAGTGACTTGGGGTATGTCTCTACGTGGAGGCCTTAATTTATTGTTGGGAGTCTTATAAATTATTAAGTCTTATGTAAGAGTGTGTGAGATCTATATAAAATCTGTGATTGTATGGGTATATTTAGAATGTATTTAAATGCTTAAATCCAATTAAACCATCATGTATGCACAAGCTCAATGGATGTTGTCTTTTATTGATATTGCTTCTGCCTAAGGCCCCATATATGGTTAAATATTATTTTAAAATTCTGTTTTTAGGCCTATGTATAGGCCGGTCATGGACCAAACTTTTAGGGGCGGGTTTGGGTCATGACAGGTGGTATCAGAGCACGAGTTAATATCTCACACACGTGTCCATTGAGCATTACAGTGTCTAGAATGCATTTAAGTTGCATGTTTCTAGTAACGAAAGGATATGATGTGCATTTTAAAAGATGTATGTGTGCTCGTCCAATATGTTGAGTATTGAGATTAAGAATGAGAATTCTCATAGACCTTGGGGTAATAAAAGAAGATTCATATGTTTTGTTTCGTAGACTGAGTTTTGTGTTTAAGGAGAATTGGATAATTGTTATGAAATGAGAATGGGTTACATAAGGCTAAAGTTTTGAAAGGTGTGGAATATCGGTGCTCTTCGGCTATTCAAATTGATAAGTATAAGCATGTTCGTGGAAACGTAATATAAAAGAGATTAAACTTAGTTTCTATCTGTGTTATATGTGAAATTAGACCATGCAGAATTTTGGGGAAACTGAGGATGTTGCGAATCAATGAAGTGTATGGTAATGGAGAGATACAATGATTAATAACGAGTATGGGATTTGAGAATGATTTGATATAAGATGTAGAGGTAAAGGGATTGCCCCACTCATATCCTTGTATGCTTATATGTGTTATGACTAGGTATGCGAAACCATGTGTTATGGAATAATTAATGAGTGATATGCGATATGTTAACAGTTTGCATCTTATGACTCTAGGAGTGGGGATGAAATGGAATGTTAATAAATACAAGTGTTATGATCTGTGATCACATAGTATTCGGTGGAATTTTATGGAAGTTTAGTGATGCAGGGAAATTGAAATTTTGACTAGAATATGGGCGATGTTGAGTACGTTCATTGTAGAGATAGAGTGTATATTGAGGGAATTGAGATGTGTATGCTGGCGAAGGAAATATTATCTGAAATCTTGAACCATGGAGTTAAATGACTTGGTATGATCTTATGTATTAAGCTAATTTGTATTTAGTGGCTGGAGGAAAAGGTAGTAAGAATGAGGTGATACTTATGTTATCTTACCACGTGTAAGAATACAAATGGGCATTGTTAACGTAGTGAGATGATATGTTTGTTAATCAAATTATTTGGGTTATTGAAGTGGATCATTGGTGAAAAGAAGGGCATGCTGTGAATCTTTCTCTAGGACGATAAGTGAAGTTTTGTTCCTCCTTTCAATACGAACATATGTTCTTGTGAATGAATGTGAATAAAAGGAAAATTGTGTTTCTTTTGCGGACTGCCATTTGTCTGAAAGACATAATGTTTTTTTGATATGTTTTGTTCTGAACCTAACATCACTACTAAATAAAGGGCCTTTTGAGACGGTTTTTTGAGTCGGCAAATTTTACTGTCACAAAAGTTAGTCTTTTTGAGACGGCACAGAGTTACCGACGCAAATACCATAACTTTAGCGTCGGCACCGTTGGGCAACACAAAAAATTAATATTTTATAGCATTACTTGAGTCGGTTGAATTTACCGACACAAAAGATAGACCTTTTGTGTCGGCAAATTTGTGCCGACGCAAAAAATTAGACCATTTTGTGTCTGCAACTAATGCCGTAGCAAAAACAAAAAAAAACATTATACTCAAGATATATATATTTACTTGATTATATTTAATAAATATATTTATTTATACATATGCGTTTATATTAATATTGAGTATATATACTATAAATAATATATATTTCATTTAAAATTAGAAAGAGGTATAGTGGTGAAGTGGTCTTAGTGTGGTGACTTTTGTTCAATTCTTCCAAATGAAGTGGGTTCGAAACTTGGGAGCCTCAATGAGAAAATTATGGATTAGATTTTTTAAAACATTTAACCATTTTTTGCGTCGGCAACTTACCACCTCAAAAAATTGAAACTTTTTGCGTTGGCAACTTGCCGACTCAAAAACCTTTTGCGACCCCACCATTTTCGTCCCTTGAGTTGCCGTCGAAGCGTTGTCGCAAAAATTTTTTGCATCGGCAAATATGCTATTTGCGACGGCACGCTGCCGACTCAAAAACCCTGTTTTTTAGTAGTGCATATTTCTACCATAAACTTATTGTTACTGATGAAGGATGAAATATTTGTATGAGAATTAATTTAAGGCTTGTTCTGTTGTTGTGATCTGGAAATGAGTGCTCATTGGAAAGAAACTTATGTGATCTGTGTTATTCAGAGACGTCATACCATCAATTACATTCGGTACTTCCGACATAGATGAATAATGTGTGATCTTACGTGAGTTGACTATAGACCTAAGTGAGTAATGTCCTTGCAAAGATACTTTCGTATAAATGATTTTGAAAATGGCTATGCTATAGGACGTTTAATGAAATCTATATTTTGGTTATAAAATGTTCTATATGATAAGTATTTTCTGAAATGATAAAATAAGCTATGAACTTCCGACATGTTATGATATGATGAGTTTTCTGAATACTTTCCCCAAAATGACTAGATAGGCTACGAAACTCCGATTGTTCAGGATACGACAAGTTTTCTGAATGAATTTCCCATTTGATAATTTATTGTGGCATGCTTAATGAATGCTCTATGTTAAACTTGAAGTCATTTTGTCTTATCTGTTATAAGTTGGATCAGAGGTTGTTCTGTCAAAGTTTAAATATGTTTAATGCTATTAGGAATTATCCCATCATCTGATAATCTTTGAAAGGTCTGATAAGTTTCTGAATAATGTCTCTGAACAACGTATTGTGTGTAATTATGAAAGGTTTGATGAATTTTATGTATTACATATGTTTGGAAAATGTTTTTGTCCATGATAAGTATGTTTTACTAAATATTGAACAAAAAAAAAAAAAAGGATCGGACTAGGCACGATGCTCAGCCTCCCTTGAAGTTACTGGAACCAGAATATAATAGCTTTATGGTGAATGTGTTTTGTGCTTGATGCCATGATGTTGACTTTAAAGTCTTCCTAGCAAATATGGATTTTAAATGATTATTACCTTACTGTAATTTAGGAATTGTGACAATTAAGGTTTGATCCATATTTGATTTTGCTAACAATTTATTTTGAAATTTGGGTTACTATTTGAAGTCTGTTAGGAATCTGATTTGAAGTGATAAGTTAATTCTGATTATTTGAGCCTTCATTGAAGTTGAGGATTTTGAGCCTGACTTTGAATATTCAAAATTTAGACCTCACTCATCCTATCTGTTATGGAAGTAAAGCGCTTGAGGATACTTCAAAGTACTGAAATCATTGTTCTGAATATTTAATTTATCAGTGAGCAAGGGTTATAAAGTCGTTAATGTAGAACTCATTTATTTATTCTAGGCCTAATTGTTGTAGTATGTCTGTGCCATCGGGAACCCGATTGAGTAGTGAATGCTTCCTTAACCTTTGAGGAATTATGATAATGGGGGTTGTTGTGAACCTAAAGAACTTGAATTATGTTTGATAGCATATGAGTCGCATGCAATCGAATACTCGAGATGAATTCATTTCTAAATACCCTTAAGTTGTTATATTATTTGAAAGATATGACTTGTGAAGCAATAAATTGAAATGTACAAGGGTCATGAATAATGAGATGATGTTTTGATGATATTGAGTATTATTATTAATTGGGTTACCAATTAGCCAGTAAAGATGAATTACTTGTGACTCTTGGAGCAAACTCTATTGAAATTGACTATATAGGATTGTGAATTGTTAAATAATTGAGAAGTGTTGTATACCCAAGACAAAACTGGACTTGTGGCAGGGTGAATCAAGTTTGGAGGACCAAACTTTTTAAGGTGGGGAGGATGTAACGACCCCAAAATCCGTATTAGAGATTACCTTTACGGCCTTATGGGTTAATGCATTTTAATTTAATGATATGTGTTCAAATTGAGGAATTAACTGTTGAGCCACGGCTTTAAAATTGAAATTACCGACCTTTACAGGTTCAGAAATCACAATTGAGGACTTGGATGTGTTAATGGAAATGTTTAGAACTATTTGGGAAACTTAATTGACAATCTAATTTGTCTGATTCGTTAATGTACGTTTGGGTGGTTAACTTGGTACTGCAAATTGAAGGCCTTAGAGGCTTCAGAAACCAAAACAGGGGACATATTTATGATCATCATAATTTTTAGAGTCATCTGGAAAATTTAATTGAAATTTAATTTTGTGCGATTCGTAAGGGCGTGTTTGGCCCTCCTTATTTGTGATAAAGCTTATATAATTAAATATATAGGTGTGTATGAGTTATATGAGTAGGACTCATCTTTCGGAGCTCAAAAATATCTAAGAAAAGAGGAAGACCCGTGAGAAAGAGAGGCCAAGAGAGAGTGAGAGAGAGAGAGTTCACCATTGTTGGGAGCTTGAAGATGACTTGAAGAAATTGAAGAGAGAAGAAGGAGATCAACCATGGAAGCTTGGAGAAATTAAAGAGAACTATGAGAAAGTCAAAGAGTGAACTAAGGTAAGATAAATTATCTTGAATCCTTATGTTTGAGGCATCAATTTCATGAAATCATGATAATAAGGGAAGCTTTGAACCCATTTGAGTTAGGGTTCATGTATATATTTGATTGAACCTTGTTTTTCTAAGAATTTCTTGATTGAAGAATTAAAGTCATTATATTTGTTTATTTTGAGGTTGTGATGTTTGATGGAGATTAATAATGTGAAATTGGTCATGTATTAAAGGGTTTGGGGCTTTGATTTACATGTAATTAAGGTTTGATTTTGAAAATGAGAAGTCCCAAATTTTCAGCCATTTTCAGACTGCAAGCTGTCCAGGGCCGCACGTGCGGCTCTGTTTCCCGCACGTGCGGGAGACAACTTTGTCCAGCCAACTTTGAATAAGCATATCTTTTGCCTCAGGACTCCGTT
Organism: Camellia sinensis; assembly: GCF_055761805.1. NCBI lineage: Eukaryota > Viridiplantae > Streptophyta > Magnoliopsida > Ericales > Theaceae > Camellia > Camellia sinensis. The sequence goes on along the minus strand of NC_138964.1, from coordinate 199,578,098 downwards.
TTGAGTGATTCTTGAGCCTAAAATCAAACCCCGGAAGTCTAGTTTCCAATGGCGGTAGTATCACTCCCAAATTCCAAAAAAAAAAAAAAAATAGTTATGCCCAAATTAGTGACGATTGTTCACTTTCTGTCAACCAGTTTTGAACCATTTCTTCACTTAAACCATTTCCCATCGATTTCTCCTGTTTTCTAAGACATGGATGATAAATTATTAAGGAATAATGAGCTTGGTATCACCATGGCTAATTGATTGAACGATCAAAGAGAATAAGTAAAGGATCGAGTATAATCTCATATTATGTGTTGTACATTGTACTTGTAGGTCGAGACGAGGACATCGCCCCATTACTACCGGGAGCAGATCACTGTGAGTAATAGTACTGTAACGTTATGTTTTACTTACTTCTATGATTATGATTTATGTATTATTGTTTGTGAATGGCCTATTCCATCGATATTGTGCTTTGATTAAATTAATAGATATGTTTGAATAATGGCATTGATATGGACCAAAAGTCAATCTGTCCCTATTAATAGAAGTGGGCCCGAGGCCATTATGATGTGAATGGTTCTGTCTCTATCAATAGTACTGCAGTGATACATGTGCCTTATGGTAATAGTTATTATTAATGTTCTATTATTCGCAAGACAACTATGTCTGTAATAAACCATGGGGAAATGTATGTGCACTATTGTGTAATGGTATTCTGATGAATCTGGAGTTATTCTGTTCTGTTTATTCGTTCCGTTTATGCTATGACATGATATGAATTGTTTGGTCTTTAAGACCTAATGATTTCTGGTAGGGAACAAAGTGTTGTACCGAACTAAGTGCTGGAGTGCGAGTCACCTCTAGAATCCATACGAGACACCTCTTGAGTCCATACATATGTGAACTGGGCCTATGGCCAATCTGTGACATTTGGGCCTATGGTCGTTCTGTGTCTATTAGGCCTATGGTCATTCTGTATCTGTTAGGCTAGAGGTCGTTCTGTATTATCTATGGGCCAGAGGCCGTTCTGTATTATCTGTAGGCTAGAGGCCATTTTGTAAGATCTGTGGGCTTAAAACCGTTCTGTATCACATATTGGCTTAAAGCCAATCTATACTATATCTGTGGGCTTAAAGCCGATCTGTATCATATCTGTGGGCTTAAAGTCGTTCTGTATTATGTATGGGCTCGAGGCCGTTCTGTATTATATGTGAACCTGAGACCGTAATGAAATATAGTTATGGATAAGTGCTGTATATGGTTGCTATTTGTCTATTTATTTTATCCAAGGTTTTGCTTATTCAATTAACCTTCTTAAGTTACTATTATTCACTGAGCCTTGCTTATTCTGTTTTATGTATATTTCTGTAGGTGAGCCGTCGGGCATTGACACTAGAGTTATACTGAGGTTCGCTTGTCTGCCAAGTGACCTGGGGTATGTCTCTACGTGGAGGCCTTAATTTATTTTTGAGAGTCTTATAAATTATTAAGTCTTATGTAAGAGTGTGTGAGATCTATATAAAATCTGTGATTGTATGGGTATATTTGGAATGTATTTAAATGCTTAAATCCAATTAAACCATCATGTATGCACAAGCTCAATGGATGTTGTCTTTTATTGATATTGCTTCCACTTAAGGCCCCATATATGGTTAAATATTATTTTAAAATTCTGTTTTGAGGCCTATGTACAGGCCGGTCGTGGACCAAACTTTTAGGAGCGAGTTTGGGTCGTGACAGGTTTTATCAAGAAGATTGAGGAAGGTGCTTCCAAAGATTATTAGTGAAGTGTAAATTTCCAATGAAGTGGTAGATTGGTGAAAGAAATCAAAGAAACAAGGTATCATTCTGAAGTTGGATTTTGAGAAGGCATATGATTTAGTAAATTGGGAATATTTGTATTCAATGATGAACAACTTTGGTTTTGGAGAGAAATGGGTGAGGTGGATGAAGACTTGTATCTCTACAACTAGAGTCTCAGTGTTAGTTAATGGTTCACCCACATCAGAATTTTTTCCAATGAAAGGTCTTAGGCAAGGTGATCCACTTTCACCTCTCCTTTTTAACATAGCTGCAGAGGGCCTTAACTTATTAATGACAAGGGCAAAAGAAGTGGGTTTGATTAGAGGAGCTTCAATTAGAACAGAGGATCTGAGATTATCTCACATTCAGTTTGCAGATGATACAATCATATTTTGTAAAGCAGATTAGGAGGAAATTATTGCTATTACGAGAATTCTAAGATGTTTTGAGGTTATGTCTGGACTTAAAATTAATTTTCATAAAATTCAGGTGTGTGGGATAGATGTACATGATGATTTAGTGAAAGAATTTGCACTTAAGCTCAATTGCCATAGCCAGAAGTTGCCTTTGAAGTATCTCGATATGCCTTTAGGAGCAAATCCAAGGAGAAAGACCACCTAGCAGCCAGTGGTGGATAATTTTAAGAAGAAGCTAGCTTTATGGAAGAGAAGATGCTTGTCTTTTGTAGGAAGATTAACCTTGATACGATCAGTGATGTCAAGTTTGCCAATCTATTTCTTATCTTTTTTTAAACTGCCAGTGGGTATTGTAAAATCACTTGATAAAATTCAGTCTAACTTTCTTTGGGGAGGATCTGAATTGAGAAAAGCACACCTAGTTAGTTGGAATGAGGTATGCTTGAGCAAGATTCAAGTAGGGTTAGGGGTTAGGAACCTGAGGGATGTAAATGATTGCCTACTTCCAAAGTGGTGGTGCAGGTATGGTAGGGAGGAGAATGCTTTGTGGAAACAAGTGTTGTGCAGCAAGTATGGAGGGTTTGGTGGTAGATGGAGTCCGTTACTAGTGGGTTCATGTATGATGTCTATTCTATGGCAAGATGTCTTATCAGTGAGCATATATAATCCTCTGTTGAGTGAGTTCTTTCTCAACAATGTCAAAATAGTTGTGGGTAACGGTAGAAGGATTCAGTTTTGGGTTGGTAGATGGTTTAGTAATCAGAGTCTTTGTGAAGTCTTTCCCATATTATTTTCATTGTCAACTAAGAAAGGTGAGTCACTGCTGCATTTTGTCCAAAGGAAATGAAAGGGTTGTGACTGGAAGCTAGCTTTTAGAAGGCCTCTTTTTGTATGGGAAGAGGAGGAAGTGTCCAAGTTGAATGATTTGATGCATAATGCACCTACTCTAAATGCTTTGGTGGAAGATTCTTGTTCTTGGCTAGCACACTCTTCTAGGTCTTTTATTGTGGCATCAGTGTGGAAAATAATGGAATCATCCAAAGGTGCTGTAAAATCAATTACACAAAACATTTAGAGGAATATAGCTCCGCCCAAAGTGCAATTCCTGAGTTGGCTATCTTGGAGAGGTAGGATTAAATCCTCAATTTTTTTGCTTAGAATTGGAGTGTTGAATCCCAATGCCAACCCACTGTGTGTGTTTTGCAAATCTGAAGTGGAGACCATGAATCACGTGCTTCTACATTGTCATTCGATATGGGTAGTCCGGTCTGATATTGTTAACTGGTGGAATTCGAGCTGGATCATCCCTGGTTTAGTGGAGGAACTCCTACAATGGTGGTCAGGTACAAAACATAAGATTCAGGTGAAAGAAATTTGAAAGGTGGTCCCTTTAGCAATGTTATGGTCTATATGGAAACTAAGGAATAAGTGTTTGTTTACAGAGGCAAATACAGATTTTGTAGAATTAACTGAGTTGGTGAAGGTTAGAGTTGCTTTATGGCAAAATCAAATTTGAAAGAGTGGTAGTACTCAGTGCATGACATAGTATCGAATTTGAAGCAGGTATGCTATTATGTACAGTTGGGAGTTATCCTAGTAGCTGCTGAAAATATGGAGTGTAAAGCTTGCTGCTTCTATCTAGAATTTACTGTTTTGTTTTGTGCTTACTGCTCTGCCTCTTTGATTGTTTCCGCTTCTAGAATGATGGTTGAGTTTGTGGCTGCATAGTCTTGGTGATTGTTGAAGGGTGTGATGGTTGAACAGATTTGTGGGTTTGCTAAGCCCAACTGGCTGCTATGCTACTTTATTGCTATGTTCAAATCAATTCAAGACTTGTATAAATAGTCTTGGCTGCATAGTTTTGTGGCTTGATAGTCGTGGTGCTTTGTTGCTATGTTCAAGTATAGTCTTGTGGCTGATATGTTATTATGTATAGTTGGGAGTCATCTTAGCAGCTGCTGCAGATATGGTGTTTAATTAGGTTTACTTTACGGAGTAAGGCATTGTTGATCATCTGCTTCTGGAATGATGGTTGAGTTTGTGGCTACATAGTCTTGGTGATTGTTAAAGGGTGTGATGGTTGAACAGATCTATAGATCTGTGTTGCACTATATTGGATTTGGAATGGCAGCTGAATGGTGGCTTCTCCAACCTATTATGGAATGATGTTTTGGTGTTGTGAGACTACTATTATTGGAATGATGTTTTGGTGTTGTGAGACTGTTGTTTTGGGATAATTTTGAGATGGTGGAGCTTTTAAAAGATTTTATATTCCATCCTCGACAGATCAGGTTGTGCTTAGGGAGTAGGCCATCTAGTTGAGTGCTCTGTCCAGCTGGTGAAGTTCTGCCTTATGCCCTAATGGGCCTGCTGCTATCAGTAGGGTTTGCAATGGGTATTACATTGGAAAGCCATTACTGTGGCTGTGGTATGGTTCATCTGGAAACAGAGGTAAGAAGGTCTGGTGACCAGCAACAGTATTTTGGTGGCAGTATTTGGTGTGTTCTCTGTATTGCCCTTGTTCTTCTCTTGCCTAGACCAGTTCTCCATTTCTACTTTCAAATAAAGTTTTCTGGGGTTGACGTGTAAGAATATTTGTTGGTGGTGCAACTCATATGAGTGCAGCTCTGATGTTGCATGATGCTAATGTCTGATGCTGTGTGGCCTACTGATGTTGGCTGTTGGTTGCATTGTTGTTGGTCTGTTGGATTGTGAACTACCTGCTACTGTGTTCTGTGATGGCTGCTGATGCTATGGATTGATGGTGTTCTGCTCTTGTTCTGCTGCTAATTGTTGTTTGTTTTGCTCTAGCCTGCTGCAACTATTTTTCTTTATTGATTGTCTTGTTTTTCAATCTATTTGTTAGTTAAGGGTTGCTTTTTTTGGTTTAGTTTTGGTTATCTTCTGCTTGGGTGAGGTTGGCTTCGGTGTTTATGGTTGGTTTCTCATCAACTCTTGATGGTGTACTAGCATATGGTTGGGCGGTCTTATCGGTGCCAACCTAGTTGGGATTGATTTGGTTCACTATGATGCTTTTTGCACTCATCATTCTCTTTTCTTTTATTGATGTAATTGTATTTTAATTCATCAATAAAGTTCTTTTTTCTTTGTTGATAAAAAAATAAAATAGCAAAAATGCTAGAGGCCCCAAAAATTCTACCAAAAGTTTTACCAAATGTTTCACATGGGTGTGGGACCCACATGGGTCCCACACCCATGTGAGACATTTGGTAAAACTTTTGGTAGAATATTTTGGATCTCTACCATTATTCATAAAATAAATAGGGAGGAGTTTAGAGAGGAAAATTGAGAAGATAGAGTATTAAATTATATTGAAAATGCCTAGAACTGTGGTTCACTATAATTTTGTGATATTATTTTCATTAACAATGACTCCATAAATGTGGTTCAGAATAGTTTTTTTAAGTTTGAATTCTTAAAAAGTCGTATTTCATAATGTAGTTCACAATGTCTCCATATTATTTTCAAAGTTGTATTCTATTTTCACTTATATTTGTTAAAATTCACGCACCATTTTTTTCTAATAATAATTATACTAAACTATAAAATAAGCCAATTTTTTAATTAAATTTGATTAATTGAATTTTGGCTTTTTTTACATAAATTTGATTTTTTTTTAAATTTTAAACTTTAGGAGTCCTTTTCAAATCAAAATTTTAAAATTAAGACTAGGACCAGGAGGTTCAATCTCTTTCTATGGAGGAAAGAAAGAATTTAAAAAGGTAAATAGGAGATGCCACATATTCACTCTTTTGGATTCAAGAATTTCTCTCCTAGTGCTTTTATTTTGAAGTAAATTACATTTATATTTCTTGAGATTTTTATTTAATATAAATTCTCTCTTCACATTTAAAAAATTACATTTACCTCCTTATCAGATTAAAATGACATATTTGTCCCTTAGCTTTTATATATATAAAAGAATAAAATAATACTGATATTTTGTTCATGTCATTTGAAGAGAAATAACAATCACTTTTTTAGTTTAACTTACACAAAAAATTAATTTTTTTTTATTTTTCGTATTTTTTTACTGAATTTTTTTAATATTTTAAGCATTTTTTTTTTTAAGTTTTAGATACATCTAATGTAGATATACTTAAGAAGTATAATATTTTGTGATTTTTTTTTAAATTCACCAAATTTAAAACAATACAAAAATTTAGTAATACTGTAATAAATGTGAATGACGGTGTTTGGTAATATTGAAATAAATGTGGGTGAATAGATAAAAAGAAAAATGATGGTGTAAATAAAAATGAAAAGTTCTATTCATATATAAAAATTTATACAAAAAATATCATAAAAATATTGTGATAGTGATATTGTTGTAAATATAATCATGTTTATGAGTGTTTTATTTTAAAGTGAAAGGTTACCGTTAAGTTATATCATTATGTTTGAAAATTTTATATAAAATTTATATTGGTATGACATCACTCAATAAAATATGTTCAAGTAGAATTTAATAATGGAAAGTTGTAGAATGTAGTTGTAATGATAAGAAGAATAAATGGTAAGAAAAATAGCAAAATGGTCGTTTAAAAAATTTTAAGGCATGATATCAGCAATCCATAGGACAATTTGTAATGAGATTATAAACCTTAAGAAGGAAAGTGTCATTTTTAAAACGTGAGAAAAGAACTATATTAAACAAAAATCTCAAAAGAGGTGAGCGTAATTTACCCTAAATTAATAACTGATATGTAATATGTTCTTGAAAATCAGTTTAAGAATGAAATTTTAAGGGTCTCAAGTATTTTTCTACTCCAGCTGTGTGAATCAGAGTCTAAGATCGAGTCGGGTGGACAGATCAATTCCCATGGTTCTGATTTAACCCAAATTTCCATCCAATTCATTAATTCGTTCGCACCCTCCGCCAGCCTAATCCATGCCTAGTCCCTTTCTAACCTTTCATGCATGCATATGCCAATTTATAGTTGTCAAAGACTCATTTTAATTTCCTGTCTAATAATGCTTTACTAATAAATTTTTTTTATTAATTTATGTAATAACAGCTGTAATATTATTACGGTCAATCTGATTTCAAGTTCTAAAATTTTATTATTACATAGCACTTTAATTAATAAAAAAAATTGTAACTACATTTGACATTTTCTGAGGGGGCCGAATATGAAACGGATCAGACCCAAGCCTTGGGTCGGTCCATTCCACTAAAACCAAATCTAGGTGGGTTAGATGAATACTTGGGCCAGCCAACTGAACGCATCTCCATGATAAATAATCCACCCAATTCGTCAAGCATTTGGGCCCAACTCGCAGTGAAAAGGCCAGTCTGGCCGCAGTGCTGGGCCAAGCTATCGAACTGAATCTATGAACCAAACTGATGGGCCGAACCCATCATCATAACCAAAGTGGGCCGAGACCATATAAAGATGTCTAAATAGGCCAGTCCATCTCTACAAGCAGTCATGCGAAAGGCTAAGTCGAGACACAATGATACTGAGCTGAGGAGATCACTCAGAGAAACGTGGAAGTTATGAACGCATGCACATGAAGGCTACCACCTCAGCTTGTCCCCTCCCCCTAGAATCCCCTAGAATCACGGAAACAGTTAATCAAAAGAACATGATCTGTTATAAACATACAAAGAGTACATGCCTCCATTGTCAACTATCTGGAGGTCCCCTACCTTGAGCAATGTTAAAGGAAGCCTTGCAGCACCAAAGCTGCATGAAACCATCTTGGGCAACAAGTAAAGTGTTCTATATAAACTTCACTCTTTTCACATTGAAGGTAACTCAACTTAACTCAACAAAGTTGAACTGAATTCACTACACACTTTTCTCTCTCTAGTCTTATTTTTTCCGTCCACTTACTCCCATACCGGAGGGGTTATTCAACGAACCCTGGCCTGGTAGTTTTGACGGTGTTCTCTGTTGCAGGGTCCCCATTCCTGGATAGTCCAATCGGGTGTGGAGCTCCGGTCCATAATCATCTAATGCAGAATTCGGTACGCACATTTTCTTTCTGTCAAAATTTTTAAATTTTTTCCTCATTTAACACATATATAAATATATATCCCATATTATATTAAAATTAGTAAAATAATTTAATAAAGTTTGGCAGGACAATTTGAAAATTCTAGCGAATTAGGTTAAGCTAGGGATATTATTCTAATTGGACTCGCATGTTATTGAGTCATACTTTTGGTACATACATTAATTTCGTGTCTTTGTCATGTTAATTTGATAGATACAGAAAGTGATACCTTAAAAGGTCCTATGCTTTGCTAAATTTATTCAAACATGATGACTTTAAAACATGAGAGTAACAAGAAAATCTTATTACAAGAAAGGAAGTCAAAATTAGCTTGTCATTGTCTCAGTAATGCAGGTGTGTTGTTAACAGTCTTTGCCATGTCTGAATGACGTAAAGACAACAATGCATGAAATAGTACGGTTTGATTAATAAATTGTTAGAAATGGTTTGGAAAAAATATGGAAAACATAATTTTTTTCCTAACTTTGGTCTATTATTTAGGTGGGATCCGTGTGCCAAAGTTAGCAGGTCTAAGTGGTAACGCGTTCTGTGCCGCGTTATGATTCACGTAGTATATTTGGTTGCTCAAAACCATTATCGGATGAATGGGAAATTGAAACCAAAGTGTACTCCATGGAAATGGAGTTTTGGTAGAAACTCCTTAAGGTTTGTATAATGGCTTGACCTACATTGATTTGGTGGGAAGTTTTGAGTGGGTTTATAAGGCCTGGGATTGGAACTTGGGCTAGGCCCCAAGGGGCACCCAAGTTTTGTAGAGAGGGAGGTTATGGGCAAAATGGGCTAGACCCATTGGACCCAAAAATAACCACATGCGCACGCCACCGCCGTCCGGTCGGGCGAGCTGGGTTGGGCTGTGGTGTGTTGGGCTTGTCCGGCCTATTTTTTGAAAGAAAATCTGTCCAAAGAATTCAAAATTAATTTTGAATTTCTGTCCAAGTTAATTCCAATTTTTGAAATTCAAAACAGTTTGCCCCTTTGTACAACAGATCCGAATCTGTTACAAACTCAGAACAGGTTTTATTCAAAATTCAAACACAAACCGATTCATATCTGTTTGAATTCAAACCCAACAGGTTCAATACATGTTCAAAGAGGTATGCTACCTGTTCAATTCAAAATAAAAGGGTGCCACTACATCTATAAATAGACTAGCCCTCTGTAGACACCCCATTTTTGACCGTCCTCAAGACTTGGACGTCATCGTTTAAACATTCGATGATCATCCATGCTCATGTTTGTTTTGAGTTCCTGAAGGTCTTGGCTGCACACCTTGCCTTGGAACCTCTCAACTTGTCTGTTTTGTGCTTGGTTGTGGACTAAGAACTTGTGGTTTTGTTTCTGAGGGAAGAGGGTGGCTTGTTGGCCAACCCTACAACCCATCGGCCAGGCATCATGCCTATCGGACGTGTCCTCTCTCCATCGGCCATAAGTGGTAGCCGGTCGGCACCTTTGTTGGCCGGTCGACCATACTTTTTGGCCGAGGCCTTTTTATTTGCTTTTGCAGATATTTTGTTGCCAGCTGGCAAGCACAGAACTCATCCTTCATACACGTGTGTGGAGGGATTAAACCAAGCCCCTAGCTTGTTCAACAAGCTTGAGACTTGGATTTCTATAAGAAGGGAGGTCCATCTCCCTTTCCAGAGGTTCTGAAAATTTGAGATACAAAACATATATCTCTCTATATTTCTCTCTCTCTCTCTATATTTGCACTTGTTTGTGCTCAAAAGTGTCATTTCTTCACACTTCTGCACTAAAGCACCTAATGAAACACCTTCACTACTGAGCTGAGGTTCTTGGAGGTTGCATTTGGGTGATTTAAGCTTGGTTTTTTCCTCTGAAGTTATTGTTCTAAAGAGGTTCTTCAAGGGTGAGTCTCTTACCTCTTTAAAGCTTTGTTTTCATAGCTTATTTGGCCCTATTTTCATGCTTCTTTTGGCTTAACTTTGAACTGTAAAAAGCTTCTTTTTAAAGTATTAAAAGTGTTTGTATGAGACCTTTTTGGTGTTAGGGGTGGTCTACCCCCTTTTGTGCCTTATTTGGCCTTGTTTTGAGCCATCTCTTTTAGGCCTTTGGATCACCTTTGTTTGGCCTCTTCACCACTGAATTCCAAAGGAATTTCTGTGGTGGAAAGTGTGTTTTGAGGCCTCAAATAGGAGGGGGTTGTCCCCCCTCCTCTTTTCTTGTTTGCTTGTGTTGATGGCTCATCAAAGTAGCATATCTTTCTGGCATGTTTTGGCTCCATCTCATCATGTCTTAGGCCTTATTTTAACATGACATAGCTATGTGTTTGGCTTGGTTTGATTACCTCTTGCACGCTCCTTGCACTTGTAGTGCAATCCTCCTTATAGCCTTAACATGCATCATGCTTTGGACCATCATTCTAGCATGTTTTTGGCTCCACTCCACCAAGCTTTTATTCATGTTTTGCCATGCTTAAGCTCTGTTTTTAGTTTTTTCGGTCATGCATGCCTTGCTTTGTATAGCCATAGTGCAATCATGTTCACTAGCTTTGAGTTTCCAAGTCACTAGCATGCATTGCTTGGGCTATTTGCATGATTTAGCATCATTTGGTATGTGATTTTAGTGTGTGTAGTGTGGTCATGTCTTCACATCTTTCACTCTTTCAATGCTTTGGAGGATTGGTGATTTATGCCTTAAACATGAGCCAATATGCATGCCATCATGCCTAAGCTTTTGGGCTACCATTTCAGTGTATTTTGGGTGTTATTTTGCCATAATACAACTCTGATTTTTATTGGTGAAGTCATCTCATGCTTGGTTTTGGTAGGTGTAGTGTAATCCTCCTCATTGGCCTTGTATGCTCCATGCTCCATGCCTCTAATTCTAGCACATGTTGGTTATGTTTAAGCATGTTTCTAGCATTGTTTTGACCTGTCTTGGGACTGTTTTGAAACATCTTGGCTCTTTAGGGTTTGATTGATATGGCCATGATGCAAGTCTCTTTGCTAGTCTTAAGCTTTGAGTCCCTTAGCATGCTATGCTTGTGTTATGTGCATGATTTGGCATCATTCCTTACACAATTTCAGAGCATATTTCATTGCCACACTTTCACATTTTCCACTCCTTCAATATGTTTGAGAGTTGTGTCTTTATGCCTTGTTTATGAACCAATGTGTATACATGCTTGTATTTGCTTTTGGACTTCATTTTCAGCATGTTTTGGCCATTGCCTTGGCATGCATGAGGCTTGTTTGAGGTTGGTTCAGTCCATTGAGTTTTACATTACATAGCCCTTGCCATCCTCATGTTGTTTGCAGGTTGTTGTATTGCATTGTTGTTTACATGTTGTTGCATTACATTGTGTTTGCATGGTATTGTGTTGCATTGTATTAGCATGTTGTGTGTGTTGCATTGTGTTTGGGTTGGACGTCGATCCAAGCATGAGGATTCTCGTACGTTTCATACTCAAGTGATGAAACGTGCCTCGTTCCTTAGGTCACCAATACCTTTGATCATGTATGATAAGGTGGAGGTTCATCGAGTCTTATGTGTTATTTGTGTGCGTTCATCGACATTGATTTGTGCAACTTAGCCTCTTTGGCCATCATGCATTGAGATGCGTGATTGGTGGCTCGAGAGCCGAGTACCGCCCTCCCTTGAGCTTAAGAAATGATAGGGAGGGTGGTTGTGCACACATTTTCTTGTAAATACACTGCCATGCCTCTGTTTGTGCTCTGTTGCAGCAAAAGGAGAAATTGCAGGAATCAATGGCCGATCGGCCATCAAAACTACCAGCCGGCCACCAAAATATGCCGATCGGTTATAAATTTGGTCGATGGCCATCAACTTTGGCCAATGGCCATCCGTCTTGGCCGACCATCCTTCAGCATGTTCCTGAGGTGGGTTAGAACTTTCAGAAGTACAGAAAGCGTGCACACAGAGGCATCTTGAGGCAAGGTGGTGGATTTCCGGGAGGACGCGACCGAGCGTGCATCCTTTATTGTTTAATGTGGAGCTGTGGTAGCCTCATTTAGATGCTTTTCATACTTAGTTGGTTTTGTAACTTAATTAATTTGATTAATTGGTTGGTTTGTAAATAATTAGCTTAGCATAGCTAGTTAGTTGATTTATTCGGACCCTCCTGTGAGAGGGCGTATTGTTGTAATAAGTGTGCGTGTGTGTGATGCATGTCTTCCAACCCCACGTTTTTCTCCCTTTTATTTACCAGCTTTTGATTGTTAGTTTTAGGGCATATTTCAATTAGCATCTTTATGCTTTGCATGCATGCATCCATTCATCTGTCTTGCATGCACCGAGCTCGGCGCATCATACAAACTGCATTGTATTTCAATACCAATTTGAATGCATGTTATCTAGTTGCATTCAAAAGCCATTCTAGGTAGCCGAGTCTATCTTAGTTGCATTTTTGCATGTGTTACATTAGGCATCTTAACATAAGCTAGGATCATGCATGATTTCTAACATAGCTTCTTTTTTGGCTCGGAGTACATTGTAAGTGTTTACACTTTAGCATCCTTGCATGTGTGTAAGTGACTGCCATGATAGCTTGCTTGCCATGAGGCTAACTACTTAAGTGCTTAACTGTTTGAATGTCTGTGGGTGGAGGTTTGATTGCCTGAATTGGAACAATTCATCAAAATGTGCATTTGAAGCCCACTTGAGAGTGGCAAAATCATGTTATTTTCTAAATCCACTTGAGGGTGGCAAATCCGCGCTTTAGCCTACTTGCGAGTAGCAATTCGAAACCATTTTTGAAAAACAAACATGAGTTGTTTTGTTCCAATCCACATGATTGAGTCTATACTTGTATGTTGTGCACATCACATAGTAAGACAGCTAATAAACCAGAATAAGAACACATGTGTTTTCAAAAATAACATATCATGTTAGTAGAGGCCGATCCTTTGATCGGGCAAGCGGGGGTCCTCATTTCAGGACCTTCCCCTCTCGTACCCAAGTTCCCGAGCCGAGACAACTTTGGTGATCACAGACACGTGGCCTTAGGCACGAGTCATGGTTTCGTAAATTTCCCCAAAACAAAATATTTAGGTGGCAACTTTGAAATCTGGCAAAGCAGTCCATGTTTGGCACTTCTTGATTAAAATCGATTTTCCAAAACAATTTGCCGGATTTGGACTCTTTGGTGATTTATCAGTCTTACATTACACTTTGTGAGATTAGATTCAATACCATGATAGGATTCCATACTGTAGTAGCTAGAACAACAATTCGCGCCCTCGCCCGCGGAGCGGAGTTCGGGCGGTCTACAGTTTCTGGCGACTCTACTGGGGATTTAGAGAACTTGACTCAAACTCATGATATCTTGTTTTATCTACACTTATGTGTTTCTTTACATTGTATTTGCATTGGTGCACCTAGGACACCGTGTTTGCCGTCTGCTATTCCTAAACGGTTTGCCGGAGGCTGCGTGCCATAAGGCTGACTGGTTACGGGCACTGCCACAATAGGAACACAAACCTCGATTTTTACCGAGGCACCCTTTTTGACCATTCGACCTAGTTGCATATCGGAAGCCATAGTGACCATTCCACACTAGGACATGTTGCTTACCCGAATGTAGGTTGTTTGAAACCACTGCGTGCATAGTGAAACCCTAGCTCCTGACAAGATAGGACAGTGAAACCCTACCCCTCTATAGGGTTGTTTTGGCTCTCACATGCTTGCTATGTGCTTTCAGAGTGTGTCTCTACAGGAATGCATGTATCAGTTTGCAAGTCTGGGTATCAGGCCTACAGGCATCAATATTTGGGGGAATCAGTTTTACCTAAGGGTATCAGATTTGAGGCAGTGATTCAGGGGCAGTGATCAGTATTGAGAATAGTTTGTTCAGTTTACAAATACCAACTATGTGTTGTCTTTATTTTAAGCCAAAGTGTTGTCCATTTTTCTGGTTGTTTGTTTTCTTATTTTGCTTTATTTATCTCTTTGCAAGGTAGTTTAGCATTATTTCTTCCGACCAGGCAGATATTCCCTAAGCACTCTGGTCCAGAGGTCAAAGGCTTTCTCGATCTGAGGATCTAGTTGACGGACAACCAGTGTTTGTGTCATTACCTCTAGTTACTAGACGGAGGTCAGTTAGGCGCAGTTTATCAGTACAGCGATTATCAGATCAACGGTCATTATCCACTCCACCAGTGAGTAGTCAGGCTGAGGTTTCTGTTTCTTCTGCAGAGAGAAATATACCTGTTGTTCAGTCAGATCAGCACCTTATGGCTAGTATAGAGGACATGATGCGTCAACTCAAAGAGACTATGCAAGCCATGCAGCTGCCCGTCAGGCAGAGTTTACCGCGCAGCAGGCTGAGGTTGTAGCCCAGCAAACAAAGTTGATTGCCAGACTTCAGCAACAACAGCAACAGCAACCACAACAAGCCGGAGCATCTGCTTCACATCCCCCACCTAGAGTTCCAATACTCAGGGATGCTGCAAACGTCCAGGAAGATACGAACGCTCCAACAGGGCAAGTCCTGCTACCAATTCTACCGCAGATTTCAATGACACCAACCTTCTCAACAAATACACCATTTGAATCTAAGATGGACCCGACCACTCTGAAGGTCAGTAAGCTTGAAAAGCTATTCAAGAGGGCTCAAGGTGTGAATTCCATTCTGGACATAGAGGATGGATACACCGATTCGGCGGTGACTTTGCCGGACCGGTCAAAATGCCGCATATAGACTGTTTTGACAGTTCTGGGGACCCCATGGTGCATCTATGATTGTTCTCAGATATCCTAAGGCCAATAGGCCTCTCCAGATTGCAAAAACTATCCCTCTTCGGTCGGACCCTGTCTGGTGTTGCGGCTATTTGGTATGCAAAACTGGAGGACTCCGTCAAGAGAAGCTGGGAAGAGATGGTTGAGGCCTTTGTAGGTCAATACTCCTACAACACACATATCGATATCACAACTCATGATCTCGAGACAACTAGACAGGAGCCAAAAGAGGGCTTTTTCGACTTTGTAACCCATTGAAGGGCCAAAGCTTCTATGATGACCACCAGGTCGGTCGACAAGGATCAGATACGGATGATTGTGCACAATCTCTAACCCAAGCTGATGCAAAAGATGATCGTCTTATCCCTTCCCACCTTTGCGGATTTACACGAGATTGGGGTACAGATTGAGGATGCCATGATGCAGGATTTGATTGACCATGAGAGAGAGCACCCCAAGCGGGCATTTACATGCAGTTCGAATGCAGGCACGAGTAGTGCTGCAGTTGCCAGAACTTCCGATATGGCTATGGTCACCACCACCACACCAAAAACAACAACCCCATTCACCGGTGTGTCCGGTACCATCTCACAAACAGCCAAATACCCACCCCGGGGCCAAAGGACTTATACCCCACTGTATATGCCTTTGTCCAAAGCCTTGGGGGTTTTAATCAGAAAAGGGCATCTGAAGCCCCTAGAGCCGCGGCCATTACCAAGTAACCTCCTACCAACCCATAACCCAGCCAAATACTGTGCATTTCACCAACAGCATGGTCACGACACCGACCAGTGCTACAGACTACGTAATGAGATTCAGGATCTCATTGACAATAAGGTGATTACACCTCCAGAAAAACCAAATGTCACAACCAACCCACTTCTACCACATAACCAAGCTCCACCACCCAAATACATCAACCTAATCCAAATCGCGGCCATTCCATATGACCCGAGTATATACATCACACCCTCCTACCTACCCAAGACTGAGGTGTTCATCCTGGACAACACAGACTTGTGCATATTGAGCACCTCCCAAACCCAACCTGAACCGGTGGTGGTGACTATCAAAAATAGAATTGGGTCAACTTTGGAGGTAGATGAGAATGTTCATTCAGAGCCTGAGGGGTCTGGGAACTTTGTGTACAACCCGAGTGGTAATATCACATCAACAAATCAGGTTAGGCTGATGGTAGAGTTGCCAGTTGGGGCAGAGATCAGTGTGGTTCAGAAGAATGGACCTGGCCAGGGGTTAGATGACCTAACAGAGCTGGAAGAGGGCATTGTAGATCTGTAGTTCTTTAATGAGCAGGACTCAGGGGATGCGGACATCAACTGGTTCGACTTGGATTGGTCAGCAGAAAATATTGGGTGGCTCAGCGACGAGCCGGATGTTGTTGAGGTGCCTCAGCCAGAACAGGGGCAATCAGAAGCCAGAATATCAACAGTGGCCGAAATGGCCGAGAATCAAGAGAAATCGCTGGAGAGCACTGGTGTTAAGAATTTTGCTCGGGATCCGGGCACTTTAAGCACAGTGGACACTGAACAGTAGGCTGCACTGAAACGACTTGAGCTGGAAAAGATCGAGGATCTTGAGAGGGCCAGGAAGGCCAAAGCCACTGCGAGGACGGAATGTTCTGTGAGCACATGAGCAGTTGCAACGGGACCGGGCAGTTGTCTGTCGGTCGCCCATGGGATGTGGTGGGAAGGCGACGACTTACATCTTGCCTACGCCGACGAAGATTGGGGGCAGAACCAACCGGATGACACCTAGTACGTTAAGGAGGTGGACCATATGACTAGAAGTAGGCGGTACATCAAGCCCCCACATTTGGATCAGCCAGAAGTGTCCAGGAAGGACAAAGGGGTAGAGAGGCAAAAAGAAAAACTGCTAGAGGAGGAGGCTGTACCGAAACAGCTAAAGAAAATTCAAGCAGACATCTCCATCTGGGGACTTCTTATGGCCTCAAGAGTTCACAGACAGGCCGTCCATTTTACCATGGACAAGGCGAAACTCTTAATTGATACCACACCCGAGCAGTTGGTAGAGTTGGTTTTTCCAGGAGGAGCTTCCCCGACCTTGACCTTCACTGATAAGGAACTGTCGCCAGAGGGCTCAAATCATAACAAACTGCTCTATATCTCTGTCGAGTGTAGAGAGAAATGGGTACCGGTGGTCCTTGTTAAAACAGGATCTACTATCAATGTGTTCCCGTCAAGAACGGCATATGCTATCGAGTTGAAGCCCGCGGATTTTGTGCCTACTGCCCAGGTGATGCAGGCCTATGATAATACTAGTCAAGAGGTGATGGGGACTGTACAGATTCGGACTCAGGTTGGTGCGAGGCAATGGGACATTGAGTTTCATGTCTTGGACGTTCCCGCAACCTTCAATCTACTCCTGGGGCGGCCGTGGCTGCACCAGGTGAAAGCTGTCTCTTCCACCCTGCACCAGATACTGAAGTACCCCCACGGGAAGGGGGTGGCAATTTTTTTTGGGAATTCTTCGATGCATCCACCGCCAGAGGTTTTGTCACGCTCCAAACCCGCCCTTAAAAGTTTGGGCATGACCACTTTGGAACGGACACAAAATTTAGTTTACATAACATATGGGGCCTGAGCGGAAGTAATTATCAACATAAATAGTATCCATTGAGCTACCACTAATATGCCAGGATCACAAACATTGCATCAGGTAGATAAGCTTACAGTGAACATACACCTGGGAATCAGTTATGTACATACACATGCACAGACCCAGCCCCATGGTTGGGCGTATAACAAAAGCATTGGTGAAAAGAAGGTTATACATATTAATTACATTAACCAAAAGATTAAGAACCAAACTAGGGGTTATTAAGGGATCCCCACAAAATGCACAAGCTTCTCTACATTGCTTGACCAAAAGGAATGTCCAAAGCTGAACTAAGACCGACCTCCAGGTTGATTGCCTACAGAAACAGACATAACACAAGGTGAGCCAGGCTCAGTGAATAATAGTACTCAAACAATTCAATGATTAAACTTGAATTATAATTTACATAAGTGCAGAGGATATATAATTAAGCTTATTCTGTAAATAATTTCAGAACGACCTTGGGCCCAGATTTTATACAGAGCTGCTTGAAGCCTAGTAACATATAGAACGGCCTTAGGCCTACCAGGTTTTACAGATTGGCCTTAGGCCTGACAGATTTCACAGATTGGCTTTACGCCCAACATATTTTACAGATGGGCCTCTAGCCCAGCAGACTTTACAGATTGGCCTCTTGCCCAGATATCAATAAAGCAGAGTGTTTCCAGAGTTTTACAAATGTATACAGATTTTCCAATCGTCCATAAAGGCAAGCATTGTCAATTTTTGAATAACAGAGCATTAATAATAATTATTAACCATAAGCAAATGTGCTACGATAGTACTATTACTCACAGTGCTGTGGTGAAGCGGCAGTCCCTTCCGGTTTATGCCCTACATACATGCGCTGTTTAGAAATTAGTTCATTTCTCGATTTAAACATTATCTGATTCGTTTCGCTTCAAACGAATTTACAAACACTGAAGAGGCGTCAAATACAAATTTTAATAACACCAGAGGGTTAAACAGGTGAAACAGAGCAAACAAAATTTTCCAACAAGGGCCGCACGTGTGGCTGTGAGCCCCGCATGTACAGCAGTGTTTCCTGCATGTGCGGTTGTGAGGTCCCGCACGTGCCTCTTTTCCAGTAGCCTTAGCCCCAAAATCCCCTGCTTTCCGCACGTGCAGCTGTGAGACCCGCACGTGCGGCTGTAAGCCCCGTACGTGCGGCGATTCTGGCCATTTTGCAGCCCGAAATTCCAACAAAAACCCCTCTTGGTAAATATATAGCAAGGCCCAAAATAGGTACATTTAATACAAGAACATGGTTCAAAATCACGTAAGGATGAATCACAAACTTACTTGAGTCCTTAACTACTTTGAATTCACAATCACAATCAATTACAATCCAATTCTTTCATGTTGATGGCCATCATTAATATAGGAACAATATATATATCACCATGTGAGTTCAACTTGGAAAACAAAGAATAAAGTATAATTTCCCTCACATAGCTCAAATTAACCTCCAAAACAAACAATGATAAGTACAATTTTCCAATTGAGTAAGCATCACACACAAAATTTCCACCACAAACCCTAGTTCTCACAATTGAAGGGAATTCTTACACATGTTCAAGAAAAGGCTTATGTAAAGTAATTCTTACATACCTTGGGTCAATCTTTACAAACCCTCCCAATCTTTTTCCTTGAAGAACTTCTCCTCTACCTCTGAAATCCTCTTCTTCCCTAACTCTCTCTCTGAGGAGACATTTGTATAATGGCACTAAATCAAATGTTTAAAGAACATATATATATATATATATATAAGGTGAATGAAGACGAAATTCAATCAGTTTAATGGTTCCGAATCAGATTTTCACAAAAAATCCTATCATGATCTAAAAATTATACTGAACTTAAATGTAAAGTCGACTTTTGATTAGCAAGTCTCTAAGACTCTCAATTTCAGATCGGAACATCACAATTGTAACAGATACTTCCCATTTTAGACAGATATGAATTTATATTCATAAGATTCACCCAACTAAGTTTAATTTCCCAGGGAATTTCATAGCAAGCACATAAATGTACAGAGTAAGGGACTAATAGCATACCAGAAAACATATACGAGGGTCGGGTTATTACACTCTCCCCCTTTTAAATAAGTTTGGTCCCTCAAACTTGCTTTACCTTATGATAGAAACAGATGCGGATACTGGTGTTGCATTTCCTCTTCTTTTTCCCAAGTCGCTTCAGTTCCGTAATGTTCTTGCCACTCAACCTTTACCATTGGAATTTCTCGATTCCGTAACTGTTTCACTTGTCGATCCAGAATCTGAATTGGTTTCTCTTCATATGTCAACTTATCATCCAGAATGATTTGGTGGTAGTCATTGACATGAGATGGATCCAGAAGATATCCTCGAAGCATAGAGACATGGAACACATTATGTACTTGACTCATACTAGGCGGAAGAGCAACTTGGTAAGCTACCGGACCCACTCTCTCCAAAATTTGAAATGAACCAACATATCGGGGTGTTAACTTACCCTTTTTCCCAAATCTTGGATGTCCATTCATCGGGGTAACTTTCACAAAAACATGACTATCCACTTCAAATTCCAAATTTCTTCGTCGGTTGTCCGCATAACTCTTTTGTCTACTTTGGGCAGTTTTTAGTCTTCCTCGAATAGTCCTAATCTTTTCAGTTGTCAGTTAAACAAGTTCAGGCCCTAACAATGCCCTGTCTCCAACTTCAGTCCAACACACGGGGGAGCGACATGGTTTCCTATACAGAGCTTCATAGGGCGCCATCACAATACTCAAATGATAACTATTATTATACGTGAACTCTACCAACGGTAGGTGAGTTTCCCAACTTTCTTGGAAATCCAAAACACACATTCGGAGCATATATTCCAATGTCTGTATCGTTCTCTCAGATTGTCCGTCTGTCTGAGGGTGGAAAGCTGTGCTAAACTTTAATTCTGTACCCATTGCCTCCTGCAGACTCTGTCAGAATCTAGATACAAACTTTGGATCTTTATCTGATACTATTGAAACTGGAACACCATGGAGTCTCACAATTTCATTTACATAGATTATAGCAAGTTCATCCGCATTGTACTGAGTTTTCACAGGTAGGAAATGGGCGGACTTAGTTAACCGGTCTACAATGACCCATACAGAATTCATACCCCGAGAAGTCCGTGGTAGCCCTATAACAAAATCCATGGTCAGATGTTCCCACTTCCATTCCGGGATTGGAAGGGGTTACAATAATCTTGCTTGTCTCTGATGCCCTGCCTTTACTTGCTGACATTGCAAACACTTGGAGACGAAATCCGCGATTTCCTTTTTCATACTTGGCCAGCAAAAATTTTGTTTTAAATCCAGATACATCTTAGTGCTTCCAGGATGCAATGATAATCTCGAGGCATGTGCTTCTCCCATCAATTTCTGCCTAATTCCTGACACATTGGGAACACATAATCTACCTTGGAATTTGAGTACTGAATTCATCAAATTGAATCCCGATCTCGGTTTTGTCTCTAGCTCATCACATATCCTCTTCAGAGTTTCATCCTCCATCTGACGTAGTTTGATTTCTTCAATTAATGTTGGTTGGGCCATCGTTGCTGCTATTATGGCCTCCCGTCCATGCACCACAAGGTTAACATTCATTTTATCCAATTCAACCAATAACTCTCTTTGTTTTGTAGGTAAATTTGCCAAATTCCCCGTGCCTTTCTAGCTTACTGCGTTTACAACTGTATTGGCTTTACCAGGATGGTAATGGATCTACACATCATAATCCTTAATAAGTTCCAACCACCATCGCTGTCGCATATTCAACTCCTTTTGCATAAAAAGGTACTTGAGGCTCTTATGATCAGTATAAACTTCACAGGTAGTCCCATATAGATAATGCCGCCATATCTTCAAAGCAAAGACCACTGCTGCCTGCTCAAGATCATGTGTGGGATAATTCTTTTCATGGGGTTTGAGCTATTGGGAAGCATAAGCGATAACTCTTCCATTTTGCATAAGTACACAGCCAAGTCCTTTATACGAAGCGTCATTGTAGATCACAAATCCATTGGTTCCAGACAGTAAGGCAAGAACTGGAGCTGTAGCTAACTTCATTTTTAATTCCCGGAAGGCAGATTCTCGTTGTTCTGACCATTCAAATGCAACTCCCTTTTGAGTCAGCTGCGTAAGTGGTACAACGATTTCGGAGAAATCTTGAACAAACCTCCTATAGTACCCGGCTAATCCCATAAAACTACGCACCTCAGTTACATTGGTAGGAGTTGGCCAATTCACGATCGCCGCAATTTTGTGTGGATCAATAGAGACTCCTTCCTTTGTTATTACATGCCCCAAAAATGCCATCTCATGTAGCCATAATTCACATTTCTTCAGCTTTGCATACAGTTTCTTTTCTCGGAGTATTTGAAGAATTAAACGAAGATGATTCTCATGAGCTTCTGCATTCTTCGAGTAAATAAGGATGTCATCAATAAATACCACTACAAACTCATCCAAATAGGGCTTGAAGACACGATTCATCAAATCCATAAACGCTGCTGGTGCGTTAGTGACTCCAAAGGGCATAACCAGAAATTCATAATGTCCGTATCGAGTTCGGAAAGCTGTTTCTCGACATCATCGGCTTTGACCTTTAATTGGTGGTATCCGGACCGTAAATCTATTTTCGAAAAAATTTGTGCCCCATGTAGCTGGTCAAACAAATCATCGATCCTGGGTAATGGGTACTTATTCTTGATTGTCACTTTATTAAGTTCCCTGTAATCTATACATAATCGGAGTGTTCAGTCTTTCTTTTTCACAAACAGAACTGGTGCACCCCAAGGACAAACACTCGGACGAATGAACCCCTTATCAAGTAATTCTTGTAACTGAACTGTTAATTCCTTCATCTCAACTGGTGATATTCTATACGGAGTCTTAGAAAGGAGTTGAGTTCCTGGCACCACTTCAATTGTAAACTCGATTTCACGATCTACTAATTCCCCCGGTAAGTCTTTCGGAAAAACATCCGGAAATTCACAAACAACTGGAATCATATCAGTACTCTCATTCCCCACTTGCCTCTCCAAAACACCGCATAGATACCCCTGACATCCCTTCTGAATTAGTTTACAAGCCCTTACTGCAGAAAACAAATAAGGTGGAGAAGTCACTCCATGTCCCTGAAAGATGAATTCTGATTGTCCCGGAGGGTGGAAACTAATTTGCTTAGTCAAATAGTCAATTGTTGCACAATAGTCACTCAGCCAGTCCATTCCCAGAATAACATCGAAGTGAGTCATGTCAAGAGGCAATAAGTTGGCATATACCCGAATATCCCCAAGTAGGAGTTCACAAGCAAAATATACAGAAGTACATATCATAGAGTCTTACAAAGGTGAAGACACACATAACATATAAGACAATACTTCCTCAAATTTATCTAAATTTTGAGCAAATAGTTTTGACACAAAGGAATGGGTAGAGCCAGAATCAAACAATACATGAGTAGAATAATCGTGAACAATAAATGTACCTGACACCACTGTTACAGCATTTTGAACATCTCTCGGAACTAATGCAAACACCCTGCCTTGTCTTGCGGCGTCTTTATTGTTAACGGGCTTGGCAGCTCACTTGGTGTTAGGAGCTGGTGTAGACCGTGCTGAACTTGTAGCAGCCCTATTGCCATTTTGTTGATTCCTTTGAGGACAATCCTTTACCAGATGACCCGTTTTGCCACACTTAAAACATGCTCTCGACAACCGATAGCAAGTCCCATGGTGTTTCTTTCCACATTCTGAACAAACAGGAGTTGAGTCTGGAGTAAGGGTGGAAGTACTAGAAGTCCCTGAATTTTGTTTCTTGTTTGGTGGGGTGATTAACCCCTTTGATACATGAATGTTCTGCCTCTTTCCTTTCCATTCCGAAATTCAATTCTAAGCAACAATGTTTCCCTCTGCTATAACAGCCCTCTCCAACACATCAACATAGGTGGGTAACGTCAACATGTTAACTCGGTCAAGGATAGCAGTCCGTAATCTCACTTCAAATTTCCGTGCTTTCTTATAATCCGTGTCCACCATATGAGGTGCAAACCGAGCTAGTTCTGCAAATTGGGCTTCATACTCTGTAATGGCCTTGTTCCCTTGTCTGAGAGTTTAAAATTCTATCACCTTCTTATCTCGCATACTTTGGGGGAAGTACTTGTCATAAAAGAGTTCCAAGAATTTGTCCCATGTTAAGCCATGATGCACGGTTCTCGTAAGCATCCACCACCTCCGCGCTTTGTCTTCAAGAGTGAAGGCAGCAAGTTGTACTTTTTAGGCTTCGGTACAAGGGAAAACTTCAAACAACTTTTCTATTCCCAATACCCATGCTTTAGCTTTCATTGGTTCTATTCCTCCTTTGAATGATGGTGGCTTCATCTTTTTAAATTCCCTCGTGAGAGTGACAGTTCGGTCCTCAGGATGAAAATCTTGTACCACAGGCGGAGGTATCGGTGGCGGTGGCGGCTGTGGTTGTTGCTGTTGTTGTCGTAGAGTCTCCGCTATTTCCATTATCATTCTCTTCATTCTATCCAACCGTGAAGAAGTAGAATCATCTGGGTCTTCCGTTCTTGTTCTCACCATATTCTACACGACAATCAATTACAATATACACAAGAAATATACAATAGACATGGATCATAATCATTAACATTAGTAGATTACATTTAACGTTGCCATCAATCTTTCTATATGCATTCAGAATATTATGCATGATGCCAAAGTCTTTTCTAGACATCCTAAGGCTCAATGGATTCATGTGTGAGATAGCAACTCGTGTTCTGATACCACTTGTCACGCCCCAAACCTGCCCCTAAAAGTTTGGGCATGACCACTTTGGAACAGACACAAAATTTAGTTTACATAACATATGGGGCCTAAGCGGAAGCAATTATCATCATAAATAGTATCCATTGAGCTACCACTAATATGCCAGGATCACAAACATTGCATCAGGTAGATAAGCATACAGTGAACATACACCTGGGAATCAGTTATGTACATACACATGCACAGACCCAGCCCCATGGTTGGGCGTATAACAAAAGCATTGGTGAAAAGAAGGTTATACATATTAATTACATTAACCAAAAGATTAAGAACCAAACTAGGGGTTATTAAGGGATCCCCACAAAATGCACAAGCTTCTTTACATTGCTTGACCCAAAGGAATGTCCAAAGCTGAACTAAGACCGACCTCCAGGTTGATTGCCTATAGAAACAGACATAATACAAGGTGAGCCAAGCTTAGTGAATAATAGTACTCAAACAATTCAATGATTAAACTTGAATTATAATTTACATAAGTGCAGAGGATATATAATTAAGCTTATTCTGTAAATAATTTCAGAACGGCCTTGGGCCCAGATTTTATACAGAGCGACTTGAAGCCTAGTAACATATAGAACGGCCTTAGGCCTAAAGGGTTTTACAGATTAGCCTTTGGCCCGACAGATTTCACAGATTGGCCTTAGGCCCAACAGATTTTACAGATGGGCCTCTGGCTCAACAGACTTTACAGATTGGCCTCTGGCACAGATATCAACAAAGCAGAGTGTTTCCAGAGTTTTACAAATGTATACAGATTTTCCAATCGTTCATAAAGGCGAGCATAGTCAATTTTCAAATAACAGAGCGTTAATAATAATTATTAACCATAAGCAAATGTGCTACTATAGTACTATTACTCACAATGCTGTGGTGAAGCGGCAGTCCCTTCCGGTATATGCCCTACATACACGTGCAGTTCAGAAATTAGTTCATTTCCTGATTTAAACATTATCTGATTCGTTTCGCTACAAACGAATTTACAAACATTGAAGAGGCATCAAATACAGATTTTAATAACACCATAGGGTCAAACAAGTGAAATAGAGCAGACAAAATTTTCTAGCATGGGCCGTACATGCGGCTGTGAGCCCCGCATGTGCGGCAGTGGTTCCCGCATGTGTGGCTGTGAGGTCCCGCACGTGCCTTTTTTCCAGTAGCCTCATCCCCAAAATCCCCTGCTTTCCGCACGTGTGGCGATTCTGCCCAGTTTGCAGCCCGAAATTCCAACAAAAACCCCTCTTGGTAAATATATGGCAAGGCCCAAAATAGGTACATTTAATACAAGAACATGGTTCAAAATCACATAAGGATGAATCACAAACGTACTTGAGTCCTGAACTACTTTGAATTCACAATCACAATCAATTACAATCCAATTCTTTCATGTTGATGGCCATCATTAATTTAGGAACAATATATATATATATATATCACCATGTAAGTTCAACTTGGAAAACAAAGAATAAAGTATAATTTCCCCCACATAGCTCAAATTAACCATCAAAACAAACAATGATAAGTACAATTTTCCAATTAAGTAAGTATCACACACAAAATTTCCACCACAAACCCTAGTTCTCACAATTGAAGGGAATTTTTACACATGTTCAAGAAAAGGCTTATGTAAAGTAATTCTTACGTACCTTGGGTCAATCTTTACAAACCCTCCCATTCTTTTTCCTTAAAGAACTTCTCCTCTACCTCTCAAACCCTCTTCGTCTCTAACTCTCTCTCTCAGGAGATATTTGTATAATGGCTCTAAGTCAAATGTTTAAAGAACATGGATATATATATATATATATATATAAGGTGAATAAAGACGAAATTCAATCAGTTTAATGGTTATGAATAAGATTTTCACAGAAAATCCTATCATGATCTAAAATTTGTACTGAACTTAAATGTAAAGTCAATTTCTGCTTAGCAAGTCTCTAAGACTCTCAATTTCAGATCGGAACATCACAATTGTAACAAATACTTCCCTTCTTAGACATATATGAATTTATATTCATAAGATTCACCCAACTAAGTTTAATTTCCCAGGGAATTTCACAGAAAGCACATAAATGTACAGAGTAAGGGATTTATAGCATACCAGAAAACATATACGAGGGTCGGGTTATTATAGGTTTCTACACTAGTTCTGGTTATTGAGCATGGCGCGGAGGATGTATTTTTGTCAGGATTTACCCTAGTTGAGGCTCGGGTTGTACAGAATATCCGAGCTGTTGACGAGGGGCTATACATCAGTGCACAGTCTGTCTACCTTATGAACAAGCTCTAGCACATCCTCGAGATGGGATTAGGGCGAAGTGGCCGGAAAGGCGTTGCAGCATCGGCTGAAGTGCCACACAACCCATATACCTTTGGCCTAGGTTGTTTGCTTACCAAGGAGGGTTGGGTGAGGAAAGCGAGAGAAATGGCTGGAAGAGCCAAAGCCAAGCAGGCCGGGAAGCATTATGAATTAATGCATTGACCTATCCAGGGGACCCTGAACGGACGCTTTGTCCGGGAAAGGGAAGACATCTCATTCTGCGGCTTCCCAGAGCCATGGCTAAATGCAGAAAGGCGGTGCTTGCTGGGATTTGAGATTTTCTTTGACTTGCAATTGTTCGGGGATGATGTTACCGAAGAGCAGACAGACTTACCAGCTGAGGCAGAGTAGTTCAAGGAGGAGGATTCCGAGAGCATACAAATTTAGATGAGGGTAGCGCTGGCTTGTCTCCTCGCAGATCCTCAGATCGTACCAGAGTGCTTGGGGGATAACTTCTCAGTTTTCATGATCAGGAATGAAGCGGTTGTGGGCCCACCTTCGGACATTCTTAATGCATCCATCGCACCCTCCCTTGTCTGGCAATACGAGGAGGCTTTTTATTGAGTAGCACCGGGTCAGGTAGTGAGCCGGAATCAGATTCCACCGAGCCTGTGGAGTCGGAATCAGGTTCCAGCTCGTCTGAGTCTGAGTCTGGTATTCTTGGAAATGATAACCCGGATGCCACTATCCTGTCCAGGTCGTCTTTTTCTTTTTCCTTTGAGTCTATTGTAACAGAGGAATCAGGCGGACTGGATGTTATTAATGAGAATGGTACGGTTGTGGCTTCAGAGTACTTTTCTGTGCCTTTAATTTATTACATTAATCAGGATTTTCAAAATTTTGATGAAAACGACAAGGAAGAAATTCCTCCGGTTTTGCAATATTTTCTTGATCAAGAGCATAAGAGGTTTGTAAAACTGTTGGTTGATGAAATCACCACAATTAATGTTGGTATTGAGAAGGACCCGCAGCTGGTCTAGATCGACGCAGGAGCGCGAGCGCAAGCGCTTAGTCACTTTATTAAAAGATTTCAAAGATGTTTTCGCGTGGTCCTACGAAGACATGCCTGGAATCGATCCTGAGATTGTACAACACCGGATCCTTCTTGACCCAGAGGCCCGACCTATTAAGCAGAAGCTCCGAAGGATCCCCTCGGACTGCGCTCTGAAGATCAAAGAAGAGGTCACCAAGAAAATTGACGCAGGGCTGCTGGCATCTGAATACCCTACTTGGTTGGCCAATATAGTTCCGGTGCCAAAGAAAGACATCATAATTCGGGCATGTGTGGACTTTAGAGATTTGAATAATGCCAGTCCGAAGGATGACTTTCCTCTGTCGCATATCGACGAATTAGTGGACTTGACTACTAGGCATGCGCTGCTCTCATTCATGGATGGGTTTTCAGGCTACATTCAGATTTTGATGGCCCCCGAAGACAGGAAGAAAACTGTTTTCACCACCCTGTAGGGAACCTATTGTTATAGGGTGATCCTGTTTGGACTGAAGAATGCTGGGGCTACGTATCAACGGGTTACGACCACGATTTTGCACGATATGATCCATAAAGAGGTTGAGGTGTATGTGGATGACATGATTGTCAAGTCCAAAGAAAGAGAGGGCCACTACACCACCTTGTAGAAATTTTTCCAACGGATCAGAGAGTATCGGTTGCGGCTGAATCCTCAAAAATGTAAATTTGGTGTTATAGCATGGAAAATACTGGGGTTCTTGATCACACAAAGGGGTATCGAGGTCGATCCTTCGAAAATCAAGGCCATCTTAGAAATGCCACCACCAAGGACTAAAAAGGAGGTGTGAGGCTTTTTGGGTAAAGTGCAATTCATAAGACGATTTATTGCAAAATTAACCTTGACTTGTGAACCATTGTTTGGTCTTCTGAAGAAAGGAAAGAAGTTCCAATGGGATGACCGATGCCAAGTTGCTTTCGAGAAGATCAAGCAATACTTACAGAACCCACCTGTGTTGTCGCCGCCAGAGTCGAGGAAACCGTTGATTCTGTACCTATCAGTGATCGAAACAACAATGGGCTGCATGCTTGCACAGGAATCTGAGGATAAAGTGGAGAAGGCTATCTACTACTAGAGCAATAAAATGTTGGATTATGAGACCTGCTACACTCCGCTGGAGAAGGCTTCTCTAGCCTTGGTATGGGCAACCAGGAAGCTGAGGCACTACCTGTTAGCTCACTCTATAATACTGGTTTCGAGATTAGATCCCATCAAATATCTCTTCGAGAAACCGGCACTTACGGGTAGGCTAGCCCGTTGGTTGCTTCTGCTTTCTGAATTTGATCTGAAGTACACGACGTGCAAGTCAGTGAAAGGGAGAACGGTAGCGAAGTTCCTAGCCGACCACCCAGTCAAAGGGGATGAAGCAGTTGAGTATCTATTCCCAGACGAGGCCATTCTACATGTCGAAGAAGAGACTTGGACGATGTACTTTGACAGAGCGTCAAACCAATACGGGTATGGGATAGGGGTGTTGCTGATAGCGCCCGACAATTCTTGTATATCTTTAGCATTCAAACTCCGGTTCAAAGTGTCGAACAATGAGGCAGAGTATGAGGCATGTATTGCTAGATTAGAAGCCGCCCTACAACTAGGGGCAAAACGGTTGGATGTTATCGGGGACTCGAACCTTGTTGTATCTCAAGCTAAAGGAGATTGAAAAGTTAAAGAAGAAAATATGAGAATTTATCACCAGACCTTGGACGTTCTGATTCCTCGGTTTGAGAAACTGAATTTCGCCGATCTTTTAAGAGAGAACAATAGGTTTGCTGATTCATTAGCAACTCTATCTTCTATGGTAGACATCATTTTCAGAGTCCGGATGCGTCCGATCATCATTGAACAGAAATTTGTGCCGTCCTACCAGCTGATTGCTGCCATAGATGAAGTATAAGATCAGAACCCCTGGTATTACGATGTCTGGAACTTCTTGAAAAAGGAAGCGTATCCACCAGGGGCGAATGCTAAAGATAAGAGGGCAATTCGAAGAATGGCTGTTCAGTTCATCGTCTGCGGGGGTAAACTGTCCAAGAGGGGTTATCTCGGGATGCATAAGCTATGTGTTGATGCTGAAGAATCCAAGCACCTAATGGAGGCCATCCATGGAGGAGAGTGCGGAGCACATATGAGCGTGGTGATGCTAGATTGGAAGATCCTTAGACAGGGTTATTATTGGCCATAAATGTCAGATCCATGCAAACCGCATGAACATACAACATGACTTCACCGTGGCCGTTTTCAGTCTGGGGGATTGATGTAATTAGGGCTATCACCTCAAAGGGGTCCAACGGACATGAGTATATTCTGGTAGCGATAGACTACTTTACGAAGTGGGTTGAGGCCCAATCTTACGCGGTGCTGAAGGCATCGCATGTCGCTAAGTTCATGAAGAACAACATCATCTGTCGCTACGGGGTCCCGAATGAGATTATTTCGGATAATGGTTCCCACTTCAAGAATGAGGTGATCGACTTGTTGGAGAAATACAACATGGCTTTTCATAAGTCATCTACATATTGGCCGCAAACCAACAGAGCAATTGAGGCCGCCAACAAGAATATCAAACACATTCTGCAGAAGATGGTGAAAACCTACAGGGACTGGCCAGATAAGCTGCCATTTGCTCTTTGGGGCTACCAGACTTCAATTCGAACTTCTACTGGGGTAACTCCGTATTCCTTGGTCTATGGGATGAAGGCTGTTATGCCTATCAATGTTGAGGTTCCGTCATTATGGGTATTGGCTGAGTGTCAGATAGCTGAGGCAGATTGGCAGCAAAGCAGGTTCAAAGAACTCATTCTCTTTGATGAAAGAAGGCTGAAAGCATTGTATCATGCCCAGGGTTATCAACGAAGAATTGCCAGGGCTTTCAACAAAAAGGTTACGTCCAGGAATTTGAAAGTGGGGGATCTAGTGCTCAATGACAACCAAGCTCCCATCCATGACCCTAGGGGCAAGTTCAGACAGAATTGGACTGGCCCTTACATCATCAAGTCTATCTGGTCGGGTGGAGCTGTCATTCTGATGCCTTTAGATGGCCTAGAGTTCTCCCAGCTGATCAACATGGACAAGTTGAAGAAATACTTTCCTTGAGTGGCTCGCTAGGCCGAAAACCCGAAAGGGCGACCTAGGCAAAAGTCAGAGCATGAAAAATTTAAAATTATAAAAACTGAGCTCGCAAGGTTGAAAACCCAGAAATGGCGGCCTCAGCAAAAATTGGAGCGCAAAAGGAGAGCGTTAATACACGAGTGAACCTCAGCCGAACTACGAAAGGCTTGATTCCCATCTTTGGGATACGTAGGCAACTTTATTATGAAGTCCAGCCATAAACACTTCCCCAATTAACTTTGTCCATGTGATCATGTTGGTCATCTTTGCCTTTTCTACATTCAAGAGCTCGATTGTGATCTCCAGTGCAGTGCTATTCAAACTAGGGGCAACTTTCCAGTTGATGGGATCCGGGTTTATACATCTCAGTGATAGATCTCGGGCGTGTCCAGTTGTGATCCATATCGAAAATGGTTTTGAAAAGTTTTAATAAAAGTTGATTTTGCTCAAATTAATCTTTTTACGACTTAGACCATTTTTGGACCAAACGGAAAATTTTCAGTACCCACAATCTTCAATTACATTGATTTCGGTACAGAGTTCTCCTACTCTTGAATACAAATTGAAGTTACTTGTTATTACATTCATAAAGAAAACTTGAACGTACTGATTAAAGCATTGATTAAAGCAATAAACTCGGGGCATAGTCAAGTGTCCCTGCGTTCCCTCCCAGAGCTTGTGGAAGCCTCTGATGCCAAAGAAGGCCTAACCTGCACCTCTTTATCAAGCCAAGCTATGTACTCATCAAAGAGGATGCAGCTGAAAGTGGTTGTGGGGGTCAGAAGCTCTCTCGTCCTCCATGTTGTGGCATACCGAGCTAGCTGTGTGCCTCGGACTAGAAATGTGGCAGGGTACTCTATCCCTTCTTCCGTACAAGTTTGATCATGGCCAAAATTAGCGCCGGAATTGGAATGGGAAATAAAAGACACAGTGTGTCAGGCTGATCAACTGAATGCCCGGCCGGTGAGACATTTTGTAACTCATCGCTGACAGATTGAGCCAAGGGCAGCGCCAAGCAATGCTGATAGCGGACAGACTGCACATCCATTTGCAACACCATCCTTCATCAAGAGCATCGACTAGTCGCTACCGAAAGAAATAGCTGCGAGCTAAATATGTTGGACATGAGTCCACAACCTTCAACTTATCCATCAACCATATCTGGGGACGGATGAAAAATGAGAGATTAAAGAATATAGAGGTGTACGTGGAGAGAAAAGGGTTTTGAGAGAAAAACAGAGCTTGAGGGCCGAGTGATGTGAGAAATATATGTGAGATAGGGTAGGAAACATTACCTGCAGCAGTAAGGGACTCCCCGCGAATCTAGTCGTCTCCCGATGATGGAAGGCATCCAAACCCATCAATGTCTTAGCTAGCGCCATGGCAATACAGTTTTTGCCCTCTTTTAAACCTTGGGCAACCTCAATCAAATAGATGCTAGAGCCTCTGAAGCCTGGGGCCAGCAAGAAATGAGACAACATGCACAAGCAAAGCGCATGTCGCCGAAAAACTTGCCAGTGATGATCGGCGCGGTCACTGGCATCAGAAAATCGACGAATCAAGCTCGGGATGTCCAACTCTCCATCGTGAATCAAAGACTGGGCGTCATGCAAAGTGAGCCTGCACATCCGTCCTAAGGCTTGGATGTGGTCGAAGCAGAATTGGGGTAAGATCTCTTCATCGCGTTCAGACTCCATGAACGATTGGAAGTCTTCGAAAATGGGACATATCTCTTGTCCACCAAAGCTAAAAACGTGCGTAATCGGATTCCAACACCTTGTCGCGGCATGAAGGAACGGAAAACGCAGTGGGGTGCGGCTCAACGTGAATAGTGCATTTATTCCGAAGCCCTAGAAATTCAACTTTTCCGAGCCATCCAAGTTAGCAATCCAATTTGTGAGGTTTTGGACAAGAAATGCCTCAATTTGGTGCAAAAACAATGTTAAAATGGAGAAACTATGAAGCTGTGGCTTTTGTAGAAGATAAGGTGTTAAGTGGAGGACAGGTGTCAACAATCTGGACACTTTCTACATTTATGGCCGACCAACCATCTTTAGTAGTCGATCGGCTAGTGTTGGTTGCCGATGGCCATTTCTTGTGGCCGATGGCCTTCTACTATGGCCGATGGCCTCCCCTTTTGTTCTCTGAGCTGTCCATGCCTTGGGAGTGTTGAGAACTTATGTCTTGTTCCACTTCAAGTGCTTTTTTGTGACGATTTTGTGAAGTCGTGCTTGTGTTACTTCAATTTGTTTATCGAGTTGTTGCATTTTTGTTTATCGAGTTGTATTTTGCGTTGTTTTTAAGTTCTTGTCTTTCTTATCCAGTTGTATTTACATTTGGTTAACATATCAAGTCCTTGTTTTGCTTATCGAGTTGTTTTGTTCTTTCAGTTGTCAGTTGGTTCACTACCTGATTAAGGCAATGTAATTCGAATGTGCAATTTTCAAACAAAGTTCAATCTCATTTACATGATGTGTGACATAATGCGATGCGATGCGATGCATAGAATACAAATGTAACACTTTTTCAATCAAAAAGCTATTTTCATTCCATCATGATTTCATTTTGCAAAAGTACAAAGCTTTAAAGAAAATAAACTTTCCTAAGGCAGTACAATGTGCAAAAAATACAAGTAAAAAGAGAAATAAAGCAAAAACAAAACATCTGAAATCGGCGCCAGTCGCCTCAAAAGTGGGAACCCCTCCTCGCCCTCTTCTTCGACGAAGGCCTGGAACCACCGCCATCAGCTCCTCTGCCAGAGTTTGAACCCGAGCTGTCTCCAGCCTCATCTCCATCCTGAGATGACTCTGACTGTGGACTCAATGCCTCCTCGTCGGACTCATCGTCATCTGGGGCAGGCGCCTGCGAACTACTTTCGGAGTGAACACGCCCAACTTTGCTGCGGGTGCGCGCTGAAATCCCTTGTCCCGCTCCCCCTGCCGCTTGGGAGGTAGGCACTGAAGGTCTTGCTGAGGCACCCGCTGTGGCAACCACTGTGGTTGGTATCTAGAATGGGGCCTGAAAAGAACAAATTGGCAAATGCATTAGTTATGCTATGCGAATATGGTATCAAATGCGGTGTATGATTACAGTTTGTGAATGCTGTGAGCAGTATATGAACACCGTGAGCGGTGAATGATTACAGTGTGTGAATGCTGTGAGCAGTATATGAACGCTGTGAGCGGTGTATGATTATAGTTTGTGAATGCTGTGAGTAGTATATGAACGCCGTGAGCGGTGAATAATTGCAGTGTATGAAGGCTGTGGCCAGTATATGAGATGCAATGTATCGGTGCCGTGAGTGGTATATGAATTTGGTGTATCAAATGCAATATTGATAATGTGATGTGTCAGATCAATATGGAACAGATTACAGAGGGTTTTGGGACAGAGGTTGGAACTTACCGGAATACCATAAATACTGAGCAGGTCCATGCTCCTCTGCATCATCCCTATCACCGAAGCTGACAGTTCTAGAGCCTGCCCAGTGCACTCTATCAAAGCCTGCAAAAGTGCTGAGGTAATTAGTAATCTGCAGTATATCAATGGAAATGAAATGAATGAACAGAATGCAAAGTATAGCATATACCGAGGTCGAGCCTTGAACTCCGACGAGCTCATGATCAGCCGGGGGAGGAGCGATAGGTATCTGATAAATCTCTCCAGCCCGTCCTCAACATGTCATGGTAGTGGGTAGGTTTGGCCACTCCGCCCTTTGTCTCCTCCGGGAACCACTCCTACCATGGGCCTAGGTCGCTCTCGGTGCTCCCACTCCTCCTGTTGGAGCTGTAGGTCTCTCTCTCTCTCTCTCACCTCGGCGAACACTGGCCAGAGGCGGCTTGAGATATGTCTCGATGAAGACGGTGTAGTCACCCTCGAGCCTGAAGAAGTCAGCATCTCAACTGATTATGTAATCAGTCGTCTCCTGTAGGGTGTACGTCGATGTATGCCTCATGTACGAGGGAGGCAGCATTGGGACTATCTGCTTAGGCAAACCGAGCCTCTGCCGCAAGAAGCACTCTCCCAAGTACCACGCTTGGTAGACCAGACCCTCAAGCAAAACCTAGAATCAGGCAGTCTCCCGAGTGCCCATGTACTGGTCTCTAACTGCGTCAGGCAGCACTGCCTAGGGCTGCCAGGTGATCTGCAAATGACAGGATATACAGGTTGTTATCTGCTATCGAAAGTGCAATATGAAGCAAAGCTCAAATGAACTGTAAGGTTTGAAGTACCTCTGCTGCGACTACAGTGTCAAAATATCTCGGAAGAACAAGAAAGACTCTCGCAACCTCCACTCACATCTCCTATCATACCGATGTGAATATGGAACCATGGGGGGCATCTCTACCTCCGGCTCTGGAGCAAGTCTAGGGAAGTAGGCATATACCCACAACTACAGAATGTGAAAGGGCAATAGTGAGTATGTTTATCAGTAAAGCAGTATGCAGATAAAGCAGAAATCAGAGAATGGTGTGTGGTGTATTGTGCAGTGTATGCAGTGTATAGCCAGTGTAAAGCAGATTGCATGTTATGCAGTGTGTGCAGTGTATAGATAAAGTAAAGCAGAATTGTAAAGCAGAAGAGAAAGATGTACCTCCTAGGCTCGCCAGTAGCCTCCTAGCAGGTGCCCGCTCCGGTGAGATGAGGAACTCATATATCCATACAGTGTGGCCAGGCCTGTGCCGCCACAGTCATAGCTCCGGATGTGAGTCACATCGACCAGTGCGCTTAAGAGGTAGAGGCCAACAGTGTTCGCCCGATCGGCGAATAGAGTATTGCCCAGCATGAACATATGGAACCCCCGAGCGTAGTGCTCGACCTCCTCTCGGGTCGTCAGTGTCTGCTCACTGAACTGGTCCGCGAACCATGAATATCTCACGAACCCTGGTTGGGAGAGAGGTGGCCGAATGCCGAGTAAGAAAATCTGGGCAGCATCCCACTCGCCCTTGTTGGTGTCGAAAGGGATCGGATCATCCCCTACTCTGATGCCGGTGAGCATGGAGAAGTCAAAGGAAGTCATCGTTATCTCCCCTGCTATAGAAAGGTGGGAGGAATCTGTGGTGTCCCACCACCTCTCCACTAGCGCGCCTAGGAGAGGCCGACTTGCAGTGAGGCGCAAGAGTCC
The DNA here is from genome assembly GCF_055761805.1 of Camellia sinensis. NCBI lineage: Eukaryota > Viridiplantae > Streptophyta > Magnoliopsida > Ericales > Theaceae > Camellia > Camellia sinensis. Next base: position 199,542,059 of record NC_138964.1, on the reverse strand, counting down.
CATGCAAAATATGCCAAAACCGGCCTGATCAATGATGTGGCGTACATCATCGGGTAGCTCCATATACCAGTCGCGTGCAATGGTGTTCCTATACCCACGAAAGGCATGAGAATCTCCCTGTGTTCAAAGACAAACAGATGCGAAGCAGTGTCAGCAATACAGTATATGCATGTGTTTAGAATTGACATAAATGCAGTGTGTGCATATGTTCGGGTCGACATAGGTATCACGTATGAATGTGCTCAGGGTGAACTTGGCATGTGATGTACAAGTGTGTTTAGGATGATCAGATAAAGAGCAGTATTGGCTATCCAAGATATATGACCTATATTACAGAAAGTAAAGAGGAAGAGCATACCTCAGCAGCGCCATAGGATAAGTGCGACTCCGACTCGCGTAGCAAGAGGCCCTCCGGAGCACCTTATGCAAAGCTCCTGAACTGCGAATACTGTCGGGAAGCAGCATGTGTACGTCGGGATCGTACGTTGCCAGGTCGAAAGGTTGAACACTGAGCGGCAAGGGCTCGAACTCGGGATCCATCTCCATCCCTGGAGGAGCCCCACCCTCTGGAATGTCATCCGCTATCTCGAGAAGAGTGAGAAAATGGTCGAAGGTATGGAAAATGGGCAAGAATGCCAAAAGTCAACTGAAAGTCAACTCCGAGGGGTGAAAAATAGAAGAAAAGGTCGAAATGCGGAAGAAGGCACGGAAACCAAGGGTAACTCGGGGGAAACAAACCCCAAGTGATGGAAATCAAGAAAGAGGCACCGAATACACTTTCCAATCGGTTCAAAACGTTGGAAACAACGAGGGTTTTGCGAATCGAAAGTTGTGGGAGGTTTGAAAACTTGTGTAAGGCTTGGATCGAAGGGGGGGAAACGATCTAGAGAGAGAGAGGGGAATGTTTTTCGGTAAGGGAGAAGTGAATGAATAGGGTTTAGAACCCTATACTTAAAGACCCGAGGCAAATGGATAAAACTGCCCCGAATCTGCCACTTTTGGCCGATCGGCCAAATTGTTGGCCGATGAGCATGTTTGATGGCTGATGGGTGGCCGATGGCTCCCCCTTGTGGTCGATGGACCTTCAATACCCTTGTTTAGGGTTCTTCTGTTGATTTTTACCTTCATCTCCCAAGAAAATGCAAGAAAATACACTTTTAAAGCTTAAGCGGCCTTTGTGGTAACCTCGAATTGTGTCTTCCATGTGTGGCACTCGATATACACAAATGTATCCTTTTCGTATCCTATTGTATATCGCAAGATTCGAAAATTGCTTTTGAGAATGTTACGTTCCAATGTCCTTGTCACGATTGCAAGGATGGCATTTGTTATATACTTTTTACGCTCGTATTGAATGCGCATCAACTCATTTTGAGGTTGCATTATTGCATGGAATATGCATCATCGCTCCTACATAGCATGTGTATTTTTGTATTGAATATGTATTCATGATTATATTGCATAGAGTATGCATGCCATGTTGAACATGCATTTTGTTGTTTCGCATAGAATATGCATTGCTCAATTTTACATAAAATACGCGTCTTGATGTGGCATGGAACATGCATTCGCTACGTTTGCATAGAATTTGTATTTCTTACACTTGCATAGAATATGCACCCCTTTATATTCACATGGAACGTGCATTTGGAAGTTAGCATAGGACATGCTGTTGATTTTGCATAGAACTTGCATTCTTATTGCATTGTACCTGTGAAGCTTCTTTCCTTTACAGGCACGATATTGTATGTACGGTTCATTTGAAGTTGGCGCAACCAGGTGATATTGGATGTGCGTTTCATTCAAAGGAATTCGAGGTGAGACCTTTCCGGTCCTTTGAGTTTGTCTTGTCTCGGTTAGAAGCATTCGGGTACGCCCGACGTTTATACCACTCCTTTAGTTAGAAGTGTTTGGAACGTGTGTCCGACGCTTATACTACCTTGTTGGTTAGAAACACATGGGTGTGCTCGGTGTTTACGTTATACCCTTGTTAGAAGCATTGGGACGTACTCCGATGTTTATACAACTCCTCAGTGTTTGTACTGTTGCCTTTTCCATTCCCACGTGTGATACGTTGAGAGATATTGCTCTTTCCTCTCTTGTGTGTGATACGCTAAGAGATGTTGCTCTTTCCTCTCTTGCGTGTGATACGCTAAGAGATGTTGCCTTTTCCTCTCCCGCGTGTGATACACTAAGAGATGTTGCTCTTTCCTCTCTTGCGTGTGATACGCTGAGAGATGTTGCTCTTTCCTCTCTTGCGTGTGATACGCTGAGAGATGTTTCTCTTTCCTCTTTTGCGTGTGATACGCTGAAAGATGTTGCTCTTTCCTCTCTCGCATGTGATACGCTGAGAGATGTTGCTCTTTCCTCCCTCGCGTGTGATATGATGAGAGATGTTGCCTTTTCCTCTTTTGCGTGTGATATGCTGAGAGATGTTGCTCTTTCCTCTATTGCGTGTGATACGTTGAGAGATGTTGCTCTTTCCTCTCTCGCATGTGATACGCTAAGAGATGTTACTCTTTCCTCTCTCGCGTACGATACGCTGAGAGGTGTACATTTCCTCTCTCGCGGATGATACGCTGAGAGATGTTGCCTTTTCCTCTCTTTCGTGTGATATACTGAGAGATGTTGCTCTTTCCTCTCTTGCATGTGATACGCTGAGAGATGTTGCCTTTTCCTCTCTTGCGTGTGATACGCTGAGAGATGTTGGCGTGTGATACGCTGAGAGATGTTGCTCTTTCCTCTCTTGCGTGTGATACGCTGAGAGATATTGCTCTTTCCTCTCTCGCATATGATACGCTGAGAGATGTTGCCTTTTCCTCTCTTGCGTGTGATACGCTGAGAGATGTTGCTTTCCCCTCTCCCGCGTGTGATACGCTGAGAAATGTTGTGTTTGAGACTTTGGGTATTCTCGGTAGTCGCTTTTGGCTTTCTCCGCGTGAGACGTAGTGAGAACTATAATTTTCTTACATCCTTTCTATTGGAATGTGTGAGACTGTTGTGTCTTATTCGCTTGCTTAAAATGTTGTATTTACTTTGCATGAATGCTTCATTACAGCCCTCTTTGTATAATCATAAGTTATGTTCTGCATTGTGCATGTCATTTGCATCTTGCCCCTGCCTGCGGGCGCATCTTATTCTTATCTTGTATGTTTGTCTAAGTCTTCGGCCTTGTCAAAAATGGGTTGTCTCTGGGCTTTGACATTCACTCCTGTCATCTTATGACTTTCGAGTTCTGTCAAAGAGGGGCAACTGTAGACACCCAATTTTTGACCGTCCTCAAGGCTTGGACGTCATCGTTTGAACATTTGATGATCATCCATGCTCGTGTTCGTTTTGAGTTCTTGAAGGTCTCGGCTGAGCGCCTTGCCTTGGAACCTCTCAACTTGTCTGTTTTGTGCTTGGTTTTGGACCAAGAACTTGTGATTTTGTTTATGAGGGAAGATGGTGGCTTGTTGGCCAGCCCTACAACCCATCCGCTAGGCCTCATGCCTATCAGCTGTGTCCTCTCTGCATCGGCCATAAGTGGTAGCCGATCGGCACCTCTGATGGCCAGTCAGCACCTTTATTGGCCGGTCGGCCATACTTTTTGGCCAAGGCCTTTTTATTTGCTTTTGCAGATATTTTGTTGCCAGTTGTGACAGCTTGTGAGCACAGAACTCATCCTCCATACACGTGTATGGAGGGATTAAACCAAGCCCCTAGCTTGTTCAACAAGCTTGAGACTAGGATTTCTATAAGAAGAGAGGTCCCTCTCCTTTTCCAGAGGTTTTGAAAATTTGAGATACAAAACGTATATCTCTCTCTATATATATTTGCACTTGTTTGTGCTCAAAAGTGTCATTTCTTCACACTTTTGCACTAAAGCACCTAATGAAACACCTTCACTACTGAGCTGAGGTTCTTGGAGGTTGCATTTGGGTGATTTAAGCTTGGTTTTTGCCTCTGAAGTTACTGTTCAAAAGAGGTTCTTCAAGGGTGAGTCTCTTACCTCTTTAAAGCTTTGTTTTCATAGCTTATTTGGCCCTATTTGCATGCTTATTTTGGCTTAACTTTGAACTATAAAAAGCTTCTTTTTTTAAGTATTAAAAGTGTTTGTTTGAGACCTTTTTGGTGTTGGGGGTGATCTACCCCTTTTTGTGCCTTATTTGGCCTTGTTTTGAGCCATCTCTTTTAGGCCTTTGGATCACCTTTGTTTGACCTCTTCACCACTGAATTCCAGAGGAATTTCAGTAGTGGAAAGTGTGTTTTGAGGCCTCAAATAGGAGGGGGTTGTCCCCCCTCCTCTTCTCTTGTTTGCCTGTGTTGATGGCTCATCAAAGTAGCATGTCTTTCTAGCATGTTTTGGCTCCATCTCATCATGTCTTAGGCCTTATTTTAACATGACATAGCTCTGTTTTGGCTTGGTTTGATTATCTCTTGCATGCTTCTTGTACTTGTAGTGCAATCCTCCTTATAACCTTAACATGCATCATGCTTTGGACTGTCATTCTAGCATGTTTTTGGCTCCACTCCAGCAAGCTTTTATTCATGTTTTGTCGTACTTAAGCTCTGTTTTAAGTGTTTTTGGTCATGCATGCCTTGTTTTGTATAGCCATAGTGCAATCTTGTTCACTAGCTTTGAGTTTCCAAGTCACTAGCATGCATTGCTTGGGCTATTTGCATGATTTAGCATCATTTGGTATGTGATTTCAATGTGTGTAGTGTGGTCATGTCTTCACATCTTTCACTCTTTCAATGCTTTGGAGGATTGGTGCTTTATGCCTTAAACATGAGCCAATATGCATGCCATCTTGGCTAAGCTTTTGGGCTACCATTTCAGTGTGTTTTGGGTGTTATTTTGCCATAATACAACTCTGATTTTTATTGGTGAAGTCATCTCATGCTTGGTTTTGGTAGGTGTAGTGTAATCCTCCTTATTGGCCTTGTATGCTCCATGCTCCATGCCTCTAATTCTAGCACATGTTGGCTATGTTTAAGCATATTTCTAGCATTGTTTTGACCTGTCTTGGGACTGTTTTGAAACATCTTGGCTCTGTGGGGGTTTGATTGATATGGCCATGGTGCAAGTCCCTTTGCTAGTCTTAAGCTTTGAGCCCCTTAGCATGCTATGCTTGTGTTATGTGCATGATTTGGCATCATTCCTTACATGATTTCAGAGCATATTTCATTGCCACACTTTCACATTTTCTACTCCTTCAATGTGTTTGAGAGTTGTGTCTTCATGCCTTGTTTATGAACCAATGTGTATGCATGCTTGTATTTTCTTTCGGACTTCATTTTCAGCATGTTTTGGCCATTGCCTTGGCATGCATGAGGCTTGTTTGAGGTTGGTTCAGTCCATTGAGTTTTACATTACATAGCCCTTGCCATGCTCATGTTGTTTGCATGTTGTTGTATTGCATTGTTGTTTGCATGTTGTTGCATTGCATTGTGTTTGCATGGTATTGCGTTGCATTGTATTAGCATGTTGTGTGTGTTGTATTGTGTTTGGGTTGGACGTCGATCCAAACACGAGGAATATCGCACGTTTCATACTCAAAGTGATGAAACGTGCCTCATTCCTTAGGTCACCGACACCTTTGATCATGTATGATAAGGTGGAGGTTCATTGAGTCTTATGTGTTATTTGTGTGCATTCATCGACATTGATTTGTGCAACTCGGCCTCTTTGGCCATCATGCATTGAGATGCGCGATTGGTGGCTCGAGAGCCGAGTACCGCCCTCCCTTGAGCTTAAGAAATGGTAGAGAGGGTGGTTGTGCACATATTTCCTTGTAAATACACTGCCATGCCTCTGTTTGTGCTCTGTTGCAGCAAAAGGAGAAATTGCAGGAATCAATGGCCGATCGACCATCAAAGCTGCCGGCCGGCCACCAAAATCTGCCGATCGGCTATAAATTAGGTCGATGGCCATCAACTTTGGCCGATGGCCATCCTTCTTGGCCGACCATCCTTCAACATGTTCCTAAGGTGGGTCAGAACTTTCAGAAGTACAGAAAGTGTGCAAACAGAGGCATCTTGAGGCAAGGTAGTGGATTTTCGGGAGGACGTGACTGAGCATGCATCCTTCATTGTTTAAGGCGGAGTTGTGGCAGCCTAATTTAGATGATTTTCATACTTGGTTTTGTCACTTAATTAATTTGATTAATTAGTTGGTTTGTAAATAATTAGCTTAGCATAGCTAGTTAGTTGATTTATTCAAACCCTCCTACAAGAGGGCGTGTTGTTGTAATAAGTGTGGGTGAGTGTGATGCATGTCTTCCAACCCCACGCCTTTCTCCCTTTTATTTACCAGCTTTTGATGGTTAGTTTTAGGGCATATTTCAATTAGCATCCTTATGCTTTGCATGCGTGCATCCATTCATCTGTCTTGCATGCATCGGGCTCGGCGCATCATACAAACTGCATTGTATTTCAATATCAATTTGAATACATGTTATCTAGTTGCATTCATATGCCATTCTAGGTAGCCGAGCCTATCTTAGTTGTATTTTTCCATGTGTTTCATTAGGCATCTTAACATAAGCTATGATCATGCATGATTTCTAACATAGCTTCTTTTTTGGCTCGAAGTACACTGTAAGTGTTTACGCTTTAGCATCCTTGCATGTGTGTAAGTGACTGTCATGATAGCATACTTGCCATGAGGCTAACTGCTTAAGTACTTACTGTTTGAATGGCTGTCGGTGGAGGTTTGATTGCCTGAATTGGAACAATTCATCAACATGTGCATTTGAAACCCACTTGAGAGTGGCAAAATCATGTTGTTTCTAAGCCCACTTGAGGGTGGCAAATCCGCGCTTTAGCCTACTTGTAAGTAGCAATTCCAAACCATTTTCGAAAATCAAGCATGAGTTGTTTTGTTCCAATCCGCATGATTGAGTCTATACTTGTATGTTGTGTGCATCACATAGTAAGCTAGCTAATAAACCAGGATAAGAACACATGTGTTTTCAAAAACAACATATCATGTTAATAGAGGCCGATCCTTTGATCGGGCGAGCGGGGGTGCTCATTACAGGACCTTTCCCTCTCGTACCCAAGTTCCCGAGCCGAGGCAACATTGGTGATGACGGACACGTGGCCTTAAGCACAAGTCTGGGTTTCCTAAATTTCTCCAAAACAAAATATTTAGGTGGCGACTCTAAAATCTGGAAAAGCAGTCCATGTTTGGCACTTCTTGATTAAAATCGATTTTCCAAAACGATTTGCCAGATTTGGACTCTTTGGTTATTTATCAGTCTTACATTGCACTTTGTGAGATTAGATTTAGAACCGTGACAGGAGTCTGAACTGTAGTAGCTAGAACCACAATTCGCAACCTCGCGCGCAGAGCAGAGTTCAGGCGGTCTACACCCTCATTTGATGTTTTCATTTAATTTTTTTTCGTCCAAATAGTTCTACAACTATTCTCTACATATTGTTGCATTATTTTCCTATGAGAAAGAGTATAAACACTTTGTGTGTTCGTTGTACGAAAAATTTGTAGTGTTGCTATTTTTCGTTGATTGATCATTTTATCCTGGAAGATAGACGTCCATATTCTGAAAGCACCGTGGAGAGGACGAATCTATCTTAAGAACACAATGTCGAACACTGGACTTGATCATAATACTATTTAAGAGATTAATCAAGTAAGTTGTTTATTTATTTTTTTCTTTTTATTTATTTATTTAAATCAGATTTTGATTTTGTTTTTGGAACAAAATAAAAATCTGTTTTTATTTATTTTATTTTATTTTTCTTGGTTTGATTTTTGTAATCAAACAAATTCTTTCATTCCTTTATTTCTTCTGTATTCTGTTTGTTGTTAAGTACACAGCATAATTTATTCTTTAAATACAGTAAAGATTGTCCAACAATCTTAAGACAGAATAATTTTTTGGTGTCTTCATTGTATTTAATTTTTTGTGTTTTCACAAAAGTGATATTTTGGTTGGAAAACAAATAGTAGTAATATACTATCTATTTTCTTTGACAACTAGTAGTAATATACTGGTGTCATTAACAATTTCAGAATATTAATTTATGTTATAGAAAATTATTGTGGTATTTTATTTTTCTAGTTTTAGTAACAAGGAAAATCAAATTATTTTGTGTTATAATTTATTTTCTAGTTTTAGTAACTAGAAAATTAATTTGTGTTTTTGGTTTTTTTCTGATTTGTGTAACCATATATTATGGCTACTGCAACTGAAACTGGAAGTGGTACTCCAATTGTTACACCAACTCCGGTTCCTATCTAGAACCCTGTTCAAGTTCCAATAAATCATGGAGAAAAATGGGAAAAATTTAACAGTATTGAGTTTAAGAGATGGCAACAGAAAATGTTGTTTTATCTTACAACTCTAAAGTTGGCCCAGTTTCTCTGTGAAGACGCTCAAGTACTAAGAGAGGATAAAAGTGATTGGCAAGTTGTTTTCACTGTAGATGCTTGGAAGCATTCAGATTTCCTGTACAGAAACTACATCCTCAATGGCCTTGACAACATGTTGTATAATGTTTACAACCCTCTGAAAACAGTAAAAGAATTGTGGGATTCTTTGGAGAAGAAATGCAAGACAGAGGATGCCGGCACGAAGAAATTTGTTGTCGGTAAATTTCTGGACTTCGTTATGGTAGACTCCCAAACGGTAATTTCTCAAGTTCAAAATTTTCAGATAATTTTGCATCATATTCATTCCGAAGGTATGCCTCTTAGCGAGTCTTTCCAAGTTGCTGCATTAGTGGAAAAGTTATCACTGGCTTGGAAATATTTCAAAATTATTTAAAACATAAACGCAAGGAGATGACCATGGATGAGTTAATTGTAAGATTGAGAATTGAGGAAGATAACCGAAAGGCTTAAAAGAGGAATGGGAAAAATCCCATTGAGTCCAAGGCTAATGTGGTTGAACAAATTCACAAACCACATAACAAAAAGAGGAATTTTACTGGAGATGGTCCTAAACAAGGTGACAACAATGGCCACAATAATGGCAATAAGACGTTCAAAGAAAAATGCTATAACTGTGGCAAGACTGGTCATCGAGCTTCTGACTGCCACCGTCCTAAGAAGGATCGTGGAAGTACAAGCAAGAAGACCACCAATCAAGCCAATGTGACAGAATTAGATTACATTTTTAACGGGGTGAATGACATCAACCTCTCTGTTGTGGTGTCTGAGGCTAATTTGGTTGAAAATCCCAAGGAATGGTGGGTCGACACTAGGGCAACTCATCATATATGGGCGGACAAGAAGATGTACACTACCTACAATGAGGCTGCAAATGGTGAACAACTTTTCATGAGAAATTCTTCTACTTCTATTGTGGCTGGACAAGGAAAGGCGATCTTGAAGATGACATCAGGGAAAGAACTGACCCTCAACAACGTACTGCATGTACCTGACATCAGGAAGAATTTGGTTTCTAGCTCTTTGTTAAGTAAAAATGGTTTTAGGCTTGTATTTGAGTCTGATAAATTTGTGTTATCAAAGAGTGGTATGTATGTTTGTAAGGCATACATGAGTGATGGTCTCTTCAAATTAAATGTAATGACGGTTGTACCAAAAGTTGCTATTAATAAGAATAACACATCTTTTGCTTATATTCTTGAGTCGAATTTATGGCATGGTAGATTAGGACATGTAAATTTTAATGCTTTGCGTAGATTAATTGGTTTGGATTATATACCAAAGTTTGAAATTGATCCTAATCACAAATGTGAGATTTGTGTAGAAGCAAAACTAACTAAGGCTCCATTTAAATCGGTTGAAAGAAAAATTAAACCTCTAGAATTAATTCATACAGATGCATATGCTCTTAAATTTGTTCAAACTAGAGGAGGCAAAAAGTATTTTATAACATTTATCGATGATTGCACAAGATATTGTTATGTTTATTTACATAGAAATAAAGATGAAGCCTTAGAAATGTTTAAACTCTACAAAACTGAAGTTGAAAATCAACTTGGAAAAACCATTAAAATGGTTAGAAATGATAGGGGTGGTGAATATGATGCACCCTTAAATGAATTTTGTGCACAACATGGCATTATTCATCAAACTACAGCACCCTATTCTCCATAGCAAAATGAAGTTGCTGAAAGAAAGAATAGAACCCTTAAAGAAATGATGAATGCCATGTTACTAAGTTCGGGCTTACCGCAGAACTTGTGGGCAGAAGCAATATTGTCTGCTAATTATGTTCTTAATAGAATATCCCACAAGAAAACTAATAGCACTCCTTATAAATTGTGGAAAGGTCGAATGCCTTCCTATAAATACTTAAAAGTGTAGGGGTGTTTGGCAAAAGTTGAAGTTCCTGTTCCTAAAAAGACTAAGATTGGACCAAAAACAGTGGATTGTGTGTTTAATGGTTATGCTCAAAATAGTAGTGCATATCAGTTTCTGACTTACAAATCAGAAATATCTAATATAAATATGAACACTATTATAGAGTCAAAGAATGCTGTGTTTTTTGAACATGTCTTTCCTTACAAGAAAGGACAGGAATTATGTTTATAGAAAAGAACTTATGATTGTACACAAAGTCAATAGACTAATAATGGTCTCGACCAATAGGATTTAACTGATGATGAACCAAGACGAAGTAAGAGAGTAAGAATATCAAAATCCTTTGGTCCAAATTTTCTGACATACCTGTTAGAAAATGAACCTCAAAGGTTTAAGGAAATAATGGCAGGTCCTAAAGCACATTTGTGAAAAGAGACTGTTAATAATGAAATTGAATCCATTATGCAAAATCATACTTGGGAATTGGTGGATCTTCCACCTGGTTCTAAACCTCTTGGATATAAGTGGATATTTAAGAGAAAAATGAAAGCAGATGGTTCAATAGACAAGTATAAAGCAAGACTTGTAGTAAAAGTTTATAGACAAAAAGAAGGTCTGGACTAATTTGACACATGTTTTCCTGTGACAAGAGTAACATCCATTCACATGCTTATTGCTATAGCAGCATTGTTTAATTTAGAAATACATCAAATGGATGTTAAGACAACTTTCTTAAATGGTGATTTAAATGAAGAGATCTATATGGAGCAACCCGAAGGGTTTGTAGTACCGGGGCAAGAAAAGAAAGTTTGTCGGCTTGTAAAATCTCTTTATGGATTAAAACAAGCACCTAAGCAATTGCATGAAAAATTTGATCATGCTATGCTTACTAATGGGTTTAAAATAAATGAATGTGACAAATGTGTCTATGTTAAAAACACTGACCAATGATATGTCATAGTTGGTCTTTATGTGGATGACATGCTTATCATTAGAAACAGTCAAAATATGATTAAATCAACTAAGCAAATGCTTAATAAAAGATTTGACATGAAAGATATGGGGGTCGCAGATCTTATATTAGGAATGAAAATTACTAAAACATCTGACGGATATGCATTATTTGAATCACATTATATTGAGAAAATTCTTCGTAAATTTAACAAGGATGATATGAATGTAGCTAGAACACCTGTAGACATCAGTAAAGCTGATGAGGTGTCTCAGTTAAAATACTCCCAAATCATTGGAAGCCTAATGTACCTAATGAATTCTACTCGTCCTGACATAACTTATGCAATCAGTAAATTGAGTAAGTACACTAGTAACCCTGGAGAAGACCATTGGAAATCGATCATTTGGGTTCTTAGATATTTAAGATTTACCCATGATCATGGTTTGAACTTTACTCGATACCTAGCAATATTCGAAGGTTATTGTAATGCCAATTGGATATCAGATACTAAAGATTCAAAATCCACTAGTTAATATGTCTTTACTCTAGGAGGTGCTGCTGTTTCTTGGAAATCTACGAAACAAACATGCATCGCACGATCCACAAAGGAATCCGAGTTCTTTGCTTTAGACAAAGCAGGAGAAGAAGCAAAATGGCTTCGTCACTGCTTAGAAGACATTCCAATGTGGCCAAAACCTGTGCTAGCAATTTGCATTCATTATGATAGTCAATTTGCAATAGGCAGGGCACAAAATCATATGTATAATGGTAAGTCACAACATATTCATCATCGACATAATACCGTAAGGCTATTGCTCTCGAATGGAATAATCTCAATAGATTATATAAAATCTAAAGAGAATATTGCGGATCCGTTAACAAAATGTTTGACAAAAGAGCAAGTGTATAGTTCATCGAAGGGGATGAGATTAAAGCCTATTACATAAGAGTCATCATAATGGTAACCCTACTTTTATGACTGGAGATCCCAACAACTAAGTTCAAAGGGACAACTAAGTTATGTGTGGCTCGCCATAAATCACCAAGGGATTAAAATTCCCTACCCATTCCTATGGTGAGAGTGATATCTACAACATGTGTTGTATGTAGGGGTCTAAGGATAAGCTTTGCTTTTAATGATTACTTATATTTTGATTTAGGCATAAAAAATCAAGACGAGTATCAGGCGATACTCAAAATAAGAATCACCTATATGAGTGTCAAACTGGGGCCGGTTCTATGAGAATGAAAAGGCTATATTCTCTAGCACTCATGAAAACCAGGAGCGTTCAAGGCCAAAATGAACACGACATTGAGAACCACGATGTGTTAGAAGATATTTTGTGTGAAATCTATTGTCTTGGCTTATACAAACGGCTGAACAATTCAAGGCATCGCGTCCATTGGTTAGTTAGTAAGTCCGATAGGTTATCACTAGGAAAGTTTCAAGGCCGAAAGCTACCTATCCTGATGTAAGATATTTTCGATTTATACTCTTTCAACAAATTCTGCATATTGTTGCATTTCCGTTGTCATCAAATTTCATTCATGTGGAGGATTGTTAGAAGTGGTTTGGAAAAAAATCTAGAAAACAGAATTTTTTTCCTAACTTTGGTCTATTATTTAGGTGGGTCCCGTGCGTCAAAGTTGGCGGGTCTAAGTGGTAACACGTTCTATGCCGCGTTTTGATTCATGTGGTATATTTGGTTGTTCAAAACCATTATCGGGTGAATGGGAAATTGAAGCCAAAGTGTGCTCTATGGAAATGGAGTTTTGGTGGAAATTCCTTAAGGTTTGTATAATAGCTTGTCCCACATTGATTTTGTGCGAAGTTTTGAGTGGGTTTATAAGGCATGGAATTGGAACTTGAGGTAGGCCCCAAAGGGCACCCAAGTTTTGTAAAGAGAGAGGTTATGGGCAAAATGGGCTAGACCCATTGGACTAAAAAACAACCACGCGCGCGCGCGCCGCCACCGCCGTCTGTCCGATCGGTCGGGCAGGCTGGCCTGGGCTTGGGCGCGGGTGCGTGGTGTGTGGCTGGGTTGGGCTTGTCCAGCCCAATACTAATCTTTTTGGGCCAAAAATATTTGAATTTAATTTTATTTTTTGAAATAAAATCTGTCCAAAGAATTCAAAATTAATTCTGAATTTCTGTCCAAGTTAATTTCAATTTTTGAAATTCAAAATAGTTTGCCCCTCTGTCCAATAGATCCAAATTTGTTACAAACCCAGAACAGGTTTTATTCAAAATTCAAACACAAACAGATTCATATCTGTTTGAATTCAAACCCAAACAGTACCTGTTCAAACAGGTATGCTACCTGTTCAATTCAAAATAAACGGGTTCCACTACATGTATTAATAGACTAGCCCTTATTTCATGTTTTCATTTAATTTTTTTTCGTCCAAATAGTTCTCCAACTATTCTCTACATATTGCTACATTATTTTCCCGTGAGAAAGTGTATAAACACTTTGTGTGTTCGGTGTATGAAAAATTTGTAGTGCTGCTATTTTTCATTGATTGATCATTTTATTCTGGGAGATAGACGTCTATATTCTGAAAGTACCGTGGAGAGGATGAATCTGTCTTAAGGACACAATATCGAACACTGGACTTGATCAGAATATTATTCAAGAGATTAATCTAGTAAGTTATTTATTTATTTTCTGTTATTTATTTATTTATTTAAATCAGATTTTGATTTTGTTTTTGTAACAAAAATAAAAATCTGTTTTTATTTATTTTATTTTATTTTTTCTGGTTTGATTTTTGTAATCAAACAAATTCTCTCATTCCTTTATTTCTTCTGTATTCTGTTTGTTGTTAAGTACACAACATAATTTATTTTTCAAATACAGTGAAAATTGTCCAACATAAATTTCAATGGAGGTGTTTTATTGGGTTGAGAATTGAATATAACTCTCACCTTTGATATGAATTATTGATGCACAAAATAGTACGGTTTGATTAATAAGTTTCAATGGAGGTGTTTTATTGGGTTGAGAGTTGAATATACCTCTCACCTTTCATATGAATTATAGGCCAATAGTTGGGTTGGGTATATTACTCATCAGAGCCTTCTCTTTACAGCTTACTTTTTTTTTTTTTTATCGGTAAAAAAAAAATTATTGATGGAAACCGCATATAAAACATATGAAATTATATCAATAAAAAGAAAAAAGGCCAGAGTAAAAGACATCAAAGTAGAGCTACCCAATTCCAACTAAATTAGCACCAAGAAGATCACATAATCATATGCCTTCTCTTTCCAACTTAACTTCATCATTTCTACATCTTCATCATTTCTCTCATAACTATTATGATGTTATCATTTTCTTTGAAGGCCTACAGTTTTCCCTAAGCTTGTTCGTTCTTGCCAATTTTTATCTAGCTGAAGCCCATATCCGAGGTTGGTTGGCCTGGCCTAAATGAGACTTGGGTTAGGCCTACTTTGAAGCTTGGCCTACCTGTTGGTTGAGAGTCGGCCTATTCCATGAGCCCGTCCTGAAAACATTAAAAATAAATAAAACAAAAATTAAAAATATAGTCTTCAATTTCGACTCATTGGGCTAAGCTTGTGGGCTTGTAAGAGAGGGCCTATTTCCGTAATTCATGAGCCCATTGGAAAAAACTTAGGTCTAAGATTTTGATTCATGTGCTTGTTAGATAGTGAAAAAAACCAACTAGGCAAGCTTGGACACTATTTTCCAAGGAGAATTTGGCCTGATGCCAAACCTTATAATGATAAAACTTAAACTTTTGACCTCTCAATAAGATGCACATATTTTTTAAAAAACTAAGACCACACCAAGCTCCCAATTGACTAACTGTATAATTTTTAGCACGATGGGCGGCTTGATCACATCTTAGAGTTATTCGCCTTATTAAATGCAGTGTTATTCTAGTCAAATTCGTACATTGTGCTTACAAACGATCTTAGTACGCAATTAACTATTCTAATAAATCAAGAAATAATGCATGTTAAAATAACATATTAAAAACAAGTAGATAAAAGGCACCTTTCGCCCACCATAGATCCTATTATCTTGATAAGGCAAACAAAAGCCATTCCACATCACTTTGATCCCTCCATGTTCGCTTCCACCTCAGATTCCTGTCCTTTGACCTCCCTTCTGTAATTGTTCTTGCTACATTAATGCTTTTAAAAACCTAATTTATTGTTGACATGTATTTAGTGTTGAGTGGACCCAATTTGAAAATAAATACAGTGTTACAAGTACTGTATCTTTTTAAATTAAAAAATAAATAAATATTCTGTTACGCTTATATATATGACTATTCTTCCCAATTTTGCACTAAACTTTTTTGACCTTTTTTTTCTTAAAAAACAAGTTAAGGGAGGAAAAAAAATTAAGAAACAAAAATTCTTCATATACTTGTATTTTATTTTATTTTCAAAAGAATGTCTGTAAGAGTAGTGGGGTGACGCAAATCTATATAATATGGCACAAGAGTTTTTGAAAATGTCTCAAAATATGTTAGAGATAGATTTGATTTTAATAGTTCTTATACTTATCAAGTAATCTAAGGGTCAAGATGAAATCATTATTTTTGCTTCTCCCGCCTAAATATATGAGTTTTCACTTACTCTCTCTCTCTCTTTCTCATGTTAGACATACATCCATCTCTCTCTTTTTACATACTCTAGCAACCCTTCTTTACCTCCATTTTCCTTCCCCTTCTCTCAAGTTTCGATTCTGTAATATTAACAGGTGACACTCCTATGATCTTTAACTACTCTTGCTTTCTCTAATCTCTGTTATTTGTCAATCTTATTTATTCATTGCGAGGCCATTAACAGTTTCAATCATCTCTTCAAACTATAAAATAGGATGCCCTCTCTCTCTCTAACTATTTCAAAAAATTATTGAGTAAATGAGTGATTGAAAATGCCTCTCTCTCTCTCTCTCTCTAACCTATGAATGGGAATTTATTTTGGTTTTGTTCATCAACCCTTATCTCTCTCTAAAAATTTGTGGGTTTCATCAACCTTTTGATTTGGGTTTCATCCTTTTACATTGATTGAAAATGCCCTTTCTCTCTTCAAATGAGTTTTGTTGGTGAGAGTGGGGTGCAAACCATTGTTGGTGATTCACAATAAGAGGTTTAAAACTAAACCAAACTAAAATTTAGATTCACACAAAATAATTTTGTGAAAACAAACAAGCAGGGCACACTTTTATTTCTTTCTCCCACACACTTATCACTGTACTACATTAGCTATTTATAGATAAACTAGCAATGTGAACACATTTAATGCAAATACAGCTAGTAGTGTGAAAGCATTTAGTGCATATAAGGCTAGCATTAAATGCATATTCAACTAAGCCTACAAACATTGAGTTTCATGCAGCAATCTTTGAACACAGATTTGCTAGGGTGGCTGTCAAGAAGGTGGCTATCAAGCTTACTTTCCAACATCCTCCTGTAGACCGCCTGAACTCTCTCTGCGCGCCCCCCCTCTTTCGGAGAGGGCATGAATTGGGTTCTAGCTACTACAGTTCGGACTCCTGTCACGGTTTTGAATCTAATCTCACAAAGTGCAATGTAAGACTGATAAATCGCCAAAGAGTCCAAATCAGGTAAATTGTTTTGGAAAATCAATTTTAATCAAAAAGCGCCAAACATGGACTGCTTTGCCAGATTTCAAAGTCGCCACCTAAATATTTTATTTTGGGAAAATTTAAGAAACCCTGACTCGTGCCTAAGGCCACGTGTCCGTAATTACCAAAGTTGCCTCAGCTCGGGAACTTGGGTACGAGAGGGGAAGGTCTTGAAATGAGCACTCCTGTTCGCCCGATCAAAGATCGGCCTCTACTAAACATGATATGTTATTTTGAAAACACATATGTTCTTATTCCGGTTTATTAAGCTATCTTACTATGTGATGCGCACAACATACAAGTATAGACTAAATCACTCAATTTGGAACAAAACATCTCATGTTTGTTTTTTGAAAATGGTTTGAAGTTACTACCCTCAAGTAGGCTAAAGTGCGGATTTACCACTCTCAAGTGGGCTTAAAACATGATGATTTGCCACTTCAAGTGGGCTTAAAACTCACATTTTGATGAATTGTTCCAATTCAAGTAATGAAGCCTTCATCCACAAGCATTCATGTAGTTTAAACACTTAAGCACATAGCCTTATGGCAAGCATGCTATCATGGCAACACTTACACACTCATCCAAGATGCTAAAGCGGAAACACTTACAGTGTACTCCAAGCCAAAACAAGAAACTAGTTAGAAATATGGATGCTCCTAACTATGTTCAAGATGCCTAATGCAACACATGCAAAATACAACTAAATAGGCTCGGCTATCTAAGAGGGCATATGATTCAAATTGATAACATGCTGTTAAACACGTATTCAAATAGGTATTGAAATACAATGCAGTTTGAATGATGCGTCGAGCCCGGTGCATGCAAGACAAATGAATGATGCAAACATGCAGGCATAAGGTATGCTAATTGAAATATGTCCTAAACTAACCATCAAAAGCTGATAAGTAAAAGGGAGAAAGAAGTGGGGTTGGAAGACATGTACACACACATACACGCTTATTACAACATTTGCCCTCTCAACGGAGGGTCCAAATAAATAGGCTAAGCTACACTAAGCTAAGCTACTTATTGCAAACTAATTAATTAACTATGCTAAGCTAATTAATTACAAACCAAATTGGAACTAGCTATGTTAAGCTATTTAGAATATTACAAAGATGAATTAAATTAGCTAATCACATTAACTAATTAATTACAAAATCGGCAAATTAGCTAGCTAAATAAAGCAATTAAATGGCCTCGACAACGAGGGAGAGATGCATGCTTGATTCGCTTCGCCCGGAAATGCATTGCCCTACCATGAGTTGTCTCTGTTTGCACTCGCAGTGACCTCAGAGCATCAAACACACTTTCAGGTTGCATCTGTCCCAAAACAGGAGCATTTTGAAAAATTTTGCTGCAGGTGGCTGGCCAGCCGGAGTACAAGTAGTCGGCAGGCTAGTGCAAGTGGCCGGCCGACCACTTTTCCTTCCAGAATCCCAACTTTGCTGCAACAGCGATCAACAAAGGCATAGCAATGCATTTGCAAGGAAATGTGTGTGCAACTACTCTCCTTATTATTTCTCAAGCTCAAAAGAGCGTAGTGCTCAGCTCTCAAGCCACCAACTACACATCTCAATGTATGATGGCCAGAGGGTCAAGCTCGCACAATGTTAATGAATGCACACATAAGACTCGAAGTGTCGTCATCCTATCATGCATGATCAAGGGTGACAACGACCAAGAAACGCAAAACGTTTCATCACTTGGAGTATGAAACGTGCCACGTTCCTTGTGTTCGGATTAACATCCGATCCAAACACAATGCAATGCAAACAACATACTTATCTATCAATGCTAAAGTGCCACGCACAAGGTTTTATCATATAAGCAATGCATGCAAGACATGTTAAGGGACCAAGAGCACTCAATCAAGTGAAGTACATTTCACATGAGGCATGCACTATCAATCTCAAAGGGTCAAACCAACTATGGACAGACATAAGATACTCCAAAACAGTAGCCAAAACACACTAAAACTTAGGCACAAAAAGCAAGAAATGCATGCTCATTCATTTGCTCGCAAGCAAGGCACAATGCTTAACTTTCAAACACATTGAAAGAGTGACATATATGAGAGCATGACAGAGGTACAAGCCTTGAAATCATGTGAGAAATGAGGCTAAGGCATGCAATCATCACATACACAACATGTTAGGGACTTTGAAACTCAAAACTAGTCAAAGCCACTTACACTACAACCATACAAGGAAAGCCTCACATAGCTAAGACCACTCAAAACAGAGGCAAGGCATGCTAAAATAATGGCAAAAACATGCTGAGATAGAGCTAACACAAGCTAGGATGATAGGCATAAAGCATGAAGCATGTTAAGCCAACAAATAGGATTACACTACAAGTATAAGAAGCAAGCAACCAATGATCAAACCAGCCCAAAACGGAGTTATGGCTGGTCCAAAAGGTCACAAAATCATGCTTAAGCTAAGTCATAAAAGAGTAGAAAAGCATGCTCAAGTACGAGGCCAACAAGGCATGCAAGCAAGGCAAAAGAAGAGGAGGGGCCAACCCCTCCTATTTTGGACCACAAGAGTAACGTTTTACCACTGAAATTCCTCTGAGTTTCAGTGATAAAAAGGTCAAGCAAAGGGAGACTCAAAAGCTTAAAGAGTTGGCTCAAGAGGCTTAACAAGCCAAAGAGCAAAAGAGGGGGACCACCCCCTAACCCCACAAGGTTCAAACCAACATTATAAAGCTTTAAAATCAGAATTTTAAAGAGGCTAAAACCAGCCTTCAAATAGCATGCAAAGGTGGTTAAACTCTTAATCAAAACAAAGCTTTGAAAGGGGTATATGCTTACCCTTGAAGAACAAGAATAAGGCAGCAACTTTAGCAACAAATCTGAACCAAAAGCAAGCCAAAGACCTCAAATGAAGCTCCAATAGACCTTAGCTCCAAAGTGAAGGTGTTTAACTAGGTGTCTTAGTGCAAATGTATGAAGAAAACACACTTTTGACTCAATGTAGGACAAATATAGAGAGAGAGGGAGAATTCTAGTGGGAGAGGGATATTTTAGCTCTAAAATCTCTGAACCTCTCTAAAAGGGGAGGAAGCTACCCTTATATAGAGCAAGCAAGCCAAAAGGCTTGCTTAATCCCTCTATACACGTGTATGGAGGATGAGTTCAATGAGCCACAGCTGGCTCAAAAGATCTCAAAATATCTAAAAATGAGAAAAAGTGGCTACTGGTCAGTTAAGGTGGCCGGCCGGCCACTTCCCCTAGCCGACCGACCACTTGAAGTGGCCTACAAGAGGGAAAAGTGGCCGACATATGCCAAAAGTGGCCGACAAGGCCTTCTTCTCCCTAAGGCATGAGGCAACCAGGTTTGGCCCAAAAACCAAGGCCAAAACACAAAGTGTTAAGAGGCTCAAAGACAAGGCACTCAGTCGAGTCCTTCGGGCGCTCGAAACAAGCACAAACATACGAAATCATCGCATGCACAAATGATGACGTCTGAATCTTAAGGTCGGTAAAAAATGGGGTGTCTACAGTTGCCCCTCTTTGACAGAACTCGGAAGTTACGAAATGACAGGAGTGAATGTCAAAGCCCAGAGACGACCCATTTTTGACAAGACCAAAGACTTAGACAAACAGGCGAGATAGCAAAATAGATACGCCCGCAGGCAGGGGCAAAATGCAAATGACATACACAATGTAGATCATAACTTATGATTATGCAAAGAGGGCTGGAATGAAACATCTAGATGCAAAAGTTATGGAAAAAAATATTACAGCAAACTCGTGCATAAGCAAGTAAGCAAACACGCCATGTGTGGGAATCATGGACCGAACTATATTTCATGCAGAAAGGACATAAGAAAATTATGCAACCTTAGCTACGGCTCACGCAGGAAACACTAAAAACGACTATCGGGAACACCCAAAGTCTCAAACAAAGCACCTCATAGCGTATCAAATGCGAAAGGAGAAGGACTGCGCAAGAAAGCACAGTCATCTAAATGCATGTCAAACGCGAGAGGAGAAGGGCATCTAAACGCGTGTTAAACGCGAAAGGAGAAAGGTATCCAAATGCATGTAAAACACGAGAGGAGAAAGGCAACCAAACGTGTGTCAAACGCGAGAGGAAATGCAACCAAACGCGTGTCAAACGTGAGAGGAAAGGCAACCAAATGCGTGTCAAATGCGAGAGGAAAGGCAACCAAATGCATGTCAAACGCGAGAGGAGTAAGGTAACCAAACGAGTGTTAGACGCGAGAGGAAAGGCAACCAAACGCGCGTCAAACGCGAGAGGAGAAAGGTAACCAAACGCATGTCCAGCGCGAGAGGAAAGGCAACCAAACGCGTGTTAAACGTTAGAGGAGAAAGGTAACCAAACGCGTGTCAAACGCAAGAGGAAAGGCAATCAAACATTTGTCAAACGCGAGAGGAAAGGCAACCAAACACGTGTCAGACGCGAGAGGAGAAAGGTAACGGAACGCGTGTCAAACGTGAGAGGAGAAAGGTAACCAAACGCATGTCAAATGCGAGAGGAAAGGCAACCAAACACCTGTCAAATGCGAGAGGAAAGGTTGCGGTGCAAACACTGGAGGGTGGCGGTGTAAACATCCGGCGTACTCAAATGTTTGTAACCAACGAGAGAGTTTCTAGGGGGTAGGAATGATCTTACCTGGAGTTCCTCTGACTGAAACACATACAACATCGTCTGGTTATGCCAGCTTCAAATGAACCGAACATACAATATCGTGCCTGCACAAAAGAGAAACTTTGACAGGTACAATATAGTAGAAACACATGTTTAACGTTACATCAAGATATAATTTCAATAGGAGATAAACTCGTGCATATACAATGCGCAAATGAAAAGATGCATAACAATGCAAGTAGAATGGTGCATAACAATGCAAGTAGAATGGTGCATAACAATGCAAGAGGGACGTGCATAACAATGCAAGTGGAACATGCATAACAATGCATATTCGATGCAATATGCTCAATGAAGAAATGCGCGTCTTGGCAAGACCGATTTAGTTGTGACCTCCGATTTACTTGTCGAAGGGGTTGCACCATGTTAAAAAGGATACACCTTATGTGTGTTGAAGAGCGCTGATCACCGTGTACAAAGAACACAATTCTGACTTCCACGAAGGCATTTTGAATCAAACTTCAAGCATTCTTTGCATTTCTTGGAAACCAAAGACACATAACAGTCTGAAAACACTTAGAGAGAACATTGGGCACCTGCCGGCCACTTTTCTCAACCGCCAGCCACTTGAGCGGACGGTCGGCCACAAAAACTGGCCGGCCGGCCAGTTTAAGGAAATCGAGGCAGTTTTGACGTTTTACACACGGGTTTTTAAAAACTCAAACTCCAAACAGTTTTCCTCACACACCCATTGCCGAAAACCCTTGCTACTCACTCCTAGACCTTTTTTCCCTCTTCGATCCGCACTTTATACGCATATTCCAACTTGTAGACACCCTATTTTTGACCGTCCTCGAGACTTGGACGTCACCGTTTGAACACTCGGTGATCATCCATATTTGTGTTCATCTCGAGTTCCCGGAGGTCTCGGCTACGCGCCTTGCCTCAAGATCTCTCGACTCGACTGTTTTGTGTTTGGTTTTGCACCAAGCACTTGTGTTTTGCCTTTGAGGGGTATGGAATGCCTTGTGAGACATCCCCACACATCACCGGCCATGGCTAGAGGTCACCGGCCATTGTTTTGTTGCCATCGGCCATATGTATGGCCAGTCGGCACTCTTTTTGGTCGATCGGCCATTTATTTTGTCAAAATTGCATTTTTAGCTAGCTGACCACTGTGCATCTGCTTTTGCAGATATTTTATGCCAGCTGTGCTAGTTGGCATACACTTTGCTCCCCTCCATACACGTGTATGGAGGGATCTCCCTCTTGACTAGCTTGCTTGGAAAGCTTTGCAAGAGGGATCTTCTATAAGAGGGAGCCTCTTCTCCCTCCATTAGGGTTAGACAAAAAAGCCAGAGGAGCTCTGATATTAGGGTTAGGTCATAGTGTCTCTATCCTATCTCTATATTGCTCTCTCTCTTTTGCCTTGTGTGTGTTTTGTCTTACTTTTGTGCACAAACACCTAGTCTCGCACCTTCTCTTGGTTGCTGAGGGGCCAGAGGATTGTTCTTGGTGTTCTTGACTGGTTTTGAGCTTTGAGGACCAGCTGGAGCATCATTCTTGAAGAGGATCAACAAGGGTAAGAACTTACCCCTTTTATTCCCAATTTTTGCATAGCTTTTTCATCCACCTTGAAACTATTTTTGAGCTTAGCATACAACATATAAAAGTTCTGTTTTTGAGTGCTTTAAATAGTTGGTTAAGGGTGTTTTAAGCTTTGGGGTTGTTTGACCCCTCTTAAGCCTTGTTAGGCCCCATTTTTGTGCCATTTTGAGTGAGCTCCGGGACCACTTTGTTTGGGCCTTCTCACCACTGAAATCTCTCAAGATTTCAGTGGTGAGAATGGTGCCTTGAGGTCCTAAAAAGGGGAGGGCCACCCCCTCTCCTTGTTGTCCTTGAAAAGGGTCATTTTTGCCTCATGTGTGAGCACCTAGTTTAAGTGTGTGTTGACCATGCCTTAACTGTTATTTTGTAGTATTTTGCCATGTATTACCTCTGTTTTATGTTGGTTTGGACACACCTTGCATGCCTTGCATACATATCTTGTAATGCCATATTTTTACCTTAACATGCTTTAGGTTTAGACCCTTGTTCTAGCATGATTTAGGCTTAGCTTTGTGAAGCTTTTGTGCTTGTTTTAGCATGTTGAAGTTTTGTTTTTGGCTGCTTTGGTTGACCATGGCATGCTTAGTATAGCCTCTTTGCATTCTTGGCTTGTGAGCCTCAAGTGCATGAACCATGAGCATGCATTACTTGCATTATTTCAGTGGTGTAGAACCACTTACCATGTTATTTCAGAGCTTATAATGCATGCCATATATCCATGTTTAGCCTCTTTCAAGTGTGCTTAGAAGTTTCTCTTTGTGCCTAAGTGATGGACCTTGTTTTCATGCATGCTTATATGTGCATTTGGCCTCATTTCCTTAGTTATTGGCCACTGTTTTGGGCCTAGTTAGGGCTGCCTAAATCAGTTTAAGACCATCATTTTGATGTCATAGCATGCTTGCCTTGTGCATTGTTGCATACTTGGCCTATTACATGTTATTGCTTGCTTGAAATCATAATGCATTTGGCATGCATTTCCTTGGTCAAGTTGCTTTGCATTGTTCCTATGCTTAGTCCCCTTTACATGTTGTTGCATGTTTGCTACTAGCATAGTTGTCACGTGCCTTGTATGCTTGTTTGCGTTGCCATGTTACATGCCTAGTTAACATGCTTAGGTTGCATTGCATTGCCATGCATGCTTTGCCTCTTGACTATCCATGATTGAGGTTGAGCTCCTCACTTGTTTGTTTTGGTTTGCATTGCATTTGAAATCAAAATGCATACTTGGTCTCTTGGGCCATCATGCATCGAAATGCGCAATTGATGGTCCGAGAATCAAGGAGCACACCCCTTTGAGTCATGAACATGATAAGAGGTGTGTTGGTGCATACATTTGCTTGAAATACCTTGCCATGCCATGTTTTGCCCTCTGCTGCTGTCAAAACAGGTTCTGCACGAAGATTTGGCCGGTCGACTACACAGAGTGCCGATCAACCAAAAGTCTGTGGCCGATAACTGCATTTGTGGTTGATGACCACCAACCCACGGCCGGTGACCATTCCCCTTGGCCGGTGGGGTTCTACAGTGTTCAAACAGTGTACCTTGGAGTTTGTGCAATTTTCAGAGGTGCCAAACAGCAAACAGAGGCAGCTTGTGCATGGTAGTGGACTTCCGAGCGGAACCGAACGCGCGTGCATTGGACCCTCTTCCCGAGGCTAATTTTTACTGCTTTCTTAGATTAGTTAATTTGCTTAACTAGTTTAATTGGTCTGTACTATTTAATTAGCTTGTAGATTAATTAATTGTATTATTCTTTTGGTCCCTCCGAGCGAGGGCGAATTTGTAATAAGTGTGGGTGCGTGTGTGCATGTCTTCCAACCCCCACTTCTTTCTCCCTTTTATTTACCTGCTTTGATGGTTAGTATTAAGGCATATTTAAATTAGCATACCTTATGCTATACATGCGTGCATCATTTATCAGTATTGCATGCACCGGGCTCGGCGCATCATGCTAACTGCATAAGTATTTCAAATCTAACTCGAATACGTGCATCAAATGGTTGCATTTCACATGCCATCCAAGGATTAGCCAAGCCTATCCTAATTGCATTTTGTATGCGATGCATTAGTCACTTAACATGAACTAGGATCATGCATGATTACTAACTAGAGAAAGACTCTTCCTTGTTTACTACCGGTCTATATAACAGTGGGAAATCATCTTTAAGACTTATATTTTCACACCATTTATCCACCCAGAACTTCACTCTATGGCCATTACCCACTTTTAACTGACAATTTTCCACAAAAAAAACACCATTAGGCTGCTATTTTGTTCATTACTTTTCACAATATCCTTCCAAATTTTTGAACACTTGTTGTTAGAGGTGACTGAAGGCCACCAATTTCCTTCATCTACCTTATATTTGTTGCATATGACTCTTCTCCAAAGTGCTTTGCTCTCAACTCCAAACCTTCACGACCATTTTAATAAAAGGCAAGCATTCACTTCATTAACTCTTCTAACCCCCAATCCTCCTTGGTCAACAGGTTTAGAGCCTTCTTTCCATTTTACTAGATGAACCTTCTTCCTTAATTCAGACCCACCCCAGAGGAATAAGGCCTGAAGCTTATCCAGCTCTTTTGCAACCCCTTGTGGCATTTTATAGAATGACAGATAGTATACGGGCAGAGAAGAAAGTACAAACTTTATCAGGGTCAATCTCCCTGCAAATGAGAGTAATCACCTTTTTCCACCCTACTAGTTTAACTATAACTTTGTCCAAAACAGGCCTCCAATTTGTTTTTCTACTTGGTTTAGCCCCCAATGGTAATCCAAGATACTTAATTGGTAAATTTTTCACTTTGCAATTTAGCACAGATGCAAACTCATTCATAGATTCAAATGGAACTCCCACACCACTCACTACACTTTTGTGATAGTTTATCCTCAGACCTGACAATAGTTTAAAGCACCTCAATATTCTCTTCAAATTTCTGACTTTCAAAACTTCAGATTCACGCAATAAGATGGAATCATTGGCAAACTATAATGGGTCAACACTACCCCACCTGCACCAATCTTCACCCCTTTTATCAATTCCATATCCAAAGCTCTTGACAGTAAAATATTTAAACCCTCAGCTACTATGTTGAACAGAAAAGGGGACAAGGAATCCCCTTGTCTGAACCCTCTTTGGGGACTAGATTCACCAGTTGGTACTCCATTAACAAGCACAAATAGTCTAGAAGAGGTAATACACTCCTTAATCCATCCCATCCACTTCTCTCCAAACCCAAAATTTATCATCATTGAAAACAAAAAGTCCAAATTTAATAAGTCATAGACTTTCTCAAAATTCTTACACTTCTTCCATCCATCTACCACCTCATTTTCTACCAAAACACCATCTAATATGTTCATACCTCCTAGGAATGCTGATTGATTTTCACTTATAATTTGAGGGAGCACTGCCTTCAACCTAGAGGATAGTACCTTTGATAGAATCTTATACAATGAGCCAACCAAAGTGATTAGTCGATAATTAGCTAAACTCACTAGATTCTCCTTCTTAGGCACCAAAGTGATAAAATAACTATTGATCCCTTTAACTAACTTACTATTTTTATGGAATTCACTTATAAAGTTGATCACATCACTCTTCATTACCTTCCACATCTTCTGGACACATGCCAAGTTGAACCCATCTGGGCCCAGAGCCTTGTTGCCATCACAATCTGTAATAGCACACCTAATCTCTGCCTCAGAAAATTTTGATTCCAGTAGATCAAAAAATGGGTTGTTCCTAACTGACTTGAAAGATCCTTCCAACACAAGTCTTGATCTCCATTCCTCTTTATATTGTCTTTGAAAATATGCTTGAACCTCCTGCTTTACTTTATTAGGATCTTCAAAAACTTCATGTCCAATAGATAAGGAGTTAATCTCATTTCTCCCCTGCCTACTTTTGATTACCACATGAAAATATCTTGTATTTTTGTCTTCCTTCAAGTCCCAATTTAGTCTTGATTTTTGAAGCCACATCCACTCCACCATTCTATACAACCTGCCAGCTTCTTCACTATCCTCTCTTCTTCGAGCTTTTTCTGCCTCTACAAGCTCTCTAACCTTTGCTACCAGATCAATCTGATGCAACTCATCTTCTGCTTGTTTCAATTTAGTATTTATATTGCCAAATACTTCACTTTTCCATTGTTTCAGAGCTAGCTTCAACTCTTTCATCTTCTTAATATAATCTGAATCCAGCCCAGCCTTGAACATCATGCTCCTTTCACCACTTTTCCATAAAAGGTAAGAAATTTGGATGAAGAGTCCAAGCATTCAGAAACCTAAACGGCATGGGGCCCCAATCTCTCTCATCCTCCATCAAGAGTAAAAGGCTATAATCTAACAGTGCTCTAGGTAACCCCTACAACTTTAGATTAAATGATTCCAACCATGTTAGTTCCACTAAAACCTTGTCAATTCTGCTCCATTTTTCCCTTTCCCTGGAGTTGCACCATGTATATCTTCTACCTAACATGGGAAGATCATTCATTTCACTTTTATCAATGAATTCATTCAGCTCCTTCATACCCTTATCCCTTCTAGAGCACCATTTTCTCTCACCAATGCTTTTGATTTAATTGAAATCACCCCTCAAGCACCAAGGACTCCTCCTTTAACTTCAACAAACTCTTCCATAATTTCCCTATTTGTCCCATTTCATTTGGAGCATATAGATTTACTATAACACAATCAAAAGAAAAGAATAAAGTACCAGATAACAGAATGAATCGTCTACTACAGCGGCATCCTCAAACTTGGAGCACTCCTGGATCCCATATACATAATAGACCACCAGCAGTTCCTTCAGCATCCACAGTCATGAAATTATCATCTCTCTACTCCATAATTCTCTCACCTCCATTTCTGACATAGAAGCTTTCTTTGTCTCCTGAAACAATGCAATGTCAACTCCTCTGGCTTTCATCATGCTTTTAATTTTACTCCTTTTTTCCTTCCTACCCAAACCCCTCACATTCCATGATATTAGCTTCATCATAAAACAATATCACTAAACCCAGCCCCCCTTTAACTGCATTTCAACTTGCAGCATCAGTACTCCTTCCCTTTCTTTCTCTATCCTTTGCTTCTAAGTCCAGGATTTTTTATAACACCTCATCTTCATTACCTTTGCATTTTACTCCCAATAGTTTCCTTATTTGTAAAGTTGCAGAAGCCTCTTTAAGTGCATTGTTATCTCTAACCATTTCACTTTCAGATGATGCTGAAAAAGCCATAGCTGTTGCTCTCCATAGTACCCCTTTAGGACCTAGTTTACTTGATGTGGCCCCTTTATAGCCATATCTTTTTACCAGGTAACCCGGCTTCATCTCTATAACCTTCTTTCCATTTGATTTTCTTACTATTTTCTTCTTCCCTTTGCTTTGTTGTTCCTCCAATCTGGAACAAACTTCACCTTCATGGGTCTGTGACAAACATGAAGTACGTGACATAGGCCGTAATACACTTTGAGGCCCACCTTGAAAATCATCCTTCAAGCCCAGGTCTTGCACCACCATCCCTTTCATCCTGTGGTCCAACCCACCTGTTAGGCCCAGTTCCTTACTAAGGCCCAACTCCATTTCTAATTCCATCCCATGTTTTAGTAAACTTGACCCACTGAGGCTTCTTACAAAACCTAGCATGACAACTTGATCTTTACTTGTAGACATCCCATTTTTGACCGTCCTTAAGACTTGGATGTCACCGTTTGAACACTCGGTGATCATCTATGTTCGTGTTCGTCTTGAGTTCTCAGAGGTTTTGGCAGCGCGCCTTGCCTCAAGACCTCTCGACTTGTCTGTTTTGTGCTTGGTTGTGGACCAAACACTTGGGTTTTTGCCTCTGAGGGCATGAAATGGCTTGTTGGCCATCCCCACACCCTACCGGCCATGGCTTGAGGCCACCGGCCCTGTTTTCTTGCCATCGGCCATTAGTGATGGCCGACCGGCACTATTTTTGGCCGACCGACTGTTTCTTTTGGTCGATCGGCCACTTTTTCTGGCTGAGACCTTTTCTAGAGGGGGTTTGAACCTTTTGAACCGTTGGTTCTAGCTTCTTGAGGAATCTTGAACCTTTTGAACCCTTGGTTCTAGCTTCTTGAGGAAGCTTACTCTTGGTTTTGGCTTCTTGAGGAAGCTTGAACCTTTTGAACCCTTGCTCGAGCTTCTCCAAGAAGCTTGAACCCTTTGCTCCAAGCTTCTAAGAGAAGCTTGAACCCTTGTCTAGCTTCTCTAAGAAGCTTGACCCCTTTGCTCCAAGCTTCTAAGAGAAGCTTGACCCCTTTGCCTAGCTTCTCCAAGAAGCTTGGCCCTTTTGCTCCAATCTTCTAAGAGAAGCTTGGCCCCTTGTTCCTCTATAAAAGAAGAGCTCATCTTCTATTTCAAGGGTTCCAAGAAATTTGTCTAAGGCAAAAAACATACATCTCTCCCTATATCTCTACATTTTAGCTTCAAAGTGCTTAGTTCTTGGCTCCATTACACACCACCTCCTATCCTAACACCTCCACCATCATTCTAAGCATCTTGGAGGCCATTTTCAGAGGCTAAGGGACTAGTTTTCTGGATCAAGAAGCTGCTGTCCCCTTTTGGTTACAAGGGTAACACACTTTACCCTCTTTCGGTCTTTATTTTGCTTCATCTTTTATCCATACTTAGAAGCATTTTCGATCTTTGTCATAAACTGAAAAAAGTCTTATTTTGAGCTCGTTTTTAAGTTTGTTTAAGATCACTTTTGTGTTTGGGATTGTTTACCCCCCCTTAGGCCTTGTTTGGCCCCATTTTGTGTTATTTTTGGTGAGCTTCGGGACCACCTTGTTTGGGCCTCCTCACCACTAAAATCTTAGTGGATTTCAGTGGTGAGGATGGTGTCTTAAGGTCCTAAGAAGGAGAGGGCCATCCCTTCTCCATGTTGTCTTCAAAAAGTGCCATTTTAGCCTCAGGTGTGAGCACCATTTTTAAGTTCATGTTGGCCATGTCTTAAGTGTTATTTGTACTTATTTTGCCATGATATAGAACTTTTTTTACTTGGTTTAGACACACCATGCATGCCTTGCATACTTGTCTTGTAATTCCATGAAATTGCTTTAACATGCTTCGTGCTTTGAGCCTTGTTTCTAGCATGATTTTGGCTTAGCTTTGTGAAGCTTTTATGCATGTTTTAGTGTGTTTGAGGTCTGTTTTTGGTTGTTTGGGCCATCCATGGCTTGCTTTGTATGGCTACCATGCAACCTAGCTTGTAGGCTTTGAGTGTTGGACCTTCTAGCATGCTCTATTTGCATCATTTCAATGGTTTGGCACCATTAGTTATGTCATTTCAGTCCTTATAGCATGCTTGTATGCTTGCATTTGATGCCCCTTTAATGCTTTAAAAGGCTTGTGTCTTATGCTCCTTGTTTGTACCATTGTGCATGCCTCTAAGATTAGGTCATTTAGATGCCATCTAAGTGGTTTTGGGGGCTCACTTTGGCATGATTTGGGACTGTTTTGGTCCACTTTGGTCATTTGCTTTACGTGTCACTTGACCATCGTTTAAGTCCTTGGGCTTGGTTGCATGCCTTGCTTGCATTGGTAGGTTGATTTGGCATCATCTTCTACATGTTTTCAAAGCTTATCATGTATGCTATTTGTCCATGTTAAGTGTGCTTAAAAGCTTCCTTTTTATGCTCAAGTATTGGACCATGTGTG
Source organism: Camellia sinensis (assembly GCF_055761805.1). NCBI lineage: Eukaryota > Viridiplantae > Streptophyta > Magnoliopsida > Ericales > Theaceae > Camellia > Camellia sinensis. The sequence continues at coordinate 199,511,273 of NC_138964.1, read as the reverse complement.
CATGAATGTTTGTGTGTACATTAGCCTTGCTTGTTGTCACATACTTGGCCCATAAACATCTTGTTATCATGCTTAAGTGGTAGTGCATTTGGCATGCACTCTTGTGGCTTTAGGTTGCTTAACATGTTGTTACATGTTTGCCCCATGTGTTGTTGCATGATTGTCATTAGCATAGTTATTCCATGCCTTGCATGCTTGTTTGCTTAGGTTGTGTGCCTAGTACATATTGTATGCTTGCATACTTGCCTCCATGCTCATGTTGCATACTTAGCTCACATGTTTAGGTTGCATTTGGCATGCATGCCTTGCCTCTTGATTAACCATGATTGAGGTTGGGCCTCTTGTTTGTTTGTATGCATTACATTTCATATTGAGTGGCACACTTGGTTTCTCGGGCTATCACGCATTGAAATGCGTGATTGGTGGTCTGAGAATCAAGGACCATCCTCCTTTGAGTCATGAACATGATAAGGCGAGTGTTTGTGCAAACATTTGCTTTGAAATGCATTGCCATGCCTTGTCTGTCCTCTGCTGCTGTCAAAACAGGTTTCTGTAAAACTTTGGCCGGTCGACTACATCAAGTGTCGATCGACCAATGATGGATGGCCGATATCTCCATAGATGGTCGATGACCACTTCCCTTTAGCCGGTGACCATTCCTCATGGCCGGTGGCATTCCCCAGTGTTCATAAGGTGTACCTTGGGACTTGTGTAGTCCTCAGAGGAGCAGAGCAGGGTAAACAGAGGCAGCTTGTGCATGGCATTGGATTTCCGGGCGAAGTCAATCCGAGCATGCGTGTATCCCTCTTCCCGAGGCCTTTTATCGCTTTCCTTAGCTTAATTGATTTGTTAATTAATTAGGTGGTCTGTAAATTATTTAATTAGCTTGTAGGTTAATTAAATTGTATTATTCTTTTGGTCCCTCCGAGCGAGGGTGAATTTGTAATAAACGTGCGTGTGTGTGATGCATGTCTTCTAACCCCACGTCTTTCTCCCTTTTATTTACCAGCTTACGATGGTTAGATTAGGGCATGTTTCAATTAACATACTTATGCTTGCATGTTTGCATCATTCACCTGTACTGCATGCACCGGGCACGGCGCATCATACTAACTGCATTTGTATTTCAATTCAAAGTTGAATACGTGTTAGTTGTAGCATCATCATATGTCATCTTAGAATAGCCGAGCCTATTGTGGTTGCATCTTGCATTTGTTGCATTAGCCATCTTAATATGAACTAGGATCATGCATTTGATTACTAACTAATTTCTATTTTGGCTTGGAGTACTCGGTAAGCATTTACGCTTTAGCATCCTTGCATGTGTGTGAGTGTTGCCATGATAGTATGCTTACCATGAGGCTATGTGCTTATGTGATATATCTGCCTGAATGCCTGTGGGTGAAGGTTGGATTATCTGAATTGGAAAAATGCATTGACTGTGAGTTTTAAGCCCACTAAATAGTGGCAAAACCATGTTTTTCTAAGCCCACCCGAGGGTGGCAAAATCTGCATTTTAGTCTACTTACGAGTAGTAAACCATTTTCAAAACAAACATGAAATGTTTTGTTCCAATTCAGGCGACCCAGTCTATACTTGTATGCTGTGTGCATCACATAGTAAATCTAGGCTAATAACTGGAATAAGACCACATAACGTTTTCAAAACTCGATATCATGGTTAGTAGAGGCCGATCTTTGATCGAGCGAACGGGGGTGCTCATAGCTGATCTTCTCCAATTGTACCCAAGTTCCCGAGCCGAGGCAACTTTGGTGATGACGGACACGTGGCCTTAGGCAACGAGTCAGGGTTTCCTAAATTCCCCCAAAATAAATATTTAGGTGGCGACTCTGTATCTGGCAAAGCAGTCCATGTTTGGCACTTCTTTACAAAAATCTGTTTTTCAAAACGATTTGCTGGATTTGGACTCTTTGGTGATTTATCAATCTCACATTGCACATTGTGAGATCATATTAAGAACCGTGACAACATTTGGGTCCTGAACTGTAGTGAGCCCAAATGAACGAAACGGGATTCCCTCCCAGGACATTCGGGGACGTCTACATTACTCTTCTGACAATCCAACACATAGCCGCTGTTTATGTTGCCAACTATCTTCATAATACCTTCTGTCCTCCCCTCGAGCTTATTACCAGCAGACTCAGCCACCACAGTTTCAATTCTCCCATGTAACTCCTTATCCAACTCATCTCTATTCCTTTGTCCATATGTCACTTCTCGTCTTGACACCTCCTGAGGCTGGCCCATCTTCCGTGCTGACTCATCATCCCAGTCATCATCATCTTTATCTTCCTCACTAACTTTTTTCCCATCTACACTCTGCGCACCCATGTTTGAACTGCAATTCTCTTCCCTACCATACCTCTTCGAACACTTGCAACTCCTAACCAGTGTTTTTGATACCCCTGAATGTTGTTCCCACACTCTTACAGAATGAAGAGTACCCTTGCATTCTAGATTGATGGCTTGATTGAGACCTTGGTAGTAAAATGTTTTGGTAAGTCTTAGGAGACCAAGTAAATGACCTACTAATTAAGCCACTTCTATATCCTATTTCTTAATTCTATCTCAGAGTTGGAAATAGTAAATTCAAGAACATATACAATAGGAGGGTTTGGTTCTGTTAAGAGTTGTATCTTCTATATTTGATAACGAAATTATTTTATATCAAAGTAAAGTATCCTTATTTCTCTATTTAATATTTGGGACGATCAAAAAAGTGTCTCAGAGGAACATAATTTTACTCTTAAGAACAATGAATGCATACTTCAGTCAATAAATTTTCTAATATGTTTATATTATTTTATCTTTTCCCATCTCTTTTATATTTTGAATTTATTATTTAAGTAAGTAAAGTTTTTTCTTTACATTTTCGTTTTCTAGTTTTAAAAGGTTATACATATTGATTTTGTTTTGATTTTTGGGTGGATCAAGAGTTGTTCCTCGTTAGTATAATCCAACCTTACATATTGTAGTTTGCGCTATCAACACTACAAAGATAAACTCTTAAAATAAATAAAATATGATAGCGCTTTGATGTTGTTGTTTTTCTTTGTACATTGAATTTTAATAAATAAAGTTTTCTTTGTGGCTCAAAATAAATAAATAAATAAGTTTTGATCAGCAAACAAAAACTTTATTGATGAAAAACGCATAATACATGCAAAATTACATCAACAAAGTAGGGGAGCACATATAGCATCATAGCCTAACCTTAACAATCCCAACTAGGTTGGCATCGCAAAGGAAGTACAATCATATGCTAGCACTTGACCCAGGATTGGTGAGAAGCCAATCAAAAACACCCAAAGAAGAAACAAAACAAGCATACAAGCATCAAAATAATCCTACAGCAATAGTAAGGCCTGAGCATAACATCAACAACAGAGCAGTGAGACTTGTGCAGAACCCTGCTGCCATGAACTCCTTTTAAAACAACAACCATTTCAAACCCAACAAACAATCCTCTATTCAGCCATTTCCAAGCATCAAACACCAACCATTCAGAACCAGAAAAACCTAAGCATAACTTCCATTTCAAGACACCAAACTTGCTTCATAACAGTCAACCTCTATTACTGATACAACATTTCATATATTGCCACCAAACTGCTGCTACTGGTCTCCAAAATCTAGACCTCAAGTATAACCAATCTCCAACTATCCCAGGCAAAATCCCCAATTAACCAAGACTCCTTTTCACCTATTGTAGATTGTATAAAATATCAGAAACAGAGTAATCTAATTCAGAACAAGCAGTTTTGAACCGCATTGCAACCTTGACTTTAATGGCCTCACACAGCTCCACCAGATCTGGTTGTATGCCATTAAAAATGCAGTCATTCCTTTGTTTCCAGATGGACCATAATACAGCCATAGGAATAGCTTTCCAGATAACCTTTTCCTTTTTTTTCAATATAGCACCAACCTACCAATCCATTAGACTACCAACAGAACCAGGTAATACCCATTGCATACCCCACCAACAGATGACATGAGACTAAACTTGCCAAACAAAAGGGCAAAAGCCCAGCACATGGTTAACAGTTTCCATCTCCTGATTACAAAAAATGCAGTTCACATTAGCCCCTACAGCAAGAACCCCAATTCTTTGCAAATAACTTGAAGTCCTGATTTTTCCTTTCCATGCCAACCAACCAACCAAAAAATTGAGCTTTAGATAAGGACACATTCTTCCATATAATATTTACTGCTTTATACACAGGACCGAAAGATCTCTCACACCATTGTTTCTTCTTTATCACCCATTATCTGTTAAAATCATTTCATAAACAAAGATTCATCATCATCACAGCACAGATTCATCATCATCATCATCAGCAGCAACAACAACAGCAGCAACAAAATTAATATTCTAAACATTCATATTGAATATGAGTGGAAAAATGCCACTTTAAAATTCCATAAGAAAATTTTGTGACTATCATCTATTTAATTTGTAACTATCATCTCTTCTCCTCCTATCTGTCGTAATTTGTTTCTTCATCATCATTATCAACTCTTTACTTGTAGATAGGATAGAAGAAAGGGAAATGTATCAATTTTCCATTTTAGAATAAGTGTCAAAACAATAGAAAACTTTTAAATCTTGCCTTTCAATTTATGTAACTTGTCTTTGTTTTCTCTGTAACCAAACATAAGATGAGAAAGTTCATTATGCAATAAACATCAAACGAGGCTTGTAAATTGAAATCTAGATCAAAGTTTCATATCTCACAACTAAAATCGATTTGTTATCAAGAAAATTCTCTATGAACGACTTCATAAACTCCTCCATATTAATTTACCAACACCAGAAAATAAAAATAAAAACACAGTATCAACAAACAACAAATACAATAGAAAGTATCACAATACAAAGAGAAAATCGTTCAATACGAAAATGTGACGTAAAATCTCACATGAAGACAAAGAATGCACTTGAAGGACACTAGTTCAAGAACATACACACACAAATTTGTCGATTCAAACCCTAGTTCGAAGGGGTACAAACCTCTATTTCAAACGCTGGTTATGCTTCGCTCGATGATTTATTGATCTGCCGATTTATCTAGATCTCTTATCTCTCTAGATCTGTCCATAACAGGTTATTGGATGTTCGATTTGAGATCTCGATCGATCTGAGATCATCGGAGATGGCAGCGATGATGGAGATGGAGATTGAGGCAAACTTCGTCACAGGTGAGGGTCGAGGTAGAGAAAGGATGATGATGCCTTATCTCTTTAGATCTGTCCATTACACGTGTCATTGTTATATGAATAGCAGATATAAATAGTGAGATTCATTAAAATTATAAAATATAAGATGATATGAAAAGTTAATAATTTTTTTTAAAAAATATTAATCTTTATTAACATTAAATTGATCAAAATGTTACACTCATGCTGTAATGCTGGATTTGTTAATTTCTGGTTGCTGCACTGTTTTGGAATGGGTTTTGTAATGCTGCTGTCTAGTTTACTCCAGGTGCTGTGTTGATGCTGTGTTGATGCTCTGGGTTGAAGTTTGGGGTTGTAATGCTTACTGTGTGGATGTTGTTGGGTTCAAGATTGGGGCTGCCTCTGCTATGCTCATGTTTTGTTGTTGCTATTTCATGGTTTTGTAGATTGACTGATCAAATCTAGCTGGTATCTGCTGAACATGCCAGACTCTTGGAGATAATCATTGTTCAAGAAAATTGGACCCAAGATTGGACAAGCTTCAGTAAGACGTGTTGGACTAAAATAGAACAAATGCATATTATAATGTCAATTAATGAAATAAAGATTAGTTGGTGTGTGCTGGGTTGATCTGGTGAGTAGTGTGGTGTATGCTATTCTGTTGGTGTATGCTGTTCTGCTATGGTGCCTAGTTGGTGGTTGTTGTAGTGCTCTGTTGATGTATACTGTTCTGCTATGCTGCCTAGTTGGTGTGTGCTGTGTTGATCTGGTGAGTAGTGTGGGAGATTTCCTATCTGTGTTTGAATTTTGGTCTGCTATGGAGGTTCTGCATAGTTATGGGAAGGCTGCTTGATTGTTCTATTTATGTGTTCATCTGGAAGGCAAATGGTTTATGGGCTGAATTGTTTGGGAAGGCTGAAATGTTTATGGCTCCAATGTTTCAGTTGTTTAATATAAGCAAAGCTTGTCAAAGTGGGGAAAAGTCGGTGCTTATCAGTTTTACTATCAGTTTGGCTGTTACTATCAGTTTTGGCTCCTACCAGTTTATCTACCAGTTTGGCTTCTTAGCTCCAACTACTAGTTTATCTATCTGTTTGTCTTTTCTCTTGCTCTCTTTTGTTGGTTCCTCACCAACTGGCGCTTGGAGCTTTTTCTTAGCTCCAAGCTCCTCTTTATTGATGTAATATTTCATACTTTGTATGTTTCATCAATAAAAATTTTATTTTTGCCGATCAAAAAAATATGTTACACTCATTATTTAAAATTTTAGCCCCATTGATTCAATAAAATAAAATAGAATAAAAATTAGTTAAATTGCTATGCTAATTGTATCACTCAAAATGACTATGATAATTTAGTAAAATTTATTAGATTTTTAATACATTTGAACATGAGTACAATATTATTTTAATAGCAACTTTACCACCGCACAAAACCTACTCTAAAAATCAGCTAAATCAAATAATACAAATCAAGACGCAACTAAAATGACATAAATTATATATAAAATTGCACAATTGTGCATTTATTTATTTCATTGTTGTTTGCACTTTGTGCTTTAAAGCTTCAAGAAATTTTGGTTTTATTGTACTTTAGTCCTTCAATGACATAAACAATTCTTAATATCACCCATCAAAGTAAAAAGGGAAGAAGAAATAAATTTTTTAAAAAAAATGAAAGGAAAGAAATAGATGGCCCACTCATCAATTTATGCAGCCTCACTATCAAGTTGTTTTTTCTCTGCAAATACAAAGAGCAATTCATGTTCTACAACTTGTGATAAAAAACAAGAACTAAGAATGAGAAAGAACATGCAGTTTCAAATTAAATTTCAATGAAATTATATTGGTAACAGTTAATTTTTTTTTTTTTTGGGGTATAAAATGATGTGACAATGGCATTTTTATAATTATGAACTAAAATGATGAATTTCTTTACTTTTAAGAGTGAATATATGTACACGACACATCATTGTGTATATAAATTTTATTTGTATATTGTTACCTTTACAAACAAAATATTATACATAATGATATTGCTAAGTTGTGGGTGCATGATTTAAAAAAAAAAAACAAAAAAATAAACCATCAAAATGTGTCAATTATAAAAATATTATTGTCGTATCATTTTAATAGATAATTATAATTATGTGTAAAACTTTTGAAAGAATAGGATTTTCTAATAAGCAAGTTCTTAAATTCCATTCTCATGTGATTTAGAGAATAAAAAGAAAAAAAAAAAGAAAAATATTATAATAGTAATTTTTGCACAAGGTTTTGAAGCTGCAAAGACCCCCAACAACTTATGTTGCCTTGTGTGTTGCAAGTAACAAGAAACTCTGTGGGGTTTATACTGGGTATGCCCAGGCTCTGTGGTGGATTTATTTGATTGGTGGATTGGCACTAGAATCAGGAAGAAGGAACTCCAAATATGGAATGCCTTAACATCTGTTGTTTTGTAGTCAATTTAGAAGCTCAGGAATGTAGACGTGCCCTTGGGCCTCACTACAGTTCGGACTCAATTTGTGTCATGGTCCTGTATCTAATCTCGCAGAGTGCAATGCATGACCGATGAATCATCAAAGAGTCCAAATCCGGCAAATCGTTTTTGAAAACAGATTTTTTGAAAGAAGTGCCAAACATGGACTGCTTTGCCAGATACAGAGTCGCCACCTAAATAATTTATTTTGGGGAATTTAGGAAACCCTGACTCGTTGCCTAAGGCCACGAGTCCGTCATCACCAAAGTTGCCTCGGCTCGGGAACTTGGGTACGATTGGGGAAGGTGACTTCGTGAGCACCCTCGCTCGCCCGATCAAAGATCGGCCTCTACTAACCATGATATCTAGTTTTGAAAACATTATGTGCTCTTATTCCGGTTATTAGCCTGGATTTACTATGTGATGCGCACAGCATACAAGTATAGACTGGATCGCCTGAATTGGAACAAAACATTTCATGTTCCTTTTTTTGAAAGCGGTTTGCTACTCGCAAGTAGGCTAAGACGCATGTTTTGCCACTCTCGGGTGGGCTTAGAAAACATGGTGTTGCCACTCTCAAGTGGGCTTAAAATTCACAATTGATGAATTGTTCCAATTCAAATAACCCAACCTTCACCCACAGGCATTCAGGCAGTTATATCACATAAGCAGTTAGCCTTATGGCAAGCATGCTATCATGGCAGTCACTCACACGCATGCAAGGATGCTAAAGCATAAATACTTACCGAGTATTCCAAGCCAAAACAGAAGCTATGTTAGAAATCCGTGCATGATCCTAACTATACAGAAATGCCTAATGCAACACATGCAAAAATGCAACTATAATAGGCTTGGCTATTCCAAACATGGCATATGAAATGCAACGGATAACATGTATTCAACTCGGAATTGAAGTACAAATGCAGTTAGTTTGTTGTGCCGAGCCCAGTGCATGCAATACAGATGAATGATGCAGACATGCGAACATAAATATGCTAATTGAAGCATGCCCTAATCTAACCATCATAAGCTGGTAAATAAAAGGGAGAAAGACGTGGGGTTCGAAGACATACATCACACGCACGCACACTTATTACAACACTGCCCTCGCTCGGAGGGTCCAAATGAATAATACAGTCCGAATAATAATTACAGTCCGAATGAGTACAAAATCCTAATTAATTAACAACTTAACTAGGAAAGTGAATAAATTAGCATGCAAGATATGGACCGCCTCAGCTCTGTTCCGAATGATGAATGATGCATGTTCGAGTTGCCTTGCGCGGAAATCCATTGCGATGTCCCGATTCGCCTCTGTTTACACTTAATCCCGGAATGCTGTGCGAAGCTCCAGAAGGCTGTTGATTTCTGATTTGCTGCAACAGAGAGCAAGAAAGGGGCATGGCAAAGTATTTTCACATATGTATGCATGACTACTCTTCAAGGAGTGTAGTCCTCGATCCTCGTGCCACCAATCACGCATCCCGATGCATGATGGCCGAGGAGCCGAATTGCACGACTCGATGTGAAATGAATGCACATGAAAACACAACAAGACCTAAACTCCATCATGGGTAATCCGGAGTGTCGGCGACCAGGAATTGAGACACTTGGAGTACGAAACGTCCCTCGTTTCCCGTGCTTGGGCTAACTTCTATCCCAAACACAATGCAAATGAGATGGCATACACAATGCAACTAACATACAACCTAGCATACGCAATGCTGTGAAATGGCATACACAATGCTCAATGTAACATGGCATACACAATGCTCTAACATGCAACTCAGCATACACAATGCGATGGACCGAAATGGCATACACAATGCACGATGGACTTACACCAACGTGAGTGGACCTTAGCCATACTCACATCAGTGGCCATTCGATGGAAATGAGACAACCGAAACAAATGCAAACATGCACGGATGCAAGGACCGATCCCAAGGCATGACATGCAACTCTAGCAAGGCATAGTAAATGATGAAACATGACATGGAATGGCATAAATTACAGCTCTGAAACAGCATGAAATATGGTCCCGAAACATGCAAACATGGCACACTATGCAAGCTAGGGGGCCCGGGTACCGAAACTAGTGAAGTGCGTTACACTAGAGGTACCCAAAGCAATGCACCAAAGGCAAAACCAACCCCAAACAGACCCTACGAAGGTTTGAAACAATGGGAAATTGGCCTAAAATGATGGCTCAACATGCATGAAAATGAAGCTCGTTCATCGGTCGGTAAACAAGGCATTCACGCACAACTTTCGAGCACACTTAAAGAGATGAAAACATGGCAATATGGCATTCAAACCAGCTCTGAAATATGATGAAAAATGACCTCAAAACATGAACATACCTCAGCACGTGCATGCAATGGAGCTCAAAACTCAAAGTTAAGCATGGGTATTGAACTACAAGCATGCAAAACAAACATCATTCGACCAGGAGGCCTAAAAAAAGAGCTAGGGTAGTCCAAAATAAGCACATTATCAGTTTAAGGTATGGCCAAAAAGTGCTAACATCAAGGGTCCACAAAGCATGCAAAGAAAGCTAGTGAACCATTAGTTGTTCTACAACTATATGAAGCATATGAAGGATCACCCAACCAACCAAAAATAGAAGCATTTCATGCCAAAATATGCCCAAATACCCACTGAAACTCAGTCAATGCATGCAAAAATGAGGGGCTCCTTTGGAAGGCCATGCAAGGGGGTATTCTACACCTATATGATAGACAAACAAAAGGGCAAACCACCTCTGGAAATGAGTTATGACAGCCCTAAAACCTACCAAATAGGTCCTAAAATCAATCTAGGAAACATGCAAAGAAAGATCCCTTTGAAAGGCATTGAATGGGATTGCTCTACACATGCATCATAGACATAAAATACGGCAAAATGGGCTCTTGACAGAGCTTAGGCAGACCTTAAAACTCACAAAATGAGGCATGAAACATGACTTCAATGCATGCAAAAAAGAGTCCCTTTGGAAGGCCAACAATGCTAGTAAAGAGAACAAGGGGTGAGAGGGTCACCCCTCTCTGATTTTGAGGCTCAAAGACACATCTAAGCCACTGAAAATCCACTAGATTTTAGTGGCTAAGAGGCCAAACCAAGGCCAATGCAAATTCTCTAATACATAGCTCAAAACATGAGGAAATGAAGCATGCAAGGGGAAAGATGACCCCAAACAGAAAAGAGTCCTTAAACAAACATGTTTAGAAGATCAAAAAAAGACTTTTTCTAGTTTATGTGGAAGTCCAAAAATGCATGCTAATAAGGCTAATCAATGGAGCAAAATAATGGAAGAAAAAGAGAAATGGAGACTTACCCTTGAAGAGCAGGTTTCCAGCAACTTCTGGACCAAGATGGGAGCTCCTTAACCTCTGAAAATCAGCTCCAAGATGCTTGCATGGATGGTGAAGGTGGTAGGCTATGAGGTGTAGTGCAAGTCGTGTGAGAATATTAGGGTTTGGAGCTTTAAGAAGAGAGCTATGGGGGGTGGAGTGTATATGCCTTAGCAAAAATTATTGAACCCCTCCAAATGAAGACAAGCCTCTCCTTTATAGAGGAGAGGCTCTAAAGCTTCTCTAAGAAGCCTCAAATATGCTCCATACACGTGTATGGAGGATGGTCCAAATGCCTCCCAGCTGGCACAACTGGATTGCATTCAGAGAGAGCAAAAAGCAAGAAGCAGGCCGACCAGTTCAAGTGGCCGGCCGGCCACTCTCCCTAGTCGGCCGACCAGGGGTCAAAAGGTTCAAGGAGAAATGCTGGCCGGCCACCCCAGAAAGGTGGCCTCTCAGATGAGTGCAACACAGCTGTATGGTGGAAAACCAGAAAATGTGACCCAGGAGAGAGAAAAACCAACTTTTTAGCAAGGTTCAAAAGGGTCAAGAAGAATTACTGGTCGGCCTACCCATATTGGTGGCCTTCCAGATGAGCACAACACAATGGTGGTATGAAAAGCCAGAAATTGTGGCTCAAAAGTGAGAAAAACCAGTTTTATGTCAGAAGAACCGGCTTTAGGAGAGAGAAAAAGAGAAAACTGGTTTCCAAGGGGAAAAGGTGGCCTCCCACCATACTACCACCTCCCTAACAATGAAAATAGGGTCCCTACCAAAAATAGACCAAGACGGATGTAAAACGAGGGTTCGGGGGCCAAAAAGCGCAGTCCGGGGCCCCAAAAACAGGCTGTTAGACACCGAAAGTGGCGTGCGACCACGAAGGTGGCCTCCCAGGCCACAGTGTCCCTCAAAAGGGAGGAAACAAGGTGTGTGGCAAAAACTGGAGCAAACGGCGGTAGTTAAGCGGTCCCGAACCGAGGCACACGGCCGACGGCCCTGAAAATCGAAATCTGGGCTCCAAACGGGAAAAATGGCCTATGACCACGAAACCTAGCCTACGGCCACTGAGAGATGGTCTACGAGACCTCTCCCTCCCTTCGGGAAGAGAAAATAGAGAAAACAGGACCTGGTTCGCAAACCGAAGCAAAGCACAAAAGAGTCCCGAAGTCCGGAGGCAAGGCTCGCAGCCGAGACTCCACAACCTCAGAACGAACACAATATGCAACATCACTGAGCGCTCAGTTGGTGACGTCTAAGTCTTATGGTCGGTCAAAAATGGGGTGTCTACAGTTGCCCCTCTTTGACAGAACTCGAAAGTCGTAATTGATGGGAGTGATGCAAAATGTTTTAAGCAGCAAGACAACAAAGATGTGCCCGCAGGCATTCCCGCAGGCAGGGGGCAAGATGCAAATTGATATGCACAAAGCCGGACGTAACTCATGATCATGCAAAGCAGCAAGCTGTAATGAAGCGCACACGCAACAGTTTTAAGCAAGAATGCAAAGCAACAACTACATTTCATGCAGTTTAAGAATGTGGAGAATTATTCAATTCTCGCCACGTCTCTCACGGAGAAGATACAATACCTGCGTGGTTCGTCTGGTCACACCAGCCTCAAATGAACCATACATACAATATCATGCCTGTAAAAAGAGAGAAACTTAACAAGCACAACATATGTTCAACATTATGTCGAATGCAAATGATCATGGTGCCGATGAGAAAGTGCATCGCAATGCAAGAAGAAACGTGCGTGACAACGCAAGTTAAGCGTGAGGGTATGACAATACCCATGAAACGTGCACAACAATGCAAGCGGTATACATGAGAATGCAAGTGACGTGCATAACAATGCAGGATAAGTGCAAACTTGAATGCATGTTTGACACGAAACAACGTGCAAAGAAATGCAAGTTTTGACGAGTGCGACTCAATCACGACTTCTGGTTTACCTCCTGGAAGGGTCACAACGTGCTCAAAAAGGATATATTTTGCTCTTGACGAGTGACGATGAAATACGCATCGAAAGTTGGAGTTGAAGTTCCCGCGGAGGGATTTCGCGACGCAAAGTGCACTTTCCTTGTACTTTCACGGGTGCCAGGGACTCCAATCACTACCAAAATTTGCAGAGACCTTGGAGACCATCTTGGGAACACCACTGACCAGGTTTGGAGTCCACTGGAGGCCACCGACCAGGTTTGAGTGCAGGGGATGGTCGGCCTACCAGAAAAGGTGGCCGGCCGACCACCTAGCCCAAATCCGGGGCAATTTTGACTTTTCACTCTTGTTTCTTTAAATGCACATGTCTAAAGCTCTATTCCTCATAACTTCATATCCGAAATTGCCTCCTCCTCCTTCCTAGACCATTTTCTCCCTCAGATCTGCGTTCTATACGCGTTTTCCAACGCCCCACGCCAAGTTGTTTCGCAAAAACTTTCAGTTCTCTTCACTTTGAACCAATTAAATTTTGATTTCGGAGCTTCTTTTCTCATTTTCACCACTTGAGTTAAGTTTGTCTCAACATTTGGAAGATTTTCTCAGGAGTTGACTTTTGTTGACTTTTTCATTTCCTGAGAGTTGACTTTTGTTGACTTTTTCCAATTTTGGCTTATTTTGCTCATTTTTGCAGATTTCTTGAGATGGCGAGTCATTTTCCCCATGATGAAGGTTCTCCAGGTGCCGGAGGTGAGCTTGACATCATGTCTTTACCACCGAGGGTTCGGCCATTCATTCCTGAGAGGTATGACCCCCCGACACACATCCTCTCCCGGGCGGTTTTTTATCATTTTACCGACTTTGATGCTCGAGCACCTGTGGACCTGCTACTGAGTCCCATCTCTCTCATCAAGCACGAGAGGTACATACTTCACCTTTTACATTTCCTGCCTTATTTCTGCATTTTTCATGCATTTTATGCTACGCATGCTTATTTGCTCGCTCTGAACACATTCGCATGCCATACTTTTGCTCATTCTAGCACACAGCTTGTTCTGAATGCTTAGTCTATATCACAGTACTCTGCTTGCATCTTGAGCATACAGCTCAATCACTTGAATTTCTGAACACACAGCACACACTATCCCTGAAATCTGAACAGAGCTCATATTTGTTTGTGAACACGCAGCACACATTTCAATTCTGAACAAACAGCCCATATTTGATTGTGAGTTGAACACGCAACCCAAACTTTGAATTTCTGAACACGCAGCCCATATTTGTTGAAAGTTGAACACGCAGCCCAAACTTTGTTTGTGAGCACGCAGCACACATTTGTTGAAAGTTGAACACGCAACCCAAACTTTGAATTTCTGAACACGCAGCCCCATATTTGCTGAAAGTTGAACACGCAGCCCAAAATTTGTTTGTGAACACGCAGCACACATTTGTTGAAAGTTGAACACGCAGCCCAAACTTTCAATTTCTGAACAGGCAGCCCATATTTGTTGAAAGTTGAACACGCAGCCCAAACTTTGATTGTGAACACGCAGCACACATTTGTTGAAAGTTGAACACGCAGCCCAAACTTTGAATTTCTGAACACGCGGCCAATATTTGTTGAAAGTTAAACACGCAGCCCAAACTTTGTTTGTGAACATGCAGCACACATTTGTTGAAAGTTGAACACGCAGCCCAAACTTTGAATTTCTGAACATGCGGCTCATATTTGATGGTGAACACGCAGCACACACTATTTTTGAAATCTGAACACACAGCCCATATTTGATTATGAACACCCAACACACATTTGTTGAAAGTTGAACACGCAGCCCACACTATTTCTGAAATCTGAACACACAGCCCAAATTTGATTGTGAACATGCAGCACACACTTGTTGAGAGTTGAACACGTAGTCCAAACTTTGAACTTCTGAACACGCAGTCCATATTTGTTGAAAGTTGAACACGTGGCCCAAACTTTGAATTTCTGAACACGCAGCTCATATTTTTGAAGGTGAACACGCAGCACACACTTTTAATTTCTGAACACGCAGCCCATATTTGTTAAAAGTTGAACACGCAGTTCACAGCATTGTATTTGATTTGATTTGCACACAGCTCATACATTTCATTTGCACGCAGTTTATTCATTTCATTCTGCAACTGAATACATGTGTTCATTGTGAATGCAGGTGTCCTCCCGTGTTACATGGGGATATGGCTCCATTGTTGCGAGGGAGTGGTATGCAGTGCTCCCAGAGGCCGTCCGTGATTGGGTTGATCAGGCAGGGTTCGGGCCCTTCTGTACTGGGATATCTCGTTATCCCGCTAGCAGGACGTTGATGGGCACCCTTGTGGAGAGGTGGTGGGATACCACCAATTCCTTTCATTTCTCAGCTGTCGGGGATATGACTATGACCCCATTCGACTTTGCTGTGTTGACAGGCCTCGACGTGGGAGGCTGGACGATCCCTTATGATGAGGACATGGGCGAGTGGGAGGCTGCCTGGATTTATCTATTGGAAGCTTGCCCACCGGTCGACCGATCCTCGGGCCGAGTCCAGTACACCTGGTTTTCTTCATATTTCAGACAGAGGGGGCCTGAGACTCCCGAGGGGATAGCACAATACACCCGAGGGTTTTTGATGTTCCTTTTCGGGACCACTCTGTTCACCAATAGGGGGAACATCGTTGGGCTATATCTGCTGAGTGCCCTGGTAGACCTCTCGCAAGTTAGTCAGTATGACTGGGGTGACGCCGACTTGGCTACCCTCTATTGCTACATGAGCGCGACCTCTCGCGGACGGGCCAACATAGTTTGCGGCTACTGGAGAGCTTGGGAGGTACCTTCTGCCCTCTTGATTTACATTTCTGCTTTTCATTATCTGTACATTGCACGCACGGCACACTTTACATTCTGTACTCACATTCTACACTCAGCATTCTGTATTCGGATTCTGCACTCAGCATTCTGTATTCTGATGGCTCTTTCCCTGTTTTCCACAATTATGGTTTTTGGCGTACTTCCCTATGCTAGCCCTAGAGCTCGAGGTGGAGGCGCCCCTCATGACCCCCTACTCGCTCGTTTTCGAGGGCCAGTACCGACTGAGACCTCGGGAGACTCTCCCCTACCTGCGACAGTATTTCGACACGGTGCAGCCAACAGAGGTAATTCAGAACCCTCAGTTCTCCATGTTTTCATCTTTGATTTATTTTGCACATCTACGATTTCTAATCGGCTTATGCATTGGTTATCTGCAGATCACATGGCAGCCCTGGGCGCCTTTGGGTGGGGACCTCCGATTTCAGCTTGTCAGAGGATGAGCCGCCCCTCGGTACAGGATCCTGTTTGAGGGGCTAGTTGGTAGGGCCTGGTTCCTGGGGGAACGCTTCATGCGCCAGACGATGGGCTACCCTCATCAGGATATCCCCTCAGCACCTCCGGTCGATATACGGACTACCGAGAGGCTCACTCCCAGGAGGTTACTAGTGCCATGCTGGGTACTGATGTATTGCTATATTTGGAGGAGGGGGAGTACGCGACCTACCATCACACATACTTGATACCCCCGTTGACCGGTGTTCGTACTCCTACGAGAAGATCCGCTGACATGGCATCTTCGAGTCGAGCCCGGGCTGCAGGTGCCCCTTCGACTAGTAGAGTCGGTACATCGAGAGGTGGGGCTGGACTGGTCCCCCCAATCCCCCTGACTTATCATCATGCCGGATGGCCTGACATTCCGACCGAGTTGACAGGTTAGCGATACGGGACTTCCTACCCGATTCCGATAGAGCCTTCCATGCCTGATCACCGATACGTCAGTGACCCTGACACCACCGGTATGCTCCACTACTTTTCATTTATCACTCAGATACTTAGGCATTCATTCAGTCATTGATGATCTGAGCTTGTATTTGCAGCCACCCAGAGAGTACATGGATGGGATGCTCGGATTGGTGGCC
Source organism: Camellia sinensis (assembly GCF_055761805.1). NCBI lineage: Eukaryota > Viridiplantae > Streptophyta > Magnoliopsida > Ericales > Theaceae > Camellia > Camellia sinensis. Next base: position 199,494,339 of record NC_138964.1, on the reverse strand, counting down.
TCGCTCGAGGGCATGGTCTTGCCGAGAGAGGCACAGCTGTCCATCCTCGGTTTCTAGGTACTCTTTAATTTTCTCGCATTTATCATACTTTTGATGACATGTTGAACTTGAACATCTTACTGCATTGATTAATTGTATGTGTAGAGCACATCTGACACACACCACATTCATGTACTGTATCTGCCTGCACCCACTTCCTGTAGTCTTCTTGCATCTGCATCTGATATACATACTTTGGCTGATGTGTTGCACTCTTTCTTTTCAGATGCCTCCAGTATATACCGGGCCACAGGGCGGACCATCTGGGCTTTCCCGAGTAGCTGGGCCATCTAGGCCTTCTCGAGAAGCTGGGAGAGGGGAGTCGTCTCGCAGACGGGGTGGGCGCAGAGCACATATCATAGAGGAGGAGTCCAGCGAGGAGAAGGAGTCCGTGCATCCTCAATCAGAGACATCTGCCGGCAGAGAGGATGACTCTGAGTCCGGTTCCGAGGGCGGAGGTGATGCCGAGGAGGGTTCCGAGGACAACAGCTCTGATTCAGATAGTGGTGCTGATGGGGATGACGCAGGGGCTGTTCCGCAGAAGAGGACGAAGAGGGCCTCTTTTCCTTGCGCCTGAGAGCACAGACGTTGCTGCTTTATTTGCCTTTTTTTACTAGTAGTTGTAGCACATTGTACATTATTAGGCAGTTTTATTTTCTGAAAAACTCGTACCCTTGTTGTAAAATGTTATAACAAAGGAAGTATGATGGAATGAAACAGCTTTTGTTCAAAAAAGTGTTGCATTTTACATTCTTGCATCGCATCGCATCATTTTGCACAAAATGAGATTGAATGGAATTGTGCATTTGAAAATTGCCAAGTCAGGTAGTGAACCGATGCAACAAACAAAGCAACTTATCTTACTAAGAAAGAACATAATCTTAGCAAGTTTACAACTCGATAAGCAAGACACAACAATGTTGATTAAACCTACAACTCGATAAGCAAGACACAATAATGTTGATTAAACAAAGAGTAGCAACTCGATATACAAAACTCAACGGATCGACAGAACTTAACAACTCGATAAACAAAACAACAACTCAATAAGCAAAATAACAACTCGATAAGCAGGATTTAACAACAACTCGATGAACAAATGCATTTCGGACGATCTGGGTGACAGAACGCATCCGAAATAGAGAAAAACTCGCACCTTCAACACCCCCAATGCATGGAAATGCTAAGAACTTTCTTTTAGAAGCTAAAACAAGACCAAAGCCACCTTCCTCTCTATGGACGACCACCTAAGGGAGCTGGTCGACCAGCTTCTTGCATTGGAGGGGAGAGGGGTGGTCGACCTACCAGAAAAGGTGGCCGGCCGACCACCTAGCTTGGCAGCCACCAAATTTTCGACACGTGTCCCCCGAATAGTGCCTTATCCTCTTTAAAAGCTCCATCCTTGTGGCTCTTTCGTTTCATCTTAGTTTCGCATCAAAATGGAGGCGTTCCTCACCCAAAATCTCACAGCTTGGATTAATTCTCTAGATGGCTCGGAAAAGTTAAACTTTTGGGGCTTCGGCTTGAACGCACTATTTATACTTCACTGCATTTTCCTTTCCTCTATGCCGCGGCAAGGTTTTGAAATCTGGTAACACACATCTTTAGCTTTAACGGGCAAGAGATGTGTCCTACTTTTGAGGATTTCCAAGTTTTGATGGTGTCCAAGTGCAACGAGGAAATCTTGTCTCAACTCCGATTCGGCCACATCCAAGCCTTAGGACAAATGTGCGGCCTCACTTTGCATGATGCTCGATCATTGATTCATGATAGGGAACTGGACATCCCAAGCTTGGTTTGCTGATTTTCTGATACTGGTGACCGCGACGACCATCATTGGTAAGGCTATCGGCAACACGCTGTAGACACCCCATTTTTGACCGTCCTCAAGACTTGGACGCCACCGCTTGAACACTCGGTGATCATCCTTGTTTGTGTTCGTTTGGAGTTCCCGGAGGTCTCGGCTACGCGCCCTGCCTCAGGATCTCCGAACTTGACCGTTTTGTGTCTGGTTTTGCACCAAACACTTGTGTTTTGCCTTGGAGGGGCAGGGAATGCCTTGTGAGGCATCCCCACACACCACCGGCAGTGTCTTGAGGCCACCGGCTGGTTTTTGTTGCCATCGGCAATATTTTATGCCGGTCAGCACATTTTGTTGCCGGTCGGCACTCTTTTTTGTCAAAATGACATTTTTGGGCAGCCGACCGCTGTTCATCTACTTTATGTAGATATTTTGTGCCAGCTGTGATAGCTGGCACCAACTCTGCTTCCCTCCATACACGTGTATGGAGGGATTGCCCTCTAAGCAAGCTTGTTGTATAAGCCTTGCAAGAGGGAGTTCTATAAGAGAAGAAGCCTTCTCTTTGCTCTAGGTTAGAAACTTAAAAGGCAAAAACCAGAGCTTTCATATATAGATACACCCTATCTCTATATTTCCCTCTCTCTCCTCCTTTGTGTGTGTTTCTTGGCCTAAAAGTGTGATTTTGCCTTACTTTTGCACCAATACACACACTATTACACCTTGCTCCGAGATTGAGGACATTGAGGGTTGGTTCTTGAGTTTTTGGGCTGTTTTTGATCAAAAGAAGGGGGCTGCCTTGGCTGTTCTTGAAGTGTGCTTCAAGGGTGAGCATTTTACTTTAGTTTCTCCAAACTTGCACTAGTCTTTTACCTATCTTACTTGCTGATTTAGTTTTTGTGCATAACATAAAAAAGGCTTGTATTTTCATGCTTAAGAACTTTCACTAAGAGTCTTTCATGGTTTGAGTTCAAACTCACCCTCTTAGGCCTTATTTGGCCTTTTTGTTGCCTCTTTGGTAAGGCTTTGTTTGCTTAAGTGTTTTGGCCTTCTCACCACTGAAAACCAGTGGATTTTCAGTGGTGAGGAAGGTGGTTTGAAGTCTTGCATAGGGGAGGGACACCCCTCTCCCTTCATTGTTTTGTTTCCTTGCATTTTGGCTTAAAAGGGTAACATGTATGCTTGATCATTTTTGGCCTCATTTCAGAAGTTTTTTGGGTGTTTTGGGTCATGTGTGATCTCTGTTTTTGGCCAGATTTATACCCATTTGCATGCTTAATATACTTGCTTTACATTCCTCCATTTGGCCTAGAATTGTATGTTGTGTTTAGGCCATGATTCTTGTATGTGTTGGCTTGATTCCATGAAGATGTTGGCATTATTTTACCATGTTTAAGGTCTGTTGGCCATTCATTTCAGTCATACTTGCCTTGTTTGGTGTCATCTCTTTGTGTTTTAGCTTGTAAGCCTTGAGCATATTGACCTCTAGCATGTATAACTATGATCATCCTCATGATTTGGCATCATTTTGGACCATATTTCAGCCCATAAATCATGCTTGTATGCTTGCATTTGTGACCTCTTTTGTGCCTTGAGGGTGTGCCCTTTTATGCCTAGATATGAGCTTTGGTGCACACACCTCTTTGGAGCCACTCTAGCTGCCATAGTAGGAGGTTTTGGAGTCCCTTTTTGCATGTTAAAATTCTGTTTTGGCTTGTCCAAGTCATGCCATAAGTGGTCATGTTAGTAGGAGTGAAGTGCCTCTCTTTTGTGCCATAACCTTAGGACCTTTGGCTTGCTTGTTGGTATGAGTATTGGTCCACCTTTTGGACACTTTTGGCCACTGTTTTGAGGAGGGTGAAGGTCTGCCCCTTTACCATTTTAAGCCACCATTGCATGCTTGTTTCATGTTTGATGTATGGTTGCTTCATTAGGTGTTGTAGCATGATGATTCTATTGCTTAATGGTCCATGTTGCATTTTGAGCCATGTGAGTATAACATGCATTGCATTATTTGGTTTGGGGTGTCAAACCAAGTGTGAGAGTCAAGGAACATTCATACTATGAGTGATGTAATGCGCCTTGATTCTCGGTCACCGGGACCCTTGACTTCGGCATGATAGGGTCTTGGTCCTCATTTGTGTGGTTGCATGCATCTTTACATCAAGTGGCAAACTTGATCCCTTGGACCATCATGCACAATTGATGGCTCGAGGATCGAGGGCCATGCTTCCCTGAGCTCAAAGCATGATGGGAAGCATGACCATGCTCACATGTGCCTGAAATCCCATGCCATATACTGTCTGTTCTCTGTTGCTGTCAAATCTGTCTTCTGCAGGAAGCTTCTGCCGACCGGCATAATTCAGTGCCGACCGGCCATTGATGAATGGCCGATAAACCCAAGAACAGCCGATGGAAATTCTGCACTGCCGGTGGGAATTTCCCCTAGCCGGTGGTACTCTGCAGCATGCAAGGAACTTGTCCTAGGGCTTTGGCAATTTTCAGAGAGACAGGGCAGTATAAACAGAGGTGGCAGGGGTATGGTACGGGTTTTCCAGGCGAGCCGGGTTTCGAGCATGCATCACACGCGCATCCCGAGGCAGGGGGCTGTGGCCACCTTTCTTCCTTTTGCATTCATCCTATTAAGTAAATTAGAAGTTCTGTAATAATTTATTTGTTTATTATTCGGACTGTAATATTCATTTGGCCCCTCCGAGTGAGGGCAATTATGTAGTAAGTGTGCGTAAGTGTGTGTATGTCTTCCAACCTCACGTCTTTCTTCCCTTTTATTTACATGCTTATGATGGTAGATTAGGGCATTTTTGAAATTAGCATACCTTATGCTATGCATGCGTGCATTCATGCATTTGTATTGCATGCATTAGGCTCGGTACATCATGCTAACTGCATTGGTACCCCAATTCCAAATTGAATACGTGCATCAAATTGATCGCATTTTCGCATGCCATGATTAGGTTAGCCGAGCCTACTCTAATTACATCCTGCATGCGTTGCATTAGTCAACTTGTCATGAACTAGGACATGCATGTTTGCTAACTAGTTTGTTGTTTTGGCACAGAGTACGATGTAAGTATTTTCGCTTTAGCATATTGCATGCGTGTGAATGTTGCCATTATAGCATGCTTACCATGTGGCTAGATGCTTATGTGATATAACTGCTTAAATGCTTGTGGATGAAGGTCGAATTGCCTAAATTGGAATAATTCATTAAAACTGCGAGTTTTAAGTCCCCCCGATAGTGGCAAAACCATTTTCCCTCAAAGTCCACTTGAGGGTGGCAAAACCTGCATTTTAGCCTACTTGCGAGTAGCGAACCATTTTCAAAACAAACATGCTATGTTTTGTTCCAATTTAGGTGATTTGGTCTATACTTGTTTGCTGTGCGCATAACATAGTAATTCTAGGCTAATAAATGGAATAAGAACACATAACGTTTTCAAAAACGGATATCACGGTTAGTAGAGGCCGATCTTCGGATCGGGCGAGCGGGGGTGCTCATAGCTGACCTTCCTCAATCGTACCCTAGCTCCCGAGCCGAGACAACTCCGGTGATGACGGACATGTGGCCTTCAGCACCAAGTCAGGGTTTCCTAAATTCCCCCATAAAAAATATTTAGGTGGCGACTCTGTATCTGGAAAAGCAGTCCATGTTTGGCACTTCTTTCCTAAAATCTGTTTTCTCAAAACGATTTGTCAGATTTGGACTCTTTGGTTCAAGATTAATAACCGTGACAACAAATCGAGTCTGAACTGTAGCGGGGGTCCCTCGCGGGCTGGTTACACACGCGCTTTGCCTATGCTTGCTATCTCATTTCTTACTTGCCTCAGGTTCTGGAGGATCCAGTGCCCAGTTGATCGAGGTCGCCTAAGGTTTGAAGGAGAGCAAGAGCTGCATTGCTATGACATTGGCTGAGACATTGATGGGTTTAGACGCTTTTCATCGCCGGGAGACGGCTAGGCTTGCAGGGAGCCCACTACTATTGCAGGTAATGTTTCCCACTTAATCTCACATATGTATTGCTCATATCACTCAGCCCTCAGGCTCGATTTTTCTCGCAAAGCCCTTTTCTTACTTTTCTCTCATCGTACATCTCTCTATTCTTTATTCTCTCATTTTTCAATCCCTCCCCAGGTGTGGTTGATGGACAAGTTACAGATTGTGGAGTCTTGCCCCGCATACTCAGCTCGCGGCTACTTTTTCCGACAATGCCTAGTCGATGCCCTTGATGAGGGGTGGTGGTACAACTAGATGTGCAATTTGTCAGCAAACCGCATCGCTTTGCGCTGCCCTTGGCTCAATCTGCCGGCAATGAGTTACAACATAACCCGTCAACCTGGGATTCAATTGATTGGCATGACACACTGTGTCTTCTATTTTCCGTTCCGGTTCCAACGCCAATTCGGACATGATCAAACTTGCCCGCCAGAAGGGATAGAGTATCCTGCTGCATTCCCGGTTCAAGGCGCACAGCTTGCCCGGTATGCCACAGGATGGAGGACGCGAGAACTCCTGGTTCCCGCTCCCACTTTCAATTGCACTTTGTCTGATGAGTGCTTGGATTGGCTCAATGAAGAGGCACAGGAAGGGCCCACTCTGGCATCAGAGGCTTCGACCAGCTTTGGGAGGGGGTGCAAGAACATCTGACTTAGCTATGCCCCGGATTTATTGCTTTATTCGTACTTTCAAGTTTTCTTTATGATTGTAATAAAAAGCAACTTCAATTTGTATGCAAGAGCAGGAGAACTCTGTATTGAAATCAATGAAATTGAAGGTTGTAGGTACTGAAAATTTTTCGCTTTGGTCAAAAAATAGTCTAAGTTGTACAAAGATTAATTTTGAACAAAGTCAACTTTTATTAAAACTTTTCAAAACCATTTTCGATATGGATTAGAACTGGACACGCCTGAAATCTGTCACTAAGATGCACAATCCCGGATCCCAGCAACTGGAAAGTTGCCCCTAGTCTGAATAGTACCGCGGCACTGCACAGCAACGAAAAGTTGCCCCTAGTCTGAAAAGCACTGCACCGGAGATCATAACCGAACTCTTGAATGCTGAATAGACAAAGATGGCCGAGATGATCAAATGGACAAAGTTGATCGGGGAAAAGTTTATGGCTGAACTTCAAAATGAAGTTGCCTACGTATCCCAAACATAGAAATCAAGCCTTACGTAGTTCCGGCCGGAGTTCACTCGAGTATTTTCACTCTCCTTTTACACTCTAACTTTTGCCAAGGCCGCCCTTTGCGGGTTTTCAACCTTGCGAGCTCAGTTTTTATATTTTCCAATTTTCTGTGCTCTAACTTTTGCCTAGGCCGCCCTTTCGGGTTTTCGGCCTAGCGAGCCTCTCAGGGGTAATATTTCTTCAACTTGTCCATATTGATCGGTTATGAAAACTCTAGGCTATCTAGGTCCATCAGAACCACAGCTCCACCTGACCAGATAGACTTAATGATATAGGGACCAGTCCAATTGGGTCTGAACTTGCCCCTAGGGTTGTGGATGGGAGCTCGGTTGTCCTTGAGCACCAAATCTCCTTCTTTTAGATTCCTGGACTTAACCTTCTTATTGAAAGCCCGGGCAATTCTGCGCTGATAACCCTGAACATGGTACAGTACTTTCAGTCTTCTTTTCTCGAAGAGCATGAGTTCCTCAAATCTGCTCTGCTGCCAATCTGCTTCGGCTATTTGACACTCAGCCAGTACACGCAAAGACAGAACCTCAATTTCAATAGGTAGAACAGCCTCCATCCCATAAACTAATGAATACGGAATCGCCCCAGTAGAAGTTCTAATTGAAGTCCGGTAAACCCACAGAGCAAACGGCAGCTTATCCGGCCAATCCCGGTAGGTTTCCACCATCTTCTGCAATATGTGTTTGATATTCTTGTTGGCGGCCTCAACCGCTCCATTGGTTTGCAGCCGGTATGTGGATGACTTATGAAAAGCCACGTTGTATTTCCCCAACAAATCAATCACTTCCTTCTTAAAGTGGGAACCATTATCTGAAATGACCTCGTTTGGGACCCCATAACGACAGATGATGTTGCTTCTGATAAACTTTGCAACGTGCGACGCCTTTAACACCGCATAGAATTGGGCCTCAACCCACTTTGTGAAATAATCTATCACGACTAAGATGAACTCATGCCCATTCGACCCTTTTGAAGTGACAGCCCCGATCACATCGATTCCCCAAACTGAAAATGGCCATGGCGAAGTCATATTGTACAGCTTCGACGGCGGGATGTTCATGCGGTTTGCATGGATCTGACATTTGTGGCATCGCCGAACAAAGCCGATACAATCCTCCTCCATGGTGGACCAGTAATAACCCTGTCTGAGGATTTTCTGTACTAGCATTACCCCGTTCATATGTGCACCGCATTCTCCTCCATGGATGGCCTCCATCAGGCGTTTCGATTCTTCAGCTTCAACGCACAGCTTATGCATTCCCAGATGACCTCTCTTATACAATTTACCTCCGCAGATGATGAACTAAACGACCATTCTTCTGATTGCCCTTTTATCCTTGGCATTTACCCCTGGTGGATATGCTTCCTTCTCCAAGAAATTCCAAATATCGTAATACCAGGGGTTCTCATCCCGAACCTCATCTATAGCCAGCAATTGACTTGTAAGTCGGCACAAATTTCTGGTCGATAATGACTGGACGCATCCAAACTCCAAACGAGATATCTATCATGGAAGATAGAGTTGCTAGTGAATCTGCGAACCTATTGTTTTGTCTTAGTAAATGAGTGAAGTTTAGCTTCTCAAACCGAGGAATTAGCAGGTCCAAGGTTTGGTGACACATTATCATTTTTTCTTCTTTGACTTTCCAGTCTCCTTTTACTTGAGACACAACAAGATTCGAGTCCCCGATGATGTCCAACCGTTTTGCCCCTGGTTCCAGGGCTGCTTCTAGACCGGCAATGCATGCCTCATATTCTGCTTCGTTGTTCGAGACTTTGAATCGGAGTTTGAATGCTAGAGGGATATGGGAATTATCGGGTGCTATCAGTAACACCCCTATCCCATACCCGTACTGGTTTGACGCTCTGTCAAAGTACATCGTCCAAAGCTCGTCGTCGATATGCAAAATGGCCTCATCTGGGAACAAGTACTCAACTGCTTCACCACCTTCCACTGGATGATCGGCTAAGAACTCTGCTACTGTTCTTCCCTTGACTGACTTGCGCGTCACATATTTCAGATCGAATTCGAAAAGCAACAGCAGCCAACGAGCTAGCCTACCCGTAAGTGCCGGTTTCTCGAAGAGATATTTGATGGGATCCAATCTCGAAACTAGTATTACAGAGTGAGCTAACAGGTAGTGCCGCAGCTTCCTAGTAGCCCATACCAAAGCTAAGCAAGCCTTTTCCAACGGTGTGTAGCGAGTCTCATACTCTAGCATCTTTTTACTCAGATAGTAGATGGCTCTCTCCACTTTGCCCTCTGATTCTTGCGCGTGCATGCAGCCCATTGTAGTCTCAGTCACTGAAAGATACAAAATCAACGGTCTCCCTGGCTCTGGCGGTGACAACACGGGTGGGTTCTGTAAGTATTCCTTGATCTGTTCAAAAGCAGCTTGGCATCGGCCATCCCATTGGAATTTCTTTCCTTTCTTCAAGAGGCCAAAAAGTGGTTCACAAGTCAAGATTAATTTTCAGATAAACCGTCTTATGAATTGCACTTTACCTGGAAAGCCTCGCACCTCCTTTTCAGTCCTTGGTGGTGGCATTTCTAGGATGGCCTTGATTTTGGAAAGGTTGACTTTGATACCTCTCTGTGTAATCAGAAACCCTAGCATTTTCCCTACTGTAACACCAAACGTACACTTCTGAGGATTCAGCCGCAACCGGAATTCTCTGATCCTTTGAAAGAACTTTTGCAAGGCGGTGTAGTGGCCCTCTCTTTCTTTGGACTTGACAATCATGTCGTCCACGTACACCTCAACCTCTTTGTGGATCATGTCGTGCAATATTGTGGTCGCAACCCGTTGATATGTAGCTCCAGCGTTCTTCAGCCCAAATGGCATTACCCTGTAGCAATAAGTCCCCCACGGGGTGGTGAATGCAGTCTTTTCTCGATCTTCAGGTGCCATCACTATCTGGTTGTAGCCTGAAAAACCATCCATGAACGAAAGCAAAGCATGCCCCGCTGTGAAATCCACTAACTCATCGATATGCGGCAAGGGGAAGTTGTCCTTCGGACTAGCTCTATTCAAGTCCCTGAAATCCATGCATACCCGGATCCTGTCATCCTTCTTCGGTACTAGAACGATGTTGGCCAACCAAGTTGGGTATTCGGATACCAACAGGAAGCCTGCATCGATTTGCTTGGTGACCTCTTCCTTAATCTTGAGAGCCCAGTCCGGGCAGATCCTTCTGAGTTTTTGTTTAACGGGTCGGGCCTCGGGGTCAAGACGGATCCGGTGCTGTACAATCTCAAGATCTATTCCAGGCATGTCTTCGTAGGACCACACAAAAACATCTTTGAAATCTTTTAATAAAGTGACTAAGCGCTCGCGTTCCTCCGAAGACAACGTGGACCCGATCTGGACCAGCCGCGGGTCCTCCTCAGTACCAATATTCACAGTAGTGATTTCATCCATTAAGGGTTTAACAAATCTTTCCTGCTGTTGTTCAATTAAGCGTTGCAAAACCGAAGGAATTTCTTCCTCGTCGTTTTCATCAAAATTTTGAAAGTCTGAGTTAATGCAATAAATCAAGGGCACAGAAAAGTACTCAGAAACCACAGCCACATCATTCTCATTAAGCACATCCAAATCGTCCGATTCTTCGGTTACAACAGACTCAAAAGAGAAAGAAAAAGACGACCTGGACAGGACTGTGGTATCCGGGTCGTCACCCCCAGGAATACCGGACTCAGACTTAGTCGAGCTGGAACCTGATTCTGACTGAACAGATTCGGAGGAATCAGATTCCGGCTCACTACCTGACCCCGTGCTGCTTGACAAAAATCCCTCTTCATACTGCCAAATGAGAGAGGGTGAGATAGATGCATCCAAAATGTTTGCTGGTAGGCTCGCATCCATTTCATTCCCGATTACGCATACCGAGAAGTTATCCCCCAAGCACTTCTGTTCGATCGGAGGATCTGAAAGTAGACACGCCAGCGCTACCTCCATTTTACTTTCGGTGCCCTCAGACTCCAGTTTCTTGCTCTGCCCATCCCCAGCTAATGGGTCTGTCTGCTCTTCGGCAACGTCATCCCCGGATAACTGTAGGTCAAAGAAAATCTCAAAACCTAGCACGCGTTTCCTCTTTGCGTTCAGCCACGGCTCTGGGAAGCCACAAAACAGAAAGTCCTCCCCCTCTCGGACGAAGCATCCGTTTAGGGTACCCTGAATGGGCCGGTGTATTAAGTCAAAAGGCTTCCCCGCCTTCTTCGCTCTGGATCTCCCAGCCATCCCCTTACCCTTCCTTATCCAATCCTCTTTGGTGAGCAGATAACCCAAGCTAAAAGTATGTAGGTTGTGTGGCACCTCGACCAATACTGCGACACCCTTCCGACCGCTCTTTCCCAATCCCATCCCGGGGATGTGTTGAAGCTTGTTCATGAGGTATACTGATTGGGCACTGACATACACCCCCTCATTAACAGCCAAAATGTTCTGCACGACCCGGGACTCAACCAAAGTGAAACCGGATAAGAACACATCCTCTATACCGTACTCAATTTCCAGGACTGGTGTAGACACCTCCGGCGGTGGATGGATCGATGAATTCCCAAAAACAATGGCTACTCCCTTCCCATTGGGTATTTCACCATCTGATGCAAGGTGGATGAAACTACCTTTACTTGGTGCAACCACGGCCGCCCCAAAATTAGGTTAAAGGTCGCAGGAATTTCTAAGATGTGAAAGTCTACCTCATGCTGTCCCGGCCCAACCTTGGTCTGAATTCTCACTATCCCCATTACTTCTCTGCTTGTGTTGTCATATGCCCGAATCACCTGGGCAGTCGGCACAAAATCTGCGGTCTTTAAACCGATTGCATATGATGTCCTTACTAGGCACACATTGATGGCGGACCCTGTGTCAACAAGCACCACGGGTATCCATTTGTTTCTGCCAAACCAAGGCAAATGCAAATGCTCTAATACATAGCTCAAAACATGAGGAAATGAAGCATGCAAGGGGGAAGATGACCCCAAATAGAAAAGAGTCCTTAAACAAACATGTTTAGAAGATCAAAACAAGACTTTTTCTAGTTTATGTCGAAGTCCAAAAATGCTTGCTAATAAGGCTAATCAATGGAGCAAAATAATGCAAGAAAAAGGGAAATGGAGACTCACCCTTGAAGATCAGGTTTCCAGCAACTTCTGAACCAAGATGGGAGCTCCTTAACCCCTGGAAATCAGCTCCAAGATGCTTGGATGGATGGTAGAGGTGGTAGGCTATGAGGTGTAGTGCAAGTGGTGAGAGAATATTAGGGTTTGGAGCTTAAAGAAGAGAGCTATGGAGGGTGGAGTTTATATGCCTTAGCAAAAAATGTTGAACCCATCCAAATGAAGACAAGCCTCTCCTTTATAGAGGAGAGGCTCTAAAGCTTTTCTAAGAAGCCTCAAATATCCTCCATACACGTGTATGGAGGATGGTCCAAATGCCTCCCAGCTGGCATAGCTGGATTGCATTCAGAGAGAGCAAAAAGCAAGAAGCAGGCCGACCAGTTCAAGGAGAAATGCTGGCCGGCCACCCCAGAAAGGTGGCCTCCCAGATGAGTGCAACACAGCTGTATGGTGGAAAACGAGAAAATGTGACCCAAGAGAGAGAAAAACCAGCTTTTTAGCAAGGTTCAAAAGGGTCAAGAAGAATTACTGGTCGGCCTACCTATATTGGTGGCCTCCCAGATGAGCACAACACAATGGTGGTATGAAAAGCCAGAAATTGTGGCTCAAAAGTGAGAAAAACTAGCTTTATGTCAGAAAAATCGGCTTTAGGAGAGAGAAAAAGAAAAAACTGGTTTCCAAGGGGAAAAGGTGGCCTCCCACCATACTACCACCTCCCTAACAATGAAAATAGGGTCCCTACCAAAAATGGACCAAGACGGATGTAAAAAGAGGGTTCGGGGGCTAAAAAGCGCAGTCCGGGCCCCGAAAACAGGCTGTTAGGCATCGGAAGTGGCGTGCGACCACATAGGTGGCCTCCCGGGCCACAGTGTCCCTCAAAAGGGAGGAAACAAGGTGTGTACCAAAAATTGGAGCAAACGGAGGTAGTTAAGCGATCCCGATCCAAGGCACACGGCCGACGGCCCAAAAAACCGGAAACTGGGCTCCAAACGGGTCAAATGGCCTATGACCACGAAACGTAGCCTATGGCCATTGAGAGATGGTCTATGAGACCTCTCCCTCCCTTCGGGAAGAGAAAACAGAAAAAGCAGGACCTGGTTTGCAAACCGAGGCAAAGCACAAAAGAGCCCCGAAGTCCGGAGGCAAGGCTCGCAGCTGAGACTCCGCAACCTCAGAACGAGCACAATATGCAACATCACCGAGCGCTCAGTTGGTGATGTCAGAGTCTTAAGGTCGGTCAAAAATGGGGTGTCTACAAGGAACAATTGTGTGTTCAATAGAGCCCTCTTCCATCTCTGTGTAGATGTCCAAAACATTCTTCACTAACGCTTGATCAATCTCCTGTCCTTCACGCTCTTGATCAATTCGAAACATATCACATGGATGGGTCAAAATTGTTTATGTATTAAGATAATTTAATCCAACAACCATTTAATAAATAGTTGTAGACGCGCCCTTGGGCCTCACTATAGTTCGGACTCAATTTGTGTCACGGTCCTGTATCTAATCTCGCGGAGTGCAATGCAAGACCGATGAATCATCAAAGAGTCCAAATCCGGCAAATCGTTTTTGAAAACAGATTTTTTTGAAAGAAGTGCCAAACATGGACTGCTTTGCCAGATATAGAGTCGCCACCTAAATATTTTATTTTGGGAAATTTAGGAAACCCTGGCTCGTTGCCTAAGGCCACGTGTCCGTTATCACCAAAGTTGCCTCGGCTCGGGAACTTGGGTACGATTGGGGAAGGTCACTTCGTGAGCACCCCCGCTCGCCCGATCAAAGATCGGCCTCTACTAACCATGATATCTAGTTTTGAGAACATTATGCGTTCTTATTTCGGTTATTAGCCTAGAATTACTATGTGATGCGCACAGCATACAAGTATAGACTGGATTGCCTGAATTGGAACAAAACATTTCATGTTTGTTTCGAAAAATGGTTTGCTACTCACAAGTAGACTAAGACGTAGATTTGCCACCCTCAGGTGGGCTTAGAAAACATGATGATCTTCCACTCTCAAGTGGGCTTAAAATTCACAATTGATGAATTGTTCCAATTCAGATAACCCAACCTTCACCCACAGGCATTCAGGCAATTATATCACATAAGCAGTTAGCCTCATGGTAAGCATGCTATCATGGCAGTCACTCACACACATACAAGGATGCTAAAGCATAAATACTTACCGAGTACTCCAAGCCAAAATAGAAGCTATGTTAGAAATCCATGCATGATCCTAACTATACAGAAGTGCCTAATGCAACACATGCAAAAATGCAACTACAATAGGCTCGGCTATTCTAAAATGACATGTGAAATGCTACAGCTAACAAGTATTCAACTCGGAATTGAGATACAAATGCAATTAGTATGATGCGCCGAGCCCGGTGCATGCAAGACAGATGAATGATGTGAACATGCAAGCATAAGTATGCTAATTGAAACATGCCCTAATCTAGCCATCATAAGCTGGTAAATAAAAGAGAGAAAGACGTGAGGTTGGAAGACATGCATCACACACACGCACATTTATTACAGTTGTGCCCTCGCTCGGAGGGTCCGAATAAATAATATAGTCCGAATAATAATTACAGTCCGAATAAGTATAAAATCCTAATTAATTAACAATTCAACTAGGAAAGCAAGTAAATTAGCATGCAAATCCATGGACCTCCTCAGCTCTGTTCCGAATGATGAAAGATGCATGCTCGAGTTGCCTTGCGCGGAAATCCATTGCAATGCCTCGATTCAACTCTATTTGCGATTAATGTCGGAATGCTGTGCAAGGCTTTAGAAAGCTGCTAATTTCTAATTTGCTGCAACAGAGAGCAAGAAAGGGGGTGCAGCAAAGTATTTTCACATATGTATGCATGACTACTCTTCAGGGAGTGTAGTCCTTGATTCTCGTGCCACCAATCACGCATCTCGATGCATGATGGCCGAGGAGTCGAATTGCACGACTCGATGTGAAATGAATGCACATATAAACACAACAAGACCTAAACTCCATCATGGGTAATCCGGAGTGTCGGCGACCGGGAATTGAGACACGTTCCGTCACTCGGAGTATGAAACATCCCTCGTTTCCCGTGCTTGGGCTAACTTCTATCCCAAACACAATGCAAATAAGATGGCGTACACAATGCGACTAACATACAACCTAGCATATGCAATGCTATGAAATGACATACACAATGCACGATGGACTTACACCAACATGAGTGGACCTCAGCCACACCCACATCAGCGGCCGTTAGATGAAAATGAGATAACCGAAATGCGTGCACACATGCACAAATACCAAGGACCGAACCTAAGGCATCAAATGCCACTCTACCAAAGCATGGCAAGGGATGAAAGATGCAATACAAACATGCAATTTCCAGCACTGAAATATGATGCGCAATGGTCCCGAAACATGCAAACATGGCACATAATGCAAGCTAGGGGGCCCAGGTACCGAAACTAGTGAAGTGCGTTACTCTAGAGGCACCCAAAACAATGTACTAATGGCAAAATCAACCCCAAACAAACCCTAGGCAGGTCTGAAACAGTGGGGAAATGGCCTAGAATGATGGCTCGGAATGCAACGAAATGGAGCTCATTTAATGGTCGGAAAACAAAGCATACAAGCCCGACTCTCATACGCATTTAAAGAGTACAAAACATGGCAATATGGAATTAACATAGGCTCTGAAATGTGATGCAAAACGACCCCAAAGCATGAAAATACCTCAGCACATGCATGCAATGGACCTCAAATCTCAAAGTTAAGCATGGGTATTGAACTACAAGTATGCAAAACCAACATCATTCGACCATGAGACCCAAAAATAGAGCTAGGGCAGTCCAAAATAAGCACATTATCAGTTTAAGACATGGCCAAAATGTGCTAAAATCAAGGTCCAACAAAGCATGCAAAGAAAGCTAGTGAACCATGAGTTGTTCTACAACTATATGAAGCATATGAGGGCTCACCAAACCATCCAAAAACAGATGTATTCCATGTCAAAATATGCCCAAATAACCACTGAAACTCAGTCAATGCATGCAAAAATGATGGGCTCCTTTGAAAGGCCAATAAGAGGGTTACTCTACACATATATGATGGACATCAATGATGGAAAAACCACCTCTGGAAATGGGTTATAACGGCCCTAAAACTCACCAAAAAGGCCCTGAAATCAACCTAGGAAGCATGCAAATGAAAGACCCTTTGAAAGGCCTTGAGTGGGATTGTTCTACACATGCATCATAGACATAAAATATGGCCAAAGGGGCTCTGGACAGAGTCAAGGAAGACCTTGAAACTCACAAAATAGGGCCTGAAATGTGACTTCACAACATGTAAAATGGAGCTCCTTTGGAAGGCCAATAAAGCTAGTAAAGAGAACAAGGGGTGAGAGGGTCACCCCTCTCTGATTTTGAAGCTCAAAAATACATATTGGCTACCGAAAATCCATTGGATTTCAGTGGCCAAAAGGCCAAACCAAGGCCAATGCGAATGTTCTAATGCATAGCCCTAAACATGAGGAAATGGAGCATACAAGGGGGAAGATGACCCCAAACAGAAAAAGTTCTTAAACAAACATGTTTAGAAGATCAAAAAAAGACTTTTTTCAGTTTATGTCAAAGTCCAAAAATGCTTGCAAATAGGGCTAAAGAATGGAGCAAAATAATGTCAAAAATGGGGAAATGGAGACTTACCCTTGTAGCACAGCAATGCAGCAACTTCTGGACCAAGAAAGTGAGCTCTCAACCTCTGAAAATCAGTCCCAAGGTGGTTGAATGGATGGTGGAGGTGGTAGGCTAGGAGGTGTAGTGTAAATGGTGCAAGAACAAAGGGGTTTTGGAGCTTGGAAGAGAGAGATATGGAGGGAAGTGTATGTATGCTCTAACCAAAGGGTTCAACCTTTGCAATGGAAACTCAGCCCCTCCTTTATAGAGGAGAGGTTCTAAAGCTTCTCTTGGAAGCTTCAAATATGGAGGATGGTCCAAATGCCTCCCAGCTAGCACAACTGTGATGCATTCAGAGAGAGCAAAAAGCAAGAAACAGGCCGACCAGTTCAAGTGGTCGGCCGGCCACTCCCCCTTGTCGGCCGACCAGGGGTCAAAAGGTTCAAGGAGAAATGCTAGCCGGCCACCCCAGAAAGGTGGCCTCGCAGATGAGTGCAACACAGCTATATGGTGGAAAATCAGAAAATGTGACCAAGGAGAGAGAAAAACCAGCTTTTTAGCAAGGTTCAAAAGGGTCAAGAAGAATTACTGGTCGGCCTATCCATATTGGTGGCCTCCCAGATGAGCACAACACAATGGTGGTATGAAAAGCCAGAAATTGTGGCTCAAAAGTGAGAAAAACCAGTTTTCTGTCAGAAAAATCGGCTGGAGGAGAGAGAAAAAGAGAAAGCTGATTTCCAAGGGGAAAATGTGGCCTCCCACCATACTACCACCTCCCTAGCAATGAAAATAGGGTCCCTACCAAAAATGGACCAAGACGAATGCAAAGCGAAGGTTCGGGGGCCAAAACGCGCAATCCGGGGCCCCAAAAACAGGCTATTAGGCATCGGAAGTGGCGTATGACCACGAAGGTGGTCTCCCGAGCCACAGTGTCCCTCTAAAGGGAGGAAACAAGGTGTGTACCAAAAATTAGAGTAGACGGAGGTAGTTAAGCGGTCCCGAACCGAGGCACACAGCCGACGGTTCCGAAAACCGGAAACTGGGCTCCAAACGGGAAAAATGGCCTACGACCACGAAACGTAGCCTACGACCACTGAGAGATGGTCTACGTGGCCTCTCCCTCCCTTCGGGAAGAGAAAATAGAGAAAACAGGACCTGGTTGGCAAACCGAGGCAAAGCACAAAAAAGACCCGAAGTCCGGAGGCAATGCTCGCAGCCGAGACTCCGCAACCTCAGAATGAGTACAATATGCAACATCACCGAGCGCTCAGTTGGTGACATCTAAGTCTTAAGGTCGGTAAAAAATGAGGTGTCTACAATAGTATTAATCAACCGGATTGAATAAGGTATGAGATTGACAAATCAATCTCGCCAAACCATGTACTTTATTAAACTCTTTTTCAATGGGTGGTGGTGGTGGCGATGTTTGAATTTTGAATTTGTAAATGAAATTCTTTTTTTTTTCCCTTTTTTTCTTTTTTCCTTTACAAAATTTCTAATCAAATTTAAAATTTAAATACAACTTAAAAGATGGCTAAGTGAACCTTCCCAACCAAAATCAAGTAAAAAGTAAGGATTTAAATTATATGAAAAGTTAGAGATTCAAACATCAAGGTAGACTAATGGTTAAAAGTTTCATTCTCCACTTTTCCTTGAGGTCATCCCAAGACTTAGATCCGATAATTACCTGATATATGTGAGATAGACGGGTTACATGTATTGGGAGAATTAGTTAGGTGAAAGACAAAGTCGTGAGGGACAAAAAAAAGGCAGTCATGAAGGCTAAATTTGGTGAGGTGTAAGGGGGAGAAGAAAAAAAGAAAAGAAAAAGAAGACAATTAGCCTTGTTAAACTACAATGAGGATACAATTACATTCATTTCAAAATATTATGAAACAAAACATACCATAGATATTACAACATCCCTCACTTGATCATTCATTTCCCCGTAAACCTAAACATGAAAAAAAAAAATTGTTAGAATAATTTATGTAGAAAACCAAACAACTTTTAACAACAAAAAATGGCATTGTCTCACTAAAAAATGAGCGAATTTACATACACATAATTAAATTTAAAAAATATATCAAGAATGTATTTACACAATGGGGTGTACTTGAGTATTTTTATTTACCAACATTCTCATAATTTTTATTAGAAGTAGGTATCAACATGTTAACATATTCATTCTTGATATTTTTCGGTAACTTAACTTTAGTTAATTACACGGAGTACCCTTACACTTTTACTAATTTAATTTAGATAATTTATTTTCAATTGTGACAATTAACCTCTCACACTTTAAGTCTAATCATAAGGTTAACAGAACTTATTATGTAAGTGATACATACCATTTTCAATTCCTCATTTGCTCCCCTACACTTTTACTAGAATCTCATTTTAATCTTTACACTTTCACCAAAAGCTCACTTTTGAGTCTTGACCTTCCATTTTTAATTTTTGTCCGCCTCACAAATGATAGGTGAACGGAATAATAACATTATAAGTTGACTTAAAGTGTAAAATGTTGATTATCACAATTAATAATAAATGGACCAAAATAAGATTTTAATAAAAATACATAAATACTAAAATTGTATTTGGATCATGAATTTGGATAGAATTTAGAGAAAGGAAAAGAGAAATAGAGAAAAAAATACCTTATATTTCCCTCATCTTTTTCTTCCTCCTTTTCAAATTTCTATTTAAATTTATAATTCAAGCACATATAAGTCTAAGTAACCCTTTAATGCTATGTCAAAAATATATAATTATTAGTAGCATTACCAACCAGTTCATAGAAGGTCATGAATCTAGTCTCTAGCAGTTTGCGGTGAGGTATCTATCAAAAAATTTTAAAAATCTTGACAGCCAGTGAGTCATAACCTTGTGTTATTCCATCTTTTTGCTAGTTCTTGTAACAAATTCTCATCTTTCTTTTCCCTTAAAGATGGTAGTACCTAACAACAAAAAATAAAAAAATAATTATATACCTAGTCAGAGAAATTTCAGTGTGCACTCTTTAAAAAAAAGTAATCAGTGTGTTTAATTTCAATTTTCTGAATTTAATTTTTCGAAGATTAAGTTTTTTTTATTTTTTATATTTTTTTTCTTTTAGGGAATATTTTTAAAATTTCAAGCAAATTTTTTTTAAAAATTTGTTAGATGCACCTTACTTAGATATATCTAAATAGTAAAATATTTGTGAAAAAATATTTTAAAAAATTAATAAATACACAAAATACAAAAAATATACTGAATTTTTGTACTTTTTTTTTTGTTATTTTTTGGTATTTTGTGAATTTTTTAAAGTTTTTTCCAAAAATATTATACTTTTAAGTGTATTTATGTTAAGGCTAAAAATTAAAAAAAATTGCTTAAAATATTAAAAAAATTAAGTAAAAATAAAAAAATACGAAAAACGAAAAAGTAAAATTTTCTGAAAAGTGAATTTTGAAAACTGAAACTAAACAGAGTGATTTTTTTTATGAGAAAAATTATTAATTATTTGATATATGTTATGATATTTTAAGATAAAATTACAAATAAATATTGAATGATGTGGCTTTTGACTTATCATTTTAGAACAAAGTGTCTATTTCAAGGACATATAATTACAGAAATGCCATCCTACATAATCTTGCATAAAAATTCTGTTTCATTAGCATTTCACAAATGATATATGTACAAAATATTTATGCTAACTTTTTTCACAAGGATGTTGTGACATTGGAATTTTAGAAAATACAAGCCACTTTGATGAGCTTTTGTTTTAAAATGAAACAAATAAAATAAAAAATACTCATCACATTATTATGAATTGATTTTACATTTTTTCAAATATATTTTTTATTGAGAATAGCTATGGCACAAATAAATTCATCCATGTCTAGCATTATTGACTCTCATATTTTTTTTAATCAATAATCATTCATATCTCTTATACATTGTTGATTCTAAAAAGTAAACTTTTATATATATATATATATACATACATACATATTTTAAGTTAAATCATATATAAAAGTTTACTTTTTAGAGTCAATAATGTATAAGAGATATGAATGATTATTGATTAAAAAAAATATGAGAGTCAATAATGCTAGACATGGATGAATTTATTTGTGCCATAGCTATTCTCAATAAAAAATATATTTGAAAAAATGTAAAATCAATTCATAATAATGTGATGAGTATTTTTTATTTTATTTTTTTCATTTTAAAACAAAAACTCATCAAAGTGGCTTGTATTTTCTAAAATTCCAATGTCACAACATCCTTGTGAAAAAAGTTAGTATAAATATTTTGTACATATATCATTTGTGAAATGCAAATGAAACAGAATTTTTATGCAAGATTATGTAGGATGGCATTTCTGTAATTATATGTCCTTGAAATAGACACTTTGTTCTAAAATGATAAGTCAAAAGCCACATCATTCAATATTTATTTGTAATTTTATCTTAAAATATCATAACATATATCAAATAATTAATAATTTTTCTCATAAAAAAAATCACTCTGCTTAGTTTTAGTTTTGAAAATTCACTTTTCAGAAAATTTTACTTTTTCGTTTTTCGTATTTTTTTATTTTCCCTTAATTTTTTTAATATTTTAAGAAATTTTTTTAATTTTTAGCCTTAACATAAATACACTTAAAAGTATAATATTTTTGGAAAAAATTTTAAAAAATTCACAAAATACCAAAAAATACAAAAAAAAAAAGTACGAAAATTCAGTATATTTTTCATATTTTGTGTATTTATTAATTTTTTAAAATATTTTTTCACAAATATTTTACTATTTAGATATATCTAAGTAAGGTGCATCTAAAAAAATTTTAAAAAAAAAAATGCTTAAAATTTTAAAAATATTCTCTTAAAGAAAAAAAATATATAAAAAATAAAAAAACTTAATCTTCAGAAAATTGAATTCAGAAAATTGAAATCAAATACACTGATTACTTTTTTTTAAAGAGTGCACACTGAAATTTCTCTGACTAGGGATATAATTATTTTTTTTATTTTTTGTTGTTAGGTACTACCATCTTTAAGGGAAAAGAAAGATGAGAATTTGTTACAAGAACTAGCAAAAAGATGGAATAACACAAGGCTATGACTCACTGGCTGTCAAGATTTTTTAAATTTTTTGATAGATACCTCACCGCAATCAAAAGACTACCCAAACTGCTAGAGACAAGCTTCATGACCTTCTATGAACTGGTTGGTAATGCTACTAATTATATATTTTTGACATAGAATTAAAGGGTTACTTAGACTTATATGTGCTTGAATTATAAATTTAAATTGAAATTTGAAAAGGAGAAAGAAAAAGATGAGGGAAATATAAGGTATTTTTTTCTCTATTTCTCTTTTCTTTTCTCTAAATCCTATCCAAATTCATGATCCAAATACAACTTTAGTAGTTATGTATTTTTATTAAAATCTTATTTTGGTCCATTTATTATTAATTGTGATAATCAACATTTTACACTTTAAGTCAACTTATAATGTTATTATTCCGTTCACCTATCATTTGTGAGGCGGACAAAAATTAAAAATGGAAGGTCAAGACTCAAAAGTGAGTTTTTGGTGAAAGTGTAAAGATTAAAATGAGATTCTAGTAAAAGTGTAGGGGAGCAAATGAGGATATGAAAATGGTATGTATCACTTATATAATAAGTTCTGTTAACCTTATGATTAGACTTAAAGTGTGAGAGGTTAATTGTCACAATTGAAAATAAATTATCTAAAGTGTTAAATTAGTAAAAGTATAAGGGTACTCCGTGTAATTAACTAAAGTTAAGTTACCGAAAAATATCAAGAATGAATATGTTAACATGTTGATACCCACTTCTAATAAAAATTATGAGAATGTTGTTAAATAAAAATACTCAGGTACACCCCATTGTGTAAATACATTCTTGATATACTTTTCAAATTTAATTAGGTGTATGTAAATTCGCTCATTTTTTAGTGAGGCAATGCCATTTTTTGTTGTTAAAAGTTGTTTGGTTTTCTATATAAATTATTCTAACAATTTTTTTTTTTCATGTTTAGGTTTACGGGGAAATGAATGATCAAGTGAGGGATGTTGTAATATCTATGGTATGTTTTGTTTCATAATATTTTGAAATGAATGTAATTGTATCCTCATTGTAGTTTAACAAGGCTAATTGCCTTCTTTTTCTTTTCTTTTTTTTCTTCTCCCCCTTACACGTCACCAAATTTAGCCTTCATGATTGCCTTTTTTTTTGTCCCTCACGACTTTGTCTTTCACCTAACTAATTCTCCCAATACATGTAACCCGTCTATCTCACATATATCAGATAATTATCGGATCTAAGTCTTGGGATGACCTCAAGGAAAAGTGGAGAATGAAACTTTTAACCATTAGTCTACCTTGATGTTTGAATCTCTAACTTTTCATATAAGAGTCGCAAGTCTCAGTACAATTTAAATCCTTACTTTTTACTTGATTTTGGTTGGGAAGGTTCACTTAGCCATCCTTTAAGTTGTATTTAAATTTTAAATTTGATTAGAAATTTTGTAAAGGAAAAAGAATAAAAGGGGAAAAAAAAAGAATTTCATTTACAAATTCAAAATTCAAACATCGCCACCACCACCACCCATTGAAAAAGAGTTTAATAAAGTACATGGTTTGGTGAGATTGATTTGTCAATCTCATACCTTATTCAATCCGGTTGATTAATACTATTTATTAAATGGTTGTTGGATTAAATTATCTTAATACATAAACAGTTTTGACCCATCCATGTGATATGTTTCGGATTGATCAAGAGCGTGAAGGACAGGAGATTGATCAAGCATTAGTGAAGAATGTTTTGGACATCTACACAGAGATGGAAGAGGGCTCTATTGAACACACAATTGTTCCTGAGCTTCCAAATTGACTACAAAACAACAAATGTTAAGGCATTCCATATTTGAAGTTCCTTCTTCCTGATTCTAGTGCCAATCCACCAATCAAATAAATCCACCACAGAGCCTAGGCATACCCAGTATAAACCCCACAGAGTTTCTTGTTACTTGCAACACACAAGCCAACATAAGTTGTTGGAGGTCTTTGCAGCTTCAAAACCTTGTGCAAAAATTACTATTATAATATTTTTCTTTTCTTTTTTTTTTCTTTTTATTCTCTAAATCACATGAGAATGGAATTTAAGACCTTGCTTATTAGAAAATCCTATTCTTTCAAAAGTTTTACACATAATTATAATTATCTATTAAAATGATAGGACAACAATATTTTTATAATTGACACATTTTGATGGTTTATTTTTTTGTTTTTTGTTTTTTTAAATGATGCACCCACAACTTAACAATATCATTCTGTATAATATTTTGTTTGTAAAGGTAACAATATACAAATAAAATTTATATACACAATGATGTGTCGTGTACATATATTCACTCTTAAAAGTAAAGAAATTCATCATTTAAGTTCAAAATTATAAAAATGCCATTGTCACATCATTTTATACAAAAAAAAAAAAATTTAATGTTACCAATATAATTTCATTGAAATTTAATTTGAAACTGCATGTTGTTTCTCATTCTCAGTTCTTGTTTTTTATCACAGGTTGTAGAACATGAATTGCTCTTTGTATTTGCAAAGAAAAAACAACTTGATAGTGAGGCTGCATAAATTGATGAGTGGGCCATCTATTTCTTTCCTTTTATTTTTTATTTATTTATTTCTTATTCCCTTTTTACTTTGATGGGTGATATTGAGAATTGTTTATGGCATTGAAGGACTAAAGTACAATAAAACCAAAATTTCTTGAAGCTTTAAAGCACAAAGTGCAAACAACAATGTAATAAATAAATACGCAATTGTGCAATTTTATATGTAATTTATGTCATTTTAGTTGCGTCGTGATTTGTATGATTTGATTTAGCCGATTTTTATAGTAGGTTTTGTGCGGTGGTAAAGTTGCTATTAAAATAATATTGTACTCATGTTCAAATGTATTAAAAATCTAATAAATTTTACTAAATTATCATAGTCATCTTGAGTGATACAATTAGCATAGCAATTTAACTAATTTTTATTCTATTTTTTTTTATTGAATCAATGGGGTTAATATTTTAAATAATGAGTGTAACATTTTTTTTTTTTTGATCGGCAAAAACAAAATCTTTATTGATGAAACATACAAAGTATGAAATATTACATCGATAAAGAGGAGCTTGGAGCTAAGAAAAAGCTCCAAGCGCCAGTTGGTGAGGAATCAACAAAATAGAGCAAGAGAAAAGACAAACAGATAGATAAACTAGTCTATAAGTTGGAGCTAAGAAGCCAAACTGGTAGATAAACTGGTAGGAGCCAAAACTGATAGTAACAGCCAAACTGATAGTAAAACTGATAAGCACCGACTTTTCCAACTTTGACAAGCTTTGCTTACATTAAACAACTGAAACATTGGAGCCATAAACATTTCAGCCTTCCCAAACAATTCAGCCCATAAACCATTTGCCTTCAAAATGAACACATAAATAGAACAATCAAGCAGCCTTCCCATAACTATGCAGAACCTCCATAGCCGACCAAAATTCAAACACAGATAGGAAATCTCCCACACTACTCACCAGATCAACACAGCACACACCAACTAGGCAGCATAGCAGAACAACATACACCAACAGAGCACTACAGCAACCACCAACTAGGCACCATAGCAGAACAGCATACACCAGCAGAACAGCATACACCACACTACTCACCAAATCAACCCAGCACACATCAACTACTCTTTATTTTATTAATTGACATTATAATCTGCATTTGTTCTATTTTTAGTCCAGCACGTCTTACTGAAGCTTGTCCAATCTTGGTTCCAATTTTCTTGAACAATGATTATCTCTGAGAGTCTGCCATGTTCAGCAGGTACCAGCCAGAATTGATCAGTCAATCTACAAAACCATGAAATACCAACAACAAAACATGAGCATAGCAGAGGCAGCCCCAATCTTGAGCCCAACAACATCCACACAGTAAGCATTACAACCCCAAACTTCAACCCAGAGCATCAACATAGCATCAACACAGCACTTGGAGCAAACTGGACAACAGCATTACAAAACCCATTCCAAAACAGAGCAGCAACCATAAATTAACAAATCTAGCATTACAGCATGAGTGTAACATTTTGATCAATTTAATGTTAATAAAGATTAATAATTTTTTAAAAAAATTATTAACTTTTCGTATCATCTTATATTTTATCATTGTAATGAATCTCTCTATTTATATCTACTATATTCATATAACAATGGCATGTGTAATGGACAGATCTAGAGAGATAAGGCATCATCATCCTTTCTTTACCTCGACCCTCACCTGTGACGAAGTTTGCCTCTATCTCCATCTCCATCATCGCCGCCATCTCCGATGATCTCAGATCGATCGAGATCTCAAATCGAACATCCAACAACCTGTTACGGACAGATCTAGAGAGATAAGAGATCTTGATAAATCGACAAATCAATAAATCGTCGAGCTTTAGCATAACCAGCATTTGAAATAGAGGTTTGTACCCCTTCGAACTAGGGTTTGAATCGACAGATTTGTGTGTGTATGTTCTTGAACTAGTGTCCTTCAAGTGCATTCTTTGTCTTCATGTGAGATTTTATGTCACATTTTCGTATTGATCGATTTTCTCTTTGTATGGTGATACTTTCTATTGTATTTGTTGTTTGTTGATGCTGTGTTTTTATTTTTATTTTTTGCTGTTGGTAAATTAATAGGGAGGAGTTTATGAAGTCGTTCATAGAGAATTTTCTTGATAACAAATTGATTTCAGTTGTGAGATATGAAACTTTGATATAGATTTCAATTTACAAGCCTTGTTTGATGTTTATTGCATAATGAACTTTCTCATCTTATGTTTGGTTATAGAGAAAACAAAGACAAGTTACATAAATTGAAAGGCAAGATTTAAAAGTTTTCTATTGTTTTGACACTTATTCTAAAATGGAAAATTGATACATTTTCCTTTCTTCTATCCTATCTACAAGTAAAGAGTTGATAATGATGATGAAGAAACAAATTGCGGCAGATAGGAGGAGAAGAGATGATAGTCACAAAATTAAACAGATGATAGTCACAAAATTTTCTTATGGAATTTTAAAGTGGCATTTTTCCACTCATATTCAGCATGAATGTTTAGAATATTAATTTTGTTGCTGCTGTTGTTGTTGCTGCTGATGATGATGATGATGATGAATCTGTGCTGTGATGATGATGAATCTTTGTTTATGGAATGATTTTAACAGATAATGGGTGATAAAGAAGAAACAGATTGCAACAGTAAGAGATGAAAGATTTGAACATATAGGAAAATAATAAATTTTGGATAGACATAACAAATTTGTTGTAATTGATTTTCAACAGGTAAGATAATAGATTTGTTCAAATATTGTGGAAAATTGAACAGATAGACAAAAAAATTAGATAGATAGACAGAAAATTGGACAGGTAGGATTTTATTTAGACAAATATTTAAATAGATAAGGAAAATTTGAATTAAAAAGGTTAAAAAATTAAATAGAAAGGGTAAAAAACATTGAACAGATAGGAAAAAATTTGATGGTCAATGAAAAGTCAAACAGATAAAAAAAAGTCAATGGCGTAAATTGAAAACAAAATGTCCTACAGGATTTCTCACCAACAAAAGATATCCACTAGATCAAATGCCTTAGAGGCTCTCTAAATTGGATTTATCACCAATTTTCTCTTATTTATATCTTAAAATAATATAAACAATATTTTCATTTAAAGTTTTTTATCAAATAATATATAGATATACACTACAAGAAAAAACACTTTTGGCGACCATCTATTTTTTTTTGTCGCAAATAGTCCACTTTCTGCGACTAAAATTTAACTTTTGGCGACCACAATTTTTTGGTCGCGGAAAATCACCTTTTGGCGACCAAAAAAAAAAGTTGGTCGCGAAAAGTCTACTATTGGCGACCAAAAAAAAAAAGTTGGTCGCAGAAAGTATGCTATTGGCGACCAAAGGATTTTTTGGTCGCGGAAGATCACCTTTTGGCGACCAAAAAAAAAAGTTGGTCGCGAAAAGTCTACTATTGGCGAGCAGAGGCTTTTTTTGTCGCGGAAGATTACCCTTTGGCGACCACAAAAAAAAGTTGGTCGCGGAAAGTTATGGCGGGATAAATTTTTTAAAAAATGATACTACAGTAATTACATGCTATTTTTTTATTTAGGCATTAAAAGTTTTATAAAATAATATATAACCCAAATTTTATGGGTTATATATTTTTCTTGTCAAATATGAACAAGAAATATGTTATTGGCAGAGTGGATTGGGTGCATGGTGACTCCTTGGTCAGGAGTTCAAGTCCTAGGGAGCATGAAAGAATTATTTTTTTTGGGTCAAGACACTGACTTTTGGCGACCAACTTATCTTTGGTCGCTAAAAGTTTACTTTTGGCTAATTTGAATTGGACTTTCCGCGACAAAAAAAGTTGGTCGCGAATGGTCACTTTTAGCGACCAAAGGCTTTTTTGGTCGCAGAAAACTATCTGTGACGAGGCTTTAGCGACCAACTCGCGACCAACATATTTTGGTCGCGAAAAGGTTTTAGCGACCAAATTTGGTACTTTTCGCGACCAAAATGTTGGTCACGGAAAGTGTTTTTTCTTCTAGTGATATTATTTATATATTTTAAATATATAAATAATAATTAAAAAAATCATTATCGAGCTTTGAGTCAAGCTCGAGCTCAATTAATATTAACTAGTTGAGTAGAGCTCAAGTTCGATTAGTTATCGAGCGGAGCTCGAGTTAGATAATCAAATGAGCTGAGTTTGAGTGCAACAGTATATTCAAAGTAAAAACCAAGCAATAAAATGAAATGAGAAAAATGATATTTACTTTTTGAGTGGTTGAATGATTTGGAAAAATTAATTTGTTAAAAAGTATATGTCAAAGTGATAATAATCGGGAGATACATTATGGATCCACGACCAAAGTTTCATTTAAAATATTTAAAATTCAATTTTTATAACTCAATTAAGATATACATAAAGGGCTTGTTTGATTAGTAAGGATTAATAGTTAGGGCATTAACAATTCATGAATTAGTGTATAATTGGTTATCCAGCTGAATTATTGAGATACATAATTTTCTCTCATCTAAGTTTATTTTGCAATAGATATAAAAATTTATAATCCTAATTATATGTATGGTTTGTGTTGGACCATTTTAATATCTTATATTTATTTATTGATTTATCTTTTTCATAAATGGGGTTTCATTACTTTGGTAACCTCTTGGTCATAAATGGAGGTTAAATAGAATTCATGAACTTGGTTAATGGTCATTATTTTGGTGTAACCATTTTCTTGTTTAATGGTCATTATTTTTGGTGTAACTGTAAGGTCCTAATAGCCTATAAATAGTCTACTCTTTTCTATCCATATAGATCAACTATTTTCTATACAAGAGAGATTACTAGCAAAGAAGGGTGTTTTATTGGTGGAGCTTTGGGTTCACCATCTTGTGCAGAGTTGGCCTGAACCATACGACAAGTGGTCGGGCTGTTGTATCCTGGAGGGGACAAGTCATAGTGTTGTGACTACTGCATCGGTATTTGGATTTTTCCTACCGCAGTGGGCTTGATCTCTTTAAAGAAAACGAGATATCCGTGCCTCAGCCTGATCTATTTGTATCTCATTTTCTTTGCATCATTTATCAATAATATAGTTTAGTTTCTGGTGTTTTCACCAACAATTTTAAGGAGATCAAACATGGAATAAGTACCAGAAAAAACCAATGATGGAATTGGAGATCTCAACAAGCCTTTCAAGTTCAAAGGAGTTCATTTTAAGAGGTGAAAAGGAAAAGTTCTTTTTTACCTTAGCCTTTTGAAAGTTACATATGTTCTTACCAAAAAGAATCCAAACAAAATCCCAACCGAGGAGATGAATGATGAAGACTACGAGGCCCATGAAGCAAAAGTGGTTTCCTACAATACAGATAAGTATAAATGTCAATTTTATCTCTTAAATTTCCTTGCTGATTAATTTGATGATTATTATTATGACACTGCTTACACTTTGTCTTCTATTAATTGTTGGCATGTTCGCTTGTGTCATATAAATAGTAAATATGTGGGAATCATGAGTAGTTTAGAGTTAATTCCCAAAGTGACAAAAAATTTTGAGAAATGTGAAGTTTGCAGTAAAGTAAAAATTACCAAGAGGCCTCATAAAAGTGTTGAAAAAAAATACCGAACTGCTAGAATTATTTCATACTGATTTATGTGAGTTTGAAGGAATTTTAACTCGGGGTGGTAACCGATATTTTATCACTTTTATTGATGATTTTTCAAAATACACAAACGTATATTTATTAAAACATATACGTGATGCTTTTGAGAAATTTAAAGAATTCCTTCTTGAAGTAGAAAATCAATTCGGTAAAAAGATTAAAAGAATTAGAAGTGATAGAGGCCGAGAGTATGAATCTCTTGGATTCAACTCTTTTGTTCAGTCATTGGGAATTATTCATGAGACTACTCCACCATATTCACCTTCATCAAATGGCGTAGCTGAAAGAAAAAATAGAACGTTAATTGACTTGACGAATGCTATGCTTATTGATTCAGGTGCTCCCTCAAATCTTTGGGGCGAGGCTATTTTGACTGCTTGCCATGTGATAACACAAAAAGACTAAAATTGTACCTTATGAGTTGTGGCGGGGGCATAAACCAAATCTAGGTTATTTGAGGGTTTGGGGTTGTTTAGCTTTTGTGAGGCTTGCAGATCCTAAACGACCCAAACTGGGTGAATGAGCTACCACCTGTGCTTTTCTTGGGTATGCGTTGCATAATACAACTTATAGATTTTTTTATATGGAAAATAATATTATTTTTGAATCAGGTGATGCTATTTTTCATGAAAATAAATTTCCTTTCAAATCTAGAAATAGTGGGGGTCAAATAATTTCTGAAAATATTTTATCTATGCCTAGCTCTTCTACTCCTTCTCAAGTTTTCAAGAAAAATAAAATTTTCAAATTCAACCAAGAAGAAGTGAACGACCTAGAGTTGAAAAAGATTTTGGCCCTGACTATTATCTTTACAACGTGGAAGAAATTCTTCATACGGTACAAGAAGCTTTATCATCACCTGATGCTATTTTCTGGAGAGAGGCTGTAAATGATGAGATAGACTCACTACTTTCAAATAAAACATGGAAGTTAGTGGATTTACCTCCAGGTTGTAAAACTATTGGGTGTAAATGGGTCCTTCGTAAAAAACTTAAACTGGATGGAACTATAGATAAATATAAAGCGAGACTTGCCACTAAAGGTTTTAAGCAACAAGTTGATCTTGATTTCTTTGATACTTTTTCTCTGGTTACTAGAGTTACATCCATTAGACTGTTGATTGCAGTGGCTGCAATTCATGATTTAAAAATTCATCAGATGGATTTAAAAACAGCATTTTTAAATGGACATCTAGATGAGGAGATTTACATGGACCAATCCGAAGGCTTTATGGAGCCTGGCCAAGAAAGCAAGGTGTGTAAGTTAACTAAATCCCTTTATGGTTTAAAACAAGCTCCTAAACAGTGGCATGAAAAATTTGATTACTGCATGCTTGAGAATGGCTCTAAGACGAATGAATGTGATAAGTGCATATATTATAAAACTTGTGAGAATGCACATGTGATTATTAGCCTATATGTGGATGATCTACTTATCTTTGGCTCTAATTTGCATATTATAAATGAGACTAAAAATATGCTTAATAGCCACTTTGATATGAAAGATCTTTGTGAAGCCAATTTTATTTTGGGAATTAAAATTACCAAGACTAATGATGGTATTTTTCTTGATCAGTCGCATTATGTTGAGAAAATTTTAAAGAAATATAATTTTCTAGATTGTAAACATGTTGCTACTCCTTTTAATGCAAGCATACACTTATCTGTTGTAACAAATGAAAAAGAAGTGATTAATCAAAAGGAATATGCTAGCATGATTGGTAGTTTGAGATATGCTACTGACTGTACTAGACCTGACATTGTATATGCTGTTGGAGTACTTAGCAAGTTTACTAGCAAACCAAGTCGAGATCATTGGCTAGCCATGGGAAGAATTATGAGATATTTATCTGGAATAAAAAATTATGATTTGTTTTATAACAAGTATCCTGCGGTACTTGAGGGATATAGTGATGCCGATTGGAACACTTTGTCAGGTGATTCTCTCTCTACCTTGGGTTTTATTTTTACCTTGGGTTGTGGTGCTATATGTTGGAAGTCTAAAAAACAGACGATAATTGCTAATTCTACAATGGAAGCTGAGCTTATAGCGTTAGCTTCAACATGTGAGGAAGCAAATTGGTTGAGAGATTTGTTACATGAAATTCCTTTTTGGGAAAAACCAATTCCTCCTGTGTTAATTCGTTGTGATAGCACTGCTGCTATTGGTGGAGTGAACAATCATTTTTATAATGGTAAATCTAGACCTATTAGAAGGAAACATAGTAATGTGAGAACCTATTTGAGTAATGGCATCATAACTGTGAATTATGTAAGATCTTGTGATAATCTTGCGGATCCGTTAACCAAGGCCTTGGCGAGAGTTAGGGTCCGGAATACATTGAGGGGGATGGGTTTGAAGCCTATAAAATCATAAACCATGTATGAGGATACCCAACCTAGGGACCAGAGATCTTGTAACTAGGTTCAATGGGAAGAACGAATCATATGGTGGTTGTAAAAAAAATGCACTCTTTAATATTTTGTTATCCATCTCTATGATGTAAGTGCATTTGTCCTGTAATGTTGGAGGGTTGAGTTTTTATACTTTTAATGAAATTCTGTAGCTCTTGTTGAGTGGGGTGTGTAAATTACAAGAACATCCTTTACAGATTTCACCTATGTGAGCATGAAAGTGGGGTCGCTTTCTATGAGAACAAGGCTTATTCTCAAATATGCTCATGAAAACTGGGATAAGCACAAGGCCGTAATGTGCTATCTATTAAAGCTCATGTCAACACCTGGATTGTTATGTGTGAGCAGTAATTCTTTATTTCCCCTAAGCAGTCATAGTTCAAGTCTGAGACCACTACTGACTCTGGAGTAGAGGTTGTTGTTTCACTAATGCAGGTTCAATGCAGAGCACACCTTCATGATGCATACTAATCTATCTTTGTTTGTTAATCTCTCTTATTTTTATTTTTATCCTTGTTGATATTAAAACGAGTGGGAGATTGTTGGACCATTTTAATATCTTATATTTATTTATTGATTTATCTTTTTCATAAATGGGGTTTCATTACTTTGGTAACCTCTTGGTCATAAATGGAGGTTAAATAGAATTCATGAACTTGGTTAATGGTCATTATTTTGGTGTAACCATTTTCTTGTTTAATGGTCATTATTTTTGGTGTAACTGTAAGGTCCTAATAGCCTATAAATAGTCTACTCTTTTCTATCTATATAGATTAACTATTTTCTATACAAGAGAGATTACTAGCAAAGAAGGGTGTTTTATTGGTGGAGCTTTGGGTTCACCATCTTGTGCAGAGTTGGCCTGAACCATACGACAAG
The DNA here is from genome assembly GCF_055761805.1 of Camellia sinensis. Classification (NCBI taxonomy): domain Eukaryota; kingdom Viridiplantae; phylum Streptophyta; class Magnoliopsida; order Ericales; family Theaceae; genus Camellia; species Camellia sinensis. The sequence continues at coordinate 199,460,873 of NC_138964.1, read as the reverse complement.
TGGTCAGGCTGCTGTATCCTGGAGGGGACAAGTCATAGTGTTGTGACTGCTGCATCGGTATTTGGATTTTTCCTACCGCAGTGGGCTTGATCTCTTTAAAGAAAACGAGATATCCGTGCCTCAGCCTAATCTATTTGTGTCTCATTTTCTTTGCATCATTTATCAATAATATAGTTTAGTTTCTGGTGTTTTCACCAACAGTTTGTATTATTAGTTGTAAGATTAAAAAAATTATCAATTTTGTTGAATAGAATAACTATTAAAATCTAATCCAAATAATAAATTTTGTAATCAAACAATGAAATGTGATTCCTATGAATAGTCCACCTAATCAAATAAGCCCACATATATAGTACTATTTAAAAATACATACTCACAATAACTTAATCAAAATGTTTGCCCAGCATCATAAATTCCACAACAGATTCAAAAACTACCACCATATATTTCGATGTTGAATGTGTACCGATAAGTAAAAGGGTTGCGTGTATCTTAAGAAATATATAAGTATGAAAACAAAATTTCTCTCCACATCACAACAATCAAATTGCCAATATATAAGTGAAAATTTATGTACCGACTTTGAAGAATTCAAACTTCAAAAAATTATTGTGAACCACATTATGTTGTCATTGTTAAATAAAATTATATCACAAATTGAAGTTGTGATTTCATCTTAGACATACCCTTTAAAAAAAAAAAAAAAAAAAAACCTCTATTGGGCACGACTTTCCCATCTACAATTAAAATAAAATAAAAAATTGAAAGATCCTAATATGTGGTGGACCTACAACTATCAGATTGTTAAAACAAAGTCCATCTTTAAACTAAAACTACTTTAATAACAAATAACCATTATTCATAATAATTTATTTCAAAAAATAAAAATAGATTTGAGAGAGAGAGAGAGAGAGTTTTGTTCATAATTAAAACATAAAAATAAAAAAAAATGCTTACCTTCATTTCGTAATATGAAAAACATGTAACTTCTAACCTACAAACCCCAACCTTGCTTAAGAGTACATTTTTTATCCATCAACTGTTGGGTTTGTGAATTGTGATAAGTATTGTTTACTGAACCCTGGATCCAATGGGAGATTTGGGGGTCTTCCCAAAGGGAGGGGGTCCAAGGGTACTTTAGCAATTTGCTTGTTGTTTCTGCGTCATCCTAATTCTATACTTATAAATACATGAAAGAGGTGCCTCTTGTAAGTTAAAAGAGTTGTATTGCTTTGATGATTTTTTTTTTTAGCAGCAAAAGGCCATATATTGATAAAACAAATACTATCTGGAAACAGGTAATTTGTAATAAATACGTTAGGTTCGGAAGTGGTGGTTTCCATTATCTGTTGATAATCCAAAGAGATCAAAGATCTGGGAGGATATTATGGGTGTTGCTAGGTCTAAGCCTGAGTTGGTGGAATTTTATAAAAATAACTCTAGTCTAAGGCTTGGGAACGGAAAAAAAAAAATATTGTTTTGGTTTGATAAATGGATTGGTAATGTGTGTTTGAAGGAGGACTTTCCTCGACTTTTCTCTTTATCTTCTGACAAACTTCAATCTGTAAAGGCGTTGCAGATCAGAAGGAATGCTTAGGTGGAGTGGACCCTTAATTTCAGAAGATCATTATTTCAATGGGAGATAGAGGAATTAAACAGGTTGACACTAGTGTTGCTATGTGCACCTGCTATTAGAAAGAATTTGGCTGATTGTTTGAGATGGAATACAGACCCATTAGGAGGTTTCACTGTGTCTTCAACTTATAAATGGTGTGAGAGATCTTTCGGTCCTGTTTATAAAGCAGTAAATATTATATGGAAGAATGTGTCCTTATCTAAAGCTCAATTTTTTGGTTGGTTGGTTGGTTGGCATGGAAAGGAAGAATCAAGACTTCTAGTTATTTGCAAAGAATTGGGGTTCTTGCTGTAGGGGCTAATGTGAACTGCATTTTTTGTAATCAGGAGATGGAAACTGTCAACCATGTGCTGGTCTTTTGCACTTTTGTTTGGCAGGTTTAGTCTCATGTCATCTGTTGGTGGGGCATGCAATGGGTATTACCTAGTTCTGTTGGTAGTCTAATGGATTGGTAGGTTGGTGCTATATTGAAAAAAAAGCAAAAAGTTATCTGGAAAGCTATTCCTATGGCTGTGTTATGGTCCATCTGGAAACAAAGGAATGACTGCATTTTTAATGGCATACAACCAGATCTAGTGGAGCTGTGTGAGGTCATTAAAGTCAGGGTTACAATGCGGTTCAAAGCTGCTTGTTCTGAATTAGATTACTCTATTTCTGATATTTTATACAATCTACAATAGGTGAAAAGGTGTCTTGGTTAATTGGGGATTCTGCCTGGGATAGTTGGAGATTGGTTATACTTGAGGTCTAGGTTTTGGAGACCAGTAGCAGCAGTTTGGTGGGAATATATGAAATGTTGTATCAGTAATAGAGGTTGACTGTTATGAAGCAAGTTTGGTGTCTTGAAATAGAAGTTATGCTTAGGTTTTTCTGGTTTTGAATGGTTGGTGTTTGATGCTTGGAAATGGCTGAATAGAGGATTGTTTGTTGGGTTTGAAATGGTTGTTGTTTTAAAAGGAGTTCATGGCAGCAGGGTTCTGCACAAGTTTCACTGCTCTGTTGTTGATGTTATGCTTAGGCCTTACTGTTGCTGTAGGATTATTTTGATGCTTGTATGCTTGTTTTGTTGTTCTGTTTCTTCTTTGGGTGTTTTTGATTGGCTTCTCACCAATCTTGGGTCAAGTGCTAGCATATGATTGTGCTTCCTTTGCGGTGCCAACCTAGTTGGGATTGTTAAGGTTAGGCTATGATGCTATATGCGCTCCCCTACTTTGTTGATGTAATTTTGCATGTATTATGCGTTTTTCATCAATAAAGTTTTTGTTTGCTAATAAAAAATTATTTATTTATTTATTTTGAGCCACAAAGAAAACTTTATTTATTAAAATTCAATGTACAGAGAAAAACAACAACATCAAAGCGCTGTCATATTTTATTTATTTTAAGAGTTTATCTTTGTAGTGTTGATAGCGCAAACTACAATATGTAAGGTTGGATTATACTCTTAAGGTAACAAGGAGCAACTCTTGATCCACCCAAAAATCAAAACAAAATCAATATGTATAACCTTTTAAAACTAGAAAACAAAAATGTAAAGAAAAAACTTTACTTACTTAAATAATAAATTCAAAATATAAAAGAGATGGGAAAAGATAAAATAATATAAACATATTAGAAAATTTATTGATTGAAGTATGCATTCATTGTTCTTAAGAGTAAAATTATGTTCCTCTGAGACACTTTTTTGATCGTCCCAAATATCAAATAGAGAAATAAGGATACTTTACTTTGATATAAAATAATTTTGTTATCAAATATAGAAGATACAACTCTTAACAGAACCAAACCCTCCTGTTGTATATGTTCTTGAATTTACTATTCCCAACTCTAAGATAGAATTAAGAAATAGGATATAGAAGTGGCTTAATTAGTAGGTCATTTACTTGGTCTCCTAAGACTTACCAAAACATTTTACTACCAAGGTCTCAATCAAGCCATCAATCTAGAATGCAAGGGTACTCTTCATTCTGTAAGAGTGTGGGAACAACATTCAGGGGTATCAAAAACACTGGTTAGGAGTTGCAAGTGTTCGAAGAGGTATGGTAGGGAAGAGAATTGTAGTTCAAACATGGGTACGCAGAGTGCAGATGGGAAAAAAGTCAGTGAGGAAGATAAAGATGATGATGACTGGGATGATGAGTCAACACGGAAGATGGGCCAGCCTCAGGAGGTGTCAAGACGGGAAGTGACATATGGACAAAAGGAATAGAGATGAGGTGGATAAGGAGTTACATAGGAGAATTGAAACTTTGGTGGCTGAGTCTGCTGGTAATAAGCTCGAGGGGAGGACAGAAGGTATTATGAAGATAGTTGGGAACATAAACAACGGCTATGTGTTGGATTGTCAGAAGAGTAAAGATCAGGTTGTCATGCTAGGTTTTGTAAGAAGCCTGAGTGGCTCAAGTTTACTAAAACATGGGGTGGAATTAGAAATGGAGTTGGGCCTTAGTAAGGAAGTGGGCCTAATAGGTGGGTTGGACCACACGATAAAAGGGATGGTGGTGCAAGACCTGGGCTTGAAGGATGATTTTCAAGGTGGGCCTCAAAGTGTATTAGGGCCTATGTTACGTACTTCATATTTGTCACAGACCCATGAAGGTGAAGTTTGTTCTAGATTGGAGGAACAACGAAGCAAAGGAAAGAAGAAAATAGTAAGAAAATCAAATGGAAAGAAGGTTATAGAGATGAAGTCGGGTTAGCTGGTAAAAAGATATGGCTACAAAGGGGCCACATCAAGTAAACTAGGTCCTAAAGGGGTACTATGGAGAGCAGCAGCTATGGCTTTTTCAGCATCATCTGAAAGTGAAATGGTTAGAGATAACAATGCACTTAAAGAGGCTTCTGCAACTTTACAAATATGGAAACTATTGGGAGTAAAATGCAAAGGTAATGAAGATGAGGTGTTATAAAAAATCCTGGACTTAGAGGCAAAGGATAGAGAAAGAAAGGGAAGGGGTACTGATGCTGCAAGTTGAAATGCAGTTAAAGGGGGGCTGGGTTTAGTGATATTGTTTTATGATGAAGCTAATATCATGGAATGTGAGGGGTTTGGGTAGGAAGGAAAAAAGGAGTAAAATTAAAAGCATGATGAAAGCCAGAGGAGTTGACATTGCATTGTTTCAGGAGACAAAGAAAGCTTCTATGTCAGAAATGGAGGTGAGGGAATTATGGAGTAGAGAGATGATAATTTCATGACTGTGGATGCCAAAGGAACTGCTAGTGGTCTATTATGTATATGGGATACAAGAGTGCTCCAAGTCTGATGATGCCGCTGTAGTAGACGATTCATTCTGTTATCTGGTACTTTATTCTTTTCTTTTGATTGTGTTATAGTAAATCTATATGCTCCAAATGAAATGGGGCAAATAGGGAAATTATGGGAGAGTCTGTTGAAGTTAAAGAAGGAGTCCTTGGTCTTGAGGGGTGATTTCAATTAAATCAAAAGCACTGGTGAGAGAAAATGGTGCTCTAGAAGGGATAAGGGTATGAAGGAGCTGAATGAATTCATTAACAAAAGTGAAGTGAATGATCTTCCCCTGTTAGGTAGAAGATATACATGGTACAACTCCAGGGAAAGGGAAAAATGGAGCAGAATTGACAGGGTTTTAGTGGAACTAACATGGTTGGAATCATTTAATCTAAAGTTGTAGGAGTTACCTAGAGCACTGTTAGATTATAGCCCTTTACTCTTGATGGAGGATGAGAGAGATTGGGGCCCCAGGCCGTTTAGGTTTCTGAATCCTTGGACTCTTCATCCAAATTTCTTACCTTTTATGGAAAAGTGGTGAAAGGAGCATGATGTTCAAGGCTGGGCTGGATTCAGATTATTTAAGAAGATGAAAGAGTTGAAGCTAGCTCTGAAACAGTGGAATAGTGAAGTATTTTGCAATATAAATACTAAATTGAAACAAGCAAAAGATGAGTTGCATCAGATTGATCTGGTAGCAAAGGTTAAAGAGCTTGTAGAGGCAGAAAAAGCTCGAAGAAGAGAGGTTAGTGAAGAAGCTGGCAGGTTGTATAGAATGGTGGAGTGGATGTGGCTTCAAAAATCAAGACTAAATTGGGACTTGAAGGAAGACAAAAATACAAGATATTTTCATGTGGTAGTCAAAAGTAGGCAGGGGAGAAATGAGATTAACTCCCTATCTATTGGAGATGAAGTTTTTGAAGATCCTAATAAAGTAAAGCAGGAGGTTCAAGCATATTTTCAAAGACAATATAAAGAGGAATGAAGATCAAGACTTGTGTTGGAAGGATCTTTCAAGTCAGTTAGGAACAGCCCATTTTTTGATCTACTGGAATCAGAATTTTCTGAGGCAGAGATTAGGTGTGCTATTACAGATTGTGATGGCAACAAGGCTCTGGGCTCAGATGGGTTCAACTTGGCATGTGTCCAAAAGATGTGGAAGGTAATGAAGAGTGATGTGATCAACTTTATAAGTGAATTCCATAAAAACAGTAAGTTAGTTAAAGGGATCAATAGTTCTTTTATCACTTTGGTGCCTAAAAAGGAGAATCTAGTGAGTTTAGCTAATTATCGACTAATCACTTTGGTTGGCTCATTGTATAAGATTCTATCAAAGGTACTATCCTCTAGGTTGAAGGCAGTGCTCCCTCAAATTATAAGTGAAAATCAATCAGCATTCCTAGGAGGTATGAACATATTAGATGGTGTTTTGGTAGAAAATGAGGTGGTAGATGGATAGAAGAAGTCTAGGAATTTTGAGAAAGTCTATGACTTATTAAATTGGGACTTTTTGTTTTCAATGATGATAAATTTTGGCTTTGGAGAGAAGTGGGTGGGATGGATTAAGGAGTGTATTACCTCTTCTAGACTATTTGTGCTTGTTAATGGAGCACCAACTGGTGAATTTAGTCCCCAAAGAGGGCTCAGAAAAGGAGATTCCTTGTCCCCTTTTCTGTTCAACATAGTAGCTGAGGGTTTAAATATTTTACTGTCAAGAGCTTTGGATATGGAATTGATAAAAGGGGTGAAGATTGGTGCAGGTGGGGTAGTGTTGACCCATTATAGTTTGCCAATGATTCCATCTTATTACGTGAATCTGAAGTTTTGAAAGTCAGAAATTTGAAGAGAATATTGAGGTGCTTTGAACTATTGTCAGGTCTGAGGATAAACTATCACAAAAGTGTAGTGAGTGGTGTGGGAGTTCCAGTTGAATCTATGAATGAGTTTGCATCTGTGCTAAATTGCAAAGTGAAAAATTTACCAATTAAGTATCTTGGATTACCATTGGGGGCTAAACCAAGTAGAAAAACAACTTGGAGGCGTATTTTGGACAAAGTTACAGTTAAACTAGTAGGGTGGAAAAAGGAGATTACTCTCATTTGCAGGGAGATTGACCCTGATAAAGTTTGTACTTTCTTCTCTGCCCGTATACTATCTGTCATTCTATAAAATGCCACAAGGGGTTGCAAAAGAGCTGGATAAGCTTCAGACCTCATTCCTCTGGGGTGGGTTTGAATTAAGGAAGAAGGTTCATCTAGTAAAATGAAAAGAAGTCTCTAAACCTGTTGACCAAGGAGGATTGGGGGTTAGAAGAGTTAATGAGGTGAATGCTTGCCTTTTATTAAAATGGTGGTGAAGGTTTGGAGTTGAGAGCAAAGCACTTTGGAGAAGAGTCATATGCAACAAATATAAGGTAGATGAAGGGAATTGGTGGCCTTCAGTCACCTCTAACAACAAGTGTTCAAAAATTTGGAAGGATATTGTGAAAAGTAATGAACAAAATAGCATCCTAATGGTGTTTTTTTTTTTTGGAAAATTGTCAGTTAAAAGTGGGTAATGGCCATAGAGTGAAGTTTTCGATGGATAAATGGTGTGAAAATATAAGTCTTAAAGATGATTTCCTACTGTTATATAGACTGGTAGTAAACAAGGGAGAGTCTTTCTCTGCAATGATGGAAAGGAAGGTGGTTACAGGTGAGTGGTTGTTCCAATTCAGAAAGGAGCTATATGATTGGGAAAGTGTGGAGGTTACCAGATTGATAGGTTTTTTAGAGGTTCGTCCTATCCTCTGGTCTCCCTTGGAAGATACACTGGTGTGGGAGGCTTCAAAAACAGGGAGGTTTACAGTTGAATCAGTCTATAAATTTCTGGCAGGTGGTTTTGGCAGCTATAGTAGAACAAGCAAAAGGGTGTGGGTGAAGTACATTCCTCCTAGAGTCCAATTCTTTGCGTGGCTTGCTTGGAATGGTAGACTTAAAACAACAGACTTTCTTCTTTGAATTGGTGTTCTCAATGCTAATGCATCAACCCTCTACATTATGTGCAAATCTGTGGATGAGTCAATTAATCATGTCCTATTGTCTTGCCTAGTGACTTGGAGAGTGTGGTCAAAAATACTAAATTGGTGGGGAGTACAAGGTGCACTGCCTGATACAGTGGAGGCTATTCTTCACTGGTGGGCAGGGTTTAGGCTCAGTAAAAAGAAGAGGATGATGTGGAAAGCTCTTCTTATTACAGTGTTATGGTCCGTGTGGAAACATCGTAATGAATGCTTATTTAAAGATGTTATTCCAAATGTCGAAGGTGTGTGTGATCTGATAAAGTTTAGAATGGCAGTGTGGTTCAAGGAAGTGTTTAAAGATCATAAATTCACAGTGCATGATTTTCTCTTTAACTTGAAGCATATTAGATTCTGTTTGGGTAGTGGTGAGAGGGCAGTGCTATAAGGATGCTTAGTTGTAGGGTGTCTTGCTGCTGGGATGTTTCATTTTGTTCAGTAGGGGGCCACGCAATGTGATCTTCAATTGCTGGGTGGCTTGATGAAATTGGAATCTTGGTGGAGGGTATAATTGTTAGTTTTGTTGTTGCTGGGCCTCGCAGTGTAATTTTCATTGGCTGGTGGATTGATGAAGTTGGATTCTTGGTGGAGGATATCATTGTTAGCTTTATTGTTGTTGGTACTATTATGTAATTAATTAGGTTTTGGTTGGTTATTTTGGGAGTGTTTTGGGGGGTTTATTTTACCTAGGTGCTCTTTGTGAAATTTGGTGAGGTTGTTGTATAAGTGGGTGCCTATTTTGGTGGGTTTTATGTTGGTATCTCTCCAACTTTGATGGCTTGAGCTTGCATATGATTGGGTGGTCCTCTTGGTGCCAGCCTAGTTGGGATTTGGAGGTTCACTATGATGCTTATTGCTCTTGCCTTGCTTTATTGATGTATTCATGTGCTTTACCCTTTGTTTTCATCAATAAAGTTTATTTTTTGCCGATCAAAAAAAAAAGGGTCTTAATTTTTTTAAATTAAGGGGCTTTAACTTAGTTGGCTAGCTCTTTGGCCACCAAGTCTCTTTTAAAAGTGATGTCTTAGGTTCCACTCTTAGGAGTGAAATAGGAGGGCAATATTTATTTACAAAGTATGTGGGTGCGAGTTTCAACTCTCTTCATAGTGCTAATCTGGCAACTAACCATTGACTTTTGCTAATTTAAAAACAAACAAAAAAAAGTCTCAATTTTAAAAAATATAGTGAGATAAGGTTTTAAGTTTGTTTCTAACTTTGGGGCTACCTTTGGGGGCCAATTCAAGGAGGAATAAGACATGGCAGCCTATTGTGGATAAGGTGAAGGTGAAACTATCATCATGGAAAAGGAAGCTATTATCTTTTGCTAGTAGATTGACACTTATCAAGTCTGTGTTATCAAGCTTGCCTATCTATTATTTATCTATTTTTAGAATGCCAAAAGGAGTGGTAAAGAGTATTGAGAGGTTGCAAGCTGCTTTTCTATGGAGGGGATTCAGAGTTGAAGAGAAAGTTTTATCTAGTGAAATGGATGGAAGTTACCAAGACTAAAGAGCAAGGAGGCCTGGGTTTAGGCAGAATCAAGGATTTGAGTGAGAGTTTGTCACTAAAATGGTGGTGGAGATATGGTTCTAAGAATGGTTTATAATGGAAGGGTGTTGTGTGCAGTAAGTATGATCATGATGGTGGTGGCTAGAGTCCATGTATGGTGATCTCTAGTTCGATGTCCATAGTTTGGCAAGATATACTATCCTCTGTGCTGGAAAATGGTGATCTGTATTCATTTTTTGTTAATAATTCAAAATTTGTGATAGGTAATGGAGAGAGGATTCATTTTTGATGGGATACATGGTTGATGAATGAAAAGTTGAAGGATGTCTTCCCTAAACTTTTCAGTTTATCTAAGACTAAAGATGGTTCACTAAAGCTTTTGGTTCAAACCAGAGAAGTAGCAGGGGAGTGGAATTTCTCATTCAAAAGACCTTTAAGAGCTTGGAAAGAGAAGGATGTCAGAAGACTTATTGAGGTGTTGAATGGTGTTTCCAATTTAAGGGTCAATTTAGATGATCAAGTAAGGTGGATTGTTGATTCGTCCGGATCTTTTTTAGTTTCATCTGCTAGGCGAAGGTGTGAGCTTAATCATGGCCCATCCATTAGTATCATGAAACTGTTGTGGGGGTAATGGTGCATCACCAAAGGTTAAGTTTTTTGGCTAGTTGGCTTGGAAAGGAAGAGTAAAAACAACAGCATACCTTCAAAGAATAGGAGTTCTGGATTCCAATGTAAACAATCTTTGTCCTTTTTGTAGGGAGGTAGTGGAATCTATTAATCACATACTTCTACACTGTCCTTTGGTATGAAGGTTGTGGTCTGAAATTCTAGAATGATGGAATTTGTCTTGGGTTATACTTGGGTCTGTTGGAGGCCTTTTGGAGTGGTGGTCTGGTATGAGTTTTAACAGATTTGAAAGGCGGATTTGGAAGTCTATTCATTTTACTTTCTTGTGGTCTGTGTAGAAGATCATAAATAAGTGTTTGTTCCAAGGAGTTCATCTAGATTTCAAGGGTCTTCGGGGATTATTAAAATTAGAATTGCTTTATGGTTGGAATATAACACAGTAGGGATGCCGTTTTTTGTCAATGATGTGGTCTTCAATTTGCAGCAATTAAGGTTTTGTTCAAGATAGCTAAAATGTTGCAGAGGTCTGGGTTGATTTAAGTGGGAGTTTTGTTTGTTCGGTTGGGTGCTTTTGTTCTATTTTGTTGTTTGGTTTGGTTTTGTTGGCTTCTTACCAACATCTTGTCTTGAGCTTTCATTTGATTGGGTGTCCTTCTTGGTGTCAACCTAGTTGGGATTAGGATGGGTTGCTTAGTTATTGTTGCTCTTGTCTTCTCTTTATTGATGTTTGCCCATATCTAATGTATGTTTGTTATCATCAATAAAGTTTTTTTCTTTGCCGATCAAAAAAAAAAAAAAAAAAGTTTATTTCTAACTTCAGATTGCCAAAAATCTTGAATCACTATTCTATGTACACATAATATAGAATATCTATTGCATATGTGACTGACAAATAAAATAATATTTAATAAAATTCCACAGCTAATGCAAAATCATCAATAATGTTTAATATATATAACAATGCAGCAGCAGCAGATAACTAAATTTTGTTTATAAAGAAAGGGTTCAAAAGCAAATAAAGATGATAGGAGTGAGTGAGTGAGTGAGTGAGTGAGTGAGTGAGTGAGAGAGGGAAAGAAAAAATTAATGTGTGATCTAAAAAATTATTTCATAGTGAAGTGAGGTAAGGTGAGGTGAGCTGGTAATCAAAATAAATTTAGACTACACAATAATATGTATATATATATACACACATATTCCATTTTGAAGCATCTTGGTTGATCAGATTAAAACAAAACACTAAGCAAGCATAATATAGATTATGAAATGATGAAAGTGTTCAAACACATAATTTTGAAGCATCTAAGTTGATGATATTAAAGAAAAACACAAAGCAAGCATAATATAGAGTATGAAATGATGGAACTGTCGAAACACATAATTCACCATCATCATCATATAATCAGCAGCCCATGAAAGTGACTCTCTCAAAACCCGAGATCATCTGGTAGTGAAACATCATTGAGGACATCACTAATCGCCGCCGCGGCCAAGACTCGGGCAAACCATCCTCTTTTTTTCTTCTTTGTAGGCTCAGCCTGTTCTTGCACTTGCACCAGAGCTGGAGGAGGACAAGGTGAATTATACTGCCCGGCTGCTGCTGCTGCCGCCCATATGACCGTGGACCCATGACTGGAGGAGGATAACAAGCGGTCAAGCTAGTCATCGCCGCCATAACAGGCGGCGGAGGAGACAACCCCGCTTCGACAACCTTCTCATCTTCCCACTCAAACATGAAATTGAGCGTACCGTTGGGATTTCCAGAAGGGGTTCGAACATGATAGGTCAAACTACCCTCGATCGAGCCCATCAGGTATTTAACCTTCACAAACACTTCTCCAATGACCTTATCGCTGCCGTTTTGATCGCAACAGTTGAGCTCGAACACGACGATTTTGGTCTCCGCGGACTCCTTACCTAAGTTGAAAGTGATCTGACCGTTCCAGGTCGGGTTCGTGTCACCGTCTCTGTCCACGGTGGTCTTCGGCTTTCCACCGCCAGAGATGAAGACGTACGCGCACACCTCCATCTTGTTCAAAAGTTGGACTCTCTGGAGATCTTTCGCTGATATGAACGAGATCTTCAGAGTGCGTTGATTCTTCTCCATGGTGATCTTAATTCCTCAATTCAAACGGAAACAGAACCCTAAAATGAGAGAGAGAGAGAGAGAGAGAGAGAGAGAGAGAGAGAGAGAGAGAGAGCACAGGGAGGAGAGGACTGGGGGAGTATAGACCTTTTTTGGAAGTTAGGTGGGGGAGTATAGACACTGAAGATATGGTCGTGGAAGATTGAGGCTCATTTTGGCAACAGTTAAAAAAGTAAATTTTTTTGGGAAATTATTCAATACTCTCGGAGCACCACGTGTTCATACTCCAAACCAATCATCAATTAGTTAGTCACATGTTGTCCCCCCATCTCTAACATAAATCGTGGGCCCTCGTGTCTTTTCACCAATCAAAAGCTTATGGAATACCACGTGTCCATATTCCGGGAGTACTGAATAATCACCCAATTTTTTTACCTTCAAAAGTTAGTTTTTTTAAGTTAAAAGAAGTCAGTTTTTTATTTATTTTTATTTTTTTTGGTTAAAAAAAGTGAAAAAGTAAAAAATTTAATTTTTTATTAATTTTTTAAAACACACCTGCGTTATGCTACGGATTATGAAAAAAAATATTATGAAAATAATCATGAAATGACTTCTTTTAAAAAACTGACTTCTTTTAACTTAAAAAAACTAACTTTTGAAGGTAAAAAAATTGGGTGATTATTCAGTACTCCCGGAGTATGGACACGTGGTGTTCCATAAGGTTTTGATTGATGAAGAGACACGAGGGCCCACGATTTATGTTGGAGATGGAGGGACAACATGGGACTAACTAATTGGTGATTGGTTTGGAGTATGAACATGTGGTGCTCTGAAAGTATTGACTAATTTCCCAAAAAAATTTACTTTTCTAACTGTTGCCAAAATGAGCCTCAATCTTCCACGACCATATCTTCAGTGTCTATACTCCCCGACCTAACTTCCAAAAAAAAGGTCTATACTCCCCCAGTCCTCTCCTTCCTGCGCTCTCTCTCTCTCTCTCTCTCTCTCACTCATTTTAGGGTTCCGTTTCCGTTTGAATTGAGGAATTAAGATCACTATGGAGAAGAATCAACGCACTCTGAAGATCTCATTCATATCAGCGAAAGATCTCCAGAGAGTCCAACTTTTGAACAAGATGGAGGTGTGCACGTACGCCTTTATCTCTGGTGGTGGAAAGCAGAAGACCGTCGTGGACAGAGACAGTGACACGAACCCGACCTGGAACGGTCAGATCACTTTCAACTTAGATAAGGAGTCCGCGGAGACCCAGATCGTCGTGTTCGAGCTCAACTGTTGCGATCAAAACGATGGCGATAAGGTCATCGGAGAAGTGTTTGTGAAGGTTAAAGACCTGATGGGCTCGATCGAGGGTAGTCTGACCTATCATGTTCGAACCACTTCTGGAAATTCCAACGGCACACTCAATTTCATGTTTGAGTGGGAAGATGAGAAGGTTGCCGGAGCGGGGTTGTCTCCTCCGCCGCCTGCTATGGCGGCGATGACTAGCTTGACCGCTTGTTATCCTCCTCCAGTCATGGGTCCACGGTCATATGGGGCGGCAGCAGCAGCAGCCGGGCAGTATAATTCACCTTGTCCTTCTCCAGCTCTGGTGCAAGTGCAAGAACAGGCTGAGCCTACAAAGAAGAAAAAAGGAGGATGGTTTGCCTGAGTCTTGGCCGCGGCGGCGATTAGTGATGTCCTCAATAATGCTTCACTACCAGATGATCTCGGGCTTTGAGAGAGTCACTTTCGTGGGCTGCTAATTATATGATGATGATGGTGAATTATGTGTTTCGACAGTTCCATCATTTCATACTCTATATTATGCTTGCTTTGTGTTTTGCTTTAATATCATCAACTGAGATGGTTCAAAATTATGTGTTTGAACACTTTCATCATTTCATAATCTATATTATGCTTGCTTTGTGTTTTGTTTTAATCTGATCAACCAAGATGCTTCAAAATGGAATATGTGTGTATATGTGTATATACATATTATTGTGTAGTCTAAATTTATTTTGATTACCAGCTCACCTCACCTCACCTCACTTCACTATGAAATAATTTTTTAGATCACACATTAATTTTGTCTTTCCCTCTCTCACTCACTCACTCACTCCTATCATCTTTATTTGCTTTTGAACCCTTTCTTTATAAACAAAATTTAGTTATTTGCTGCTGCTGCATTGTTATATGTATTAATTTGATATTTGATTTCTTAAGTTAACTACTATATATCTTGCTGGCTCTATATGTATAGATTGCTTAGCATATAGTATGGTAATAATGGCTAAGACTAGTGTTTGTTTATGTAAAATCTTACTCAAAGATTTTCATTATATGCTTACTTCAAGTGGTTTTTATGATAGCGCTATTGTTTAGGGTTTTCTTATATAGGAACCAAAAGTGAACCAAACACTGTAAATGCCAAGTTGCTAAGACAAACAATTTCTTCCTGGGGTCTTCTTCTCTCATAATTTTCTTCAATCTCTTATCTTTCAAATACACAATTAAACCCTTCAGTGGCTTCCAACCAAGCCCAGTTCAAAACCGCTTTTCTCTAACCAAAACACCACCCTCACCACCACCACCACCACGTGAGAGAAGAGGCCGGCAGAAGCAGGCAAGCTGGGGCGATTCCTAGGCATCAGGCAGTGGCCTTGGGGCATTTAGGTTGTCGAAATCAGAGACCCTTCAACCAAAGAAAGACATTTTCTTGGGACATTTGACACTGCTCATAAAGCAGCGCTTGCTGATGATAGGGTTGCCCTTTCCATTAAGGGGGCGTATATGAGCCATATCAACTCACAAGGACAGTGTTTTCACAGGCCTATGCGGATAAGTGTAATTTTAGCTTTGATTATATTTTAGTAACATGATAAACCTTTGATCCCAACAAAGACTAATACTAATCTTCATATATAAAGCCAATGATAAGCAAAAAAATGTTTTTCAATAAAATAAAAATAAAAATTGAAAGATTGATATACTAACAAAACTTAGCGATTATTTGTCAAAAGTAAAAGAAAGAGAAAAAACTCAAAAACTAAATTAATAAGAATGAAAATGTTTGTAAAGATGAATATGGGGGAAAATAAAATAAAAAAAAATTATAGCACCTGTTAGGAAAATCATGTGAGTTTCAGTTATAAGAAATTTGGCACAAATATTTTATTAAAATGCATTTGTCACATATACATGTATAATGTCTCACAACTTACAAACTCGTATTTTTTTGATCAAAAAAAAAGGACCCTTTATTGATGATGGAAAACCTTACAAGAAGGAAAAAAACATCAGCAAAAGGGAGGAATGATGCAAGCCAAACACAAGGCAGCACCATACCATGACCCTGTTGGTGGGGAACCAACAGAGACAGCAAAACTAATATAGCCACCACCAGCAGTAGATACAATAGAAGCCTGCAGCAGATACACAACAAAACTAACACAATAGAGGCTTGCAGCAAATACACAGCAGCAGATACAAAGTATCAGACCAGCCACACAGCAGCAAAAAACAGGTCCAGAATCCACCCAACAGATTTTCACCCAACAGACCCAGCAGATTTTCACCCATCAGTCCCACAAACAACCCTTAGATTATAACAGACCATACACCCCAAAACCAGTCCAGAATTCACCTCAACAGGCTAAGAATTGATCCAAACCATGGCACTCCTCAAATGCATTCCTTAATCTGAGCCAAATTCACAGCAGCAAAGGAAAATAGGTCCAGAATTCACCCACCAGATTTTCACCCATCAGACCCAGAATTCACCTCAGCAGGCTAAAAATTGATCAAATCCATGGCACTCCTCAAATGCATTCCTTAATCTGAGCCAAATTGATGATTATATCCGAGACAGAGTACATGAACCTTTTTACAGAAGCTTTAACCCATAAAGCAAATCTAGTCTTTATCAGCTCACCTAACTCAAAAGCACAAGGTAGCACTCCATTAAACAAACAACCATTCCTAAACTTCCAAATGGACCAAAGTATAATACATGGCAAGGCTCTCCACAATCTTCTAACTAACTTCTTATAATTCCACCCTATCCACCAATGAAATAATCCATCAAGGCTCTCTACAATCTTCTAACTAACTTACAAACTTGTATTATCATAACAATTGACGTTATAATCCTTTGAGCAACAACAGATACAAAATTAAGAATAAGATGTATTATACTAAAACTTCAAAGTGAAAGTTTTGCAACTCAAAATACTTTGCAATTTTCTTAGACACCTAATATATATTAAATCAACTAGATTCATGACCAAAAAAAGGGGGAGGGGGATTAAAATATATATCTTAAATTTAAATAGTAGATAGAACTATGAAAATTTAGATTAAGATAAGAAGATAAAGAATTATTTAAAATGAAAATGGGAATATAAGTATTGACGACAATGATTACAACAAAACAAATCCAGCAATTGAAATACAAGTTTTGCATACCTTTCCATTGTTGTAATGTAACAGATTTTGAAAACCGTGTTGTGCGTACCGGAATCCGCACTAGATGAAAGTGGATCAGGGCTCCGCACTCAGTTGGACTATCCAAGGACCGGGACTCCTGCCACAAGAAGCACCGTTAGAGCTGCTCGGCCGGATAACCCCTCCGGCATGGGAATCAGTGATCGGAGAAGGAATGTATGTTAAGTGTGATTAGAACAGTTCTCCTTAGTTCAGTTCAATTCAGTTACCTTCAATGTGAAGTTTATGAAATATATATAGTATTCCTTACATGCTTCTCAAGGTGGTTTCATGGAATGTGGATGCTGCCAGGTGTCCTTTCAGCATTGCGCAAGGTGGGGGACCACCTGGTAGTTGTCATTGATTGCATATACTCATTGTAGGCATGCTGATAACAAATCACATTCCTTTGGTTCAACAACTTCCGTGATTCAAGGTGTGGGGGACCAGCTGAGGTGGCAACCTGCACATGCTTGCACTCACAGCTCCCACATTTCCTTGTGAGGTTTCTCCAGCTTGGTACTCATGTACTTCAGCTCGGTACTGATGTGCCTCGGCTCGGCCTTTTTCAGGATCATTCATGGAGATGGGCTGGCCCATTATCTGTTCGGCCCACAAATTCCGTTTTGTAGCTCGGCCCAGACCAGCACTGCGACTGGGCTAGCCTTTCCACTGCGGGTTGGGCCCAAGTGCTTGAGGACTTGGGTGGACTGTTGATCATGAAGTTGGGCTTAACTGGTTTGTCCATATACTTATCTGACCCACTTGGATTCAGACTTTGTCGGATTGGGCCGACCCAAGGCTTGGACCTGACCCATTTCACATTTAGCCCCTTCATTTGCCCCCTAGCTTGTGCTAAGGTTCCCCTTGGGGGGAGCTATTGTTCAGCTTTCCAAGCATCGCGTCATTTTGGTTCTCCCCCAGTTCGGCCTTGGTGGCGGTTCAATCGTGACACATAATTCCTGCATGCGTCCTTTCATGTAACACGTGGCGACGTGTGATAGGTGTGCAGAGATAATGCGTCGACTCCATACCGAAGGTCGTGATTCGTGTACCTGCACGCCGACTAGTGTAATAAATGCTCAGGCTATCAATTAAAATCCCTTGATTTACTTTTCTCATTCCTCTAGTGAGTTCCAAAGAGAGAGAAAGAGCTTCTTCCCATTCCTTTGGACCGATCTCATTGGTGCTCCGCTTGGGCTTCTTCGCCGCTGATCCTGCTTCGCTACCACTATTCTAATCTCTGTAAGTCATCTCATGACTCTTCTTCTCTTTCCCTTTTCTGTTTTAATCATCTTGTTTGGCCCATTTGCTATCCGTGTCCCATACTTTGTTATCTGAATCCTACTTCTGTCCCATTAGGTTGGTCGAATGGGGAAGTTCCGTTACTTGGTTGATACCCCAGAGGCCATGGTTATGTTCCGTCTAGATTACAATATTCCCCATGACGTTACCCTTTCACTGGCGAAAGTAGACGCCAAACGTATGGGTACGAGGAACACCGTTGCCTTTCCCATCGCAGCAATAGTCGAGGGAAGGGTTCGGTTTCCTCTTGACCCGTTAGTGCGCCGTTTTCTGCATCAAGTCCAGTTAACCCCAATGCAAGTATCTGTGAACCTTTTCTGTGTTGTTTGCGGCGTACCTGCCCTCAATAGACGACTGGGCCTGAACCTTGACATATGGGATATCTTGGGATGTTACACCATTTCTCATAACAAAGACCATAGTACATATTACCTGCGTGTTCGGCTGATTGTCACTTAGTTACTGGACTACCTGATTCGGATAAACACAATGATGATTTCCTACAAGTTGGTGAAAATTGGGAGTTCCCCGCCGAAACCGAGTTTCAATCTGAACGGATGCCACAGAAAGACGGCTACCCAAGTTCGGGCCTCTCCTTCTAATGCCTTTGGTGTTTCTTACTCTATTTTGAATATTGCTCTAATGGGTTGCTTTCTTTTTACAGAGTCCTCCCGTTTCCAACGAAGACTGAACCGAGAGAATGCTGAAGCCATCAAAGCTGCCTTGAGGTATAAAAAGAGATCTGCACCTAAGTTATTGGACTACCAGTCAACTTACCGTTCCGTTATTCCAAAGAAGGCAAGGCTCGCTGCTGCTCTTCTGGACTCTGATACTGAGACTGACACGTCTCTCACCCCTCTTGTCTCGAGCCGTCGCAGGAGTCAAGATGCATTTTCTGAGAGAGCACACTCCCCCGCCCCCAGTTTCGCAGGGAGTGGGTCTGTGGCGAAGAGAAGGGTGTTGGTGGATTTAGAGGCCGAAGCCTTCGAAGCCTCCGGTGCTTTGCAAACCCCTCTAGAGAAGACCGAGGTGAAGAGCCTCATAGAGGTAAAGATGGAAGTTGGAGCTTCTAGGACCCTTGTGACTGCTGCCGAGCCCTCAACTTCAGTCGCTGCACGAGCAAAAAAGAGAAGAAAGGAGGTTGGCAAAGCAGTGGTGGGGGAAGCTTCTCAGGATCCTGCTGAGGATGATGCTTTTGAGAAATGGGAGCCGCCAATATTGCATGAGGGCAGGCCCATTTCCACCTCTGATTCAGTTGTCGCTTCACAAGATTTTTCCTTTGATTTGACCAAGTTTTTGTTGTTGCTGGTTGACGTGATTTTCTCTTTGAACTTGCAATTTGATGTTGTTTGGCTTTTATGTCTGAATGTATTCTATACTGCTTGCCCCCTGCCGAGCTCTGTTTGGACCTTTGGGCCGAATAGGTGCTCGGTCTGATTCTATACTGTCTTTAAATAGATGCTCTGTCTGATTTCTATATTGCTTGCCCCCGGCCGAACGTTGTTGGGGCCTTGGGGTCGGACTAATGCTCGGTGTGGCACTGCACTATTTGCCCCCGGCCGAGCACTGTTGGGACCTCAGGGTCGAACTAGTGATCGGCGTGGCTAACGGATATGTGGTATGGCTGTGCTTTGAGTTCGTAAGTGGGTCTTACTTAGGTCCAGGTTGGTTTCGAAAGAAAACAATTGTTTGCCCCCACCTGGAGCTAAGTAAGATCGATACTGAAGAGTTGTCCCTTGTATAGAACTGCTTGAGTTTGTTTCAACTTTGATAGTACAAGTGCATCTGAATGAGAGAAATGCAAAGAGGGATGTCTTACTCAGGTCCAGGTAGGTTTTTTTAAAAAAACAATTGTTTGCCCCCAGCTGGAGCTGAGTAAGGCTGATGCTAGAAGTTTGCTCTTGACGTAGCTCAGTTGAGTTTGTTCCAACTCTGCTGGTTTGAATCAATACTGAAGTGTTGATGTGCTGATACTTAAGAAGTTCTGTAGGTGCAAAGATGTGTGCTGTGTAGTTTCCACCAAGCAATTCCACTTGGCTAAATAGAGATATTTTACTTAAGATACATTAGTGCGGTTTCCACCAAGCAATTCCACTTGGCTAAATAGAGATGTTTACTTAAGATACATTAGTGCGGTTTCCACCAAGCAATTCCACTTGGCTGAATTCCAATTTAGTTGCCGAACATTTTTCCACCAAGCTATACCACTTAGCATGTTTGAGTGCTAACCAAATTTAAATTCCGTTCAGTCGTTCTAAAACTGAGCCATTTGGGTTAAAACCAATGTTAATTCCATTTGACAAACATCAAAGCTAGTTCTGTTTGGTAAAGACCAAAGCTAATTCTGTTTGATACACATCAAAGCTGATTCCGTTTGGTAGAGACCAAAGCTAATTCCATTTGGTAAGAACCAAAGCTAATTCCATTTGGTGGGAGCCAAAGCTTATTCCATTTGATAAACATCAAAGCTAATTACAAGAATTGGATAAATCTGAGAGGAGTGGGAAAACATTCGCATTGGTCAACAAATAAGTGCCTTTACATCCTGATAGAGAAGTTAGGGGATGATTCTATTGATAGTATTTCTTGAGGTTTGCTACGTTCCAGGGCCGAGGTATTGCTTTGCCATTCAGATCCTCTAGGTAGTATGCTTCATTTCCAACAACGGCTGTGATTTTATAGGGACCTTCCCAGTTCGGCCCAAGTTTGCCCTCACTAGGCACCCGTTTGTGATCCATGACTTTCCTCAAAACCAATTCTCCTGGTATAAATTGCCTTGGGAAAACTTTTTGGTTGAAACTTCTGATGAGCTGCTGCTGATATGCTTCAAGTCTGATCAGCGCTGCCTCTCTTCGGCCCTCTGCCATATCTAGTGCTTGCGCGATAGCTTCCTCATTACTGGAGCTTTCAAATAATTCAGACCAAAGGGTTGGGAGACCTACTTCAAGTGGGATGATGGCCTCCATTCCATAGGTTAAAGAGTAAGGTGTTTCTCCTGTGGGGCGTCGTGCTGTAGTTCGGTAGGCTCATAATACGTGAGGTAACTCTTCAACCCATTTGCCTTTGGCATGTTCAAGCCGCTTTTTCACTCCGTTGATGATGGTTTTGTTCGACGCATCTGCCTGACCATTGCTCTGCGGGTACCTTGGAGAAGAGTTCCTATACTCAATTCTGAGGTCGGCACAAAATCTTCTGAAGATCTTACCATCGAACTGTGTTCCGTTGTCCGCAATCAGTATCCACGGAATGCCGAAACGCACTAACACATTTCTCAAAACAAACCGCTTTGTGTCGGCCTCTTTGATGCTTGTCAGTGCCTCAACTTCAACCCACTTGGTGAAATAGTCGGTTGCAGCAATGAAGAATCGCCTGTTCCCAGTGCCTCGCGCCAATGGTCCAACAATATCCAGTCCCCATTGCGCAAAGGGCCATGGGCTGGTGAGTGGAGTGAGAGTTTTGGCTGGCTGATGAATGAGTGGGCAAACCTCTGACATTTGTCGCACCTTTGTACGTACTGCTGTACATCTTGTTGCATCCGTGGCCACCAGTACCCGTGAGTGAGGGCTCGGTGCGCCAGCGACCTTCTGCCAACATGGCATCCACAAATCCCATCGTGAATTTCGTAGAGAACATTGTCGACGAGATTTGGATGCACACATAGGAGGTACGGGCCAAGGTAGGAACGTCTGTATAGCTTCCCAGACGGTGAGATCCAGAATCGAGCTGATTTATGCCTGATCTTGTTAGCTTCCCTTCTATCTTCGGGGAGTTTACCAGATTTCAGAAAAACCAATATCGGATCCATCCAGCTCGGCTCTAAGTTGTTGCAGAGGACTGGAGATGCAATACTTGGTTCTGGTACAAACTCAACCCAAACTCTCTTGGCATCCTTTGTATCCACTGATGAGCCGAGGCATGCCAGAGCATCTGCGTGGCTATTTTTGTCTCGACTGATTCGTTCCACTCGTATGGATTGAAATTTTCTGAGTAGGTCTCTGGCCTTGCCTGCATAGATAGCCATTCTTTCATCTCGAGTTTCATAGACCCCAGAAAAATGGTTTACCACTAGTTATGAGTCGCTGAAAACAAGAAGTTATTCTGCACTGAAGTGTTCGGCGCTACGCAAGCCAGCCAATAACGCTTCGTACTCGACCTCGTTGTTTGAAGCCTTCCATCCTAGCTTGAGAGTCTGTTCCCAGATAAAGCCTTCTGGTGAAATAAGAACTACTCCTGCCCCCGAGCCTCGGTTATTGGACGAACCATCGACGTAGAGTTGCCAGATGTTTCCAATATAGAGTTTCCATGCTTCCGAAGCTCTGGGTTTTCCTTTTTCGGTGGCGCGTGGCACTTGTGCCAAACTCAGATTCCCTGGTTCGGTACTCTGGGTGGGAGTAAATTCTGCGACAAAATCCGCCAAGACCTGGGCCTTGATTGTTGTCCTAGGTCAATATCGAATGCCAAACTCACCAAGTTCTACCGCCTACTTTGCTGTTCGGCCAGAGAAATCGGCTCGGCTGAATACAGATCTGAGGGGAAATTCAGTGAGGATGTGTAGCACGCCCGCGAGCGACCCCGCGCTACAGTCTACAGTTCGGACTCGATTTTGTTTGCGGTTCTAAATCTGAACCAAAGAGTCCAAATTTGGCAAATCGTTTTGAGAAAATAGATTTTTGAAAAGAAGTGCCAAACATGGACTGCTTTGCCAGATACAGAGTCGCCACCTAAATATTTTAATGGGGGAATTTAGGAAACCAAAGGCCACGTGTCCGTCATCACCAAAGTTGCCTCGGCTCGGGAACTTGGGTACGATCGGGGAAGGTCAGCTATGAGCACTCCCTCTCGCCCGATCCGAAGACCGGCCTCTACTAACCACGATATCCGTTTTTGAAAATGTTATGTGTTCTTATTCCAGTTATTAGCCTAGAATTACTATGTTATGCGCACAGTAAACAAGTATAGACTAGATTGCCTAATTTGGAAATAAGCATTGCATATCCGTTTGTCTTGAAAAACACTTTGGAATTTGCTACTCGCAAGTAGGCTAAAATACAGATTTCAACGAGTTTTTTCAACTCAGACAATCCAACCTTCACCCACAGGCATTCAAACAGTTTATCACATAAGCATCTAGTCATATGGTAAGCATGCTGTCATGATAGCATTCACATTCATGCGATATGCTAAAGCATGAAAATACTTACATCGTACTCCGTGCCAAAACAATAAACTAGTTAGCCAACATGCATGGTCCTAGTTCATGTCAAATTGACTAATGCAACACATACAGGATGCAATTTAGAGTAGGCTCGGCTAACCGAAGCATGGCATGTGAAATGCAATCAATTGATGCACGTATTCAATTTGGAATTGAAGTACAAATGCAGTTAGCATGATGTACCGAGCCTGGTGTATGCAAGACAAATGTATGGATGCACGCATGCATAGCATAAGGTATGCTAATTTAAACATGCCCTAATCTACCTTCATAAGTAGGTAAATAAAAGGGAAGAAAGAAGTGGGGATTGGAAGACATGCACACACACGCACCCACACTTATTACAGATTCGCCCTCGCCCGGAGGGACCAAATAAATATTACAGATAATTAACCTACAAGCTAATTAAATATTACAGGCCATCTAATTAGCTAAGCAAATTAACTAATCTAGGGAAAATAGATAAACCACCTCGGGAAGAGAGCCCAATGCAATGCATACTCGGTCCTGCTCGGAAGTACACTGCCATGCGCAAGCTGCCTCTGTTTTCCCTGCTATACTCCTCTGAAGACTGCCAAAGTCTTAGGATGTGCTTACTGGATGTTGAGGAGTGCCACCAGCTGGAGGGAATCATCACCGGCTGTGATTTGGTGTCCATTGGTACACAATGAATCCATCGGCCACCGATTTATTGCCGGTCGGCACTCTATGCAGTCGATCGGCAAGAAGTTCCTGCAGAACCTGTTTGACAGCAGCAGAGGACAGAACTTTGCATGGCAATGCAATTTAAGCCATATATGCACCAATCATGTCCCTTATCGTGTGAGTGAGTCAAAGGGACATGCTCCTTGGTTCTCAGACCATCAATCGCGCATTTCCATGCGTGAGGGCCCAAGGGACCAAGTGTGCACATTTTGATGTCAAATGCAATGCAAACCAACAAACCAAAGCCCAATTCCTATCACTAGATCAAGGAACAAGACATGCATGCTAGATGCAATGCAACCTAGGCATGCAAGCTAAGGATGCAACATGGGAATGCAAGATGTACATGCAAGCATGCAAACAAACATGCAAGGTAAGCATGCAAGCAAGCAAAGGATGAACTTAAGCATGATTTAGGCAGCTCTAATTAGGCCCAAAACAGTGGCCATAAGTGCTATGAAATGAGGACTAAACACACATACACACATGCACATGTTAAAGGGCTAACACTCAAGCACAAAAGGGCAACTCTCAAGCACACTTGAAAGAGGCATAACATGAACTAATGGCATGCAAGGTAAGCATTGAAAATCATGTTACAAAAGGTGCTAAGCCAATTAAACAAGATAAACAAGGCATGCAAACAAAGCCAAAAATCCAAGACAAGCCAAGAGGCTTAAACCAAGACTAAGTCAACCAAGCCTCACAAGGCTAAGAGGACTTAAAATAAGTCTAATGCGAACCTAAACAACTCCCAAGGGACACCTAGATGGCATCTAAGTGGCTCAAATTCAAAGCATGCACAATGACCAAAACATGGAGCATGCAAGACAAGCTTTCAAAGCTTCAAAGAGGCATCCAAGGCAAGCATACAAGCATGTTAAAAGGACTGAAATAACATGGCAAATGGTCCCAACCCACTAAATTAAGGCAAGGATGCATGCTATACATTCACACACTTAAGGCCAACAAACCAAAAATACAAAGGGGCTATACTAAGCATGCCAAAGTCGACCCAAACAACTAAGGACAGACCTCAAACATAGCAAAATAAGCACAAAAGCTTCACAAAGCCAAGCCTAAAACATGCTAGAACAATGGTTTACAACCTAAGGCATGTTAAGGCAACAAAGTGGTATTACAAGGCATGTATGCTAAGCAAGCATGGTGTACCAAAACCAACATACAACAATGCTATTTCATGGCAAAATAAGCATAAATAACAGCCAAGGCATGGTCAACATGAGGCTTAGCTAGGTGCTCATTAAAGAGGCAAAAATGGCCCTTTTCATGGATAATAAGGAGAGGGGGTGGCCCTCCCCTTCTTGGGACTTCAAGGCACCATCCTTACCACTAAAATCCCTCAAGATTTCAGTGGTGAGGAGGGCCAAACACCAAAGTCTCGGAGCTCACTCAAAATAGCACAAAAAG
This sequence comes from Camellia sinensis, assembly GCF_055761805.1. NCBI lineage: Eukaryota > Viridiplantae > Streptophyta > Magnoliopsida > Ericales > Theaceae > Camellia > Camellia sinensis. Next base: position 199,435,572 of record NC_138964.1, on the reverse strand, counting down.
GAGCCCCTCAAGGCTTAAGAGGGGTCAAACACCTCCAAACCACAAAACACTCTAAACAAACTATTTAGAGGGCCCAAAAAAAAAACGTTTTTAAGAACAAACCTCAAGAACAAACCTCTGGCCCCTTCCTTGTTGACCTTCTTCACAAATGGTGAACCAGCCCCTTCCTTGAGCTGAAAACAGCTCCAAAGCTTCAAGAACAAACCTCTGGCCCTTCAAGAACCAAGAAAAGGTGTAACACTATGTGTTTGTGTGCAATAGTAAGCCTAAACACACACAATACAAGAGAATGAGAGATATAGATATAGGATAGATACAAAACCCTAAACCTAGAACCAGAGCTTCTCTCACAACTTTTCTAACCTTTTTTTTCTCTAACCCTAAAGCCAAGAGGGGAGGGCTCCTCTTATAGAGAAGCCAATCTTGTAAAGCTTACTCAAGAAGCTAACAAGGAAGCCATCCCTCCATACACGTGTATGGAGGGGAACAAAATGCAAGCCAGCTGTATTAAAATATCTGCAAAAGCAGATGAACAGTAGTCGGCTGCTCAAAATTGCCATTTTGACAAAATGTACTGCCGACCGGCAATATACATTGCCGATGGCAACAAAACACCAGCCGGTGGCCTCTGGCCATGGCCGGTGATGTGTGGGGATGCCTCGCAAGGCATTCCCTGCCCCTCCAAGGCAAAACAAAAGTGTTTGGTGCAAAACCAGACACTAAACAGTCGAGTTCGGAGATCCTGAGGTGAGGCGCGTAGCCGAGACCTCCGGGAACTCCAAACGAACACAAACATGGATGATCACCGGGTGTTCAAACGGTGACGTCCAAGTCTTGAGGACGGTAAAAATGGGGTGTCTACAGTTGCCCCTCTTTGACAGAACTCGAAAGTCATAACAATGACGGGAGTGAATGTCAAAGCCCAGAGACGACCCATTTTTGACAAGGCCGAAGACTTAGACAAACATGCAAGACAAACAAGATATGCGCCCGAAGGCAGGGGCAAAATGCAAGACAATGCACAGAGCCAAACATAACTTATGATCATGCAAAGAAAGCTGTAATGAAGCATACATGCGACAATTTTAAACTAGCATACACCAAACTACACTATAATGCAGAAAGGATGTAAGAGAATTATGTAATTCTCGATACGTCTCACTCGGAGGATACAATACCTGTGCGGCTCGTCTGGTTGCACCAGCCTTAAATGAACCGTACATACAATATCGTGCCTGCAAAGAAAACAACTTAACAGGTACGATGTTATTAGCAACATGCATGACAATGCAAAAATGGATGCAAAATGATATGCAATATATACAAAACAATGTACAAACAATGCAAATGAAGATGCAATGTAATTGAAACAATGCAAACTATATGCAAAGCAATTGAATCATGATCCAATCATGAGCGGTTCGAAACCACACCTATGTCAAATAGATTGATGGAGGTAACAAGTCCGTCTACCATAGAACGGTCAACAGAACTATGAGTAATGTAGATGGAAACAAGAACAAGTATTGGGGGGAATGACAGAGGTGGGGAAACGACCCGCTGGGGAAAGGACTACGATCCTAATGCTGGATGCAACAATTACACTACAATGTAATATATAATGAAAATGCTGGGGAAATGGCAATGGATATGGCACGTGGGCCAAACCAAATCTTGCCTGGGAAAGGCATGTACACATACAAGCCACGTCTAACATAGAACGGTCCACTGAACTATGCTTCGACACGAGAAGCATGGGCACATACCAGACCAAGCTCAACATGGAAAGGCGCGAGCCATAAATGGAAGGTGATGCAATGAATGCATGCAAGCTACAATGCAATATCTACAATTATGCAATGGAATGGAAATAGATACAATGGACATGGCCTGCGGGCCAAACCAAATCTTGCCTAGGAAGGGCATGTACACGTACAAGCCGCGTTTAACATAGAATGGTCCACTGAACTATGTTTTGACGTGAAAAGTATGGACACATACCAGACCAAGCTCAACATGGAAAGGCGCAAGCCATAGGCGGAGGTGATGCAGTGAATGCATGCAAGCTACAATGCAATATTCTACAAATATGCAATGGAATGGAAATGGATACAATGGATATGGCCTGCGGGCCGAACCAAATCTTGCCTAGGAAAGGCATGTACACATACAAGCTGTGTCTAACATAGAACGATCTACTGAACTATGTTTCAACGTGAAAAGTATGGGCGCATACCAGACCAAGCTCAATCATGGAAAGGCGCGAGCCATAGACGGAGGTGATGCAGTGAATGCATGCAAGCTACAATGCAATATCTACAAATATGCAATGATGCATGACAATGCAACTATTTATGATGATGCGTGACATATGCATGATATTTTTGTTTTTTGAAATGCATGGATTTGAAACGCGTGGCTTTCGAAATGCATGGAAATGCAAATGAACTGTGCACACCAATGCACCAAAGGTCTTGCACCTTCCAAGGATTTAAGGTCTCCTAGACCGTGGAAAATTCTCGATATGTCTCACTCGGAGTATATCATACCTGTCCGGTTCGTCTGGTTGCACCAGCCTTAAATGAACCGTACATACAATATCGTGCCTGCAAAGAAAATAAACTTAATAGGTACAATGTGATTAGCAATATGCATATTAATGTATTTGAAAATGCGTGACAACGCAAAGCAAGTGGGAAGCATAACAATGCTGTGAAGGCACAGTCATGTAAGTGGAGCATGCGGTCTACGCAGGCAACGAAACTGATCATAACCATGCGGTCTACGCAAGCAATGAAATTCATTATAAATATGCGGTCTACGCAAGCAGAACATGCGGTCTACGCAAGCAAAACATGCGGTCTATGCAAATAATGAATTTGAACAAACATGCGGTCTACGCAAGCAAAACATGCGATCTACGCAAGTAACGAATTTGAACAAACATGTGGTCTACGCAAGCAAAACATGCGGTCTATGCAAGTAATGAATTTGAACAAACATGCGGTCTACGCAAGCAAAACATGCGGTCTGCGCAAGTAATGAATTTGAACAAACATGCCGTCTACGCAAGCAACGTAATTAATTATAAACATGCGGTCTACACAAGTAATGAAATTGAATGCATGCAAAATGCAATGAGATGCGCAGGATAGCGCGATGCGTTTAGACAACACGAGTGCACAAGACAGTGCGATTGATATGCGATACGCATGTGGCAACTTTTGAGTTTTGTAAAAGCCAAAAGGATACGAAAAGGATACACCTTGCACAAATTCAAGTGCCACGCACAGAAGACACGACCCGAGGTCAAAACAGAAGCCGGTTGAGCGTTGAAAATGCACTGTTTTGCACTGTTTTGAGCACTAAAGGCCCTGGACCCCACACATAACTCAAACAAGGGTGTAGGAGGCTCCAAAATCACTGTAGGAGAGCACCAGATGTCCACTGGCCATCAAAATGCATCACCGGCCGTCCATCAGCCATCATACAATTTCCATCGGCACAATATTTTGCCGACCGGCAAAGAGTGTGGCCGACCGACAAAAAGTCCCTGTATCGGGACAGTTCTGTCATTTCGCTACGGGTCTTTTAAAATAGGGCTTCTAGCCCTATTTTGTTCACTTCCTTTTGCTCGAAAATCCTCTCCCTCTCTCTCTAGAGTGTTTTCCTCCTTCGATTCTCTCATTTTCGTGCGTTCTAGCCCCCGTTTCGTTGTTCGATTCGCGAATACCTTCGCGTTTCGAACGTTTTGAACCGATTGAAATTTCATTTCGGTGTCTCTTTCTTGATTTTCGCCACTCGGGGTTCGTTTCCCTTGAGTTTTTCTCGATACCCGTGCCTTTTCTGCACTTCGGCTTTTCCGGCCTTTTCTGGCCCCCTCGGGGTTGACTTTCTATTGACTTTTCACATTCTCGCTCGATTTTTCGTCTTCCGGCCATTTTCACATCCTCTTCGAGATGGCGGACGATCTTCCACAGGGCGGGACCCCTCCAGAGCTCGAGATGGATCCCGAGGCCAACCCCTTGCCACTTTATATCCGGCCGTTCGATCCGGAGACCTACAGACCTACAGTTCATGTGATGCTCCTCGATGGACTACGCCAGTTCCGGAGCTTCGAGAGGGGCGTGGCACCCAAGCTTCTCCTGCGTAAGCCTACCTCCCATCTGTCCTTTGGCGCTTCCGAGGTAACATTCTTTCTTCTATTTTATTATTTCCCGCTATGTAGAACATAACTGTCATTAGTTGATTCTGTTCTCTAACTGCTTAGCCCGGATTCACCGATACACTGTACACTGTAGTTGATTGCACACAAACTTGCAACCGATATCTGTTTCAAACTTACACGTGCATACACACTGCACTGACCCTGAATCACCCAAACACATGGCGCACACTGTATTTCACTGCATACACACTGGTACCCAGTATCTGCTTGAGTCTGAAAACATGTACACATGCGGTATTTGCCCTGAACCACTCAAACACGCTGACACATCACACGTTGTAGTTCACTGTAAGCGCACCAGCACCTGATGTCTGTTCAAATTTGAAAACATGCACACATGTTGTATACCCGTATGCTTCTTAAAACTGCATTTTGAATATTGCCTCGCAATTGTTGTTTTTGATTACAGGGGGATTCCCATACCATCCGTGGGTATGGGAATATCGTCACTCTGGATTGGTACCTAGAGCTTCCAGACGCTGTTCGTCGTATCGTTGACGAGGCCGGCTTCGGCATCTTCTGCAGGGGGCTCTCCCGGCTCACGACCTGTAGGCCCTTGCTTGCCGCTCTAGTGGAGAGGTGGTGGGATACCACCAACTCCTTCCACTTCTCTGTTGCGGGGGACATAACGATGACCCCTTACGATTTCTCGATGCTCACCGGCATCGGGGTAGGGGGTGATCCGATCTCCTTCGACACCGATATGGGTGAGTGGGACGCCGCCCAACTGTACGTACTCGGCACTCAGCCTCCTCTCGCTCGAGCAGGGTTCGTCAGGTACTCCTGGTTTGAGAGCCATTTCCGGATCCAGCTAGCCTTGGCGGAGGAGGCGCAGATGACCCCAGAGGAGGTGGACCAGTATGCGCGGGGCTTCATCATGTTCCTCTTCGGGATGACTCTCTTCGCCGACCGAGCGAACACCGTGCCTCTATGCCTGTTGAGCGCACTGGTGGATGTTAGGCGGATCCGCCATTATGACTGGGGTGGCGCCGGCTTGGCCACTTTGTATGGTTACATGAGCTCTTCTTCCCGCCTCAGCGGACAGCTTCTCGGCGGCTACTGGCGAGCTTGGGAGGTACATCTTCTTTTCCTTTTACATTTCTTCTTCACATTTTTCGTATTCTGTACACTGCACACACCACGGTCTGCCTCTCACTGACTATTTACTGCACACGCGGCACACATTGTAGACACCCCATTTTTTACCGTCCTCAAGACTTGGACGTCACCGTTTGAACACTAGGTGATTATCCATGTTTGTGTTCGTTTGGAGTTCCCGGAGGTCTCGGCTACGCGCCCTGCCTCAGGATCTCTGAACTCGACCGTTTTGTGTCTGGTTTTGCACTAAACACTTGTGTTTTGCCTTGGAGGGGCAGGGAATGCCTTGTGAGGCATCCCCACACACCACCGGCAGTGGCTAGAGGCCACCGGCTGGTTTTTGTTGCCATCGGCAATGTATATGGCAGGTCGGCACTCTTTGTTGCCGGTCGGCACTCCTTTTTGCCAAAATGGCATCTTTGGCCGGTCGACTATTGTGCATCTGCTTTTGAAGATATTTTATCACAGCTGTCTTGCATTTGGCTCCCCTCCATACACGTGTATGGAGGGATCTCTCTCTTTAGAAGCTTGTCTTGTAAGCTTTACAAGACAAAAGGCTCTATAAGAGAGAGTCTTCTCTCTTGGCCTTAGGGCTAGACACTTGAGACACTTTAGACATTTTTAGACAGCCATTTTAGGGTTTTGAGTTCTAGGGTTAGGATCCATACATATCCTATCTCTATATCTCCCTCTTGTGTGTGTTTAAGTGTGCTTGTGTCTTACTATTGCACACAAACACATAGTGTTTCACCTTCACTTAGTTTCTGAGGTTCCAAGAGGTTGTTCTTGAGGTTCTTGAGTGGTTTCAAGCTTGGAGGGGCTGTTGGAGCTTCATCTTTGAAGAAAGTCAACAAGGGTAAGAAACTTGCCTTTATATTCCCCATTTTTGCATTGTATTTCTACTTATCTTAGAATCATTTTTGAGCTTGGTGTATAATACAAAAAAGTTCTTTTTTTTATCCCTCTTGATTGTTTATTAAGAGTGTTTTGTGGTTTGGGTTTGTTTGACCCTTCCTAAGCCTTGTAAGGCTCCATTTTGTGCTATTTTGAGTGAGCTTCGAGACTTTGGTGTTTGGGCCTCTTCACCACTAAAAGCTTGAGGGATTTCAGTGGTGGGGATGGTGCCTTGAAGTCTCCAAAAGGGGAGAGCCACCCCCTCTCCTTGTTGTCCTTGAAAGGGACCCTTTTTGGCCTCTTGAGGGAGCATCATGTTAGAGTGTGTATCGATCATGTCTTGGCTATTTTCCATGCTTATTATGCCATGATATAACCTTGTTGTGTGTTGGTTTTGGTACACCATGCATACTTAGCATACCTACCATGTAATGCCTTGTTATTGCCTTAATGTGCCTTAGGTTGTTAGCCTTTGCTCTAGCATGTTTTAGGCCTAGCCTTGTGAAGGTTTTGTGCTCATTTTGCCATGTTTTAGGTCTGTCCATTGTCGTTTGGATTGATCTTGGCATGCGTAGTATAGCTCATTTGTATTTGAGCTTGTATGCTTCAAGTATGTGAATGTGTAGTATGTGTTGCTTGCATCATTTCGGTGGTTTGGAACCACCCTACATGTTATTTCAGTCCCTTTGATATGCTCATATGTTTGCCTTGGATGCCTCTTTGAAGCTTTGGAAGCTTGCCTTGCATGCTCCATGTTTTAGCATTTATGCATGCCTTTAAATTCAAACCATCTAGATGCTATTTAGTTGGTCTTTTGGGCTTAGTTTCATGTGTTAAAACTCTGTTTTTGGTTGCCTAAGTCCTGCCATGTGTCGTTGTACTAAGTGTAGTCCATTGCCTCTTTGGCGAGCCTTGAATGCTTGGACCATTGTTGCATGTTTAGCTTGACTTGTTGCTTGGTTTGGCACCATGTTTTAACATGATTTTCAGAGCTTATGTTGCATACTAATTGTCCATATTATGCCTCTTTCAAGTGTGCCTTAGAGTTACTTATTTAATGCCTAAGTGTTGGTCCAACTTACTCGCATGTGTGTATGTATGTTTGATCCCAATTCCTTGGTTTTCGGCCACTGTTTTAGGCCTATTTAGAGTTGCGTAAATGATGTATAAGTCCACATTTTTATCAATTTGCATTGCCTCATGTTTGCTTGTATGCTTGCATAAGTGTCTTGCCATGCCATGTTGTATCCTTAGCCTGCATGCCTGGGTTGCATTGCATCTTGTATGTATGCCTTGTTCCTTGACTCGGTGATGGGAATTGGGTCTTGGTTCGTTTGTTTGGTTTGCATGTCATTTGACATCAAAGTGTGCACACTTGGTCCCTTGGGCCAACACGCATCGAAATGCGCGATTGATGGTCCGAGAACCAAGGAGCATGTCCCTTTGAGTGACAAACATGATAGGGGGCATGATTGGTGCATACATTGCTTTAATTGTATTGCCATGCAAGTTCTGTCCTCTGCTGCTGTGAGTTGCAGGTTTTGCAGGCATTCTTTGCCGACCGGCAGTATATATTGCCGACCGGTAGTAAATCACCAGCCGATGGATGCATTTTGTGCCGGTGACCACAATTCGCTGCCGGTGGTAATTCTACCCAGCCGGTGGTGATTCCCAGTATCCAGAGAGACATCCTTGAGACTTTGGCAGTCTTCAGAGAGGCAGAGCAGGGAAAATAGAGGCAGACTATGCATGGTCGTGCACTTCCGAGCGGGACCCGATCACGCGCTGCATCTGGCTCTCCTCCTGAGACGGTTTACTGCTTTTCCTAGTTTAAATTAGTTTGTTAACTGATTAGGAAATTTGTAATATTTAATTAGCTTGCGTAGTTAATTAATTTGTATTATTTATTTGGTCCCTCCGGGCGAGGGCAAATCTGTAATAAGTGTGTGTTAGTGGTGTGTATGTCTTCCAATCCCCACTTTTTTCTTCCCTTTTTATTTACCTGCTTTGATGGTTAGTATTAGGGCACGTTTAAATCAGCATACCTTATGCTATGCATGCGTGCATTCATACATTTGTCCAGCATGCACCTAGCTCGATACATCATGCTAACTGCATTTGTACTTCAAATTCCAAATTGAATACATGCGTTAACTGGCTGCATTTCACATGCCATCCTTGGATTAGCCGAGCCCATTCTAGTAACATTTTGTATGAGATGCATTAGGCACTTAACATGGACTTGGATCATGCACTGATTGCTAACATGTTCCTATTTTTTTAGCTCGGAGTACTATGTAAGTATTTATGCTTTAGCATCTCGCATGCATGTGAATGTTAACATGATAGCATGCTTACCATGTGGCTAGATGCTTATGTGCTAAACTATTTGGATGCCTTTGGCTGAAGGTTGGATTGTTTTAGTTGGAAAAACTTGTTGAAATCCGTATTTTAGCCTACTTGCGAGTAGCAAATCCCAAAGCGCTTTTCAAAACTAACGGATATGCAATGTTTGTTTCCAAATTAGGCAATCTAGTCTATACTTGTTTGTTGTGCGTATAACATAGTAATTCTAGGCTAATAATCGGAATAAGAACGCATAACATTTTCAAAATCAGATATCATGGTTAGTAGAGGCCGGTCTTCAGACCGGGCGAAAGGGGGTGCTCATAGCTGACCTTCCCCGATCGTACCCAAGCTCCCGAGCCAAGACAACTTTGGTGATGACGGACATGTGGCCTTCGGCACCGAGTCGGGGTTCCCTAAATTCCCCCATAAAAAATATTTAGGTGGCGACTCTGTATCTGGCGAAGCAGTCCATGTTTGGCACTTCTTTTCAAAAAAAGAATCTGTTTCTCAAAACGATTTGCCGGATTTGGACTCTTTGGTTTAAGATAAGAACCGTAACGATTTGAGAGTCCGAGCTGTAGTAACCCCAAAATGAACAGAACGGGAGCTCAACCCTCCCGGGGCGTTCGGGGACGTCTACAGTTTCTGGCGACTCTGCTGGAGATTTAGAGAGCTTGACTTGAACTCGTGATATCCTATTTTAATTCCATTTATGTGTTTCTTTGCATTGCATCTGCATTGGTGCGCCTAGGAACACATTGTTTGCCATCTGCCATTCCTAAACGGTTTGCCGGAGGCTTGTCTTGTCAAGGCATGACCATAAGGCTGACCGGTTATGGGCTCTGACAGTATGAGAACATGAACCCCGGTTTTACCAGGGCACCCTTTTTGACCATTCGACCTAGTGCATATTCGGAATCCATAGTGACCATTCTAAGCTAGGACAGGTTGCTTACCTGATGCTAAGTTGTTTGAAACCGCTGCGTGCATAGTGAAACCCTAGTTCCTGACAAAATAGGACAGGGAAACCCTACCCCAACATAGGGGTGTTTTGGCTCTCTTTACTTGCTATGTGCCTTTAGAATGTATCTCTACAGGAACGTACATATCAGTTTGCAAGTTTGAATATCGGGCCCGAGGGCACCAGTATCAGTGTTGTTGAGAAACCAGTTATCTGCGGGCATCAGGTTCAGTTTTTGGGGACAGTGATTTCTGGGGAACAGTGATCAGTAGTAGAGTGCAGTCGTTCGGCTACACCCGTGTTTGGTCTATTTTGGGCTGAAATGCTGTTTGTTTCTCCTTTCAGTTCAGAGTGTCCAGAGAATTGATACAGAATAGCTTGTGTTCCCCCTTGCCGAGGCAGGACTTGCGATGACGCAGAATTCAGAAGAGATCGTGATTATGACGGCTGCATTAGAGCAAGGGATCACTCTGCAAGGTGAGACGAACATTGATATGCCACATCCACCCAGGTCGCCTGTTGCGCACCCAGTTTGGGCCCCCCAACTATACCAGGCTCGCGAGCCTACTACATTTGAACTAATGGGGATGATAGGTGATCTCCAGAGGTCTGTGGCGGATCTTGCCTACGGAATGTCAGCTTCACCTTCAGCCGCACCATATGCCAGGAGTTTTGTACCCCAAGAGCCCCCGCTGCTGGGGTGAAATGTGATTGAACTCAGCCAACCGGAGATGGCCTCCAGTTATGGTAATGACATATCAACATCAACTCAAACCCTTGATCAGGCTGAGACTAGAGGAAAAGACAAAATGAAGGCAGATGTCGATCCCATTGAACAACTGCTGTGGGCAGTCGAGGCTTTGAAAGCCGGGGAGATGAACAAGTAACAGATATCTGCAGTTGTGGTAAAAACTGTGGAGGATGCTTTCCCCACTCCACCTGAGGGTAGTTCAAGCCAATCGGAAAATTGGGATAGGCCATGTCATGCCAGAACAGTTTCTCCTGTTCCCGCCCCTGCACCTGGGAAAGATCAGAAAGCTAAGGTGGCGCCTGCCGACCCTTTCGCTTGTGCGGCTAGTAAGAGCGCTCAGACTCCAAAGTACCTACCACGGGGGCGCAGGACTTTTCATGCTCTCTACATGCCTTTGTCCAAGGCACTTCAGATCCTTGTTAAGAGGGGACACCTTAAACCCCTGGAGCCTCGGCCTCTCCCGAAAAATCTCCCTGCTACGCATGATGCTGCTCAGTACTGTGCGTACCACCAGCAGACGGGCCATGCAACCCACAATTGTTTCCCCCTCCATCATGAGGTGCAAGATTTGATTGACAACCGGGTTATCCTCCCGCCCACCTCAGCCAAGTCCGTTACCACCCAGCTATTGGACTTCGAGGACACAGATACTGCAAGTATGTAATCAGAAAGTGAACCACCTGCGGGCGGCATCCGGTATATTTTGAATGTGGCGTCTGGCACGCATTTTTGAGCATTTGTGAATGCTAGCTCTGTAAAATCTGGCTTGGGTATCGAGTCAGTCTTTTGTTTTGAGTCTATCTCTTTGTCTTGAGTCAGTCTTTTTGCTTAAGGGTCTGTCTTGTTGTAGCGAGTCAGTCCCCTTTGTATAGAATACCAGGTGATTCTGGGGTTGTTGCCTCGAACACCGTTTTGTCTTGTAATTACCTGTTTTTGTTTTTGAGTCTGTTTCTGCCGAGGGGCTAGTTATGCCAACAAATCTGAATGAAACAGATGTGGCTATCTCACTTTCATGCTTGCTTTCAGTATAAGTTAGTTATGCTAGAGGATTTGATCAGGCTGACAGTACATCTCGCCTGCTCTCCTGCGCGCCAAACTCATTGCATTAACCTAAGTTTTTCAAAAACCCCTTTTGAATACCGCGGTGATAAAAACAAAGAGGAAGGAATTCCTCGGGTTTTGCAAAACTTTGATCATCTTAAAAGAAAGAGAGAAGTGATAAGCCTTTTTAATGAATGAAATCATGCTTGTCGGCGTGAGTACTGAGAAGGATCCTTGCTTGATCCAGATTGGTTCCACACTATCTTCGGCGCGAGCGATTTGTCGCTTTCTTAAAAACTTTCAAAAACAAATGTTTACACGGCCCTGTGAAGACCTGTGTGGAACCGCTCTTGAGATTGTGCAGCCTAGGATCACTCTCAGCCTCAAGATTCAACCCGTCCGTTTCGAACCTTGAACCCGTTCAGAAAGTTCAACGGTCAAACGTCATGCAAGGTCTATATGACCAGTTTTGAAGCAGCCCTCGAGCGAGAGGCACCAAAGCCGAATCAAAAAGATTTGATCTCACCAGGAGGAGTTTGTGGAGCAACTATGACGGATTCTTCCGCAAATCAGTGCAACATCCGTTCTCCTAGACACAGAGAGGCTTCAACTTCAAAAACCATTCGGCATGGACTTGTTACACTTTTACCCTTTGAGAGGCTCGCTGGGCCGAAAACTCGGAAGGGCGACCCAGGCAAAAGTTCTAGCAAGAGAAAAATACAAAAAAGCAAAAAATACAAAAAAAGAAAAGAAAAGAAAAGCAAAGAAAAAAAAATGCAAAAAAAAATAAAGAAAAGAGAAGCTCGCAAGGTCGAAAACCCGCATCGGGCACCTTGGCAAAAGTTAGAGCCTGAAAAGTGAAGGTTAAAATACCCGAGTGTACCTTAACCGGAACTACGTAAGGCTTGATTCCCATGTTTGGGATACGTAGGCAACTTCATCATGAAGTCCAGCCCCCAACGCTTTTATAGTGTCTCAGTCCATGCAATGGTTTCAATTTTATCATCCCAAAGTCCAGTCGCCAACACCCTCCAAGGCGACTGTGTCCATATATTTGTTGTGACCGTCTTCGTCATCTCTGTGTCCAAGAGCTCGACCACCGCCAATGAAGACTGTTTGCGGACTGCTGCGGCATCATCCAAACAAGGGGCAACTTTTCGTTGCCGCGAGTCGTCGCAAGACGCCATTCAAACCAGGGGCAACTTTCCGTTGCCCTCCACCCCCTTTAAGCCAGGGGCAATTTTCCATTGCCTCCGATCCGAGGTTGTGCATCTCAAAGAGTAAGTTCCATGCTCGTTGAGCATTAACTGTTTGTAAAATAGTTTTTGAAAATTTTTACTAAGGTTGACTATTTTCTCGAAAACTATTCCATTTTCCAAAACTGGACCATTTTCTTGGACTCAAAGAGGAAAATTCTCAGTGCTTACAGCCTGACTTGCATGGTTTTCAAATCAAAAATCAAACAAGTGCGTTAATCCGACTCTCATTTTGATCAAAACTGTTTTAGTAGAAAGCAAAAACAAAGAATGGTTAAAATGATGAACTAGGGGCACAGTTGAGCCAGGCGTTCTGTCTCCCCCCCTGTTGTCAACATACTCGCCAGAAGAGCACTCTACCCGCCAGAAGAAATAGCTGTGAGCTAACGGCATTGGGCATGAACCCGCAACTTCTTATTCATTCATTAATCACCTTGGGGAGGGACGAAAAATGAGAGAATGAAGAATAGAGAGGTGTGAGTTTAGAGAAAAGTGAGGAAAAGGGTTTTGAGAGAAAATCCGAGCTTGAGTGCCAGAGTGATGGGAGAAAAACAAATCGGAAATGGTGGGAAACGATACCCAGAGAAACTAGCTCCTCGTGATCAGAGGTCCCCCGTCTTCGTTAACGCGTCTGTATGTCGCGTCTTTTGTTTTGTTTACCTCAACCTTTGTTTTAGGTCTTTTCTGAGCGTGTCTCGTTATGTTTAGGTCGTGTACCTTTGTTGAGTCCTCCCCGCTGTGTCCAGTTGTAGGCTCGATACCCCGGTTGAAAACCCTTATTTAATCTCAAAAATCATTTATACTCAAAATGTTGTGCCATTCTCTATATTTGAGTGTGCTTCAACTCCAACCGGTTCCATCTTTGAGCTCCGTCTTGTCAGATTGGGCTGTTTTGTTTAAAATTTGCTGTGCGCAAAATGAACCGAATGCTGTGCTACGGGCTGTATGCAGATTAATCTCCAGTAGAGTAAGGGCTGTGTGTCCAGAATCAGGCAGTGGGTTGCTTGGGTTATTTTGCTGTTGGCTGTTTAGTTATCTGATTATTACCATGCAAATGTTCAACATTCAGACCACAGATCAATTCCATTTACATTGAGGTGTAACATGATGTGATGCGATGCAATACATGAGATATGTAAATGTAACACTTTTTAAGCAAAAAATTTGTTCATTTCATAATCTTTTTTAAGTACAAAGTTTTGAGGAAAACAAAAAATCTGCCTGCGGCAGTACAGAGTATCCTAACTACCAACAAAAAGGAAAAGTACAAGAAAGAGAAAAAAACAACAAAAATATGTATCCATGTCAAGCAACTCCGGGGGCTATCAGTCTGTCCTAGTCCTCTTCCTGGACGAAGGTCCAGGAGCATCATCAGCATCGTCGTCAGAGCCCGAGCTAGTGCCGCCTCCGGTCTCCTCCTCCGATGACTCCGCCTCCGACTCTGCCTCCGCCTCTGACTCGTCATCCTCATCATCGTTATCATCAGGAACGGGAGCCCGCGAACTACTCCCGACATGAGTGTGCCCCTCCTTGGTGCGAGGGAATACTCGGCCCTCCTCATCTCTCCCTCGGGCGGGGACGGAAGGTCCAGCTGGAGCACCTCCTACCCCGGGAATCTGGAAGGGAGGTGGAAAAAGTACATAAAAGGCAAATGCATCAGTATACTGTGGACAGTTTATCAGTGCAGAATGCAGTGTATGAGTACAGTGTGTGAATACTGCGGGCAGTTTATCAGTGCAGAATGCGGTGTATGAGTACAATGTATGAATGCCGTGAGCAGTTTATCAGCGCAGAGTATAGCGCAGAATGCAGTGTATGCAGCGTATCAGACGCTGTGAGATCAGTGTGCCAGGTGTTGTGTCGTGCATCAGATTACGTGAATCAGTGTATGAGTGATTTGAGGTCGTGATCAGAAGAACATACCGGAATGCTGTAGAGGGCCAGGAGATCAAAGGTCCGCTGTAGCATCCCCATCATGGAGGCATTCATCTCCAATGACTGCCGGGTGTACTCAGAAGAAGCCTGCAAAAGTATCAGATGCATCAATATTCTGTGGAATATCAAATAAACTGAAATGAAATGACTGTACAAAAATACAGTAATACGTACCGGAGGCAAGTCGGGGACACCGACAAACTTGTGATCAGCCGGCGGAGGGGCGAAGGGGATCTGATAGGTCGCCCCACCCTGCCCTCGGAAAGTCAATGAAGTGGGCAGAACAGGCCAATCGGTCCCCTGTCCTCCCTGAACTCCGCCCCTGCCACGGACTCGGGCCCTCCTCGAAGCTCCTGCTCCAGCTCCCGCTCCTGCCCTAGCTGCTGGCGCCACAGGCCTGGCTCCCTCAGCTCGACGGCCGCCGCTCAGAGACCGCATAATGTATGTCTGCACGTACTCTCGGTAGTCGCCGATGCCTCTAAAGCGGGTCGCCTCCCAGTCGATAGTATAATCGGCCATCTGCTCGGTGGTGAGCCTCTCGGTCTCCCTCATGTCCTCAGGAGGGTGAACCGGGACTATCTGCTCCGGTAACCCTAGGGTCTGGCGTAAGAAACGCTCACCCAGGTACCAAGCCCGACAGACCAGGCCCTCCAGTAAGATCCGGAAACGCGAGGTCTCCACAGCACCGGCAAACCGATCCCGCGTCATGGCTAGCAAAGGAGCCCAAGGCTGCCAGGTGATCTGAAAATGCAATACAGTTTGTTATCTACTGTTATCGAAATATGCAGTGGAAAGGCGAAGCTTAAATGAACTGCAAGTAAAACATACCTCTGCAGGGGTGATGGTGTCGAAGTAGCGGCAAAAGAAGCTGAAAGTCTCTCGCAGCCTCCGGGTGCATCTCCCGTCAAAGTGACGCGAAAAAGGGACGACCAGAGGAGTCTCTGTGACTGGTACGGGAGCAAGCCTAGGAAAGTAGGCATAAACCCACAACTGCAAGATAAATACCAGTGCATTTATCAGATAAAGCAGAATACAGAATAAAGCAGAAATGGCAGAGCTGTGTGTTGTGCAGTGTATTATGTACAGTGTACAGTGTGAGCAGTGTACAGTCAGTGTAAAGCAGAATGTATGTGTGTGCCGTGTGTACAGTATACAGCAAGTATAAAGCAGACTACAGTGTGTGCAGTGTATAGAAAATATAAAGCAGAAATGAAAAGCAGAGAAGAAACGTACCTCCCAAGCCCGCCAGTAGCCTCCGAGCAACTGTCTGCTGCCGCGGGAAGCTGAGCTCATGTATCCGTAGAGAGTGGCCAGAGCGGCGCCACCCCAGTCGTAATGCAAGATGCCTCTGACGTCCACCAGTGCGCTGAGCAGGCAGAGAGGCACGGTGTTCGCCGGGTCGGCGAAAATGGTCATCCCAAACAAGAACATGAGGAAACCGCGTGCGTATCTCTCCACGACCTCCGGATTCATCAGGGCTGCATCAACAAGGGTGGGCTGGACCCTGAACTGCACCTCGAACCAGGAATATCGGACGTAGCCTGGACGGGCGAGAGGTGGCACCTCACCAAGCAGATAGATCTGCACGGCAGTCCACTCGTCCATGTCAGTATCAAAAAGGATCGGATCACCCCCCACCCCGATGCCTGTGAGCATCGAGAAATCGTAAGGGGTCATCGTCATGTCCCCTGCCGCGGAGAAATGGAATGAATCGGTGGTGTCCCACCACCTCTACACCAGAGCGGCGAGGAGAGGTCTGCATGTAGTGAGCCTGGAGAGTCCTCTGCAGAATGCGCCGAAGCCCGCCTGGTCCACTATACGACGGACCGCATCGGGAAGCTCGGCATACCAGTCCCGAGTGCCGGTATTCCCATACCCACGGATGGTATGGGAATCTCCCTGTAAACAGAAAACAACAATTGCAAGGCAATATTCAAAATGCAGTTCTAAGAAGCGTATAGATGTAGCATGTGTGCAAGTTTAATAGATTCAAACAAATACCGGGTGCCGGTGTGCTTACAGTGAACTACAACGTGTGATGCGTCAGCGTGTTCGGGTGGTTCAGAGCAGATGTAGCATGTGTGCAAGTTTAACAGATTCAAACAAATACCGGGTGCCGGTGTGCTTACAGTGAACTACAACGTGTGATGCGTCAGCGTGTTCGGGTGGTTCAGAGCAGATGTAGCATGTGTGCAAGTTTAACAGATTCAAGCAAATACCGGGTGCTAGTGTGCTTACAGTGAACTACAACGTGTGATGCGTCAGCGTGTTCAGGTGGTTTAGTACAGTATAGCATGTGTGCATATTTTCAGACTCAAGTAAATATTGGGTACCAGTGGGTATGCAGTGAAATACAGTGAGCGCCGTGTGTTTAGGTGATTCAGGGCTAGTGCAGTGTATGTACATGTGTCAGTCTCAAGCAGATATTAGTTGTACGAATGCTTGCAATCAACTACAGTATACAGGGTATCTGAGTTAAAGCAGTTAAAGAGCACAACTAGCTACGACAGTTTTGTATCCTACATTGCAGAAAGTAAAGCAGAGAAAAGAGAGTTACCTCGGAAGCGCCGAAGGACAGGTGGGAAGTAGGCTCACGCAGTAATAGCTCGGGTGGCACGTGCCTCTCGATGCTCCGAAACTGGCGAAGTCCGTCAGAAGGTAGCACATGAATCGCCGGCCGGTAGGTCGCCGGGTCGAACGGGCGCTCGCTCAAAGGTAGGAGCTCGACCCCGGGATCCATCTCGTGATCCAGGGGAGTCCCACCGCGTGGAATGTCATCCGCCATGTCAAGAATGATGAGAAAATAGCCGGAGGGAGGAAAACCGGGCTAGAATATGGAAAGTCAACCGAAAAGTCAACCTCCGAGAAGGTCGAAAATGGCCGAAAAGGCCGGGATGTGAAAAGGGTACAGAAATCAAGAGGAAAGCGAGGGGAACAAACCCCAAAAAGGTGGGAACGGCAAAAAAGGCACCGAAACAAAGATTTGTTCGGTTGAAAATGTCCGAAACGCGAAGAAAATCGCGAATCCGACGACGAAACGGGCGTAAAACGCAAAGAAACAAAGAAAAGAGAAGAGGAAAACACTCTAGAGAGAGAGGGTGTGGAATTTCGACAAAGGAGGAAGTGAGAAATAGGGTTTAGAAACCCTATTTTAAAACACCCATGGTGAAATGTCGAATCTGCCCCGACTCAGGAACTTTTTGCCGGTCGGCAACATTTTGTGCCGGCCGGTAGAATATTGTGCCGATGGAATTATTTTGCAGCCGGTGGACAGCCGGTGGCTTACCCTCCCGGTCGGTGGTGTTCCCACGACCTTGTTTAGGCCATATAAGTAGTTTTTGGTCTTCATAGCTCAAGAAAATGCAAGAAAGTGTATCTCCGACGCTCAACCGGCCTCCGTTTTGACCTCGGACCGCGTCTTCTATGCGTAGCACTCCAACTCATACAATGTTGTATCCTTTGGTATCCTTTTTGCCTTTTACAAGATCCAAAAGTTACCCCGTGTGCGTTGCACACATTCATCGCACTATTTCGGT
The DNA here is from genome assembly GCF_055761805.1 of Camellia sinensis. Lineage (NCBI taxonomy): Eukaryota > Viridiplantae > Streptophyta > Magnoliopsida > Ericales > Theaceae > Camellia > Camellia sinensis. The sequence continues at coordinate 199,417,523 of NC_138964.1, read as the reverse complement.
GCATTACGTCGCGCTATCATGCGCCTCACAGTTGCATTGTTATGCACATACTACATGCGTTGTAACACGCACCCCTTGCATTGTCATGCACATCGCTCATGCATTGTCATTGCATTTTTTATTACAAGCATTGTCACGTATTTCAATGCATACCTCGCCTCGCGCATCGTTTGCGTTGTCGTGCATCCCCTTACCATGCATTGTCATGCATTTCGAAACACGTGTGTTGTTACGCATTTAAGTCCGTTTGCATCATTTTACATTCCGTGTGGCATGCGTGTCACACTTGGCATCATTTTACATTCCGTGTGGCATGCGTGTCACACTTTGCATCATTTTACATTCCATGTGGCATGCGTGTCACACTTTGCATCATTTTACATTCCGTGTGGCATGCGTGTCACACTTGGCATCATTTTACATTCCGTGTGGCATGCGTGTCACACTTGGCATCATTTTACATTCCGTGTGGCATGCGTGTCACACTTGCATCATTTTACATTCCGTGAGGCATGCGTGTCTCATTTGTATCATTTTGCATCTTATGAGGCATGCGTGTCTCATTTGTATCATTTTGCATCTTATGAGGCATGCATGTCTCATTTGTATCATTTTGCATCTTATGAGGCATGCGTGTCTCATTTGCATTGGCACGTGTGCCTCATTTTCATTGGCACGTGTGCCTCATTTGCATCGGCACGTGTGCCTCATTTCCATCGGCACGTGTGCCTCATTTCCATCGGCACGTGTGCCTCATTTGCATTGGGACGTGTGCCTTATTCCCATTGGCATGCGTGTCACGTTTTCGTTGGCATGTGTGTCGTCATTTGCATTAGCATGCGTGCCTCATTTGCATTGTCTTACATTCCTTGCGACCTGCGTTGTCTTGCTTTCATTTTGCATTGTCATGCATGTCGCTAAATAACATCGTACCTGTTGAGTTGTTTTCTTTGCAGGCACGATATTGTATGTACGGTTCATTTGAGGCTGGAGCAACTAGGCGAACCGTACAGGTATTCAGACGGTCTAGGAGACCCTAAATCCTCTGAAGGTGCGAGTCCTTCGGTGTTTGTCGTGCCCGAACGACTTTCGATAAGTTGCATTATCATGTATCTTACAGCCGCTTGTTGTCGCGCATTTCATGCAACATGCATTTTATACATCATTTGCATTTCAAAAAAAAACAAAAAAACACATGCGTTGTCACGCATCATCGTAAATAGTTGCATTGTCATGCATCATTAGAACATAGTGCATACTGCATTGTCATGCATGTTTGTAAATATCCATTCCATTGCATATTTGTAGATATTGCATTGTAGTTTGCATGCATTCATTGCATCCCCCCCCCCCCCGTCTATGGCTTGCACCTTTCCATGTTGAGCTTGGTCTGGTATGTGCTCATACTTCTCGTGTCGAAGCATAGTTCAGTGGACCGTTCTATGTTAGACATGGCTCGTATGCGTACATGCCTTTCCTAGGCAAGATTTGGTTTGGCCCGCGTGCCATATCCACTGCATTGTAGATCGCATGCATTCACTGCACCACTTCCGTTTATGGCTTGCACCTTTCCATGATTGAGCTTGGTCTGGTATGTGCCCATACTTTTCACGTCGAAACATAGTTCAGTGGACCGTTCTATGTTAGACGCGGCTTGTACGAGTACATGCCTTTCCTAGGCAAAATTTGGTTTGGCCTACAGGCCATATCCATTATATTGCATATCCACTGCATTATAGCTCGCATGCATTCATTGCATCACCTTCCGTTTATGGCTTGCGCCTTTCCATGATTGAGCTTGGTCTGGTATGTGCCCATACTTTTCACGTCGAAACATAGTTCAGTGGACCGTTCTATGTTAGACCTAGCTTGTACGTGTACATGCCTTTCCTAGGCAAGATTTGGTTTGGCCCGAATGCCATTTCCATTGCATTTTAGATCGCATGCATTCATTGCATCACTTCTACATGTGGCTTGCGCCTTTCCATGTTGAGCTTGGTCTGGTATGTGCCAATACTTCTCGTGTCAAAGCATAGTTCAGTGGACCGTTCTATGTTAGACGTGGCTTGTATGTGTACATGCCTTTCCTAGGCAAGATTTGGTTTGGCCCGCGTGCCATATCCATTGCCACCTCCCCAGCGTATCCATATATATATTGCATTGTAGTGTAATTTTTGCATCCAGCATTAGGATCATTGTCCTTTCTCCAGCGGGTCGTTTCCCCACTTGTGTCAATTCCCCCCAATACTTGTTCTTGTGTCTGTCTACGTTGCTCATAGTTCAGTAGACCGTTCTATGGTGGAAAGACTTGTTACCTCCATCAATCTATTTGACATAGGTGTGGTTTCGAACCACTTGTGATTGGATCGTGATTCAATTGCTTTGCATATAGTTTGCATTGTTTCAATTGCATTGCATCTTCATTTGCATTATTTATACATTGTTTTGTATATATTGCATATCATTTTGCATCCATCTTTGCATTGTCATGCATGTTGCTAACAATATTGTACTGTTAAGTTTGTTTTCTTTGCAGGCACGATATTGTATGTGCGGTTCATTTAAGGCTGGTGCAACCAGACGAGCCGCACAGGTATTGTATCCTCCGAGTGAGAAGTATCGAGAATTGCATAACTCTCTTACATCCTTTCTGCATTGTAGTGCAGTTTGGTGTATGCTAGCTTAAAACTGTCGCATTTTATGCTTCGTTATAGCTTTCTTTGCATGATCATAAGTTATGCTCGGCTTCGTGCATTGTCTTGCATTTTGCCCCTGCCTTCGGGCGCATACCTTGTTTGTCTTGCATGTTTGTCCAAGTCTTCGGCCTTGTTAAAAACGGGTCGTCTCTGGGCTTTGACATTCACTCCCGTCATTGTTATGACTTTCGAGTTCTGTCAAAGAGAGGCAACTGTAGACACCCCATTTTTTACCGTCCTTAAGACTTGGACGTCACCGTTTGAACACTCGGTGATTATCCATGTTTGTGTTCGTTTGGAGTTCCCGGAGGTCTCGGCTACGCACCCTGCCTCAAGATCTCCGAACTCGACCGTTTTGTGTCTGGTTTTGCACCAAACACTTGTGTTTTGCCTTGGAGGGGCAGGGAATGCCTTGTGAGGCATCCCCACACACCACCGGCAGTGGCTAGAGGCCACCGGCTGGTTTTTGTTGCCATCGGCAATGTATATGGCAGGTCGGGACTCTTTGTTGCCGGTCGGCACTCCTTTTTGCCAAAATGGCATCTTTGGCCGGCCGACTACTGTGCATCTACTTTTGAAGATATTTTATCATAGCTGTCTTGCATTTGGCTCCCCTCCATACACGTGTATGGAGGGATCTCTCTCTTTAGAAGCTTGTCTTGTAAGCTTTACAAGACAAAAGGCTCTATAAGAGAGAGTCTTCTCTCTTGGCCTTAGGGCTAAACACTTGAGACACTTTAGACATTTTTAGACAGCCATTTTAGGGTTTTGAGTTCTAGGGTTAGGATCCATACATATCCTATCACTATATCTCCCTCTTGTGTGTGTTTAAGTGTGTTTGTGTCTTACTATTGCACACAAACACATAGTGTTTCACCTTCACTTAGTTTCTGAGGTTCCAAGAGGTTGTTCTTGAGGTTCTTGAGTGGTTTCAAGCTTGGAGGGGCTGTTGGAGCTTCATCTTTGAAGAAAGTCAACAAGGGTAAGAAACTTGCCTTTATATTTCTCATTTTTGCATTGTATTTCTACTTATCTTAGAATCGTTTTTGAGCTTGGTGTATAATACAAAAAAGTTCTGTTTTTTAGCCCTCTTGATTGTTTATTAAGAGTGTTTTGTGGTTTGGGTTTGCTTGACCCTTCCTAAGCCTTGTAAGGCTCCATTTTATGCTATTTTGAGTGAGCTTCGAGACTTTGGTGTTTGGGCCTCTTCACCACTGAAATCTTGAGGGATTTCAGTAGTGGGGATGGTGCCTTGAAGTCTCCAAAAGGGGAGGGCCACCCCCTCTCCTTGTTGTCCTTGAAAGGGACCCTTTTTGGCCTCTTGAGGGAGCATCATGTTACAGTGTGTATCGATCATGTCTTGGCTGTTTTCCATGCTTATTATGCCATGATATAACCTTGTTGTGTGTTGGTTTTGGTACACCATGCATACTTAGCATACCTACCATGTAATGCCTTGTTATTGCCTTAATGTGCCTTAGGTTGTTAGCCTTTGCTCTAGCATGTTTTAGGCCTAGCCTTGTGAAGGTTTTGTGCTCATTTTGCCATGTTTTAGTTCTGTCCATAGTCGTTTGGATTGATCTTGGCATGCGTAGTATAGCTCATTTGTATTTGAGCTTGTATGCTTCAAGTATGTGAATGTGTAGTATGTGTTGCTTGCATCATTTCGGCGGTTTGAAACCACCCTACATGTTATTTCAGTCCCTTTGATATGCTCATATGTTTGCCTTGGATGCCTCTTTGAAGCTTTGGAAGCTTGCCTTGCATGCTCCATGTTTTAGCATTTATGCATGCCTTTAAATTCAAACCATCTAGATGCTATTTAGTTGGTCTTTTGGGCTTCGTTTCATGTGTTAAAACTCTGTTTTTGGTTGCCTAAGTCCTGCCATGTGTGGTTGTACTAAGTGTAGTCCATTGCCTCTTTGGCGAGCCTTGAATGCTTGGACCATTGTTGCATGTTTAGCTTGACTTGTTGCTTGGTTTGGCACCATGTTTTAACATGATTTTCAGAGCTTATGTTGCATGCTAATTGTCCATATTATGCCTCTTTCAAGTGTGCCTTAGAGTTGCTTATTTAATGCCTAAGTGTTGGTCCAACTTACTTGCATGTGTGTATATATGTTTGATCCCAATTCCTTGGTTTTCGGCCACTGTTTTAGGCCTATTTAGAGTTGCGTAAATCATGTATAAGTCCACCTTTTCATCAATTTGCATTGCCTCATGTTTGCTTGTATGCTTGCATAAGTGTCTTGCCATGCCATGTTGTATCCTTAGCCTGCATGCCTAGGTTGCATTGCATCTTGTATGCATGCCTTGTTCCTTGACTCGGTGATGGGAATTGGGTCTTGGTTCGTTTGTTTGGTTTGCATGTCATTTGACATCAAAGTGTGCACACTTGGTCCCTTGGGCCATCACGCATCGAAATGCGCGATTGATGGTCCGAGAACCAAGGAGCATGTCCCTTTGAGTCACAAACATGATAGGGGGCATGATTGGTGCATACATTGCTTGAATTGTATTGCCATGCAAGTTCTGTCCTCTGCTGCTGTGAGTTGCAGGTTTTGCAGGCATTCTTTGCCGACCGACAGTATATATTGCTGACCGGCAGTAAATCACCAGCCGATGGATGCATTTTGTGCCGGTGACCACAATTCGCTGCCGGTGGTAATTCTACCCAGCCGGTGGTGATTCCCAGTATCCAGAGAGACATCCTTGAGACTTTGGCAGTCTTCAGAGAGGCAGAGCAGGGAAAACAGAGGCAGACTATGCATGGTCGTGCACTTCCGAGCGGGACCCGAGCACGCGCTGCATCTGGCTCTCCTCCCGAGACGGTTTACTGCTTTTCCTAGTTTAAATTAGTTTGTTAACTGATTAGGAAATTTGTAATATTTAATTAGCTTGCGTAGTTAATTAATTTGTATTATTTATTTGGTCCCTCCGGGCGAGGGCAAATCTGTAATAAGTGTGTGTGAGTGGTGTGTATGTCTTTCAATCCCCACTTCTTTCTTCCCTTTTTATTTACCTGCTTTGATGGTTAGTATTAGGGCACGTTTAAATCAGCATACCTTATGCTATGCATGCGTGCATTCATACATTTGTCCTGCATGCACCGGGCTCGGTACATCATGCTAACTGCATTTGTACTTCAAATTCCAAATTGAATACATGCGTTAACTGACTGCATTTCACATGCCATCCTTGGATTAGCCGAGCCCATTCTAGTAACATTTTGTATGCGATGCATTAGGCACTTAACATGGACTTGGATCATGCACTGATTGCTAACATGTTCCTGTTTTTTTAGCTCGGAGTACTATGTAAGTATTTATGTTTTAGCATCTCGCATGCGTGTGAATGTTAACATAATAGCATGCTTACCATGTGGCTAGATGCTTATGTGCTAAACTGTTTGGATGCCTGTGGGTGAAGGTTGGATTGTTTGAGTTGGAAAAACTCGTTGAAATCCGTATTTTAGCCTACTTGCGAGTAGCAAATTCCAAAGCGCTTTTCAAAACTAACGGATATGCAATGCTTGTTTCCAAATTAGGCAATCTAGTCTATACTTGTTTGTTGTGCGTATAACATAGTAATTCTAGGCTAATAATCGGAATAAGAACACATAACATTTTCAAAATCAGATATCATGGTTAGTAGAGGCCGGTCTTCAGACCGGGCGAAAGGGGGTGCTCATAGCTGACCTTCCCCGATCGTAACCAAGCTCCCGAACCAAGACAACTTTGGTGATGACGGACATATGGCCTTCGGCACCGAGTCGGGGTTCCCTAAATTCCCCCATGAAAAATATTTAGGCGGCGACTCTGTATCTGGCGAAGCAGTCCGTGTTTGGCACTTCTTTTCAAAAAAAAAATCTGTTTCTCAAAACGATTTGCCAGATTTAGACTCTTTGGCTCAAGATTAAGAACCGTAACGATTTGAGAGTCCGAGCTGTAGTAACCCCAAAATGAACAGAACGGGACCTCAACCCTCCCGGGGCGTTCGAGGACGTCTACACACATATACTCTGCTTTACTTTGACTGTATACTGCACACACTGTATACTCTGTACAATACACTGCACAACACACGGCTCTGCCATTTCTGCTTTGTTCTGTATTTTGCTTTATCTGATAATCATACTTATATCTGTCCTGCAGTTATGGGTGTATGCCTACTTTCCCAGGCTTGCCCCAGTACCTGATGTGGAGACCCCACTCGGTGTCCCCTTTTCTCATCGCTTTGACATGCGATGCGTGCGGAGGCCACGAGAGTTTTTCATTTTCTTCCGCCGCTACTTCGACACCATCACCGCCGCGGAGGTATGTTCATGTCTAGAATTTGCTTAGGCTTCGCTTAGCACTGTATGTTTTCAATAACAGTACATAACCAACTGCATTTCATTTTCAGATCACCTGGCAGCCTTGGGCTCCGTTGCCGGCCGTGGTGAGGGATCACTATGAGGGCGCAGGGGAGACTGCCCGTTGCCGGATTCTGTTGGAGGGCCCGGTCTGTTGGGCTTGGTACCTAGGCGAGCGTTTCTTGCGTCAGACCCTGGGTTTACCGGAGCAGATAGTCCCGGGTCCGCCTCCTACACACATGAGGCATACAGAGGGGTTCTCTCTTGAGCAGATGAGGGACTACACCGTCGGCTGGGGTGCAGAGCATCACAGAGGCGAAGGCGACTACGCGGAGTACGTCCAGACCTACATTATGCGACCCTTGAGCGGCGGGCGCCGAGTTGAGGGAGAGAGGCTAGCGGCGCCGGCAACTGGAGCGGGAGCGGGGGCTGGAGCAAGAGCGTCGAGGAGAGCTCGAGTCCGCGGTAGGGGTGGAGTTCAAAGAGGGCGGGGGACCAGCTGGCCTGCTCTGCCCACTTTACTGACATACAGAGGGCAGGATGGGGCGACCTACCAGATCCACTTTGCTCCTCCCCCGGCTGGTCATGAGTTAGCCGGTATCCCCGACTTGCCTCCGGTATGTATTACTTCATTTTGCATCTTGCATTGGCATTTCATTTCAGTTTATTTGATATTCCACGGAATACTGATATATCTTGTACTCTTGCAGGCGTCTTCCGAGTACACCCGGCAGTCCGTGGAGTTGAATGCCTCCATGATGGGGATGCTACAGCGGACCTTTGACCTCCTGGCCCTCTATAGTATTCCGGTATGTCCTTCTGACGACGGTCTCAAACCATTCATAAGCTGATTCATGTAGTCTGATGCACGACACAACACCTGACACACAAATCTCACAGCATCTGATACACTGCATACACTTCATTTATACACTGCACTCTGCACTGATAAACTGCTCACGACATTCATACACTGTACTCATACACCGCATTCTGCACTGATAAACTGCTCACGGCATTCACACACTGTACACTACTCACAGTATTCACACACTATACACTGCATTCTGCACTGATACACTGCTTACAGTATTCTGATGTATTTGCCCTTTTGTGCTTTTCAGCCCCCCTTCCAAATTCCTCCGGTGAGTGGTGCTCCGGCTGGGCCCTCTATTTCTGCTCGAGGAGGGCGTGGAGACGCTGTACGTCCCCGTACCAGGGGGGCGTGTTCATGTCGGGAGTAGCTCTCGGGCGCTGACCCCTGATGATGACGATGATGATGATGATGAGTCCGAGGCAGAGGCAGAGAGCGGGTCATCTGAGGAGGCTGGAGACGACTCAGACTCAGGCTCTGATGACGATGCCCCTGGACCTTCATCCAGGAAGAGGGTGAGGACAGATCCCCGAGCCCGAGACTACTGATAATGATCCAAATTGCTGCTTTTCTTCTTTTTTGTACTTTTCTTTTTTTCTCTTTTTTCTCTTTGCTGGTAGTCAGATTACTTTGTACTGCCGCAGGTAGATTTTTGTTTTCAAAGCTATGTACTTGAAAAAGATAGTGAAATGAACAGATTTTTTGCTTAAAAAGTGTTACATTTACATATCTCATATATTGCATCGCATCACATCATGTTACACCTCAATGTGAATGGAATTGACCTGTTGTTTGAAAAATCGAGCATTTGTACTGTAATGATCAGATAACCAAACGGCCTCATAGCAAAACAGCCCAAGCAATACACTGCTCAAACTAAACGCGCAGCCCATACTCTGTTGGGGATTAGTCTGCATACAGCCCCTATCATCACACTCGGTTCATCCTGCACACAGCAAATCCTAAACAAACAGCCCAATCTGACAAGATGGAACACAAAGACGGGACCAGTTGAAGTTGAAGCACGCTCAGATGCCCCGAATTTTTTCTTCTTCTTTTGCTTCGCACAGATGTAGAGAATGGCACAGTACTCTGAGCATAAACGGTTTTCGAAATAAAAAAGGATTTTCAACCGGGGTATCGAGCCTACAACTGAACACAACGGGAAGGACTCAAACAAAAGGGTATGCGACCTAAACACAACGAGACACGCTCAGAAAAGACTCAAAACAAAGGTTGAGGTAAACAAAAAAAAAGACACGACATACAGACGCGTTAACGGAGACGGGGGACCTCAGATCACGAGGAGCCAGTTTCTTTGGGTATTGTTCCCACCCTTTCTGATTTGTGATTCTCACATCACTCGGCCCTCAGGCTCATTTTTTTCCTCTCAAAAACCCTTTTTCTTACTTTTCTCTCAACTTACACCACTCTATTCTTTATTCTCTCATTTTTCGTCTCTCCCCAAGGTGATTAATGAACGAATAGGAAGTTGCGGGTTCATGCCCAACGCCGTTAGCTCACAGCTATTTCTTCTGGTGGGTAGAGTGCCCTCCTAGCAAGTATGTTGACGACGGGGGAAAGACAGAATGCCTACCTCAACTGTGCCCCTAGTTCATCATTTTGACCATTTTTTGCTTTGGTTTTCTGCTAAAACAGTTTTGATCAAGATGAGAGTCGGATTAACGTACTAGTTCGATTTTTGATTTGAAAACCATACAAGTCAGGCTACGAGCACTGAAAATTTTCCTTTCTTGGGTCCTAGAAAATGGTCCAAGTTTTGAAAAATAAAACAATTTTCGAGAAAACTTAGTCAATCTTAGTAAAAATTCTCAAAAACTATTTTTGTAAACGGCCGCCGCCCAACGAGCGCGGAACTCATTCTCGAGATGCACAACCTCGGATCAGAGGCAATGGAAAATTGCCCCTGGCTTAGAAGGGGTGGATGGCAACGGAAAGTTGCCCCTGGTTTGAATGGCGACATCATGGCAACAGAAAGTTGCCCCTTGTTTGGATGATGCCGCAGCAGTCCGTAAACAGCCTTCATTGGTGGTGGTCGAACTCTTGGACACGGATATGACGAAGATGGTCAAAACCAATATATGAACACAGTCACTTTGAAAGTGTTGGGGGCTGGACTTCAGGACGAAGTTGCCTAGATACTCCAAACATGGGAATCAAGGATGATTAAAAACCATTGCATGGACTTAGTCGCTATGAGAGCATGGGGGGCTGGACTTCAGGACGAAGTTGCCTACGTATCCCAAACATGGGAATCAAGCCTTACGTAGTTCCGGTTAAGGTACACTCGGGTGTTTTAACCTTCACTTTTTAGGCTCTAACTTTTGCCAAGGTGCCCGATGCGGGTTTTCGACCTTGCGAGCTTCTTTTCATTTTCTTTTTTTGTATCTTTTCATTCTCTTTTTTTTCTTTCATTTATTATTTTTTTGCCCTTTTTTTTTGTATTTTTTTCTCTTGCTCTAACTTTTGCCTGGGTCGCCCTTCCGGGTTTTCGGCCCAGCGAGCCTCTCAAAGGGTAAAAGTGTAACAAGTCCATGCCAAATGGTTTTTGAAGTTGAAGCCACTCTGTGTCTGGGAGAACGGCTGTTGCAATGATTTGCAGAAGAATCCATCATGGCTACTCCACGAGCTTCTTCTGGTGAGATCTGATCTTCCTGATCTGATTTTAGTGCCTCTCGTTCGAGGGCTGCTTCTAATCTGGCCACACAGACTTTACATGGCGGTTGACCGTTGAACATTCTGAACAGGTTTAAGTTTCGAAAACGAACGGGTTGAATCTTGAGGCTGAGAGCGATCCTAGGCTGCACAATCTCAAGAGCGATTCCACACAGGTCTTCACAGGGCCGCGCAAAACATTTGTTTTTGAAAGTTTTTAAGAAAGCGACAAATCGCTCGCGCCAAAGATAGTGTGGAACCAATCTGGATCAAGCCAGGGTCCTTCCCAGTACTCACGCTGACAAGCATGGTTTGATTCATTAAGGGCTTAGCATGCCTCTCTTTCTCTCAATTGATCAAATTTTTGCAAAGCCAGAGGAATTCCTTCCTCTTCGTTTTTATCGCAGTGTTAAAGAGGTTTTGAAAAAACATAGGTCAATGCAATGATTTTCAGGGCACAAGAGAACAGGTGGAATGCACGGCCGTTTGATTCAAATCCTCTAGCACAACTAGCCCAAAACAAACAATAAGCATGGATACATGATAGCCGCAGCTGTTTCATTCAGGTTTCTCGGATGTAACTAGCTCCACAGTAGAGACAGACTCAAAAAGAAAGCAAAAAGGTTAAATACAAAAACGGTGTTCGAGGTAACAATCCCGGAATCACTCGACATCCTATACAACGGGACTGACTCGGTACCACAAGACAGACCCGAAAATAAAAAAGACTGACTCAAAGCAAAGAAACAGACTCAAAACAAAATAGAGAACTGACTCAAAACCCAAGCCAGAAGCTACAAAACTGCATTTGCAAATGCTCAAAAAGTGCGTGCCAGACGCCACATCATGAAATACACTGAGCGCCGCCCGCAGGTGGTCCAACCCCTGATCACATACTCGCAATATCCTCAAAGTCCAACAGCTCGGTGGTAACCGACTTCCCTGAGGTAGGTGGAAGAATGACCTCATTACCGATCAGATCCTGCACTTTATGGCGAAGGCGGAAACAGTTGTCGGTGGCGTGACCGGTCTGTTGGTGGTACGCGCAGTACAAAGCAACATCATGTGTGAGAGGGAGATTCTTCGGGAGAGGCCGAGGTTCAAGGGGTTTGAGGTGCCCCCGTTCGGCAAGAATCTGAAGTGCCTTAGACAAAGGCATGTAGAGAGCATGAAAGACCCTGCGCCCTCGAGGCAGGTACTTTGAAGTCTGAGTATTCTTACTAGACGCACTAGCAAAAGGGTCGGCAGGCACTGCCTTGGTTTTCTGATCTTTCCCAGGTGCAGGGTTGGGAATAGAAGGAACTGTTCTGGCATGACGGGGCCTATCCCGATTTTCCGACTGACTTGAACTACCCTCAGGTGGAGTGGGGAAAGCATCCTCCATAGTTTTTTCCACAACTGCGGATATCTGTTGCTTGTTCATCCCTCCGGCCTTCAAAACCTCGACTGTCCATAGCAGTTGTTCAATAGGATCGACATCTGCCTTCATTTTGTTCTTGCCTCTGGCCTCAGCCTGGTCAAGGGTTTGGGTTGCTACTTCAGAGCGAAGCTCGGTTGTTGCTGACACGTCGTGGCTGTAGCTGGAAGCCACCTCTGGCTGGCTGAGCTCTATCACAATCCACCCCAGTAGCGGGGGCTCCTGTGGTATGAAATTCCCGGCATACGGTGCCGCTGGCGGTGAAGCCGACATTCCATAGGCCAGATCGGCCACAGATCTCTGGAGGTCACCAATCATTCCCATCAGCTAGAATATGGTGGGCTCGCGAGCCTAATACAACTGGAGAGTCCAGATCGGGTGCGTGACAGGCGACCTGGGCGGATGCGATACATCAACATTGGTTTCATCCTGCAGGGTGATCCCTTGATCTAGCGTAGCCATCATAACCACAATCTCTTCTGAATTCTACGTCATCACAAGTCCGCTGTACTGAACGGTGACTGACGGATCAGATATCTGTCTTGCCTCAGTAAGGGGGAACACTAGCTACTCTGTATCAATTCTTTGGACACTTTGAACTGAAAGGAAAAACAAACAGCATTTCAGCCCACACAGATCAATCACAGGTGTAGCCGAACAACTGCACTCTACTACTGATCACTGTTCCCCAGAATCACTGTTCCCAAAACTGAACTTGATACCCGCAGATAATTGATTTCTCAATAACACTGATACTGGTGCCCTCGGGCCTGATACTCAAACTTGCAAACTGATATGTACGTTCCTGTAGAGATACACTCTAATGCACATAGCAGATAAGTGAGAGCCAAAACACCCCTATGGAGGGGTAGGGTTTCCCTGTCCTATTTTGTCAGGAGCTAGGGTTTCACTACGCACGCAGTGGTTTTCAAACAACCTAACATCGGGTAAGCAACCTGTCCTAGTTTGGAATGGTCACTATGGATCCGAATATGTACTAGGTCGAATGGTCAAAAGGGGTGCCCCGATAAAAATTGGGGTTTGTGTTCCCATACTGTCAGAGCCCATAACCGGTCAGCCTTATGGTCATGCCTTGACAAGACAAGCCTCCGGTAAACCGTTCAGGAATGGCAGATGGAAAACACGGTGTCCTAGGCGCACCAGTGCACATCCAATGCAAAGAAACACATAAGTGTAATCAAAACGGGATATCACGAGTTCGAGTCAAGCCCTCTATTAATCCCCAGCAGAGTCGCCAGAAACTGTAGCACGCCTGCGAGGGACCCCGCGCTACAGTTTACAGTTCGGACTCGATTTTGTTTGCGGTTCTAAATCTGAACCAAAGAGTCTAAATCCGGCAAATCGTTTTGAGAAAATAGATTTTTGAAAAGAAGTGCCAAACATGGACTGCTTTGCCAGATACAGAGTCGCCACCTAAATATTTTAATGGGGGAATTTAGGAAACCCTGACTCAGTGCCAAAGGCCACGTGTCCGTCATCACCAAAGTTGTCTCGGCTCGGGAACTTGGGTATGATCGAGGAAGGTCAGCTATAAGCACCCCCTCTCGCCCGATCCGAAGACCGGCCTCTACTAACCATGATATCCGTTTTTGAAAACGTTATGTGTTCTTATTCCAGTTATTAGCCTAGAATTACTATGTTATGCGCACAGCAAACATGTATAGACTAGATTGCCTAATTTGGAAATAAGCATTGCATATCCATTTGTCTTGAAAAACACTTTGGAATTTGCTACTCGCAAGTAGGCTAAAATATGGATTTCAACGAGTTTTTCCAACTCAGACAATCCAACCTTCACCCACAGGCATTCAAACAGTTTATCACATAAGCATCTAGCCACATGGTAAGCATGCTGTCATGATAGCATTCACACGCATGCGATATGCTAAAGCATGAAAATACTTACATCGTACTCCGTGCCAAAACAATAAACTAGTTAGCCAACATGCATGGTCCTAGTTCATGTCAAATTGACTAATGCAACACATACAGGATGCAATTTAGAGTAGGCTCGGCTAACCTAAACATGGCATGTGAAATGCAATCAATTGATGCACGTATTCAATTTGGAATTGAAGTACAAATGCAGTTAGCATGATGTACCGAGCCCGGTGCATGCAAGACAAATGTATGGATGCACGCATGCATAGCATAAGGTATGCTAATTTAAACATGCCCTAATCTACCTTCATATGCAGGTAAATAAAAGGGAAGAAAGAAGTGGGGATTGGAAGACATGCACACACACGCACCCACACTTATTACAGATTCGCCCTCGCCCGGAGGGACCAAATAAATATTACAGATAATTAACCTACAAGCTAATTAAATATTACAGGCCATCTAATTAGCTAAGCAAATTAACTAATCTAGGGAAAACAGATAAACTACCTCGGGAAGAGAGCCCAATGCAATGCATACTCGGTCCTGCTCGGAAGTACACTGCCATGCGCAAGCTGCCTCTGTTTTCCCTACTATACTCCTCTGAAGACTGCCAAAGTCTTAGGATGTGCTTACTGGATGTTGAGGAGTGCCACCGGCTGGAGGGAATCATCACCGGCTGTGATTTGGTGTCCATCGGCACACAATGAATCCATCGGCCACCGATTCATTGCCGGTCGGCACTCTATGCAGTCGATCGGCAAGAAGTTCCTGCATAACCTGTTTGACTGCAGCAGAGGACAGAACTTTGCATGGCAATGCAATTCAAGCCATATATGCACCAATCATGTCCCTTATCATGTGAGTGAGTCAAAGGGACATGCTCCTTGGTTCTCAGACCATCAATCGCGCATTTCCATGCGTGAGGGCCCAAGGGACCAAGTGTGCACATTTTGATGTCAAATACAATGCAAACCAACAAACCAAAGCCCAATTCCTATCACTAGATCAAGGAACAAGACATGCATGCTAGATGCAATGCAACCTAGGCATGCAAGCTAAGGATGCAACATGGGAATGCAAGATGTACATGCAAGCATGCAAACAAACATGCAAGGTAAGCATGCAAGCAAGCAAAGGATGGACTTAAGCATGATTTAGGCAGCTCTAATTAGGCCCAAAACAGTGGCCATAAGTGCTATGAAATGAGGACTAAACACACATACACACATGCACATGTTAAAGGGCTAACACTCAAGCACAAAAGGGCAACTCTCAAGCACACTTGAAAGAGGCATAACATGGACTAATGGCATACAAGGTAAGTATTGAAAATCATGTTACAAAAGGTGCAAAGCCAATTAAACAAGATAAACAAGGCATGCAAACAAAGCCAAAAACCCAAGACAAGCCAGGAGGCTTAAACCAAGACTAAGTCAACCAAGCCTCACAAGGCTAAGAGGACTTAAAATAGGTCTAATGCGAACCTAAACAACTCCCAAGGGACACCTAGATGGCATCTAAGTGGCTCAAATTCAAAAGCATGCACAATGACCAAAACATGGAGCATGCAAGACAAGCTTTCAAAGCTTCAAAGAGGCATCCAAGGCAAGCATACAAGCATGTTAAAAGGACTGAAATAACATGGCAAATGGTCCCAACCCACTAAATTAAGGCAAGGATGCATGCTATACATTCACACACTTAAGGCCAACAAACCAAAAATGCAAAGGGGCTATACTAAGCATGCCAAAGTAGACCCAAACAACTAAGGACAGACCTCAAACATAGCAAAATAAGCACAAAAGCTTCACAAAGCCAAGCCTAAAACATGCTAGAACAATGGTTTACAACCTAAGGCATGTTAAGGCAACAAAGTGGCATTACAAGGCATGTATGCTAAGCAAGCATGGTGTACCAAAACCAACATACAACAATGCTATTTCATGGCAAAATAAGCATAAATAGCAGCCAAGGCATGGTCAACATGAGGCTTAGCTAGGTGCTCATTAAAGAGGCAAAAATGGCCATTTTCAAGGACAATAAGGAGAGGGGGTGGCCCTCCCCTTCTTGGGACTTCAAGGCACCATCCTTACCACTTAAATCCCTCAAGATTTCAGTGGTGAGGAGGCCCAAACACCAAAGTCCCAGAGCTCACTCAAAATAGCACAAAAAGGAGCCCCTCACGGCTTAAAAGGGGTCAAACACCTCCAAACCACAAAACACTCTAAACAAACTATTTAGAGGGCCCAAAAAAAGAACTTTTTTATATTATACACTAAGCTCAAAAACAGTTCTAAGATAGGCAAAAATAGTATGCAAGAATGGGGTAAAAAGGGGTAAGATTGTTGCCCTTGTTGACCTTCTTCACAAATGGTGGACCAGCCCCTTCCTTGAGCTCAAAACAGCTCCAAAGCTTCAATAACAAACCTCTGGCCCTTCAAGAACCAAGAAAAGGTGTAACACTATGTGTTTGTGTGCAATAGTAAGCCTAAACACACAATACAAGAGAATGAGAGATATAGATATAGGATAGATACAAAACCCTAAACCTAGAACCAGAGCTTCTCTCACAACTTTTCTAACCTTTTTTTTCTCTAACCCTAAAGCCAAGAGGGGAGGGCTCCTCTTATAGAGAAGCCAATCTTGTAAAGCTTACTCAAGAAGCTAACAAGGAAGCCATCCCTCCATACACGTGTATGGAGGGGAACAAAATGCAAGCCAGCTGTATTAAAATATCTGCAAAAGCGGATGAACAGTAGTTGGCTGCTCAAAATTTCCATTTTGACAAAATGTACTGCCGACCGGCAACAAAGAATGCCGACCGGCAATATACTTTGCCGATGGCAACAAAACACCAGCCGGTGGCCTCTGGCCATGGCTGGTGATGTGTGGGGATGCCTCGGAAGGCATTCCCTGCCCCTCCAAGGCAAAACAAAAGTGTTTGGTGCAAAACCAGACACTAAACAGTCGAGTTCGGAGATCTTGAGGCGAGACACGTAGCCGAGACCACCGGGAACTCCAAACGAACACAAACATGGATGATCACCGGGTGTTCAAACGGTGACGTCCAAGTCTTGAGGACCGTCAAAAATGGTGTGTCTACAGACGTTAATGATATGCCCCTGGAAGTAATGTTGCAACTTTCTTGAGGCGATAAGCAGCGCGTAAGCTAACTTTTCCAGTGGTAGATACCGTGTCTCGGCATCTAGTAAAGTCTTGCTAACATAATATACTGGTCTCTGTTCCTTGTCAACTTCTCGAATTAATATTGCGCTCACGGCATGATCTAAGACTGCTAGATAGAGGTACAGCTCCTCTCCCGGTTCTGGAGTGGACAGTAGAGGAGGTGTACTGAGGTATCTTTTGAGGCTCTGCAGTGCTTCGATACATTCGCTACTCCATTCAAATGCTGCCTTTTTCCTCAAAAGCTGGAAGAAGGGCTTCATCCGATCTGAGGATTTGCTAATAAACCGATTCAGTGCGGCCGCCATTCCGGCTAGTTTCTGCAGTTCCTTAGACTTTGTTGGCACTACGAGATCCTGTATTGCCCTAATTTGATCCGGATTCGCTTCAATTCCTCTGTGAGTGACCATATATCCCAAGAACTTCCCTGTTCCTACCTCGAAGGCGCATTTCGAGGCATTGAGGCGAAGCTGGTGGTTTTTCAGGATGCTAAAAACTTCTCTCAAGTCTGCGAGGTGGTTTGTAGCAAGCTTGCTTTTTACTACCATATCATCTATATAGGCTTCTATGGTTTCCCCCAGTTGGTCTTTGAACATCCGAGTGATCATTCGCTAGTAGGTCGCCCCGGCGTTCTTGAGGCCAAATGGCATTACTCTGTAGCAGTAGGTCCCTCTCGGAGTGATAAACGCTATTTTTTCTTGATCCGGACCGAACAGTGGTATTTGATGATAACCGCTATAAGCTTCTAGAAAGCTCATGCGCTCATGCCCTGCTGTTGAGTCTACTAGTTGATCAATGCGAGGCAGCGGAAAATTATCTTTAGGGCAGGTTTTGTTCAAGCAAGTGAAATCGACACAAACTCTCCATTTTCCGTTCTTCTTCTTGACTACAACTGTGTTAGACAGCCATTGCGGGTACTGAACTTCTCTGATTGCTCCTGAGGCCAGAAGTTTTTCGACTTTGGCAATTACTGCTTCGGTGTGCTCAACTGAGGATCTCTGACTTTTCTGTACAATGGGCCGAGCTAAAGGATTGATGTTGAGCTTGTGGCAAGCAAATTCTGGGTCCAACCCTGGAGTATCATATGCTGACCACGCGAATACCTCCATATTTTCCCTCAGCAGTTCTAGCAGCTGAAGTTTCTCATCAGCGCCTAGCGAGGTACCGATAAGGAAGTACTTTTCCGGGTCATCTTCTCTTACCAAGACTTTTTCCAAATCCTCTACTATCTTTTCCTCTGGAGTTCCCCCCACATCTTCCAAGACTGGCTGTCCGGCGACTTCTACCATCTGTACCCGATTGCAGAGCTGCTTTGCCTTTAATGCTGCCATGAAACAATGTTTGGACGCAACTTGGTCCCCTGAGATCTGCTCTACTCTGTGTTCCGTTGGGAAACGGATGAGCTGGTGATAGGTTGAATGGACTGCTTCCATTTGATGAATCCACGGACGGCCAAGTATGGCGTTATAGGGGGATGGTATATTAATAACCAAGAACTCTATTTGGAGGGTTTTTGTCCCCGCTACGACTGGCAATACTATTCTGCCGAGCGGCCATTCCGGCTGTGAATTAAAACCGACCAACGGGGCTGCCGCTGGGATGAGATGCTGCTCGGAGAGGCCGAGCTTTCTGAACAAATCATAATACAGTATGTCTGCCGCACTGCCCTGATCTACTAGGACTCGTTTTACATCAAATCGTTTCCTAATCCCAACAGTTATAATCAATGCATCAGTATGTAGGTGCTGTATGCCTTCTAAATCTTTGCTAGTAAATGAAACAGTGCACAAGGGGGATTTAGATACTGTACGTACCTTTTTCGATGCCGGCTCCACTAACATGATTCGCTGAATTTGCGCAGCCTTCGCGATCTCTTCCTATAGTGCCTCCTCAGATTCCTAAGCCGCTGTCCCATGGATCACATTTATTATCAGCCGGGCTGGATGCGCAATATTTGCTTCTGGAGGTGGGTTCCCTAGCTTGGCCACTTCCTTATCTTGATCAATGTATTCCCTTAGGTGTCCAGCTGCCACCAGGTCTTCCAAGTGTTGCTTCAGTGCCCTGCAGTTATGAGTCATGTGTCCCCTGTCTTGGTGGTAGGTGCATCTGAGCTTCTGATTAGGCCGAGCTGGATCTCCCAATATTTTCGGCGGCCAAACAAAGAAGGGCTCTCTCTTGATCTTTTCCAGGATTCGATAGATTGGCTCTTTGAACACAGTCACAACGGCTTCATGGGATTTGGACTTATCCACCTCATTCACTGCAATCCCTCGGTGTTCTCCTCGATCCGTTCTCTTCCTCTGCCGAGCTGTTTGTTCTGCTGACACTACCTCGATGGGGATCTGATCGTCTTCGAGATGAGCATATTGCTCAATCCTGGCGCGCAAGTCTTTCAAAGCTGTGGCCGGGCGCTTGGTAAGTGATTGTCTTAACTTACTTTCCGGGCGCAGACCATGTTTGAAGGACATAACGGCCATCTGCTTGCTGCACACATTTTCTTCCAGATCATTATACTCTTTCCAGTATCTTCTAGCATAATTGTACAGCATTTCCTCTTGCTCCTTCTTGAGGCCAAACAGCGTATCCGGCTCTTTTGGGATCTTAGTATTGAAGACGAACCTGGCTAGGAACTCTTTGGAGAGCTGCTTCCAGCCATGAATCGATCCAGCGGGGAGTCGATCGAACCATCGGAGTCCGGTTTCTCCCAAGCTGGATGGGAAGACTTTGCACATCAGTGCCTCATCTCGGCTCCATAGGGACATCATCTTTCTAAAATGGCTGATATGTGTCAGAGGGTCCGATTTCCCATCATACGAAAGTGAACTTTGGTGGAGTGAACTTCTTTGGAGGTCTCATGGTCTCAATCTTCGGAGAGAATGGCGAAGAGATGAGCCTGTCCAGCGCTCGATGTTCTCTCTGGTGAATAGTACGGTCTAGATGATCTCGATGTTGCTCGTTCTGCCTATTGCCAATTAGCCAAGTGCGAAGGTCCTGAGGAGGGTATTTAGTTTGTTGACTAACCGTCTTCTGCCTCTTGGCCCTCCTCCGGCGTGACCCACGGGTGTGGCTACTCGCCGCTTCACTTTGTGCTGGGGAGCCATTCCTGGGAAATTTTTTCACTGGTAGTTCTCTAGACGAGCTCCTTCGTTGCAAACGAGAGGGCTCTGCTTCCGTCCTCTTTTCCGTCGGATCACCCAACACCTTCTTAAGTTGAGCTTTCAATTCCTGTATCTCCATTCCCATGGAATCTATAATTTGATCTCTATAATCCTTTTCCAGAAGGAAATGATGAGAAGAACCTCCAGCGAAGGGCAGTCGATGCTCGATGGATTCGAGGGTTCGATTATTGTTTCTAGTTTGCTCCTCCAGAACTGTTGGGAGTGCCAAACCTTTGTCCTTCGTCTTTTCCGTCGGTGGAGTATGTGCTGAAGGCGGAATGTCCTCAATCCCCATTGCCGGAACTGAATGCAGAGCTCAGAGATAAAGTGATCCACGCTCACCGCACCAATTGTGCGTACCGGATTCTGCACTAGATGAAAGTGGATCGGGGCTCCGCACTCAGTTGGACTATCCAGGGACGGGGACTCCTGCCACAAGAAGCACCGTTAGAGCTGCCCGGTCGGGGTTGGCCGGATAACCCCTCCGGCGTGGGAATCAATGATCGGAGAAGGAATGTATGCTAAGTGTGATTAGAACAGTTCTCCTTAGTTCAGTTCAATCCAGTTACATTCAATGTGAAGTTTATGAAATATATATAGTATTCCTTACTTGCTTCTCAAGGTGGTTTCATGGAATGTGGATGCTGCTAGGTGTCCTTTCAGCATTACTCCAGGTGGGGGACC
This sequence comes from Camellia sinensis, assembly GCF_055761805.1. Taxonomy (NCBI): domain Eukaryota; kingdom Viridiplantae; phylum Streptophyta; class Magnoliopsida; order Ericales; family Theaceae; genus Camellia; species Camellia sinensis. Next base: position 199,396,576 of record NC_138964.1, on the reverse strand, counting down.
ACCTGGTAGTTGTCATTGATTGCATATACTCATTATAGGCATGCTGATAACAAATCACATTCCTTTGGTTCAACAACCTCTGTGATTCTAGGTGTGGGGGATCAGCTGAGGTGGCAACCTGTACATGCTTGCACTCACAGCTCCCACGTTTCCTTGTGAGGTTTCTCTAGCTCGGTACTCATGTACTTCAGCTCGGTACTGAAGTGCCTCGGCTCGGCCTTTTTCGGGATCATTCATGGAGATGCGCTGACCCATTATCTGTTCGGCCCACAAATTCCGTTTCGCAGCTCGGCCCAGACCAGCACTACAGCTGGGCTAGCCTTTCCACTGCGGGTTGGGCCCAAGTGCTTGAGGACTTGGGTGGACTGTTGATCATGAAGTTAGGCCCAACTGGTTTGTCTATATACTTATCTGACCCACTTGGATTCGGACTTTGTCGGATTGGGTGACCCAAGGCTTGGACCTGACCCATTTCACATTTAGTCCCTTCACATGTCATTGAAAAGCACATTATATATATATATATATATATATATATATATATATTTAATGACAAATAAACGTGGATATAACATTTGTATGTAGATAATTAGTTCGTTTAAGTTTGATGACAATTACAGTGATATCAAAGTATTATTATATTACTTTAATTGGTATGTTGGACTGTGTTTCAAGCAAGTAACAAAGTGTGCCTTTATATTTTATTGGCTCACGCTCTGGAGTCTCATGCTCTGGAGTGTGCTGCTGCTAATCTGAATTGGGAGAGCCTCATGCTCTGGAGTGTGCTGCTGCTAATCTGAATTGGGGTGTTCTGCTGGTTGTTAGGTGTATTAATGTTGGTGTATTATTGTAATGTTTTTTTTCTATTCTTTTTTTTTTTTTTGGTGCTTTTGATTGGTTCCTCATCAATCTTGGGTGTTGATGTTTGTTTTTGCATGTATTGTGCCTTTTTTTTATCAATAAAGTCTTTGTTTGCTGATAAAAAAAAATATATTTTATTGGCTCACGTATTAGTGTCATCTTGCATGAACTTGATTCTATATATTTAGAAAGACGTCATTTGAGTGGGGTGCTTCATGTATATTATGTATAAAAAGAAAAAAAAAAATCAATCTGATAATCGTAACTATCGTATTTATATTTAAAAAAAAAATTAACTAGAATTGTGCTCTAAAACATAGACTATCAATCTTTTTAAGTGACAAATGAAATAAATTAAATAATTATAGTTATTGAATTGACATAAATATTTTTATAAAAAATATTAATAAATAATTTTATAAAATAAATAATTTAATTTATTAAAACGAAACCCAACTCCTTTTAAAAGTATTCTCCAGTGATGACAACATCGAAACCACCACTTTTCCTCCCTTTTTCGATTTGGAATCATTTGAATTGAGAATAGTGTTGATATTATTTTAAAAGTACGATCATTTCAAGACTAGTGTTATTGAAATTTAAAAATTAAGTTTATTTTTTAAATTTAATAATGTGATATTTTATTAAAATATAAATTCTTTTATATTTTTCTAATTATTCATCAATTATTTTATTTACATATTATTAAGTTTAGAAAATGAATTTATATATCATTTACTTTATTTCAATTAAAAATTATAAATGAATTTTCATTACCATTATGGTATGGATTTTCCATTAAGTGATGATCTAATATTTTATGACTACTCTACAACGTTTACTTTTGGGTTATTAGCGGTGGAATTTTATTAAACATTATTTTATTTGTCAGTCACATATGCAATAGATATTCTATATTATGTGTACATAGAATAGTGATTCAAGATTTTTGGCAATCTTAAGTTAGAAATAAACCTTTTTTTTTTTTTGATCGGCAAAGAAAAAAATTTTATTGATGATAACAAACATACATTACATATGGGCAAACATCAATAAAGAGAAGACAAGAGCAACAATAACTAAGCAACCCATCCTAATCCCAACTAGGTTGACACCAAGAAGGACACCCAATCAAATGAAAGCTCAAGACAAGATGTTGGTAAGAAACCAACAAAACCAAACCAAGCAACAAAATAGAACAAAAGCACCCAACCGAACAAACAAAACTCCTACTTAAATCAACCCAGACCTCTGCAACATTTTAGCTATCTTGAACAAAACCTTAATTGCTGCAAATTGAAGACCACATCATTGACAAAAAACAGCATCCCTACTGTGTTATATTCCAACCATAAAGCAATTCTAATTTTAATAATCCCCGAAGACCCTTGAAATCTGGATGAACTCCTTGGAACAAACACTTATTTCTGATCTTCTACACAGACCACACAAAAGTAAAATGAATAGACTTCCAAATCCGCCTTTCAAATCTGTTAAAACTCATACCAGACCACCACTCCAAAAGGCCTCCAATAGACCCAAGTATAACCCAAGACAAATTCTACCATTCCAGAATTTCAGACCACAACCTTCATACCAAAGGACAGAGTAGAAGTATGTGATTAATAGATTCCACTACCTCCCTACAAAAAGGACAAAGATTGTTTACATTGGAATCCAGAACTCATATTCTTTGAAGGTATGCTGTTGTTTTTACTCTTCCTTTCCAAGCCAACTAGCCAGAAAACTTAACCTTTGGTGATGCACCATTACCCCACAACAGTTTCATGATACTAATAGATGGGCCATGATTAAGCTCACACCTTCGCCTAGCAGATGAAACTAAAAAAGATCCAGACGAATCAACAATCCACCTTACTTGATCATCTAAATTGACCCTTAAATTGGGAACACCATTCAACACCTCAATAAGTCTTCTGACATCCTTCTCTTTCCAAGCTCTTAAAGGTCTTTTGAATGAGAAATTCCACTCCCCTGCTACTTCTCTGGTTTGAACCAAAAGCTGTAGTGAACCATCTTTAGTCTTAGATAAACTGAAAAGTTTAGGGAAGACATCCTTCAACTTTTCATTCATCAACCATGTATCCCATCAAAAATGAATCCTCTCTCCATTACCTATCACAAATTTTGAATTATTAACAAAAAATGAATACAGATCAGCATTTTCCAGCACAGAGGATAGTATATCTTGCCAAACTATGGACATCGAACTAGAGATCACCATACATGGACTCTAGCCACCACCATCATGATCATACTTACTGCACACAACACTCTTCCATAATAAACCATTCTTAGAACCATATCTCCACCACCATTTTAGAAACAAACTCTCACTCAAATCCTTGATTCTGCCTAAACCCAGACCTCCTTGCTCTTTAGTCTTGGTAACTTCCATCCATTTCACTAGATAAACCTTTCTCTTCAACTCTGAATCCCCCCCCATAGAAAAGCAGCTTGCAACCTCTCAATACTCTTTACCACTCCTTTTGGCATTCTGAAAATAGATAAATAATAGATAGGCAAGCTTGATAACACAGACTTGATAAGTGTCAATCTACTAGCAAAAGATAATAGCTTCCTTTTCCATGATGATAGTTTCACCTTCACCTTATCCACAATAGGCTGCCATGTCTTATTCCTCCTCGAATTGGCCCCCAAAGGTAGCCCCAAAGTTAGAAACAAACTTAAAACCTTATCTCACTATATTTTTTAAAAATTGAGACTTTTTTTTGTTTGTTTTTAAATTAGCAAAAGTCAATGGTTAGTTGCCAGATTAGCACTATGGAGAGAGTTAAAACTCGCACCCACATACTTTGTAAATAAATATTGCCCTCCTATTTCACTCCTAAGAGTGGAACCTAAGACATCACTTTTAAAAGAGATTTGGTGGCCAAAGAGTTAGCCAACTAAGTTAAAGCCCCTTAATTTAAAAAAATTAAGACCTTTTTTTTTTTTGATCGGCAAAAAATAAACTTTATTGATGAAAACAAAGGGCAAAGCACATGAATACATCAATAAAGCAAGGCAAGAGCAATAAGCATCATAGTGAACCTCCAAATCCCAACTAGGTTGGCACCAAGAGGACCACCCAATCATATACAAGCTCAAGCCATCAAAGTTGGAGAGATACCAACATAAAACCCACCAAAATAGACACCCACTCATACAACAACCTCACCAAATTTCACAAAGAGCACCTAGGTAAAATAAACCACCCAAAACACTCCCAAAATAACCACCCAAAACCTAATTAATTACATAATAGTACCAACAACAATAAAGCTAACAATGATATCCTCCACCAAGAATCCAACTTCATCAATCCACCCAGCCAATGAAAATCACACTACGAGGCCCAGCAACAACAAAACAAACAATTATACCTTCCACCAAGATTCCAATTTCATCAAGCCACCCAGCAATTAAAGATCACACTGCGTGGCCCCCTACTGAACAAAATGAAACATCCCAGCAGCAAGACACCCCACAACTAAGCATCCTTATAGCACTGCCCTCGCACCACCACCCAAACAGAATCTAATATGCTTCAAGTTAAAGAGAAAATCATGCACTATGAATTTATGATCTTTAAACACTTCCTTGAACCACACAGCCATTCTAAACTTTATCAGATCACATACAGCTTCGGCATTTGGAATAACATCTTTAAATAAGCATTCATTACGATGTTTCCACACGGACCATAACACTGTAATAGGAAGAGCTTTCCACATCGTCCTCTCCTTTTTGCTGAGCCTAAACCCTGCCTACCAGTGAAGAATAGCCTCCACTGTATCAGGTAGTGCACCTTGTACTCCCCCCCAATTTAGTATTTTCGACCACACTCTCCAAGTCACTGGGCAAGACAATAGGACATGATTAATTGACTCATCCACAGATTTGCACATAATGTAGAGGGTTGATGCATTAGCATTGAGAACACCAATTCGAAGAAGAAAGTCTGCTGTTTTAAGTCTACCTTTCCAAGCAAGCCACCCAAAGAATTGAACTCTAGGAGGAATGTACTTCACCCACACCCTTTTGCTTGTTCTGCTATAGCGGCCAAAACCACCTTCCAGAAATTTATAGACTGGTTCAACTGTAAACCTCCTCGTTTTTGAAGCTTCCCACACCAGTGTATCTTCCAAGAGAGACCAGAGGACAGGACAAACCTCTAAAAAAACCTATCAATCTGGTAACCTCCACACTTTCCTAATCATATCGCTCCTTTCTAAATTGGAACAACCAATCACCTGTAACCACCTTCCTTTCCATCATTGCAGAGAAAGACTCTCCCTTGTTTACTACCAGTCTATATAATAGTGGGAAATCATCTTTAAGACTTATATTTTCACACCATTTATCCACCCAGAACTTCACTCTATGGCCATTACCCACTTTTAACTGACAATTTTCCAAAAAAAAAAAAACACCATTAGGCTGCTATTTTGTTCATTACTTTTCACAATATCCTTCCAAAATTTTGAACACTTGTTGTTAGAGGTGACTGAAGGCCACCAATTCCCTTCATCTACCTTATATTTGTTGCATATGACTCTTCTCCAAAGTGCTTTGCTCTCAACTCCAAACCTTCACCACCATTTTAATAAAAGGCAAGCATTCACCTCATTAACTCTTCTAACCCCCAATCCTCCTTGGTCAACAAGTTTAGAGACTTCCTTCCATTTTACTAGATGAACCTTCTTCCTTAATTCAGACCCACCCCAAAGGAATGAGGCCTGAAGCTTATCCAGCTCTTTTGCAACCCCTTGTGGCATTTTATACAATGACAGATAGTATACGGGTAGAGAAGAAAGTACAAACTTTATCAGGGTCAATCTCCTTGCAAATGAGAGTAATCTCCTTTTTCCATGTGACAACCCTCACCACTGATTAGTGCTAACCTATGATTAAGCATGTTAACTGACAGATTGACTGAAATTCTGAACTGATTGATTGAGTGTGCTAGTTTAAATGCATGTCTATCTGTTGATCGCTAAATTATCTGTTCATATTTTATGTTTTAAATTGTAAATTGAAGGCCTTATCGGTGGCCGAACCAAAAATTGATTAATGTTTTATGCTAATTAGGAATTATGTGATTTTATGGTAAATTTAATTGAAATGTGATTTGGTATGTTTAAATTGGATTAAATAATGCTAATGTACAAGAGTTGGACTTAATTGCCATTTTGCCATTAGTGGGCTTTGCTAGACAATTGTTTAGTCTTGACTTATCTATGCTATACATCATTCTTGTTCATTTGTGAGAGACAAAATCCGACCAGAGTGACAGAGTGAGAGAAATTGAGTTCAACTTGAAGGTTTTGCTTGGAAATTATAGGAATTGAGGAGTAGTTTGCATAATTGAGCTCCCTTATCTTGCATTCAAGACTTAAGGTAGGAATTTCATCCTCTCATTTATGTATTTGAGTTGTTCTAGCATGGTTCATGGTAATTTAGTGAGTTGAATCAAGAATTGGTTGTAGATTGTGGAATTGAGGCTTAATTCATGCATGCATGTGCATACCTTGAAATTTAAAGTTGTTTTCATGGAAATTCTTGCATGCATGTCCATATTATTGTTATAGTCCATGAATTCATCATGATTTTGAAGGAATTGGCTCTTTGGAGCAATCATTTGAAGCTTTGAAGTTGTTTAAAATCATGCATGTTACATATTCATCATGTTCTTGAAGTTTGTTTGAAATTGGTGTTTAATTGAACTACCTTCGGGCTTTGATTTCTCAAATTGATCTTTGAAACATGTCAAATTATGAGTTTTGAAGTGTCCTCCAGAAAATTAGCACAAAAGGATCGAGTTTGATGTTTTGAAATTGAGTTTTGAGCTTGAGGTTCAAATATGAAAATTCCAGATTTTGGACTCACGCTCGAGCGGGAAACTCGACGCTCGAGCGTAAGCATTGAGTTCATGCAGTCCGCTCGAGCGGGGAAAGTGGCGCTCGAGCAGGAAATGCGTGTATCCAGTACTTTGCATGTGTTTGCAATCCGCTCGAGCGGGGTAATACACGCTCGAGCGAGGACTTGTGTCTCACGCTCGAGCGGAGGTCGAGCGCCCATCGAGCGTGAATTTCGTGCATCCAGTACTTTTGCAGTGTGCTCGAGCGGGATAAGTCACGCTCAAGCGGAGATCCTTTGTTAGCATGTCCGCTCGAGCGGCGAAAGCCACGCTCGAGCAGGACCCCTATATTCTGAAAATTTTGAAAAATGTTTTTAAGAGTATCTTTGCATCCTCATTCCATCCTAGGCCTAGTTTAAGGCATCTTAATGAGGATACTGATGTAGAACCACACCGAGGCAATTTAGGTATTAAGTTATTACTTCCCAACTGTGTAGCTTAGTGTGTGTTCATCCTGTAACTGTGTAGGATTGGCATCCGAGGACGCTCACTAACTTATCTGTAGCCTAGAACTCTGTGAGTAACACTGTCGTAAAGATATGTTCAAATGAGATTATTTTCTGAACGAATGACTGAACTGCTTTATGAATAATACTGCCTACTGAATGAATGCTTGTCCTATTTGCGAACTGTATTTCGTGGCATCCATAGCAATTTACTGTTACTGTACTGTACTGCTACTGACGCAGAGATCTCTGTCGGTTCCCATATTGGAACCACTACTGTTTACTGATATGATGGCCATCAACTGACTGTTCGGTCTGTTAAGACCTACTGTACTGCTTTGCTATTGGATGCACCACTTATGACTGCTATGACTGATATACTGATAAATGCTGTTTTTCAATACTGAAAGGACATTCATTCTTAACCTCTTTACGCATATGTTATTCACTGGGCTTTAGCTCACTGCTCATACATATGTAGGCGTACAGGCACCAGACCGTTGTTAGGAGCATCGGGCCAAGCTCCTGTTTGTCAAGCCAACCTTTGTGCCTCACTGCGAGGTTCCAAATCTGTTCAAGCTTAGGCTGCTTAGGGGTGTTTTAGATTCCCCCTTTCTGTCTCTGTTTTGTAATGCTGTATAGACTGAATGTTTTGTACTGTACTGTTATAAAGGGGATTTGGTCCCAAACCTGAATGCCTGTAATGATGTATGTACATATTGTTTTTGTACTGAATGTAATTATGTTATGAAAAGTCTTTTTGCATACAGAATCCCACAGCTCATTGGACATCTTTAAATTACTGTTTTGGCTTCCGCCAGCCCCTGTACTCTGTATTACTGTTTTATTATTAAGCAAGCCTTCGGTAATCTTGAATTACTGACCGGTTACGGTGCTAAACCCATAGGGGTGGGTTTGGGTCGTGACATTCCACCCTACTAATTTAACTGTAACTTTGTCCAAAACAGGCCTCCAAGTTGTTTTTCTACTTGGTTTAGCCCCCAATGGTAATCCAAGATACTTAATTGGTAAATTTTTCACTTTGCAATTTAGCACAGATGCAAACTCATTCATAGATTCAACTAGAACTCCCACACCACTCACTACACTTTTGTGATAGTTTATCCTCAGACTTGACAATAGTTCAAAGCACCTCAATATTCTCTTCAAATTTCTGACTTTCAAAACTTTAGATTCACGCAATAAGATGGAATCATTGGCAAACTGTAATGGGTCAACACTATCCCACCTGCACCAATCTTCACCCCTTTTATCAATTCCATATCCAAAGCTCTTGATAGTAAAATATTTAAACCCTCAGCTACTATGTTGAACAGAAAAGGGGACAAGGAATCCCCTTGTCTGAGCCCTCTTTGGGGACTAAATTCACCAGTTGGTACTCCATTAACAAGCACAAATAGTCTAGAAGAGGTAATACGCTCCTTAATCCATCCCATCCACTTCTCTCCAAACCCAAAATTTATCATCATTGAAAACAAAAAGTCCCAATTTAATAAGTCATAGATTTTCTCAAAATCTAGCTTTATGATCAAACCTCTTTTCCTAGACTTCTTCCATCCATCTACCACCTCATTTGCTACCAAAACACCATCTAATATGTTCATACCTCCTAGGAATGCTGATTGATTTTTACTTATAATTTGAGGGAGCACTGCTTTCAACCTAGAGGATAGTACCTTTGATAGAATCTTATACAATGAGCCAACCAAAGTGATTAGTCGATAATTTGCTACACTCACTAGATTCTCCTTCTTAGGCACCAAAGTGATAAAAGAACTATTGATCCCTTTAACTAACTTACTGTTTTTATGGAATTCACTTATAAAGTTGATCACATCACTCTTCATTACCTTCCACATCTTCTGGACACATGCCAAGTTGAACCCATCTGGGCCTAGAGCCTTGTTGCCATCACAATCTGTAATAGCACACCTAATCTCTGCATCAGAAAATTCTAATTCCAGTAGATCAAAAAATGGGTTGTTCCTAACTGACTTGAAAGATCCTTCCAACACAGGTCTTGATCTCCATTCCTCTTTATATTGTCTTTGAAAATATGCTTGAACCTCCTGCTTTACTTTATTAGGATCTTCAAAAACTTCATCTCCAATAGATAAGGAGTTAATCTCATTTCTCCCCTGCCTACTTTTGACTACCACATGAAAATATCTTGTATTTTTGTCTTCCTTCAAGTCCCAATTTAGTCTTGATTTTTGAAGCCACATCCACTCCACCATTCTATACAACTTGCCAGCTTCTTCACTAATCTCTCTTCTTCGAGCTTTTTCTGCCTCTACAAGCTCTCTTACCTTTTCTACCAGATCAATCTGATGCAACTTATCTTCTGCTTGTTTCAATTTAGTATTTATATTGCCAAATACTTCACTATTCCACTGTTTCAGAGCTAGCTTCAACTCTTTCATCTTCTTAAATAATCTGAATCCAGCCCAGCCTTGAACATCATGCTCCTTTCACCACTTTTCCATAAAAGGTAAGAAATTTGGATGAAGAGTCCAAGCATTCAGAAACCTAAACGGCCTGGGGCTCCAATCTCTCTCATCCTCCATCAAGAGTAAAGGGCTATAATCTGACAGTGCTCTAGGTAACCCCTACAACTTTAGATTAAATGATTCCAACCATGTTAGTTCCACTAAAACCCTGTCAATTTTGCTCCATTTTTCCCTTTCCTTGGAGTTGCACCATGTATATCTTCTACCTAACAGGGGAAGATCATTCACTTCACTTTTATCAATGAATTCATTCAGCTCCTTCATACCCTTATCCCTTCTAGAGCACCATTTTCTCTCACCAATGCTTTTGATTTAATTGAAATCACCCCTCAAGCACCAATGACTCCTCCTTTAACTTCAACAGACTCTCCCATAATTTCCCTATTTGCCCCATTTCATTTGGAGCATATAGATTTACTATAACACAATCAAAAGAAAAGAATAAAGTACTAGATAACAGAATGAATCGACTACTACAGCGGCATCCTCAGACTTGGAGCACTCCTGGATCCCATATACATAATAGACCACCAGCAGTTCCTTCAGCATCCACAGTCATGAAATTATCATCTCTCTACTCCATAATTCCCTCACCTTCATTTCTGACATAGAAGCTTTCTTTGTCTCCTGAAACAATGCAATGTCAACTCCTCTGGCTTTCATCATGCTTTTAATTTTACTCCTTTTTTCCTTTCTACCCAAACCCCTCACATTCCATGATATTAGCTTCATCATAAAACAATATCACTAAACCCAGCCCCCATTTAACTGCATTTCAACTTGCAGCATCAGTACCCCTTCCCTTTCTTTCTCTATCCTTTGCTTCTAAGTCCAGGATTTTTTATAACACCTCATCTTCATTACCTTTGCATTTTACTCCCAATAGTTTCCCTATTTGTAAAGTTGCAGAAGCCTCTTTAAGTGCATTGTTATCTCTAGCCATTTCACTTTCAGATGATGCTGAAAAAGCCATAGCTGCTGCCCTCCATAGTACCCCTTTAGGACCTAGTTTACTTGATATGGCCCCTTTATAGCCATATCTTTTTACCAGGTAACCCGACTTCATCTCTATAACCATCTTTCCATTTGATTTTCTTACAATTTTCTTCTTCCCTTTGCTTTGTTGTTCCTCCAATCTGGAACAAACTTCACCTTCATGGGTTTGCGACAAATATGACGTACGTGACATATGTCCTAATACACTTTGAGGCCCACCTTGAAAATCATCCTTCAAGCCCAGGTCTTGCACCACCATCCCTTTCATGTTGTGGTCTAACCCACCTGTTAGGCCCACTTCCTTACTAAGGCCCAACTCCATTTCTAATTCCACCCCATGTTTTAGTAAACTTGAGCCACTCAGGCTTCTTACAAAACCTAGCATGACAACCTGATCTTTACTCTTCTGACAATCCAACACATAGCCGTTGTTTATGTTCCCAACTATCTTCATAATACCTTATATCCTCCCCTCGAGTTTATTACTCGCAAACTCAGCCACCACAGTTTCAATTCTCCCATGTAACTCCTTATCCACCACATCTCTATTCCTTTGTTTAAATAAGTAAAGTTTTTTCTTTACATTTTCGTTTTCTAGTTTTAAAAGGTTATACATATTGATTTTGTTTTGATTTTTGGGTGGATCAAGAGTTGCTCCTCGTTACCTTAAGAGTATAATCCAACCTTACATATTATAGTTTGCGCTATCAACACTACAAAGATAAACTCTTAAAATAAATAAAATATGACAGCGCTTTGATGTTGTTGTTTTTCTCTATACATTGAATTTTAATAAATAAAGTTTTCTTCGTGGCTCAAAAATAAATAAATAAATAAATAATTTTTGATCAGCAAGCAAAAACTTTATTGATGAAAAACGCATAATACATGCGAAATTACATCAACAAAGTAGGGGAGCGCATATAGCATCATAGCCTAACCTTAACAATCCCAACTAGGTTGGCACCGCAAAGGAAGCACAATCATATGCTAGCACTTGACCCAAGATTGGTGAGAAGCCAATCAAAAACACCCAAAGAAGAAACAGAACAACAAAACAAGCATACAAGCATCAAAATAATCCTACAACAACAATAAGGCCTGAGCATAACATCAACAACAGAGCAGTGAGACTTGTGCAGAACCTTGCTGCCATGAACTCCTTTTAAAACAACAACCATTTCAAACCCAACAAACAATCCTCTATTCAGCCATTTCCAAGCATCAAACACCAACCATTAAAAACCAGAAAAACCTAAGCATAACTTCTATTTCAAGGCACCAAACTTGCTTCATAACAGTCAACCTCTATTACTGATACAACATTTCATATATTGCCACCAAACTGCTGCTACTGGTCTCCAAAGCCTAGACCTCAAGTATAACCAATCTCCAACTATCCCAGGCAGAATACCCTATTAACCAAGACAGCTTTTCACCTATTGTAGATTGTATAAAATATCAGAAACAGAGTAATCTAATTTAGAACAAGCAACTTTGAACCGCATTGCAACCCTGACTTTAATGACCTCACACAGCTCCACCAGATCTGGTTGTATGCCATTAAAAATGGAGTCATTCCTTTGTTTCCAGATGGACCATAACACAGCCATCGGAATAGCTTTCAAGATAACCTTTTCCTTTTTTTACAATATAGCACCGACCTACCAATCCATTAGACTACCAACAGAACCAGGTAATACCCATTGCATACCCCACCAACAGATGACATGAGACTAAACCTGCCAAACAAAAGGGAAAAAGACCAGCACATGGTTGACAGTTTCCATCTCTTGATTACAAAAAATGCAGTTCACATTAGCCCCTACAGCAAGAACCCCAATTCTTTGCAAATGACTAGAAGTCTTGATTCTTCCTTTCCATGCCAACCAACCAACCAAAAAATTGAGCTTTAGATAAGGACACATTCTTCCATATAATATTTATTGCTTTATACACAGGACCGAAAGATCTCTCACACCATTTATGAGTTGAAGACACAGTGAAACCTCCTGATGGGTCTGTATTCCATCTCAAACAATCAGCCAAATTCTTTCTAATAGCAGGTGCACTTAGCAACACTATTGTCAACCTGTTTAATTCCTCTATCTCCCATTGAAATAATGATCTTCTGAAATTAAGGGTCCACTCCACCTGAGCATTCCTTCTGATCTGCAATGCCTTTACAGAGTGAAGTTTGTCAGAAGATAACGAGAAAAGTCGAGGAAAGTCCTCCTTCAAACACGCATTACCAATCCATTTATCAAACCCAAACAATATTTTTTTTTTCCATTCCCAAGCCTTAGACTAGAGTTATTTTTATAAAATTCCACCAACTCAGGCTTGGACCTAGCAATACCCATAATATCCTCCCAGATCTTTGATCTCTTTGCGTTATCAACAGATAATGGAAACCACCACTTCCCAACCTAATGTATTTATTACAAATTACCTATTTCCTGATAGTATTTGTTTTTTCAATATATGGCCTTTCACTACAAGAATTTACACATTTGGCGACCACTTTTGCCGACCAAAAAAATTTTAGTCGCAAAAAAATGACATTTGGCGACCAAATATTAACTAGTCGCGAATGATCATTGTTTTTGGCAACCAAATATTATTGGTCGCAGAAGGTTATATTTTGTCGACCAAAAAATGAGTTGGTCGCAGAAAGTGGTATACTTTTCCCGACTAACTACAAATTTGGTCGCGGAAGGTCACATATTTTTTGGCGACCAAATTTTTGGTCGCCAAAAATTTATTTTCAGCAACCAAAAAAAATTAGTCGCCAAATTTGTATTTTTAGCGACCAATATTTTAGTCGCCGTTGATTGAGATTTGGCGACTAAAAAAGTTTGTCGGCGAAGGTACTTTTTCTGCGACTAATTTGGTCTTTTGGTCGCCAAAAATTTGGGAGGGAAATTTGAACAACCAGGAGGGGCGAAATGAAATTTTTTTGCGACCAAAAAAATTTGGTCGCCAATCAAAAAACGACGTCGTTTTGTACATGCAAAACAAAAAAAAAATAAAAAAAAAATAAAGGCAAATCCAGTGAGTAGCCTTTGTGTATGTGAGGCCGATTTGAACCCTTCTTCCTTTGTGGAATCTATGGAAGGGTTGACGAGTGATATTATCGCGATGAACCCTTCTTCCTGGGTGTCGGGTGGTGGTGGTGGCGGCGGCGGGGGGTGGGTGGTGGTGGCGGAAGACGGTAGTGGAAAATGGTGGCGGGTGGTGGCTAGTGTTGGATAGTAAAAAAAAGCCTAAAAATTCAAAACGGAAACACATTTTTTGAGTTTATATTTTTTGGCCAAATTTTTAAACTGAGACAACTGATTTATAAATAAAAAATTTACCAAATAAATTTTTATTTGAGTTTTTAAAATTTTTATAAATATAAGCTATAAACGTAATGTTATCCAACTATACCTAAAAAATTAAAAAAAATAAATAAATCAAAAGTCTCTACTTTTCAACCTCAACATCAATCTTAAAAATAAAGTAAATAAACAAAAACTCAAAGCATTTTCTGGGCAGTGAGGAGGGCGACGAAGAAAAGAAGAGATGATGAATCCTCCATCTCCATTACCATACCTCACCTTTCTTCCTTCACTTCCTAACCCTAACCCTAACCCTAACCCTAACTTCTTATATTCTCATCTCCACCACCATCCCTCTTCCACCACCACCACCAACTCAATCACTTTACCACTGCCACCTCCGTCTCTGCCACAGCCTCCCGATCTCCCAACCGTTCTCTCAACACTCAAAACACCTCATCCACCTCTCTGAAACCACCCTCCACTCCATCTCCACTCTCCTCCCCACCACCGCCACCGCCACCGCCACCGCCCTCTGCCCCTGCCCTTTCAATTTCCACTACCGTCTTCCGCCGAAATCCCTCTTCCGCCACTCCCTCCAATGCCCTTCTTCTCCTTCTCCCATTCTTAACTTCGACCGCCTCCTACTCCAATCACTGCGCTACCCCAACACTCTTAAACCCTCCCAACAACTCTTCAATGAGAACCGTTTCCTTCAAACCCTACACGATCCCAACTCCGACCTTTACTTCTCCCTCGACGATTACTGTGACTTTGGCCCCAATTTCTTCTACCCTAATGGTGCGAAACTTCAAGTTCTAGCCCCCTAATCTTCCAAGCATTGTTTTTGTTTTATAGGGTTTTTGAACTTGATTTTCGATTTCTCTGTTTTATAGGCCAAATCAACGGAAGAACAAATCGAACCTCTTTTCGATTACCACCGTGTTCAACCCTTCGATGTTGTCTGCGTCGACGGTCTATCCTCTCTCTCTCTCTCTCTCTCTCTCTCTCTATATATATATATATATATATATGTATGTCTCAGACATTTCTTTTGTCTCAACTCATTTTCTGCTCAACGTTCTTTAGATTTTTTTTTACGACCCTTAATATGAATCAAATCACTCCTTACAAGTGCATTATTTGTTTTATGTTGCATCTGATATTTTCCCTCATTTTATCTTCAATTGGTGCCACTTCTAACTTCATGCATTTGTTTCATATTTGCATGCCACTCATCATCTTAACATTTTCATTTCTAGTACCCTGAATTTTTTAAACATGTTACACTGATTTTTTGCCCATATAAATGAAAAATGTTTAGTGTTGTCTCTATAATATAAGATAGTTAGTGTGCAAACTTTCAATAATATTTTATCTGCTCTCATTGAGAGTATAAGCCATAGCATTATTTCATGAAAAGTAACATAAATGTTCATCAAACAAGAATAGGGATCTTGTCGACCTAGCATCATGGTTAAAAAGCAAAAGAGGATGCATTGATATGGTTTTTGCCTAAATCTAAACAATCTGGCATACATTGTAGTGTCACCAACTTTGTGAAATAGGTGAACATGGTGTTGCTCGTGTGTTCTATTTGTGTTATTCTCAGAGGTTATTTCTTTTCATCTATTTTTGAATTGGCTGTTGTTAACTCTTTGAACAGACTTTTTTTGATCATGTTACTTGGTACTTGTTATTTCTCTTAGTCTTAGAAGAAAAAGTACTATGAGATTTCAGTTCTGATGTGTTTCTTCCACTATGTGAATGTGGGCCATCTCAGTCTCTCAAATGTGGAAATACAGTGGGATACAAGCATTTGGGAGGTTGGGGAGAGAATTTGAAAAATTGATGAAACTCTCTCTCTCTCACAAACACAATTGTGATATAATTTTATTATTAAATTAGTTTTTGATAAAATTCATGCTTAATTGTTTTTAAAGTTGTATTCAGGTTTTTATATCAATTGAAGCTTTAATTTTTTTTATTTTGCATCATTAAAATTTACTGCATTGTTGTATCTCATATAGAGATCTATGTTTTGCAACAGGGTACCCCTACAATCTTGATTTCGATTGTGGTGCTCTGGGATAGTTATAACATTTCTCTATTAACAATCTTGGTGATCCATTTATAGAGAGCAACTATATAGTCCATTCCGGGCAGTTTGAAGTGGGTGTATTGGATTGGTTTACCCGCCTATGGGAACTTGAGAAGAACAAATATTGGGGTTACATTACAAATTGTGGAATAGAAGGCAAGCTTCATGGTATATTAGTTGGGTTAGTATCAACATGCTTCATTTTTGTGACCTTTTATTTTTATGATGTTTTGACCTATCGTGTATCTTGTCAAAGTTTAAGAAGATTGTACTGATTCTGCAGGAGGGAAGTGTTTCCAGATGGCATTCTGTATGGCTCACGTGAATCACATTATTCTGTTTTCAAACCTGCACGAATGTACAGGATGGAATGTGAAAAGGTCGAGACTTTGGTCTCAGGTGAAATTGATTGCAAGGATTTCAAAACTAAACTCCTTTGCCACGAGCAAGCCAGTAAATATCAACGTAAACATTGGTACTTCCCTCACTCTCATGACATCTTGATGTTGCATCACCTTCATGAGAATTTATTCAAACATGTGGTAGGCAAATATAGCATGCTAATTTTGGCCTTAGCACAATGGTAAGGCTGCTCTGTTGTGACCTGGGTGTCCCAGGTTCAAAACACGAAAATTACCTATCCATACGTGGTGGTAAAGCTGGGTACATCTGACCTTCCCAGGCCCTGCTATAGTAGGAGTTCATGCAGTGGGTTGACCATTTTTCTGGTGGTATCATATTAATGCTCATCGTTTTCTTTTTCTTTTTTAATAATCTTTATGATGCTACTGGATGTTACTACATTAATTTTCAAATTCTCCTGGAAGTAGTTTCATGTAAACAATAACTTCGATATTCTTATTTTAATTGTTAGAAATTAGAATTCTACTCTGAAAAAGAGAAGTAATTGCTTATAACCAGCTTTGCCTTCCAGTCCCTAGATGTTTCATATGGTATTCAGAATTTGTAATTAATATAGTAACGTCCAGTAGCATCATAGTGATAACAGAGTAACTTTATATAGTGATAAAAATGCCACCATATTGTTAACATGGTGAATTAAAAATGCTCCCCTTTTACCACTGGATCAATTTTTTTTTTCCCATCCCTTTCCCTTTTTCCTATAGAAATTCACTAGATAAATTTTCTATTAAGTTTGTGACAGTGTTTGCTGTCACTTCATCTGCAGGGATGTTTTAGAACTGAAGGAGGCTGTTAAAATTAAAGATGGTGAATCGGAGGCTTATATTTCTGAAATTGAGGTCTGATGATTATGTTTAAGTCCTCAGATAACCATGTAATTTTTCTTGTTCACTGTGGTGATGTTTTTTGTGCCTTGATCCTGCCTTTATTTCTTCTCGCCATTCTGTTTTTCTTTCTTACACTCATTTTCTTTATTTGCAGACTATTAGTCAAGCATATGAAGATATGCAGACACAGAACCAACATTTGTTGCAGCAGGTGGCTGAAAGGGATGATTATAATATCAAGGTCTGCATTGTAGTTACTTGCTTCTCCTTTCTTGTTTACCATCTTATTGTTTATTGTTATGTTATGTAATATTTTAGTATCGTACGCTTCATTATACGTATGTAATGATTCAGTATGTTTAAATGCAAATCAATACGTTTAGCCAATACGTATAGCCAATACGCATTTTATGTTAAAGGGGGGTGGCCTTAGAGTGTGGTGGGTGTGGCGAATGAGGAGTGGTGGTGATGGGTGGCCGATTTTGGGATGGTAGGGGAGATGTGTTAGGTTGCACATCGGAAAAATTATCGGTTTCCTTGTCCTTCATTACCCGTGAGTTGTTATTGTTGAATTTATCACTCCTCTCATAAATTCACATTATGTCAATTTTCATGCTCACTTTTATTCATTATGTTAGCAGGCCAAGCAATTCAGCAGGAGGTTAATTTATTTAGTTGCAACAGAACACTTACCAAAGCAAGTTGAAGAATCCAAAATGGACATGCCCAAAGAAATTTTTCTTAAAGATTACAAGGTGCTTGATTACTACTTTTGTATGGAATTATTATTTTAGATTGGAATATACTTAGTCTCAATGATCTATGCAGCTTTTCTTGGGCACAACGGCGTCAGGTTGCTGCCTTCCTTCCAGGTAACAACTCTCCACTAAGTCCATTTATTGAATTTCGGTTGGCTACGCTGCGTCGGACATTCTTTATCTGAGATCACACACATTCCTATAGTTGCCTATTTTGACTTTATTGGTTTAAGAAACATAATGAATATATTAAGTTGTTTCTTAACATTCATTCCCATATGAGGTTGCTTTTGATCATCATGGCCAATTGTTCTTTCGATTTCTGTGTCTTTTGTCCAAAGAATCATGTTTTGATGGTTGGTTCCTTTAGAGTGGTTCCATCATAGTTGGAATTGTGATTCTATCTTGACAAGAAATGTGATAATGATTCGGTTTTTTCTCTTGACCACGAAATCACGGTTTTGGAACAGAAATGTGATAATTTTTTTTTTGCAAAAAATGATAATTGCCGACCAAGAGTTTTGGTCGCAAAAAATACATCTATTGCCGACCAAAATAACTCTTGGTCGTGGAAACTCACTTTTGCCGACCAAAAGTTTTGGTCGCGAAAAGTAACAAATGGTGACCAAAACCTTTTTTGGTCGTGGAATGTCACAATTGGCGACCAAACTTTTTGGTCGCGGAATGTCACGATTGGCGACCAAAATTTTTGGTCGCGAAATGTCACAATTAGCGACCAAACTTTTTGGTCGTTGAATGTGATAATTGGCGACCAAACTTTTTGGTCGGGAAAATATCACTTTTCGCGACCAAAGTGTTTTAGCGACTAAATGAATTAGTCGCGGTAATGATATATTTCGCGACCAAAAATTTAGTCGGCAAATCCGACTTTTGCCGACCAACCAAAATTTTGGTCGCGAATTACTTTTGCCGACCCTCAATTGGCGACCAAAGTAGCGACCAAAAAATTTGGTCGCGGATAACTTTTGCCGACCAAAAATAGACTTTTAGCGACCAATTTTTTTGTTGCCAAAAGTGTTAATTCTTGTAGTGTTTTGTTGCTCAAAAAAAAAAAAAATCATCAAAGCAATACAACTCTCTTAACTTACAAGAGGCACCTCTTTCATGTATTTATAAGTATAGAATTAGGATGACGCAGAAACAACAAGGAAATTGCTAAAGTACCCTCGGACCCCCTCCCTTTGGGAAGACCCCCAAATCTCCCATTGGATCTAGGGTTCAGTAAACAATACTTATCACAATTCACAAACCCAACTGTTGATGGATAAAAAATGTACTCTTAAGCGAGGTTGGGGTTTGTAGGTTAGAAGTTACATGTTTTTCATATTACAAAATGAAGGTAAGCATTTTTTTTTTATGTTTTAATTATGAACAAAACTCTCTCTCTCTCTCTCTCTCTATCTCAAATCTATTTTTATTTTTTGAAATAAATTATTATGAATAATGGTTATTTGTTATTAAAGTAGTTTTAGTTTAAAGATGGACTTTGTTTTAACAATCTGATAGTTGTAGGTCCACCACATATTAGGATCTTTCAATTTTTAATTTTATTTTAATTGTAGATGGGAAAGTCGTGCCCAATAGAGGTTTTATTTTTTATTTTTAATTTTTTTTAAGGGTGTGTCTAAGATGAAATCACAACTTCAATTTGTGATATAATTTTAATTAACAATGACAACATAATGTGGTTCACAATAATTTTTTGAAGTTTGAATTCGTCAAGGTCGGTACACAAATTTTCACTTATATATTGGCAATTTGATTGCTGTGATGTGGAGAGAAATTTTGTTTTCATACTTATATATTTCTTAAGATACACGCAACCCTTTTACTCATCGGCACACATTCAACATCGAAATATATGGTGGTAGTTTTTGAATATGTTGTGGAATTTATGATGCTGGGCAAACATTTTGATTAAGTTATTGTGAGTATGTATTTTTAAATAATACTATATATGTGGGCTTATTTGATTAGGTTGACTATTCATAGGAATCACATTTCATTGTTTGATTACAAAATTTATTATTTGGATTAGATTTTAATAGTTATTCTATTCAACAAAATTGATAATTTTTTTTTAATCTTACAACTAATAATACAAACCATACATATAATTAGGATTATAAATTTTTATATCTATTGCAAAATAAACTTAGATGAGAGAAAATTATGTATCTCAATAATTCAACTGGATAGCCAATTATACACTAATTCATGAATTGTTAATGCCCTAACTATTAATCCTTACTAATCAAACAAGCACTTTGTGTATATCTTAATTGACTTATAAAAATTGAATTTTGAATATTTAAAATGAAACTTTGGTCGGGGATCCATAATGTATCTCCCGATTATTGTCACTTTGACATATATTTTTTAACAAATTAATTTTTCCAAATCATTCAACCACTCAAAAAGTAAATATCATTTTTCTAATTTTATTTTATTGCTTGGTTTTTACTTTGAATATACTGTTGGACTCGAACTCAGCTCATTTGATTATCCAACTCGAGCTCCGCTCGATAACTAATCGAACTTGAGCTCTACTCAACTAGTTAATATTAATTGAGCTCGAGCTTGACTCAAAGCTCGATAATGATTTTTTTTAATTATTATTTATATTATTAATATATTTATGTATTATTTGATAAAAAATTTAAATGAAAATATTATTTATATTATTTTAAGATATAAATAAGAGAAAATTGGTGATAAATCCAATTTAGAGAGCCTCTAAGGCATTTGATCCAGTGGATATCTTTTGTTGGTGAGAAATCCTGTAGGACATTTTGTTTTCAATTTACGCCATTGACTTTTTTTTTATCTGTTTGACTTTTCATTGACTATCATATTTTTTCCTATCTGTTCTATTTTTTTACCCTTTCTATTTAATTTTTTAATCTTTTTAATTCAAATTTTCCTTATCTATTTAAATATTTGTCTAAATAAAATCCTATCTATCCAATTTTTTGTTTATCTATCCAATTTTTTTGTCTATCTATTTAATTTTCCACCCTATTTGAACAAATCTATCATCTTACCTGTTGAAAATCAATTACAACAAATTTGTTATGTGTACCCAAAATTTATTATTGTGCTATATGTTCAAATCTTTCATCTCTTACTGTTGCAATCTGTTTCTTCTTTATCATCCATTATCTGTTAAAATCATTCCATAAACAAAGATTCATCATCATCACAGCACATATTCATCATCATCATCATCAACAACAACAACAGCAGCAACAAAATTAATATTCTAAACATTCATACTGAATATGAGTGGAAAAATGCCACTTTAAAATTCCATAAGAAAATTTTGTGACTATCATCTCTTCTCCTCCTATCTGCCGCAATTTGTTTCTTCATCATCATTATCAACTCTTTATTTGTAGATAGGATAGAAGAAAGGGAAATGTATCAATTTTCCATTTTAGAATAAGTGTCAAAACAATAGAAGACTTTTAAATCTTGCCTTTCAATTTATGTAACTTGTCTTTGTTTTCTCTGTAACCAAACATAAGATGAGAAAGTTCATTATGCAATAAACATCAAACGAGGCTTGTAAATTGAAATCTAGATCAAAGTTTCATATATCACAACTGAAATCGATTTGTTATCAAGAAAATTCTCTATGAACGACTTCATAAACTCCTCCCTATTAATTTACCAACACCAGAAAATAAAAATAAAAACACAGCATCAACAAACAACAAATGCAATAGAAAGTATCACCATACAAAGAGAAAATCGATCAATACGAAAATGTGACGTAAAATCTCACATGAAGACAAAGAATGCACTTGAAGGACACTAGTTCAAGAACATACACACACAAATCTGTCGATTCAAACCCTAGTTCGAAGGGGTACAAACCTCTATTTCAAATGCTGGTTATGCTTCGCTCGATAATTTATTGATCTGCCGATTTATCTAGATCTCTTATCTCTCTAGATCTGTCCATAACAGGTTGTTGGATGTTCGATTTGAGATCTCGATCGATCTGAGATCATCGGAGATGGCGGCGATGATGGAGATGGAGATAGAGGCAAACTTCGTCACAGGTGAGGGTCGAGGTAGAGAAAGGATGATGATGCCTTATCTCTCTAGATCTGTCCATTACACATGTCATTGTTATATGAATAGTAGATATAAATAGTGAGATTCATTACAATGATAAAATATAGGATGATACGAAAAGTTAATAATTTTTTTAAAAAAATATTAATCTTTATTAACATTAAATTGATCAAAATGTTACACTCATTATTTAAAATATTAACCCCATTGATTCAATAAAATAAAATAGAATAAAAATTAGTTAAATTGCTATGCTAATTGTATCACTCAAGATGACTATGATAATTTAGTAAAATTTATTAGATTTTTAATACATTTGAACATGAGTACAATATTATTTTAATAGCAACTTTACCACCGCACAAAACCTACTCTAAAAATCAGCTAAATCAAATAATACAAATCAAGACGCAGCTAAAATGACATAAATTACATATAAAATTGCACAATTGTGTATTTATTTATTACATTGTTGTTTGCACTTTGTGCTTTAAAGCTTCAAGAAATTTTGGTTTTATTGTACTTTAGTCCTTCAATGACATAAACAATTCTCAATATCACCCATCAAAGTAAAAAGGAAGAAGAAATAGATAAAAAAAAAATGAAAGGAAAGAAATAGATGGCCCACTCATCAATTTATGCAGCCTCACTATCAAGTTGTTTTTTCTCTGCAAATACGAAGAGCAATTCATGTTCTACAACCTGTGATAAAAAACAAGAATTGAGAATGAGAAACAACATGCAGCTTCAAATTAAATTTCAATGAAATTATATTGGTAACATTTAATTTTTTTTTTTTTTGTATAAAATGATGTGACAATGACATTTTTATAATTATGAACTAAAATGATGAATTTCTTTACTTTAAAGAGTGAATATATGTACACGACGCATCATTGTGTATATAGATTTTATTTGTATATTGTTACCTTTACAAACAAAATATTATACAGAATGATATTGTTAAGTTGTGGGTGCATCATTTTTAATAAAAAAAAATAAAAAAAAATAAACCATCAAAATGTGTCAATTATAAAAATATTGTTGTCGTATCATTTTAATAGATAATTATAATTATGTGTAAAACTTTTGAAAGAATAGGATTTTCTAATAAACAAGTTCTTAAATTCCATTCTCATGTGATTTAGAGAATAAAAAGAAAAAAAAAATTATAATAGTAATTTTTGCACAAGGTTTTGAAGCTGCAAAGACCTCCAACAACTTATGTTGGCTTGTGTGTTGCAAGTAACAAGAAACTCTGTTTTATACTGGGTATGCCCAGGCTCTGTGGTGGATTTATTTGATTGGTGGATTGGCACTAGAATCAGGAAGAAGGAACTCCAAATATGGAATGCCTTAACATTTGTTGTTTTGTAGTCAATTTGGAAGCTCAGGAACAATTGTGTGTTCAATAGAGCCCAGGAACAATTGTGTGTTCAATAGAGCCCTCTTCCATCTCTGTGTAGATGTCCAAAACATTCTTCACTAATGCTTGATCAATCTGTCCTTCGCGCTCTTGATCAATCCGAAACATATCACATGGATGGGTCAAAACTGTTTATATATTAAGATAATTTAATCCAACAACCATTTAATAAATAGTATTAATCAACCGGATTGAATAAGGTATGAGATTGACAAATCAATCTCGCCAAACCATTTACTTTATTAAACTCTTTTTCAATGGGTGGTGGTGGTGGTGATGTTTGAATTTTGAATTTGTAAATGAAATTCTTTTTTTTTTTCCCTTTTCTTCTTTTTCCTTTACAAAATTTCTAATCAAATTTAAAATTTAAATACAACTTAAAGGATGGCTAAGTGAAACTTCCCAACCAAAATCAAGTAAAAAGTAAGGATTTAAATTGTACTAAGACTTGCGACTCTTATATGAAAAGTTAGAGATTCAAACATCAAGGTAGACTAATGGTTAAAAGTTTCATTCTCCACTTTTCCTTGAGGTCATCCCAAGACTTAGATCCGATAATTACCTGATATATGTGAGACGGGTTACATGTATTGGGAGAATTAGTTAGGTGAAAGACAAAGTCGTGAGGGACAAAAAAAAGGCAATCATGAAGGCTAAATTTGGTGAGGTGTAAGGGGGAGAAGAAAAAAAGAAAAGAAAAAGATGACAATTAGCCTTGTTAACTACAATGAGGATACAATTACATTCATTTCAAAATATTATGAAACAAAACATACCCTAGATGTTACAACATCCCTCACTTGATCATTCATTTCCCCGTAAACCTAAACATGAAAAAAAAATTGTTAGAATAATTTATGTAGAAAGCCAAACAACTTTTAACAACAAAAAATGGCATTGCCTCACTAAAAAATGAGCGAATTTACATACACATAACTAAATTTAAAAAGTATATCAAGAATTTATTTACACAATGGGGTGTACCTGAGTATTTTTATTTACCAACATTCTCATAATTTTTATTAGAAGTGGGTATCAACATGTTAACATATTCATTCTTGATATTTTTCAGTAACTTAACTTTAGTTAATTACACGGAGTACCCTTACACTTTTATTAATTTAACACTTTAGATAATTTATTTTCAATTGTGACAATTAACCTCTCACACTTTAAGTCTAATCATAAGGTTAACAGAACTTATTATGTAAGTGATACATACCATTTTCATATCCTCATTTGCTCCCCTACACTTTTACTAGAATCTCATTTTAATCTTTACACTTTCACCAAAAACTCACTTTTGAGTGTTGACCTTTCATTTTTAATTTTTGTCCGCCTCACAAATGATAGGTGAACGGAATAATAACATTATAAGTTGACTTAAAGTGTAAAATGTTGATTATCACAATTAATAATAAATGAACCAAAATAAGATTTTAATAAAAATACATAAATACTAAAGTTGTATTTGGATCATGGATTTGGATAGGATTTAGAGAAAGGAAAAGAGAAATAGAGAAAAAAATACCTTATATTTCCCTCATCTTTTTCTTTCTCTTTTTCAAATTTCTATTTAAATTTATAATTCAAGCACATATAAGTCTAAGTAACCCTTTAATTCTGTGTAAAAAAAATATAATTAGTAGCATTACCAACCAGTTCATAGAAGGTCATGAAGCTAGTCTCTAGCAGTTTGGGTAGTCTTTTGATTGCGGTGAGGTATCTATCAAAAAATTTTAAAAATCTTGAGAGCCAGTGAGTCATAACCTTGTGTTATTCCATCTTTTTGCTAGTTCTTGTAACAAATTCTCATCTTTCTTTTCCCTTAAAGATGGTAGTACCTGACAACAAAAAATAAAAAAATAATTATATCTCCAGTCAGAGAAATTTCAGTGTGCACTCTTTAAAAAAAAGTAATCAGTGTGTTTGATTTTAATTTTCTGAATTCAGTTTTCTGAAAATTAAGTTTTTTTAATTTTTATATTTTTTTTCTTTTAGAGAATATTTTTAAAATTTTAAGCAATTTTTTTTAAAATTTTTTTAGATGCACCTTACTTAGATATATCTAAATAGTAAAATATTTGTGAAAAATATTTTTAAAAAATAATAAATACACAAAATACAAAAAATATACTGAATTTTCATACTTTTTTTTCGTATTTTTTGGTATTTTGTGAATTTTTAAAAGTTTTTTCCAAAAATATTATACTTTTAAGTGTATTTATGTTAAGTCTAAAAATTAAAAAATTGCTTAAACTATTAAAAAAATTTAGTAAAAATAAAAAAGTACGAAAAATGAAAAAGTAAAATTTTTTGAAAAGTAAATTTTGAAAACTGAAACTAAATAGAGTGATTTTTTTTATGAGAAAAGTTATTAATTATTTGATAAATGTTATGATATTTTAAGATAAAATTACAAATAAATATTGAATGATGTGGCTTTTGACTTATCATTTTAGAACAAAGTGTCTATTTCAAGGACATATAATTACAGAAATGCCATCCTACATAATCTTGCATAAAAATTTTGTTTCATTAGCATTTCACAAATGATATATCACTACAACAAAAAAATATTTTTAGGGACTACCTATTTTTTTTGGTCGCAAATAGTCTATTTTCTGCGACTAAAATTTAACTTTTGGCGATCACAATTTTTTGGTCACAAAAAATCACCTTTTGGCGACTAAAAAAAAAGTTGGTCGCGGAAAGTATACTATTGGTGACCAAAGGCTTTTTTGGTCGTGGAAGATCACCTTTTGGCGACAAAAAAAAAAGTTGGTCACGGAAAGTATACCCTTTGGCGACAAAAAAAAAAGTTGGTCGCGGAAAATATACTATTGGCGACCAAAGGCTTTTTTGGTCGCGGAAGATTACCCTTTGGCGACCAAAAAAAAAAAGTTGGTAGCGGAAAGTATGTTATTGGCGACCAAAGGCTTTTTTGGTCGCGGAAGATCACCTTTTGGAGACCAAAAAAAAAAGTTGGTCGCGGAAAGTATACTATTGGCGACCAGAGGCTTTTTTTGTCGCGGAAGATTACCCTTTGGCGACAAAAAAAAAAAAGTTGGTTGCCGAAAGTTATGGCGGGATAAATTTTAAAAAAAATGATACCACAGTAATTACATGCTATTTTTCTATTTAGGCATTAAAAGTTTTATAAAATAATATATAACCTAATTTTTATGGGTTATATATTTTTTTTGCCAAATATGAACAAGAAGTATGTTATTGACAGAGTGGCAGAATGGATTGGGTGCATGGTGACTCCTTGGTCAGGAGCACAAAAGAATTATTTTTTTTGGGTCAAGGCGCTGACTTTTGGCGACCAACTTATCTTTGGTCGCTAAAAGTTTACTTTTGGCTAATATGAATTGGACTTTCCGCGACCAAAAAAGTTGGTCACGAATGGTCACTTTTAGCGACCAAAGGCTTTTTTGGTCACAGAAAACTATCTGTAACGAGGCTTTAGCGACCAACTCGCGACCAACATATTTTGGTCGTGAAAAGGTTTTAGCGACCAAATATGATATTTTTTGCTACCAAAATATTGGTCACGGAAAGTGTTTTTTCTTGTAGTGTTTGTAGAAAATATTTATACTAACTTTTTTCACAAGGATGTTGTGACATTGGAATTTTAGAAAATACAAGCCACTTTGATGAGTTTTTGTTTTAAAATGAAAAAAATAAAATAAAAAATACTCATCACATTATTATGAATTGATTTTACATTTTTTCAAATATATTTTTTATTGAGAATAGCTATGGCACAAATAAATTCATCCATGTCTAGCACTTGCAAGTGAGGAATATGTACGTTAAAAAAAAAAAAAAAAAAAAAAAAAAATCTCTTGCACTTGCCTTGGATGAGATATAATCTTCAAAGAACTTCTTGTATTCATCATATAACTTCTGACTTTGAGGACCAATAGGTTTACCACACATATTTTAAACAGTTCTGTTGAGCTCTGAGTTAAAGGTATTAAAGTAGTATAACCAAAATTGATATAAATTTTTTTTAAAAGCAAACAGATAATAAATTCGAAATAAGGTTAATTACATACTCATATGGTTTTGCAGGAAAACACCTAACCCTTTAAAATGTAATTAAAGTTGTGTTTTTAGGTTAGATCATAAGGAAAAAGTGTAATTGGAGCAATTAACTCTGTAATTAACCTTTTAAAGTGTAATTGATCCTTTAAAATATAATTATAAGCAATGAAACATATAAAGATTCATGTAAATTTAGGCAATCATGTTCATGAGGATCTGACAGCTGATAATAGTAGCAGTAGTCAAATTGAGATTGTTCCAAATAATCAGATAGCCAAATTTTTATTTGGATCTAGAATATATGGAGAGAGAAAAAAAAAAAAAAAAAAATCACAATAGACACTTTTGCCCAAAAACAAAAACAACATCCAGACATGAAGTTGGGTCCATGTTATGCCTTAAGGAAGGGTCACTTTGGGCCCATCTTCATAATTCAAATAATTTATTTTATTTTTAAAATTAAATTTGCTGTCAAATTTCAAAAAAAAAAAAAAAAAAAATTCTGATCATTTAGTTACTACTATCTAATCAATTTACTTATTTATATGAATGATTTAGCTACGCATCCTATAAAATTAACATTTGAATTATAAAAATAGACTAAAAATGAGACCCACCTCATAATTATTGTACTTGAGGTAGGGCAGGGATCTCAAACTCCTCTAAACACAGATAAAAAGTAAACAAATATGAAAATTAAAGATTAAGAGATAGAGGATACGTGTAAAGAGTCATATACTCTTCAGGAGTGAAAGTGTGGGAACAAACTCCTTCCAAACTGTCAATGAGTTTGTTGATTGCATCTTGTAGCACTGGCCATCCTTCTTCAAATGGGATGGTTTTGCTGGTAGCTTCTCCTTCCTTGGCCATGTTTGGATGCTGAGAAAGTCAGAGAGCTTTTGGATATGAGTTCTGAGAAAGTTGTAATAATATAAAGGGAGAAATTTCAAAGATGGGAGGTTATAAACAAGTGTCTTAAATGGTGGGTGGGTTGTGAATAAAATGGTCAATGGATTGGCTTTGCAACTTTCTTATAGGCTTGGGAAATTTCTCTGTCTTGTTGGTTGGACTTTTGGGACCAGGCATTCTTGACCTAGACTTTTCTTGGAAACTTCCAAGTCGGTATTCAAGTTACTTCTAAAGCATGATAAGATAAATTACAAATTTATATAGATTCAAAATACGAACTATTTTTTATAATTTTAAAAATTATATTTTGTCCTTTTAAATTTTTAATTGCATAACAAATCTTATATTTTATTTATAAATTATTAACTTAATTAATAATTTCTAATTATGTCATAAATATTTTTCAATTAACAATTATGATAATTTTATTTTTACATAGAAAAATAGTTAGAAAATTTATTTTTTCTGTTAATTCTGTTTAATTAACAATTCTGACATGAGTGTATTTATAAGTTTTAGAACTACATGAGGCAACCGGTATTTTAGGCAAATCTCGGATGTTTATTTGTAATTTATCCTAAATATTAAGTCAATTTTTGTTTTGTGACTAGACACTCTTAATTTAAAAAAAAAAAAAAAACCAATATTTCATAAATTTTGATTTATTTTTGAATTTCAGCATAATTTTATATAACTTTTACTTATATTTTTGAGTCACATGTTAAGGAAGCAGGTCCGTTTTTGAAAGAATAAAATTTACTTGGGGCTGCAATAATATTTCTCAAAAGTTTTAGCTCATTTTTGCTATGGCGTCAAATCTCGTAGCCTTGATAAAATAATTGACCTGGTCCTAAACAATTGCACGAGGACCCCATACGTGGTAGTATTAAAAGCTGCCACGTGGACATTCGTCTTCAAACTCAAGCCTCATTTGATGAAATAGCAAAAAAGAGCTACGACGTTTGAGAAACTTCAATGCAGCCCCAACTCAATTTCATTCTTTCATAAACTGACCTGCATCTTGAGCATCTAATTAACACGTAAAACCAAGTTATGAGCCCTTGGGGGTTGGGTTCAGTGGAAAGGGTCGCCCCAAAATACATTCCATCCGGGTTTGACTCTCCATTGCCCCTTGGTATGCCATTCTTGTACTTTCCCTAAAGCGAAGTCTTAGTCCGAGGCTAGGGACTGGCAGAGTCTGCACTACTTTTTTTTAGATCCAAAGAAAAAAAGAAAGTTATGCATTGAAAACAACTCAATCTAAACACGGATTTAAACGGATTGAGTTAATAAGATATAGATTCGACAAATAAACATGACCATCTTATTGAGTTTTTTCCTCCAATATATGGTGGTGGTGACAGTGTGCTGGCGACAATAATAGTGGTGATGATTTTGGTCAAAGTATCAGTGATATAAAGATAGTGGTGGTACATATTTAAGCAAGTTTAATAAATATTCATATCCAATCCATTTAAATTTATTTATGGATTTGGATGAGCTAAATAAGTGTAATTAAGCTGGTTGACAATTTTAAGTTTAATTTGCTAGTGTTAATCCGACACTAAAATTACTAAGGATAAAAATTGTGTTGTGTGATCTCGAATTCATGTAAGAATTCCTACAACAGCAATTTGATTTATTTATTTTTTTTCATGTTATCATATCTTATTAACATATCATATCAAAAAATTTTACACTTACTTAAAAATACCAAATATATATAAAGATATTAAAATTTGTTTTTCCATAAATTAAAATTCATGAAAATAAACTTTATTGGATGAAATCATTCATAAATATATTTAATTTCAACTCAATTCTATTTTTCAATTTCAAAAAATTCAACCCTGTATTTATTGATTTATTCCAAATAGTAAACAAAATGATCAAATTATCTCAAATAAAAAATAAAAAAATTATATTGATTCTGAAATCTTATTATATATATATTTTTTATTCAATTGAATGAAGTTACAGTTGTAACATGTCATCATAACACCCTTTAATAAAAATAATATTAAAATAAGTAACTAATCTTTCATTAAATAGGTTATTGGTTGCACTTGTAAATTGATTATTTTTATTTTTATTTTTTTGATATTTCATGAACTTTTTTCAATAGTAAAAAAATAATACTTTAAGCTACCATTGATAAACGAGGCTATTGCCTCTTTTTGTTTTGATTATATTATACAACAAATTTGTTTAGGTCAAAGAAGTTAGGAATCAATTATATTATTAAAAATAAAGTAAATTATAAATAAACTTATTGAAATTTGTTTAAAATATGAATTGTCTTATAGTTCTGTAAATTACGTCTCATCCCTAGAAATTTTTAATTCATAACAAATAGCTCATTTTATTAATAAATTATTAAATTAATTAACAATGTTTCATGATGTCCAAAATTTATTTTAATTAATAATTTCGGTAATTTTATTATTGTATAAGAGAACACTTAAGAATTTTATCTTTTTAATTAGTTTTATTAAATAAAAAACCTTGATAAGAAAATATATATAATTTTTTAAATTACACAAAACAATCTATGTTTTAAACAAATATTAAAAATATATTTATAATTTATCCTTAAAAATAAAAACACTAGGAGAGACCTTATATAAATTTTAAAGATTGACATACGACATCCCCTATTTGCCTTTTTAAATTCTTTCTTAGACACGTAATTCATAAATCTAATTTTAAATTTTCTCTTTCTAAAGATTTACATTTTAAAATACTGGTCTATAATGACAAGTTACTAGAAAATGACCACATTACCACGTATACATATGGTCTACGCGGTGAAAATTGAACAAACCAAACCACTCCATCTTTCTCTCTTTATCTCCTCCTCTCTCTTCTCTCTCTCATTCCTTACTCACAAAACAAACCAAAACCCCTACATATTTTGAGACGATGATTAAAAATTATTTTTTAATTTTTTTGTGAGAAAAGAAAATTAGTTAAAAAGTGCGAAGTAATTTTTAACTCACCCTCAAAAATAGTATTGTATCTCTCTTCATCTCTTCCTCTCTCTTCTCTCTCTCCTTCCTCCCACAAAACAAACCAAACCCCTCCTCTATCTCTCTTCATCTCCTCTCTCTCTCCTTTCTTCTCTCTCTCACTCCTCGCTCCTCACTCATAGATCCGTCGCCTCTACAACGCCGCCGGAGATCTTCCTCTGTTGCCGATCTTCTCGTCGAAACCTGCTTCGTCACCTCGTCTACTCTTTGCTGTCACCACCGTTCTCCGTTACCACCACCCAAACAACATCCATTGATCGAATCAGCATATCGTCGAAGGCCTGTTCGCACCACTGTCGCAGCAGATCTCTTCCGCTGATATCGCAAATGTCGTCGACGCCATACCTTCTTCCTCAGTCGCGAACAATGTGAACGAACACAAAGGTCTTGTAGCACAAGAAGTACGAGTTCGCCTTACGAGAGCCATTAGATCCTCTGACTCGTCATCGATCCTTATCAGTTTGTGATTCGACTGCTGAAATCAAAGTATTGCAGAGTGCCACCTCCAGATCCAGATTGCACTGCTGCAGCACGTCTTCCTCCTCCGTCGATTTTGCGAACGCGCCGTTGTCTCCGTCGAGATCTGTGTCGTCTGCTACATCAAGGTCTAGTTCGCCATCCATTTCTTGTTTGCAATCTAAGCACACAATCACAAACCCATTCTCTTTCTACACAGGTCGTTTCTGATCATTAGGGTTTCAAAGAGTTTAACAGAGTCGATACCATCATTTCTTGTTTGAAATCTAAGCACACTTCACACCATAGTTCTAAATCGCAGTATCGAGTAATGTAGCGGTATCGATCGCGGAGTATCAGTATCAGTAGTATCGGCCGGTACGTATCGGGAATCGAGTATCGTGGCCGTGAAATTTCAAAAATCATTAGCAATTCCTCTAAAACTCAATTTTATGCATTTTTTTTTTTTTACTCTTTTAACCATAATTTATCACATTTTAATCAAAATTTTGATATATAGGAGCACTTTTGACTCATTTTCAACTAAACAATATGTATTTATTTTAGTCTCAAGCTTTTTTTTGGCATATATGTTAAAATTTTAATAAAAAAATTGATGTGAAAATATTTTTTTTACTTATTTTCAACAATAAAATACTTCTAAATGCACAACAAATTAATAAGAGAAAGAGAGACAAATGATAATCTTTTGATTTCAATATTTATTTTTCTTATTTTTTTTCCCTTGCTCAACTGAGGAAAACAATATATATATATATATATATATATATATATATATAGATATATATAAATATAAACAGAGATATAGGCATATAAACAAATAAATACAAAAAAAAAATCTAAACATATATGTGTGAGTGATTTTCCGACCACACTGCCAACTCAGTATTCAGCAGGAGAACACTGGCGGAATAGATGGCGCTTGAACGAGTTGCAACAGAAAGAAGAGACTCTGGTGGTGGTTCGTCCACCCGGAGGTACTCCGACGATCAAGTCAAAAACCAAGTATCTCTCAAAGATAATCAATCGTGCTAAAACTCACTATTCTGAATATAAATTGCATACCTTAGACCTATCGGGGGTGCCTCTCTTTTATAGTTAACTCAATCCTTGTCCCAACAGAAGCCTAGCTTCAATGGACTTTTGCTCAATGTTTATCCAGGACTCTTCAATAGATAGAGATAAACTCCCTAAGAGCTTTATCCTTATCCAAGCTGAGTTCCCTCATCATCCTAGGACTCTTGTGCCTTATCCACTTATCTCGGATTCCGATATCTTCGGAGATAACCTCGGCCACGCCGAGATCATCTCGACATCACGACCAGGACACGTGGCACCTCGGCAAAAACATCGGCGTCACCTTGCTACGTGTTGGTGCTCAGAAAATATATCCCCACAACTGCACCCTAGGTTCTATTACCTCGGCCTTCTGAGGTGATGGAACCTATGTCGGTACCTCCTGCTAGTACAACGGCTTAAAGTGTCTCAGCCGAGATCATCATTAAGGCCGACATGTCTCTTTAAAAAACAAGATTTCTAAAAGCCCCTCCATGCGTATGAGCTGTTATACAGTAACTCAACCGTTTCTGTTATGTATCCTTTCTTCATTGGGTCGTATCTGGCACGCGCCTGTAAGTCGTTTTGCGCCTGTGTGCGTCGTCTGACGCATACGTCATTTTAGGCGCATTAATTGCTTTCTTTTTGCCGCTGTTTCAAGTTTTGACAAAACTTGTTTCTTTCCCCCGTCTTTTCACTTTACATCGTTTCAGAAGCTCTCTTTCTCTCTAGCTTTTTCAAATCCTCCGTTGTTCAAGCTTCCACAGCTCCGCGACTTGCTCCGTTTACCCCTTCTGGTAGTGATTTTCATCGATCTTCCACCTTTGCAACCGTCGTCAGACTTCGGCAATCCCCATTCCGGCCTCACTTTTTCTGGTAAGCCTCTGTTCCTCATGGTTTTATTTCTTGTTGCTTTTCAAGAAATTTTTGCTTCATCATTAGTCGCCATTGCTGATTTACACAAGTATTTGATTTATGATTCGTGTATCTGAGTGTGTTTATTTCGCAATTTTGCTCTTTGCCCATGTCTTGAATACACATACTGCTCACAACTTTTCTGCACTTTTGCCACTGTTCTTGACCTTATACCCTTTGTACTTACAATATTCTTGATAGTCCATCTTTGTTCTTGATTCTAAAGCGCATTCTTGCTTTTCTGTTTTCCAGATTCGTGCCTTCAATCTTCATTTCCATAGATCTAGGTTTGAGATTTGTTTGTAGAACTCAAAACGATTGTTAGGGAAAATTGAAACGATTTCTCCTTAGGTTTTGGCCGAGGTCACTAAAAAAAAAATCACAAAACACTCTCTTTCGAAGTCTCACACCTTTCCCTCAACCCAATGTTATGGGCATGTGGAGACATAGGGTAGACACCCCGATCAAGCTTGAATACTTCAGGCAAGAGTTTTCCATTTCTGCCAACATCTATCTGAGGTTGGCGGTGGAGGATGACTCCATCATGCCTACAACTGAGTCTATGCCCTTTCCTGTTGTAGCTTTTATCGAGTGCGGACTTCGGCTTCTACTCAATATCCTTTTCCGAGAGATAATCCACTATTATAAGTTAAACCCAATGCAGCTTACCATCAATTCTTACCGAGTTATAAACGGTATAATAGCCCTAGCCAAACAAGAAAATGCTAGGGTTACCTTAGCCGACATCCAATATTGCTACACCATGTGTGGCCTCAAAAAAGATACGGGCTATGTTTACTATCTCAAGCCGAGGTCCACAGAATACAAAATTGTCGCCGACCTCCCTGACTCCAACAAGGGAGCTGGAGATGATTATTTTATTACCTCGGGGAACTGGGAATTTGCTCCAGACGAGGACCTCCACCTCTACCCTCTTCCTCGAACAGTTTTTGTAGAGGGCAATGGTAAGAGCCCTGTGTTCATACTAACTTGTTTTTAAAGTCTTTAATACTTCATTTGTTTCTAATTTCTATTTTTTCTTGAAGCTCTTCCAAAACCAGAGAAAGGCTTCCGCAAATCTTTTTTCCCAAGCCAGGGTTTGAAGAAGCTACTAGACCTTCCAATCCACAAGCGCAAGGCCCCACTGGTACTCAATTTCATCTCTACCTACAAATCAGTTCTTCCCAACGTTTCAAAGAAGAAGAAGAAAAAGAGTCTATCTCCCCCTTCTGCCACAACTCCTCAAGCTGCTTCCACATCTCGGCCAGATCAAGGATCGACCTCTGATCTAACAAAACAGCCGTCTACCTCGGCTCCATATCTAATCCCATCATCTCAACGAAAACGTTGGCGACGACTTGTTCTTGCCACTGAGATGGGCCGCCCAAAACCAGTTGCTAAAGATCTTTTTGGCTAACATACCATTTGATGTTGATGCTCAACCAGCACCAACTCAGCCTCCAAAGCCAAAGTAAGAAAGGATCAAGAAGGCTCAACCAAAGGCAACGGTGACTCAGGTTGACACTGAGGACACCTTGCGAATCTCCAAATTGGCCGAGAGCGATAAGTCCCAATCTGCTGCTGAGAAGAGGAGTGCCGAGGCCCAACCATCCGAGTCTACCCGATCAAAGAGGCCGAGGTCATCCGCTGCAACCACCTCGTGGTCCTGAAAGCACGATTCCCCCTAGGCCCCCAAAATCACGTTGGAGGATAAGCTAGTCATGGCTAACGATAGCGTTGATGACATTAATATCGGCATTGCCCTTAGTACCGCTTTGCTTCTTCCCGGCGATCTCGACCGAAACGCTGAGTTGAGCGAATATGAAAACTATGCTCTGATGCTCCAGCGCTCTGTTCAAGTAAGTCTCTTTACTTGGTAATTTTTCTTTCTTTCGCTTTTCTCCACTTTATAAAATTTTGTAATAAATTCTACTCTGTATTATTTTTTCTCAGGCAATCCAGCACGCCCATTCCTTCTCACTACAATCTTTTGAGAATCGAAAAGAGCTGGCCGACAAGAAGAGGGAGGTCTCTACCCTGCAGAAGACCAACAAAAGCTTACAATCAAAGATGAAGACCTTGGAGGATCAAGCCAAGGATGCTATCAAAGCTCAAAATGACGCCGAAGAAAAGGCGAAATCCACTGAAGCCATTAAGAAGGTTCTTGAGGTCAAAAAAAGAGAGGCCGTGGAAAAGATGTCCCAGGCCCAGAAAGAACTTCAGGATGCTCTGGCAACAAAAGAGGGCGAAGTCAAGACCGCCGATGAGAAGGCATATGCTGAGGGGATGGCCGATGTCACGGCGGACTATGAAAAATAAGTGAAGCAGGCATGCAACAAGGGTTTCACCCTTGGTTGGATGTCTCTTCTAAAAAAGCTTGAAGTCCCCGAGGACTCGCCCCTCAGGAACGCCGACGTCATTCCTCTTCAATTCCCTCCAACACCAAGTCAATCTGACGACGAATCTGATTCTGAGGATGAGGCCTTGGTGAGGAAGTCCAAGGAAGCTGTTGGGGCCAAGTCTACTTCCTTGAATGAGCAAGTCCTAAACTTGACTCAAGATGAGGAGGGTGATGAGGTTCCCAAAGATGCTACAGCTGAGAAGGCATC
Organism: Camellia sinensis; assembly: GCF_055761805.1. Lineage (NCBI taxonomy): Eukaryota > Viridiplantae > Streptophyta > Magnoliopsida > Ericales > Theaceae > Camellia > Camellia sinensis. The sequence continues at coordinate 199,359,788 of NC_138964.1, read as the reverse complement.
AGCCGACATTCCCCCTTGCCGACAAAAGCCTTGATGAAACTCTTCAAGAAATTGATGCCGAGCTCGCGGCGGAAAAGGCTACCGAGGCGTCTTCCCAACAGTCGTCCGAACTTCAGACCCAACAATCTGTTGTTGCCGAAGAGTCTTTACTTTGATGTCTTTTTCCTTTGTATTTTGTACTTTTGTTCTTCTCTTTTTTGGAACAATTTGTGAGTTTTGGCCGACGTGCCTTCTTTTGAATGTTAATACAACTTTCCTTCTCTGAATGTTTGTATCTTTGTCTTGTATGTTTTCATACTTAGAATATTTTGCATATCTTTAATATACAAACTGATGATTTACCTCGGCAAGTACCCAAGTACCTTTCTTGGCATAACCTTGGTTTCACCTTGTAAACAAGTGTTTAACCTTAGTCTTCAACTTGTAAAATTTTCTCAAGTTTCAACAAGTGTTAAACATAATCTCGGTTTAACTTAAATTTGTAAACTTTTCTCAAGTTTCAACAAGTGTTAAACATAATCTCGGTTTAACTTCAACTTGTAAAATTTTCTCAAGTTTCAACAAGTGTTAAACCTAATATCGGTTTAACTTCAACTTGTAAACTTTTCTCTAGTTTCAACAAGTGTTAAACATAATCTCGGTTTAACTTCAACTTGTAAACTTCTCTCAAGTTTCAACAAGTGTTAAACATAATCTCAGCTTAACTTCAACTTGTAAACTTTTCTCAAGTTTCAACAAGTGTTAAAACCATTTTTCTTCTCTCTGCCCCCTAATGTGAACCTAAGCTCCACTTGGGTTCTCATTATACATGTATTCCAGGAATAACGTTATGTATCTTTATCAGTCACAAGTGTATAGACATATGAACAAGGGAAAACTTTATTTATTTACTTCGGCAAATGACAAAAGGACAAGAAATTCTAATGATAGAAAAATTTCAAATTGCAAGTGTTCCAAGGCCTTGGCAACTCTTTGCCCTTATTGTCTTCAAGCCGATATGCCCCATTACCTAGTACCGAGACGATTATGTAGGGTCCTTCCCAATTTGGGCCTAGCTTGCCCTCTCTAGGATCCTTCTTGTTGCCGACGACATTTGTTAAGATGAGGTCACCAATTTGAAACTCCCTCGAGTTGACCTTCTTGTTATAAGCTCTGGCAAGCTGTTGCTGGTATGCTGCGAGTTGAATTGCAGCTTTCTCCAATCGTTCTTCTAGAAGATCCAGATCTCGGGCTAAGAGTACATCATTAGTCCCGTTCTCTATTTCCTGGGTTTTGATCCCTGGGATGCCGACCTCCAGCGAAATGACTGCTTCTGTGCCACAAGCCATGGCAAATGGGGATTCCCCTGTTGATCTTCTCGGCGTAGTCCAATATGCCCAGAGTACATTGGGCAACTTGTCCACCCACTTTCCTTTTGCTGCCTGCAGCCTCTTCTTTATCCCATCCAAGATTAGTTTGTTGGATGCTTCTGCTTGTCCATTGCTTTGGGGAAAGCTTGGGGTTGAAAAGTGCTTGATCTTGAACTTTGCACAGAAGCTCTTAATTAGCTTACTGTCAAATTGTGTTCCATTGTCTGCAACTATTGCTCTTGGAATCCCAAACCTGGTGATGATATTTTTCCAAATGAATTTTTTCACATCTACATCTTAGATTTTGGCAAGGGGCTCAGCTTCTATCCACTTAGTGAAGTAATCTGTTGTTACCAGCAAGTACTTCCTTTGCCCAGTTGCTTAGGGTAGTTGTTCAATGAGATCCATACCCCATTGGGCAAATGGCCAAGGACTGGATACAGGGTTCAGGTCTGCTGCTGGTTGGTGTATCAGAGGTGCAAACCTTTGGCACTTTTCACACTTCTTCACATTGGCTTCTGCATCTTTCTGCATGTAAGGCCACCAATACCCCTAGGTAATGGCCCTATGGGCGAGTGATCTGCCCCCAGCGTGGCTTCCACAAATTCCTTCACGTATTTCATATAAAAAATCTTCAGCTTGTAAAAGATGTACACACCTTAAAAGGGGTCCAGTGAAAGATCTTCTGTAGAGGTGTCCTTCTGTTGTCAGACTGAATCTTGCTGACTTCAATCTGACCTTGTGTGCCTCCTTGTGGTCATCTGGCAGCTTTCCTTCTTTTAGGAATGCAACAATTGCATCCATCCAGCTTGGTCCCATGTCCACGCACATTACTTCTCGCTCTGTGGTCAGTGGTTCAATGCTCGGGCTCGACAAATAGTCAATCATTATTGTCCTCACTTTTCCAGGTTGTACTACACTAGCTAGGTTGGTCAATGCATCGGCATGACTGTTATCATCTCGGCTAACCTGAAGTAGTCGGCAGTTCTGAAATAAGGCTGCCAACCTGATGACTTCCTTCGCGTAGACCGACATCCTTTTACCTCGGGCTACAAACTCGCCCGTTGTCTGGTTAACTATAAGTTGTGAGTCACAAAAGACTATTACCTCGTCTGCTTGTACTGCTGCTGCCAGTTTTAGTCCTGCAATGAGTGCTACGTACTCTGCTTCATTGTTTGAGGCCTTGAACCTCAAACGAATCGATTGTTCTAGTACTTGCCCATCTGGAGATATCAATACTACTCTTGCCCCTGCTCCCTGTCGATTTGAACTCCTATCAACGAACAGTCGAAAGGAGTCGCCGATGTAAATGCTGCAAGGTCTGAGTTTTTCTTCCTTCCTTTGTTCCGTTGCCTTCGGCTGGGCTCCTCCTTGCTTGTTTGGACATCGTTCACCCTTCCTCAACGGAGCCCAATGGTTGATGGATTCTGGCATGAACTCGGCCACGAAGTCGGCCAAAACCTGGCCTTTGATTGCTGTTCTAGGTCTGTACTCCAGGTCATACTGGCCCAGGGTGACTGCCCATCTGGCCATTCTTCCTGTCAAGTCTCCTTGTTGCAACAAGGACTTCAAAGGGTGCTCAGTTAGCACCACAATCTTGTGGGCTTGAAAGTAATGGTTCAGTTTCTTTGAAGCCATTACTAAAGCCAGTGCCAACTTCTCTAGGGGTAAATACCTTGTTTATGCATCAGCCAGGGTTTTGCTTACATAGTAAACAGTCCTTTGTTCCCCTTTTTCTTCTCGGACTACCACTACGCTTATTGCATGTTCTGAAACTGCTAAGTATAAAAACAGCTCCTCTCTAGGTTCTGGATTTGAAAGAACTGGAGCTGTTGTCAAGTACTTCTTCAAGTCGGTCAAAGCGGCTTCGCACTCTTCGGTCCACAGTAAGTCTGTGGCTTTCTTCACTATGTTGAAGAAAGGTCTACACTTGTTTGAGCTTCTGCTGATGAACCTATTCAGGGCTGCGGCCCTTCTAGTCAGCATTTGCACCTGTTTTGCCGACGTCGGGCTTTTTAACTCTAGGATGGCCTTGATCTGATCTGGGCTGGCCTCCATGCCCCTTCTGGTCACCAGGTATCCCAAGAACGTACCAGATCCAACTCCAAATGCACACTTTGATGCATTGAGTCGGAGCCAATATGTTTTGAGTATCTCAAAGACTTTTTTTAGGTTGGCCAAATGACCCTCAGGCTCCTTGGTCATTATGACCATGTCGTCGATGTAAACTTCCACTGTTCGGCCGATCAGGTGTTTGAACATCTTGGTTACCAACCTTTGGTAAGTTGCTTCTGCGTTTTTCAACCCAAAAGGCATTACTTTATAGCAATACAGCCCTTTTGGGGTGATAAACGTTGTCTTCTCTTCGTTTGGGGGGTTCATAGCTATCTGGTGATACCCCTTGTAAGCATCTAGGAAGCTCATCCTTCGATGCCCTGAAGTGGCATCCACTAGCTGGTCAATCTTGGGTAGAAGAAAGCTATCTTTGGGACAGGCCTTGTTCAGCCTGGTAAAGTCCACGCAAACCCTCCATTTACCATTCTTCTTCTTTACCAGCACTGTATTGGATAGCCATATCGGGTAGTTAACTTCTCTAATGGCCCTGGCCTCTAGAAATCTGTCTACCTCTTCCTCCACTGCCTCGACGTGCATCAACGTCGGTCCCCTTGCTCTTTGGATTACAGGTTTGGCCGACCTGTCAACGTTCAATTTGTGGCAAGTGACCTCGAGGTCAATGCTAGGCATTTCGTAAGGCGTCCAGGCAAACACCTCAATGTTTGCTCTCAAGAAAGCCTCCAGCTCTCTTTCCTCTTCTTCGGCTAAGCCCGAGCCGAGAAGAAAAAAGCGTTCTTCATCCCCCTCCTAGACGAGGATTTTCTTGAGTGCTTCTTCACTCTTCTCGGCTAGCTCCTTGCCGACGTCTTCTAGGACTTCTACGTCCTTGTCTTCGATCTCTGCTGTCTTTGGTTCCCGAATGCTGCAGGTAGATTTCATTGCTGCCATGGAGCAATTCTTCGCTTGCAGCTGATCTCCTCTGACTTCTTCTATCCCATGCTCTGTCGGGAACCGTAATAGTTGATGCAATGTTGAGGGAACAGCCCCTATCGCATGCAACCACGGCCTTCCCAAGATGATATTGTAAGGGGAGGGTGTGTCGATTACGGTGAACTCTGTCTTTATCTTCTTGGTGCCAGCCTGCACCTCCAAGCTTGTCGTTCCCAGTGGTCATGTTGGCGTTCCATTGAACCCGACCATTGGCCTATTGGATTGCTCCATATCGTTTGGGTGAAGGCCAAGCTCCTTGTAACATCTGACGTACATGATGTTGCAAGAGCTGCCTTGGTCAATTAAAATGCGCTTCACTTGGCATTCCCCAACCTGGAGGGATACTACCAAGGCATCGTTATGTGGATGCTACACCATCTCAAGGTCTTCTTCAGTGAAGGACACTACTGGTCCTTGGCACTCTTCTGCCCGATGTCTCTTCTCCCCGATGGTAGACATGCTGTAGGTGTTTTACCTTCTGAGTCTCCCCCCAAATCTCGTTTTCGTTGACCTTCGAGTGAATTACATTAATTACCCAAGGTCCTCCAGCCTGAGGTTGCTGTGCTGGGGGAGGCGGAGCTACTGGCACCTGAGGCAGTCCTGCCTATTCTTCCCTTGTCCTGGCCTCATCGACAAGGTCTCTTAGATGGCCTTGCCTCACCAGGTCTTCCAAGTGTGTTTTCAGGGCTCTATAGCCCTGAGTCATATGCCCATCTTCATTGTGGTAGGCACAATGCCTGCCAAGGTTTCTTCCCATAAATTCTCCTGGTGCCCTCGCTGGTGTTCTGAAGTAGGGTTGATTCCGAATTTGATCCAGGACTTTGTGAATTAGGATTCAAAACACAGTTGTCACTGCCTGTGCAGCCCTCAGTTCAGTCTCTTGCTTGCTGGATCCATTGTTACCTCGGCCTCTCTTTGGCGAGCCGTTTCCTTTCTCTTGCTTTGTCCCCTTAGTCCCCGATGTATCTTCCTCAGCTCTGGCGTATTTTTCAATTCTGGCCATAAGCTCTTCCATGCTTTTTGGCAGTGTCTTTGCCAAAGACTTTCGTAGCGGGCAGTCGTCTTTTAGGCCGTTTTTGAAAGATACGACCGCCACCTCTTGATTACATTCGGGTATTCGGTTAAACACCTCATAGTATCTTTTTGCGTAGGCCCTAAGGCCCTCATCCTTACTGATCTTCAGAGCCATCAATGCGTCCACCCTTAATGGCTGTAGCTTGTTGTAGATGTCCCCGAACGCCCCGGGAGGAACGAGCTCCCGTTCCGTTCATTTTGGGGTCACTACAGCTCAGGACTCTAAAATTGTCACGGTTCTAAATCTGAACCAAAGAGTCCAAATCTGGCAAATCGTTTTGAGAAAACAGATTTTGAAAGAAGTGCCAAACATGGACTGCTTTGCCAGATACAGAGTCGCCACCTAAATATTTTATTTTTTGGGAAATTTAGGAAACCCTGACTCGTTTGCCTAAGGCCACGTGTCCGTCATCACCAAAGTTGCCTCGGCTCGGGAACTTGGGTACGATTGGGGAAGGTCACTTCGTGAGCACCCCCGCTCGCCCGGTCAGAGACCGGCCTCTACTAACCATGATATCTATTTTTGAAAACATTGTGAGTTCTTATTCCGGTTATTAGCCTAGGTTACTATGTGATGCGCACAGCATACAAGTATAGACTGAGTCGCCTGAATTGGAACAAAACATTTCATGTTTGTTTGTTTGAAAATGGTTTGATGGTGCTACCCGCAGGTAGGCTAAGACGTGGATTTGCCACCCTCGGGTGGGCTTAGAAAACATGATTTTGCCACTATCTAGTGGGCTTAAAACACACATTTGATGAATTATTCCAATTCAAATAACCCAACCTTCACCCACAGGCACTAAGGCAGTTATATCACATAAGCAATTAGCCTCATGGTAAGCATGCGATTCATGGCAGTCACTCACACGCATGCAAGGATGCTAAAGCATAGAACTTACCGAGTACTCCAAGCCAAAATAGAAACTACATTAGAAATCATGCATGATCCTAAGTATACAAAAATGCCTAATGCAACACATGCAAAAATGCAACTATAGCAGGCTCGGCTATTCTAAACATGGCATATGAAATGCTACAACTAACATGTATTCAATTTGGAATTGAAAGTACGATGCAGTTAGTATGGTGCGCCGAGCCCGGTGCATGCAAAACAGATGAATGAATGCAAACATGCTATCATACTGTATGCTAATTGAAATATGCCCTAATTTAACCATCATAAGCGGATAAATAAAAGGGAAGAAAGACGTGGGGTTGGAAGACATACAACACACACACGCACACTTATTACAGTTATGCCCTCACACAGAGGGTCCGAATAAATAATACAGTCCCGAATAAAAGAATATTACAGTCCAAATATTACAGTCCGGATAATATACAAATTCCTAATTAATTAATCAAATTAACCAAGAAAGCTGTAAAACTGGCGTGCAAGCCAGGGACTGCCTTGCTTCTGATGAATGATGTATGTTTAGGCTGCCTTGCGCGGAAATCTACCGGGATGCCCCAATTAGCCTCTGTTTACACCTTTTCTCGAAATGCGCGCCAAACTCCAAAAAGTTGCTGATTCTTCATTTTGCTGCAACAGAGAGCAAGAAAGGGGCATAGCAATGTATTTTCACAGATATATGCATGCCTCGATCCTCGTGCCACCAATCACGCATATCGATGCATGATGGCAGAGGAGTCGAAATGTGCAACTTAATATGGAATGGATGCACGTGTAAACACAACAAGAACCTAACTCCATCATGGGTAATCCGGAGTGTCGGTGACTGGGAATTGAGACACGTTCCGTCACTCGGAGTACGAAACGTACCTCGTTTCCTGTGCCCGGGCTAACTCCTATCCCGAACATGATGCAATAAGCATGACATGCATGAAATGCAACTAAGATACAGCCTAGCATGCACAATGCTATGAAAATGAGATATCTCGAAATGCGTGCACACGGGCACGCAAACTGAGGAAATACATAAATGCAATCTAAGATACAACCTAGTATGCACAATGCTATGAAAATGAGATGCCTCGAAATGCGTGCACACGGGCACGCAAACTGAGACAATGGTATATGCAATGCAATGGCATGGAAATGGCATATAGAATGCAACATGGACTTATACTAACATGAGAGAGCCTCAGCCACACTCACATAAGAGGCCGATGGATGAAAATGAGGTGCCTCGAAATGCGTGCACACGGGCACGCAAACCGAGGCAATATGGATGGAAAATGATATGCAAGCATGCTAATGGATTTTCAGCAATGAAATGTGGGGGAAAACAGCCCCGAAATGAGGCGAAAACACACCCGATGCATGGAATCTCTCCCGAAATGCAAATTAGGCGGATAGAATGAACTACAGCTATACAAAGCATGCATAATTGGCACACGAGATGAAAAGACAGAAGCAAGGAAGCCTCAAAATAATCATTTTTACAGTACAAATCATGGCCAAAAAGCAAGCAAAGATAGGGCAACAATGGCATGCAAAAATGGCCCTAAACATGAGATTATGAAGCAACTCACAGCTGCTAACTCCAAATAGGTTAGGGCCCTTCAACAACATTGAAGAGGGGCCAAAAATAAGCCACTTTACAGAACTGTAAAAACCTCAAAAACAAACATAGATATGGCTAAGCTTTTGTGCAAGAAAAAGGGCCAAAAGGTGGCCAAAGAGGCAAGTGGTATATGAAAAGCCCAAACCGAAAAATTCCCTTCTACAACATTGAAGAGGGACCAAAAATAAGCATATTTACAGAACTGTAAAAACTCCAAAACAGTATACAAACCTGATAGAAATGCAATGCAAAATAAGGCTCAAAAGAGGCTATAACACAAAGTCTACAAAATATTCACCAAACAGCCAAAGACCCTTAATGAAACATGTTAAGAAGGTCAAAATAAGACTATTTCTAGGCCTGTAAAAAGACCAAAAATAGAAGCATGATAGGCTGCCAAAGCATGCAAGAAAATGGCATTCAAGGAGGATATTGAAGCAAGTGCAATATGGAGGGCTCAAACCGGGTTGAGCCCTTAATGAAACAATAAAATGAACTAAAAAAAATGACCTTTTCAGTTTTGGTCGGAGCTCAAATCAATAAGCATGTATGGCTTGCAAAAGGTGCAAGAAATGGACCAAAAAGGGGGAAATGCTACTCACCTTTGAAGACCAATGTTTTTATTTCTTCTTGGACCAATTTTGATGATTCTAGGCTGCTGAAATTCCTCCCCTTTGTTGCTGGTATGGAGTGGTGGTGGTGGAGCTTGAAGATGATGAAGAAATGGAGCCCAAAACTTGAAGGAAATGGGGTGATATGTATGTATATCCTCCAACCAATACTTGTAACCCCTTTTTTTGAGTTGGGAGGCCAGCAAAAAATGCAAGAGAGGGAGAGAAGACTCTAGGCCAAAGTGGAGCCAAAATGAGCCTCTTGTTCCCCCACAAAATATCCCCCGGATATAGATATTTTCTGGGGGAAACAGCTGTACAGCTGTAAAGTGTGCACTGCAAGGAATATGGCCGGCCAAGTATTTTTGTTGCAGGTGGCTGGCCGGCCACCCCCCCTAGCCGGCCGGCCAAGGGTCAAAAAGGCCAAGTGGCTTTAGTGGCCGGCCACCACATATTGGTGGCCTCCCAGGTCTCCTCTTCACAACCCTGTGGTTCGAATTTGAAAACTCTAAAACAGGAGAGAGAACAAGCCATTTTGAGGAGGGGTTCAAAAGGTTCAAATGGAATTAATGGCCGGCCATAAACTTTTAGGGTCCTCCCATGTGGGTACAACACAAATATGTGGTTCAAAGTTCAAGAAAGTGGCCCAAGGGTGTTCAACATTGGCTCGGAAGGAGGGGTTCAAAAGGGTCAAGAAACATTAGTGGCCGGCCATGAACTTTTAGGGTCCTCCCATGTGTGTACATCACAAATATGTGGTTTGGGTTTGAAGAAAATGGCTCCAAGGTGTTCAACATTGGCCCGGAAGTGCGAAAAACGGGTGTCGGAGGGCGAAAATGGAACATAACTGGTTGCCAAGATAATTGCTGGCCTCCCACCCTTCTACGGCCTTCCCGGTGATAAAACAGAGGTACCTGCCAAAAATGAACAAAAACCGATGCAAAACGAATGCTCGGGGACCAAAACACGCAGTTCGGGGTCCCGAAAATGGGCTGTTAAGCACCGAAAGTGGCGTTCGGCCACGAAGTGGGTTTCTCAGACCCCAGTGTCCCTCAAAAGGGAGAAAATAAGATGTATGCCAAAAATCAGAGCAAATGGAGATGGTTAAGTGGTCCCGAACTGAGGCACACGGCCAACGGTCCCGAAAAACCGGAAACCGGACTCCGAAATGGGCAAAATGGCCTGCGGCCACAAAATGTAGCCCATGGCCACTGAGAGATGGTCTACGGGACCTCTCCCTCCCCTCGGGAAAAGAAACAGAGAAAACTGAGTCTGGTTCGCAAACCGAGACAAGGCACAAAAGAGGGTTCGGAAATCCGGAGGCAGGGCTTACGGCCGCGACTCTGAGACTTCTGAACGAGCACGATATGCAACGTCACCGAGCGCTCAATCGGTGATGTCTGAGTCTTAAGGTCGGTCAAAAATGGGGTGTCTACACTTGTTTGTCACGAACCTGGCGACAAACATCTTGGCCAGGCTTTCCCAGGTCTTCACACTTCCTTTTGGTAGTTTGTGAAACCAATCTGATGCAATCTCTCCTGAGAACGGTGTTCTCGGCTTGTCAGGGGAGTTTACCTCGGCATCGGGATTTTGTTGCTTCCTCTTGAGGTAATTTCTTAAGTCCTTCTTTGTCTACCCAGGAGCTCGGCTATCTCTTGATTTCAATCTTTTTGGTGCACTACTTTCAGCTTCGCGGTGAGTCCTCTTCGGCCTTTCTCCATTAGTTGTGTTGAAGCACAGCACCTACCCTTGAACATGCCGATGTTCTTTGAGGTCTACCTCCTTTGTGCGATGCGTCCTCCGTGATTCTTCCCTTCTTGACTCTCCTTGTCCGACCTCCCTTGAAGGTCGGTGAGAGTGTCTTTCGCTTCTGGTGTGCTGAGGGGTTATGGGGATTATTTTCTATCCTCCCTTCTGGGCATTGGCCGCTGGAATCGGCGTGTCCTGCAGCGGACATGGTGGCTACATGACATTGTTTTGCATCTTGAAATTGATGACCGATTGCAGGTCCGCAATTTGTTTGCCATCTCTTTTACCTCTTCATCCCTCCGCAGACATCTATCCTTCCATACCTGGAGGTCACCCTCATTGTAGTATCCACTTCGATCTGGCTTTTTTGGTACGTCACCATCCTAGCCGGCGTCTTTCTTGCTGTGATTCTGGTCACGAGTTTCTGTGTTACGGTTGTCTCCTTCAACGTCAAGGTCGATAGGTCTGCCACTCTCAGCGGGAGTGTCGTCCTCAATCTTTTCCTTATATTCGTTGCTGGCCATCTATTCTCCTTTGATTCCCACAGACGGCGCCAAATTGTGTGAGTGATTTTCTGACGACATTGCCAACTCAATATTCAACTGGAAGACACTGGCAGAATAGATGGCGCTTGAACGACCTGCAACAGAAAGAAAAGACTTCGGCGGTGGTTCGTCCACCCGGGGGTACTCCGACGATCAAGTCAATAACCAAGTATCTCTCAAAGATAATCAATCGTGCTAAAACTCACTATTCTGAATATAAATTGCATACCTTATCGGGGGTGCCTCTCTTTTATAGTTAACTCAATCCTTGTCCCAACAGAAGCCTAGCTTCAATGGACTTTGCTCAATGTTTATCCAGGGCTCTTCAATAGATAGAGATAAACTTCCTAAGAGCTTTATCCTTATCCAAGTTGAGTTCCCTCATCATCCTAGGACTCTTGTGCCTTATACACTTATCTCGGATTCTGATATCTTCGGAGATAACCTCGGCCACGCCGAGATCATCTCGGCATCACGACCAGGACACGTGGAACCTCGGCTAAAACATTGGCGTCACCTTGCCATGTGTTAGTACTCAGAAAATATATCCCCACAATATACACTCTACACAAGCACGAGCACCTACTTGAGTACCTACCTAAACATTTACAATCCACCCAAGCACCTACCTGAGTACCTCTCTCTTCTTATCCATTTCAATCTCCCATATCATAATATAACCATAAATTCCTATTCCCTCTCTCTCTCTCTCTCTCTCTCCCTCCCTCTCTCTCTATCTTTTATAGATGCATAACAGTGGCTTTACAAAACAGAAAAACAGAAAGAAAAAAAAATAAGAAACAGAACAACAACAACAAAGCAGAGCACGACTTACAACTTGCAAGTTGCAACTGAGGGAGATAAACCTTCTTTGAAGAAGCTTGAAAACGGTGGCTTAGCTGGTCTTAGGCAAAGTCGGGCCTGCATTAATGATCGATTCCATGCTTCTCTCCGCAACACTTTACAAGATCGATGTCGTAGGGAGATGGGTTTGGGTTTGATTAAGGATTTGGGTTTGGTCTGATTGAGGGTTTTTATTTACAGATTGTTGTCTCCTTAAGTTGAAGGTTGAAGACTAAAGTTAACTCCACACAGCCCAGAAAAAGATGCTTAGATTTGTATGTTTTTTGCTCTAATTTCAGCCATACCAGTGATGGCAAATGTGTATTGGAACTGTATCGCTCACGTATCGGATTCAGGCCGACACGTATTGCGAATCGGCCGCGACGGACGCAGAATTCATTCTCACCGGTATACCGGCGTGTATCCGACTCGGCACTCCAATTTTCCGGTGCGAACCGGCCGGTACGGCACATACCGGCCGATATTTAGAACCTTGCTTCACACTTCACAACTTCTCTATTCTCTGCTTGAGGAGAGAATGAGTCTTTATGCTTCGATTCTGATTTGAAGAAAAAATCTCTATTTTTTTTAGTTGTTGGTGTTGATTATTATTATTATTGTTGAATTTGGTAGATCTGGATTTGTGGAGAAACATATCTCTATTTTTTTTTTACTTGATTATTTTTATTTTTGTTGTTGTTGTTGTGGATGATGAAACAAATTGCAATAGATAGAGGGAGAGAGAGTATAATGATGGATCCGCTAGTCTATCTGATGATGGATGAAAATGCAAGTTTGTGAAGAATTTCAATAAGAAAATAGAAGAAAAATAATTTTATCTGTTAAATAGAGGAAAAATTGAACATAAGTTTCAACAGATAAAAATTAAATAGAAGAAAAAATGTATGCATTTGTCATTGTTTCTAGATCTTGGAGAAGAAAAGAAATGAATAGAAAAGATTGGAAGAAAAAAAGAATTACGTTCTTAGCTTTTTTTATTTGGGATATACACAGATGTGAAGAGAGATTGTTGAAAATTGAACAGATGTTGCCCAGATGGGGTTTTGTTTGGCTTGATAGTAGATATTTGCAACAACAGATTAAAAAATCCAAACAAATAGGAAAAAATTAGATGTATAAGGTTTTGTTTGGCTTTGTATTGCAACAGATAGAGGTTGGTTTGGCTTTGTATTTCAACATATAAGATTTGGTTTGGCTTGTTATTTCAATAGATAAGATTTGGTAAAAAAAACATTAAACAAATAGAAGTTTCACAGAAAAAATTCAAACAAAATTGAATTGATAATAAAATTTGTACAGATATTTGAACAAACAGACAACAAATTTGAACAGATAGATAAAAAATTGAACAGATAGACAAAAAATTTGAATATATAGATATAAATTTGAATAGATAGTCAACGAAAAATCAAACAGATAAAAAAAGTCAAGGAGTAAAATTAAAAATAAAATGTCCTCTAGGATTTCTCACTAAGTTATTTCACAAAGTATGGACCTCTTACTAACCAAAAAAAGAAACCATTAGACCTATTGTTTTAGACAATTGTTAGAATGAATTTTTCATTATTTTTCTTTCTTTCTTTCCCCCATATTGTTAGAAAGAGATTGAACCTCCTTGTCATAGAGTTTGATTTGAAAATTTTAATTTGAATATTAATCTTAAAATGTTGATTTGAAAAGGCCTCCTAAAGTTTAAAATTAAAAAAAAAAAATTGAAGTAAAAATAAGCCAAATTCAATTAACCAAATTTAATAAATTGGCTTATTTTTTAGTTTAGTATAATTCTTATTTAAAAAAAATGGTGCGTGAATCTTAAGAAATAAGATATAATACGACTTTTAAGAATTCAAACTTAAAAAATCTATTGTGTGGAAACATTGATAATGAAAATAGTATCATAAAATTATTTTAAAACAAGACATTGCTAATATAATTTAATACTCTATCCTCTCAATACTTTTCCTTCCGAACTCCACTCCAATAATATGGAAAATAATTTTAAAAGAGAGAAGAGTCTGAAGAGAATTAATTGGTTAGTATTTGGGGAAATTACAAAAAAGGTTTGGCGTGTTTTTCACATTAAATTTCAACATTTTAATTTTAACAATTTAAACATTGAATTTTTAACCGTGTCTCAATGTTAACCCTCAATTTGTTTATGTTTATTTCTATTAACTTTTTACACGTATTTAATACACGTGTCACTTTTTAATTTGTTCATAATTAGTATAATTATTTTATTCCAAAATTATTTCAACACTTTCTCTCTCCTCAGCTTCTTTTTTCTTCCCACTCTATCTTCTCTTCCCTTTGTCATTAATCAATCCCATTTTTTTTCTATCAGTGCTCTCCTCTCTCTCTCTCTTCAATTGTCGCCGCTGCTGTTCGTCGATCCCTACTATCGATCGCCACCTTGCATGGCCACCCACAACTCCACATAAGTCCCACTCTCTCTCTCTCTCTCTCTCTCTCTCTCTCTCACAGACACACACACACACACACAGACACACACACACACAGACACAGACACACACACACACACGCACACACACAGACACAGACACAGACACACACACGCACACACACACACACACACACACACATCATCGCCGTCCTCCTCCACATGCAAACTATGAAAACATACTTTAGTAGCGGTATAAGAGTAAGAGCGTATATAATCAACGAAAGAGTTCCAATAACATCCTCTAGATCTCTAACTCCATGAGGAAAAGTATTGTAGAACACATATAAGGGAGACGTTCCTAAGCTTCCATAGATCACTCTAAGACTCTGAAATGCCAATCATAGAAGCAATAATGAAGAGAACTTCTGTAGGATTCAAAAGCAAATTCGTGAACAAAATATCAATGTAGCTCCATTAGTTACAATATCCTTTAGTTTGACAATTACTCTTAACAAAAAAAAAAAAAAAAAAAGAGATCTGGAAACTGTTTCTATAGAATTCACATTATCCAAAAATTTGTCATTGCAAACAAGAATATGAGTACTTTGTTGAGATTTGAATCCAAAATTTCCTAAATCCAAAAATTTGCATATTGCACAATAATTTTCAAATCATCATTGATCAAACAAAAACTCAATAAGATTTATACTCTTCTCCCCATTGTTTAAACAACCAAACCAGAGGTATAATGCAAACACAATAGAAGAAATCAAGGTCTGTTCAATTGCAAATTCAAGTTAGATATATAAACAATTAGCTTTTAAATCAGTTCATCAACATCAACAAATAATTATGCATCTTACAATCATTTCCACCACTACAAGGTCTGAAAGTGCCATTCCTCCAATTCCAAATTAGACAATCAAACGATTATGGGGTCTTAGGGTTTTGGGGAAAGAGGAAAGGGTTTTGGTAGTGCTTTTCTCCGGCTACTTTTCTCCCTTACTTTCTTACTCCGATGTGTCCAGCCACTTCGACGAACCAGTTTGATCAGAGAGCTTTGATATGGATTTAAGAAAAAAGGCGATTGAGAGCTGCGAGAGAGAGAGAGAGAGAGAGAGAGAGAGAGAGAGAGAGAGGTGTTGAAGATGTTGTGGTAGCACAAGGGTGGTGTGGACGGAGGTCGGCGAACGGGCGGAAGTTAGCAATGAGTCATTCGGAGGTCGGCAATCGTTCATCCTGCAAAAGAGAGAGAGAGAGAGAGAGAGAGCTGATAGAAAAAGAAGAAGGTAATTTAGAAATAAAATAATTATAATAATTATGGACGAATAAAAAAGTGACGTATATCAAAGAAGTGTAAAAAGTTAACTGAAACAAATGGAAACAGACCCAACATTGGGACACGGTTAAAAATTCGAGATTCAAATTGTTAAAATTAAAATGTTGGGGTTTAATGTAAAAAACACACCAAATCCCGAGATTTTTTTTGTAGTTTCCCTAATAAAAATTGAAGGATCCTAATTAATATTGGGTGTAAGATCTCCAATTATCAGGTTGTTAAATAAAACTCCATTTTTAAATTAAAACTACATTTTTTTTTTAGAACAAAATTAAAACTACTCTAATATATATAGGGATATTTATCAATAAATCCTATCTCAAAAACAAGTACTCCAATTAATTCCAAGTTTTTTTATTTTTATTTATATTGATTTGTTAAGTCTTATTAGTGTAGAGTTTCTTTTCGTGTGGTCCTATTTTTTATTTTAGTAGCATTTTGGTGGACAATTATACCATTTTTATTAATATGACAGGTATGATATAATACTTCAATGTGACAAGAATTAATATGACACTCCAACGATGTGACATTCTAAAAAAATTAAATACTCTTTAGTGTACTTTTTCTAAATATGATAACGTGGCGGGTATAATGTGACACTTCAAAACTTTTACTCTAAAAAAAAAAAAAACTTCTTAGTGTACTTTTTCCAAATGTAACAACGTGGCGGGTATGATGTGACACTTCAAAAAAAATAAAAATTTCTTAGTGTATTTTTTTTATGATGGTAGTATATATCAGCTCTCTTATGAAGTAATCCTCACAGTGTATTTCAGAAGTAAAATTTTATATCGTTAAGCACATATATTGCCTTAGAGAGAAAGAGAGAAAAAAAAGAGAAATAGAGAGATAGAGAGAGTACATATATTGCCTTAGATCTGGTTCAAAGTAGAGTAAAATTTTACTCTCTGAAAAATAGAGCATGATGAGGTGACAAAGAAAAAGAGAGATAGAGAATATAGATTTGAGATAAAAGATTTCAAATATGAGGTTGTTAATCTCAGATATGAGGTCTTGAAGGCTAAGGGTAACGATGGTGGCTGCCTGTAGTATAGTGGCATCGAATGACGGTGGCGATGACGAACAATACCAATGGTTGATGTGACGCCCTCAAAATAATACATGTAACTCAACATTCATGACATCCATAGACATAAGAGAATAAAGCATATTTCCATTTATCAGAGTATTAAGTACAAAAGTATTACATGTTGACAACAAAAGTAAATGCCCTACGGGCTTACAACTTTCCAAGTCAACACTTGGGTTCAACAAAAGAAGAGTTCTAACTCTTTATACAAAATAAGCCCTTGGCTTGATTTACATGTAATACAAAAAGATAACAACAAAAAGATCTTTCAGCCCCTAAGCCTCCCAAGTTACGCCCTTGGAGGTGGCATATCACCTGTACTTGAAAATGATGTCCCATATAGGGTGAGCCAAAGCCCAGTAGAGATATGCTAAACCAAATATGAGTAATAACTAAAACATTAGCATTTGAGAAATGTTCAACTCATATAAACCAACATACATCTTCTCCATAACCAATTTATATTGACAACCACATTTCCATTTCATTATCCAATTCAAATCATAGATATGGTCCATTGTTTATCCGAACAGTTCAAGATGAGACTACAACTCATACGATCAGTATTTCAATCATAATAAACTCAAACGAGACTACAACTCATATTATCAACACTTTAATTATCTACATTGTGTAAACGTAATTAAGATTTCGGGACTTTCACCCTGGACACTCCGGCCAACTTAGTTATCAATGGAATCCATCCCCTATCTCCTCCCAAACAGGTTTGAGAGTACATCCCTTATCTCCTCTCAAACCTTGGAGTATATCCCCTATCTCCTCCCATACAAGATACATATGCAATGTATTTAAACGCTTTATCATATGCAATGATCAATCAAGGCACATATTCAATGTGTTAATTCAACCGCCATATTCGATGACTTAACCATTTGATTAGTTTCAGTTTTCCCTAATCAACATACAGTGTCTACAACAATCAAGACTATCCTCCACCGATAGCCCAAAACAGTTATTTCTAAACAGATAATAAATTCATCAAATAAATAACTTATCAACAATTTCTTAGGTGAGTGATTAACTAATCCAACTACACCATTCAATCTCACAACTTCCCAATTTCATGACTTTCATCCCAATCTCACATTCTCATACATTCCCAAATTAATTATACAAATGAATTAATCACATTAAATTAGGGTCTTTTTCCCTTTTTTTTCCCAAATTAAGCCCTAAGGCTTATTTTCATCAATTCAATAACAATAATTCCATTTTCCAAGGTCTCACATACACATGGAGTTTAACAATTGAAAACCCCCTTTTTATATAACTTCAAATCAAACCCTAACTTTCTCAAAATTTCCATAATCCACTATTTATACAAAATGACTAAAATCTATGTCAAAACTCATAAGAAGGAGTAGGGTATCCCAACCTCAAATGAAGAGACTCAATGGAGAAGATGAAGAAAACCCAAGATGCTCCAAACCCAATGTTTTTCAGATCAAAATGTAGCCCACCAAGCTCCACACTTTTTACAAAGGGACTAGGGTAGACATCTCCAAAAACCAAGGGTATTTGTAGAGAGAAGGTGTATTGTAGAGAGAGAGACAACTGATCTAGGGTTTGAGAAGAAAAGGAAATCAAAAAGTGAAAGAGAAGACTGCTGCTGCGATCCGATATAATCGAGCCTCGCTCGAGCGAAGGAATGGTAGCTCGAGCGACCAGACACAAAGAAACCTCACTCGAGCACAGAAAGCCTCGCTCGAGCCAACAACACGAAGCTTCAGGTCTGTAACCCAGAAGCATGCTCGAGCGCAGGAGTGCTCGCTCGAGCGAAGAAACCCAAAACATACAGCTCGCTCGCTCGAGTGGAGGAAAGCTCGCTCGAGCCAAGAAACACAACCTTCAGGTCCAAACTAGACGCAGACGCACGCTTGAGCACAAGAATTCTCGCTCGAGCCAACAGACACACCACTCAAAGTTCACTCGAGCAAAGGAACCCTGGCTCGAGCGAAGGAACTAAAACACAGAGCTCGCTCAAACGACAAAAGCCTCGCTCGAGCGAAGACACCAAAAACTGGGCAGCAACCATTTGCTTCAAAACACACCTAACCTGTTACAAACCTACCCAACACGTCCCAAAACTCAAATACAAGGAATTAAAGGATGGAAATACATCATATACAACAACAGACATCCACAGAACCGAGTCTGGAATATAATAACCAATGAAGGGAAAACCGGGATCGCTATAGTTGAGACGGTGTTGGTGGAGATGGCGGAGGTGGTGGAAATGATGGTAGTTGTGGCCGTAGTGGTGATGATAGTGGTGGTGGTGTAGACGGTAGTGGTGGTGGTGGAGAGAGCTCTTAGAAAAAGATAGGAAAAGAAAGAGCTAAGAGAGAGATGACAAACTAATGGAGAGAAAGAGGAGAAAGATTAAGAGTTTGTGTGTGAAAGGTAAATTTGTTACACAAAATATAAATCTGAAACCTTTTATCCTTTATACAAAAATTTATAATTATGAGGGGCATTTGAAAGTATATATATATATATATATTGGTCCTTTTAACAAGAAAAGGAAGGTAAGAGGGATTTATGGTCAAATTTCCCTATATAAAACTGAGATATACTCAAAAGGAGAGAGAGAGAGAGAGAGAGAGAGAAATTATAAGAACCATGCCTTCGTTCTAATTAAGTTTTTTTTTTGGGTAAATTACAAATACACCCCCTAAAATTTGCTTAAAATATAGATTGTCCCATTTGGTTTGAAAAATTACAAATATTCCCCTTATTGAAAAATTTTATTTAACAGAATTAACTAAAAAGAATGAAATTCATAATTGCTCTCCTATACAATAATAAAATTACTTAAATTATTAATTAAAACATATATTTGACATCATTAAAAACTGTTAATTGACTTGATGATTTATTAATAAAAATGGCAATTTGTTAGGAAATTAGAAATCTGAGGAGGTGAAATATAATTTTCAAAACTATAAGAAACGATTCGTATTTTAATTAAATCTCAAGGGATGTGTTTATAATTTATTTATTTATTTATTTATTTTAGATGGATCCTTTCGATTAAGTTAATATTCAATGAGTTTTATTTAGGAGTACTTACGTGTAGGTCCTAATAAGTAAATTTATTATCTAATAAGTCCTATCGAGAAAATTGGTCATAAAAAAGTCATTAATTATAAGTTTTAGCGACAATTTATAAAAATCATGATAAAAAAAGTCACTAATTGTCATGAACTCCATTTAAAACAACAACCCTGCTGCCATGAACTCCATTAAAAACAACAACCATTTCAAACCCAACTAACAATCCTCTATTCAGCCATTTCCAAGCATCAAACACCAACCATTCAAAACCAGAAAAACCTAAGCATAACTTCTATTTCAAGACACCAAACTTGCTTCATAATAGTCAACCTCTATTACTGATACAACATTTCATATATTGCCACCAAACTGCTGCTACTGGTCTCCAAAACCTAGACCTCAAGTATAACCAATCTCCAACTATCCCAGGCAAAATCCCCAATTAACCAAAACACCTTCTCACCTATTGTAGATTGTATAAAATATCAGAAACAGAGTAATCAAATTCAGAATAAGCAGCTTTGAACCGCATTGCAACCCTGACTTTAATGACCTCACACAGCTCCACCAGATCTGGTTGTATGCCATTAAAAATGCAGTCATTCCTTTGTTTCCAGATAGACCATAACACAGCCATAGGAATAGCTTTCCAGATAACCTTTTCCTTTTTTTTCAATATAGCACCAACCAACCAATCCATTAGACTACCAACAGAATCAGGTAACACCCATTGCATACCCCACCAACAGATGACATGAGACTAAACCTGCCAAACAAAAGGGCAAAAGACTAGCACATGGTTGACAATTTCCATCTCCTGATTACAAAAAATGCAGTTCACATTAGCCCCTACAGCAAGAACCCCAATTCTTTTCAAATAACTAGAAGTCTTGATTCTTCCTTTCCATGCCAGCCAACCAACCAAAAAATTGAGCTTTAGATAAGGACACATTCTTCCATATAATATTTACTGCTTTATACACAGGACCGAAAGATCGCTCACACTATTTATAAGCTGAAGACACAGTGATACCTCCTGATGGGTCTGTATTCCATATTAAACAATTAGCCAAATTCTTTCTAATAGCAGGTGCACTTAGCAACGCTATTGTCAACCTGTTTAATTCCTCTATCTCCCATTGAAATAATGATCTTCTGAAATTAAGGGTCCACTCCACCTGAGCATTCCTACTGATCTGCAACGCCATTACAGATTGAAGTTTGCCAGAAGATAAAGAGAAAAGTCGGGAAAAGTCCCCCTTCAAACACACATTACCAATCCATTTATCAAACCAAAACAATATTTTTTTTTTCCATTCCCAAGCCTTAGACTAGAGTTATTTTTATAAAATTCCACCAAATCAGGCTTGGACCTAGCAACACCCATAATATCCTCCCAGATCTTTGATCTCTTTGGATTATCAACAGCTAATGGAAACCACCCCCTCCCAACCTAATGTATTTATTACAAATTACTTGTTTCCAGAGAGTATTTGTTTTAGCTCCAAACCTCCACCACCAATTCAACAAGAGACAATCATTCATATATCAAATCCTTTTAACCCCAAGACCCTCTTGGTTTTTGCTTTTTGAAATCTTCTTCCATTTGACCAAATGTAATTGCTAGAAAGATTGATATGGTTCTATTTCAAAAGACTAAGTTATCAAGCATATCAGACGTGTAGGTCAGAAGATTATGGCATAGGGACAGATTTGAATACATGTCAGTGGAAGCTGAAGGAAGAGCTGGAGGGCTACTATGCATTTGGGATCCTGGAATTTTTCAGTTGTCAGATTGTTGTAGCAACAGAAAATTTATACTACTACTAAGTACTTTTCATAATTCTTTTGAGCGTGTACTTCTCAATATATATGCTCCAAATGATGTGGTGAAGAGAGGTAACTTATGGGAGGTCCTACTAAACATTAAAGTAGCTTCTCAAAGCCTTAGTATTTGGGTGGCGATTTTAATGAATTTAGAAATGTAGTTGAAAGAATAGGGTGTTCAAGAAGGGATAGGGGAATGAAAGACTTCAATGAGTTCATAGATAGATGTGAGGTGACTGACTGAAATTCCGATGCTTGGCAGAAAATACACCTGGTGCAATGCTTATGAGGGGATTAAATGGAGTAAAATTGATAGGTTCCTTCTTAGTCCTGAATGGATTGAAAGGTTTAAGCTCAAATTATGGGGATTATAAAGAACCATCTCAGATCATTTTCCCCTAGTACTTATGGAGGATGTGAGGGATTGGATGATGTGAGGGATTGGGGACCAAAACCTTTTTAGTTCTTGAATGCGTAGCTATTGCATCCTAAGTTTGTTTCTCTAATGGAGAAGGTTTGGGGAGAGTGACACATAGTAGGGGATGCTGGCTTCACTCTGCAAAAGAAATTACAAGCTCTAAAGATGGCTTTGAAACAGTGGAATAGAGAGGTGTATGGTACTGTGGAATCAAAACTAAAAGCAGTGGAGAATGAATTGGATATGCTTGATTTGAAAGCTGAAATTAGTCCATTAGTGGAGGCAAAACTGAAAAAGAAAGAGAGCTAAGAAGTGAGATGTGGAATCTTAGTCGTATGATTAAATGGACATGGCTTAAAAAATCAAGATTTGATTGGAATCTAAGAGGGGATAGGAATACTAGATTCTTCCATATCACAGCAAAATACAGACTCAATAGAAATACAATAAACTCCATTACAGTTGGGAGGAGTGTAATTGAAGAGCCTGATTAAGTAAAACATGAGGTGTGGACCTATTTCAAAAAGCATTTCTTAGAAGAGTGGAGGAGGAGGCTTGTGTTAATAAGGGATTTCAAGTTTGTAAGGAACAGTCAGAATTTTGCACAACTCGAAGCAGATTTCTCTGAGGAAGAGATATGGACAGTAGTGAAAGACTGTAATGGTAATAAAGTACCAGGTCCGGATGGTTTCAATTTGTTGCGCTTTCAAAAGAATTGGAGGGTGGTCAAAAAAGAAGAGATCCATTTTATGAAAGAGTTTTATATTAGAGGAAGGCTAGAGTGTTTGAACTGCTCATTTATTACTCTCATTCCGAAGAAGGAAAATGCTTTGAGTCTAAATGAGTTCAGGCCAATAAGTTTGATAGGATCTATGTATAAGATCCTATCCAAGGTTCTTGCTACTAGACTCAAGTCAGTGCTACATGAGGTAATTAGTGAAACACAATCTACTTTTCTAGGAGGTGTAGACCGCCCGAACGCTCTCCGCGTGACCCCATTTTTCGAAGAGGGCGCGAATTGGTCGTCCGTGCTACTACAGTTCGGACTCCTGTCATGGTTCTGAATCTAATCTCACAAAGTGCAATGTAAGACTGATAAATCACCAAAGAGTCCAAATCTGGCAATTGGTTTTGAAAAATCAATTCTAAACAGCTAATGGAAACCACCCGCTCCCAACCTAATGTATTTATTACAAATTACTTGTTTCCAGAGAGTATTTGTTTTAGCTCCAAACCTCCACCACCATTTCAACAAGAGACAATCATTCATATATCAAATCCTTTTAACCCCAAGACCCTCTTGGTTTTTGCTTTTTGAAATCTCCTCCCATTTGACCAAATGTAATTGCTAGAAAGATTGATATGGTTCTATTTCAAGAGACTAAGTTATCAAGCATATCAGACGTGGAGGTCAGAAGATTATGGGATAGGGACAGATTTGAATACATGTCAGTGGAGGCTGAAGGAAGAGCTGGAGGGCTACTATGCATTTGGGATCCTGGAATTTTTCAGTTGTCAGATTGTTGTAGCAACAGAAAATTTATACTACTACTAAGTACTTTTCATAATTCTTTTGAGCGTGTACTTCTCAATATATATGCTCCAAATGATGTGGTGAAGAGAGGTAACCTATGGGAGGTCCTACTAAACGTTAAAGTAGTTTCTCAAAGCCTTAGTATTTGGGTGGCGATTTTAATGAATTTAGAAATGTAGTTGAAAGAATAGGGTGTTCAAGAAGGGATAAGGGAATGAAAAACTTCAATGAGTTCATAGATAGATGTGAGGTGACTGACTGAAATTCAGATGCTTGGCAGAAAATACACCTGGTGCAATGCTTATGAGGGGATTAAATGGAGTAAAATTGATAGGTTCCTTCTTAGTCCTGAATGGATTGAAAAGTTTAAGCTCAAATTATGGGGATTATAAAGAACCATCTCAGATCATTTTCCCCTAGTACTTATGGAGGATGTGAGGGATTGGCGACCAAAACCTTTTAAGTTCTTGAATGCGTGGCTATTGCATCCTAAGTTTGTTTCTCTAATGGAGAAGGTTTGGGGAGAGTGACACATAGTAGGGGATGTTGGCTTCACTCTGCAAAAGAAATTACAAGCTCTAAAGATGGCTTTGAAACAGTGGAATAGAGAGGTGTAAGGTACTGTGGAATCAAAACTAAAAGCAGCGGAGAATGAATTGGATATGCTTGATTTGAAAGCTGAAATTAGTCCATTAGTGGAGGCAAAACTGAAAAAGAAAGAGAGCTAAGAAGTGAGATGTGGAATCTTAGTCGTATGATTGAATGGACATGGCTTAAAAAATCAAGATTTGATTGGAATCTAAGAGGGGATAGGAATACTAGATTCTTCCATATCACAGCAAAATACAGACTCAATAGAAATACAATAAACTCCATTACAGTTGGGAGGAGTGTAATTGAAGAGCCTGATTAAGTAAAACATGAGGTGTGGACCTATTTCAAAAAGCATTTCTTAGAAGAGTGGAGGAGGAGGCTTGTGTTAATAAGGGATTTCAAGTTTGTAAGGAACAGTCAGAATTTTGCACAACTCGAAGCAGATTTCTTTGAGGAAGAGATATGGATAGTAGTGAAAGACTGTAATGGTAATAAAGCACCAGGTCCGGATGGTTTCAATTTGTTGTGCTTTCAAAAGAATTGGAGGGTGGTCAAAAAAGAAGAGATCCATTTTATGAAAGAGTTTTATATTAGAGGAAGGCTAGAGTATGGTTTGAACTGCTCATTTATTACTCTCATTCCAAAGAAGGAAAATGCTTTGAGTCTAAATGAGTTCAGGCCAATAAGTTTGATAGGATCTATGTATAAGATCCTATCTAAGGTTCTTGCTACTAGACTCAAGTCAGTGCTACATGAGGTAATTAGTGAAACACAATCTACTTTTCTAGGAGGTGTAGACCGCCGAACGCTCTCCCCGCACCCCCTTTTTCGGAGAGGGCGCGAATTGGTTGTCCGTGCTACTACAGTTCAGACTCCTGTCACGATTCTGAATCTAATCTCACAAAGTGCAATGTAAGACTGACAAATCACCAAAGAGTCCAAATCTGGTAATTGGTTTTGAAAAATCAATTTTAAATCAAAAAACGCCAAACATGGACTGCTTTGCCAGATTACAGAGTTGCCACCTAAATATTTTGTTTTGGGAAATTTAGGAAACCCTGACTCATGCCTAAGGCCATGTGTCCGTCATTACCAAAGTGGCCTCGGCTCGGGAACTTGGGTACAAGAGGGGAAGGTCCTGAAATGAGCACCCCCACTAGCCCGATCAAAGATCGGCCTCTACTAAGCATGATATGTTATTTTTATAAACACATGTGTTCTTATTCCGATTATTAGCTAACTTTACTATGTGATGCGCACCACATACAAGTATAGACTAAATCGCTCAAGTTGGAACAAAACAACTCCTGTTTGTTTTCGAAAATGGTTTGAAAGTGCTACTCGCAAGTAGGCTAAAGCGCGGATTTTGCCACTCTCAAGTGGGCTTAAAACATGATTTTGCCACTCCGCAAAGTGGGCTTAAAACTCACATTTGATGAATTGTCCCAATTCAAGCAATAAAGCATTCATCCACAGGCATTCATGCAGTTAAACAAATAAGCAAATAGCCTCATGGCAAGCATACGATCATGTCATTCACTTACACTCATGTAAGTATGCTAAAGCATAAACACTTACAGTGTACTCCAAGCCAAAACAGAAAACTAGTTAGAAATCAATGCATGATCCTAACTATACGAGATGCCTAATGCAACACATGCAAAATACAACTAAATAGGCTCGGCTATCTAAGATGGCATATGAATGCAACACTTGATAACATGCTTTAGAACACATATTCAAGTAAGTGTTGAAATACGATACAGTTTGAATGATACGTCGAGCCCGGTGCATGCAAGACAAATGAATGATGCAAACATGCAAAGCATAAGGTATGCTAATTGAAACATGCCCTAAACTAACCATCAAAAGATGATAAGTAAAAAGGAGAAAGAAGTGGGGGTTGGAAGACATGCACACACGCACGCACCCTTATTACAACATTGTGCCCTCTCGACGGAGGGTCCGAATTAATAAGCTAAGCTAACTAATCTAATTAAGATAATTAGACTAATTATTACAAACCAATAAAGAAGTAGCTAAACTAAGCTACTTAATTATTACAACACTTAATTAATTAACAAATTAATAAAATACACAAATTGAGATGCTAACTAACATGTGAAGCACCAAACTATGATGCCTCAGCACTGTTCCAAGAAGTTGAACATGCATGCTCGCATTCGGTTTCTTGCCCCGAAAAGCCTTCCGGTTTGCTCTTTAGAGGTTCTGTTTGCAGGGTGTCTTCAAGAACTTGCTGTTAAAACTTACCAAACCAATGCTGGGGAGTGCACCAGTGGCCTGTCGGCCATGAGGAGTTGCTGTCGGCCATATGCCGGCCAAGGATGGGCTTGTGCCGGCCAACAATGAAAGGGTGCCGGCCATCAGTGTGGCACTGCCGGCCACTGGTATGTTGTGACACCAAACTGCAATAGAGCACAAAATAGAGGAAATGGAGGGTCTCCCTAGGGCATGTATGTACTGTGCCACTCCTTATCATCTCAAAACATCAAAGGAGTGGCACTCTTGAATCCAAAACCATCAATCAAGCACTTTCAATGCATGATGGCCAAAGATGCAAGTGGTACACCTTCAAAAAATGCACAAAAACAAAGACACAAGTCCATTGCCTTATCATGAGAGATCAAAGGCAATGAAGACCAAGAAATGTGACACGTCTCATCACTATGAGTATGAAACGTCTCACATTTCTCGTGTTTGGATTAACGCCCGACCCAAACACAATGCAATGCAAACAACATGTTTATCTTTCACATGTTTTACTTGGTCCATTTCTTGTTTACACATTTTAGCTTACCAATTAGTCCTTTAACCGGTTAAGTCCAATGTGAAAGTCTTCTAATGGGAAAGATGGCCTCAGCCACAAGCACCTTGAGCATGAAAGAAGCCTCATGCTTTTGGTTGGTAGAAACCCTCAAGAGAAGGCTAAAACCATTAGGCATGAGAGCCTCAATTCCATGCTCAAGCCAACAAGGGGCTAAAGACCTCTTTCAAAGCGAATGAAAGAGTGAAACCATGGAGTGTGATGGCATATATTTTAGCACTGAAATGACATGCTAAATGACTTAAAATCATGCAAACAAACCATGCACAACATGTTAAGAGTCAAAAGCATTGAAACTAGTGAAGGACGCAACACTAGAGGCATGCAATACAATGCTTAAATGATCAAACCAGCCTTACAAAGAGCTTAAACATGCCAAAACAGTGGCCTAATCATGCTGAAACTTAGGCACAAAAGGCAGGAAAAACATGCTCTCACGTTGGCTCACAAACAAGACACAAAGCACAACTCTTAAAAACAATGAAAGAGTGGAATATGTGAGAGTGTGACAGTGGTTTATGCACTGAAATTACATATAAAATGATGTCATGGTGTAGACGCGCCCTTGGGCCTCGCTACAGTTCGGACTCAATTTGTGTCACGGTCCTGTATCTAATCTCATAGAGTGCAATGCAAGACCGATGAATCATCAAAGAATCCAAATCCGGCAAATCGTTTTTGAAAATAGATTTTTTTGAAAGAAGTGCCAAACATGGACTGCTTTGCCAGATACAGAGTCACCACCTAAATATTTTATTTTGGGGAATTTAGGAAACCCTGACTCATTGCCTAAGGCCACGTGTCCGTCATCACCAAAGTTGCCTCGGCTCGGGAACTTGGGTACGATTGGGGAAGGTCACTTCGTGAGCAACCCCGCTCGCCCGATCAAAAATCAGCCTCTACTAACGATGATATCTAGTTTTGAAAACATTATGCGTTCTTATTCCGGTTATTTAGCCTAGATTTACTATGTGATGCGCACAGCATACAAGTATAGACTGGATCGCTTGAATTGGAACAAAACATTTTCATGTTTGTTTCGAAAAACGGTTTGCTACTTGTAAGTAGGCTAAAATGTGGATTTGCCACCCTCAGGTGGGCTTAGAAAATATGATTTTGCCACTCTCAAGTGGGCTTAAAACTCACATTTGATGAATTGTTCCAATCCAAATAACCCAACCTTCACCCATAGGCATTCAGGTAGTTATATCACATAAGCACATAGCTTCATGGTAAGCATGCTATCATGGTAGTCACTCACATGCATGCAAGGATGCTAAAGCATAAGTACTTACCGAGTACTCCAAGCCAAAACAGAAGCTATGTTAGAAATCCATGCATGATCCTACCTACACAGAAATGCCTAATGCAACACATGCAAAAATGCAATTACAATAGGCTCGACTATTCTAAAATGACATGTGAAATGCTACAGCTAACAAGTATTCAACTCGGAATTGAAATACAATGCAGTTAGTATGATGCGCCGAGCCCGGTGCATGCAAAACAGATGAATGATGCAAACATGCAAGCATAAGTATGCTAATTAAAATATGCCCTAATCTAACCACCATAAACTGGTAAATAAAAGGGAGAAAGACGTGGGGTTGGAAGACATACATCACACGCACACACACTTATTACAGTTGTGCCCTCGCTCAGAGGGTCCGAAAGAATAATACAGTCCGAATAATAATTACAGTCCAAATGAAGAATTAAATATTACAAAACCCTAATTAATTAATCAATTTAACTAGGAAAGCAGTAAACTAGCATGCAAGCCTATGGACTGCCTCAGCTCTGTTCCGAATGGTGGAATGATGCATGCTTGAGCTGCCTTGCGCGAAAATCCATTGCGATGCCCCGATTCGCCTCTGTTTGCAATTGATCCCGGAATGCTGTGCAAGGCCTTAGAAAGTTGCTGATTTCTGATTTGCTGCAACAGAGAACAAGAAAGGGGCACAACAAAGTATTTTCACATATGTATGCATGACTACTCTTCAGGGAGTATAGTCCTCGATCCTCATGCCACCAATCACACATATCGATGCATGATGGCCGAGGAGTCGAATTGCACAACTCAATATGAAATGAATGCACATGAAAACACAACAAAACCTAAACTCCATCATGGGTAATCCGGAGTGTCGGCGACAGGGAATTGAGACACGTTCCGTCACTCGGAGTACGAAACGTACCTCGCTTCCCGTGCTTGGGCTAACTCCTATCCCAAACACGATGCAAATGAGATGGCATACACAATGCGATTAACATACAACCTAGCATACGCAATGCTATGAAATGGCATACGCAATGCTCGATGTGACATGGCATACACGATGCTTTAACATGCAATCTAGCATACGCAATGCTATGGACCGAAATGACATACACAATGCATGATGGACTTACACCAACATGAATGGACCTCAGCCACACTCACATCAATGGCCATGAGATGGAAAAGAGACAACCGAAATGCGTGCACACGTGCACGCATACCGAGGACCGAACCTAAGGCATAAAATGCCACTCTACCAAAGCATGGCAAGGGATGAAAGATGGCATACAAACATGTAATTTCCAGAACTGAAACATGATGCTAAATGGTCCTGAAACATGGAAATATGGCAACCGATGCATGAAATAAGCCCCGAAACTCAAAGCTAGGCACATGTATTGAATTATAACTATGCAAAGCAAGCATTATTTGGCCATGAAGTGCAAAGACAGAGCCAAGGCAGTCCCAAAACATGCACATTTCTAGTTTAAAGCATGGCCAAAAAGTGCTAACATGATGGACTAAAATAGCATGCAAATTTGGCTAGCAAGCATGGTTTACATGGCATGTATATGAAGCGTATGAGAACTCATCAAACCATCCAAAAACAGTGAATAAAACATGACAAAATATGCCCAAATAACCATTGAAATGCAGCCAACATGTGCGAAAATGATGAGCTCCTTTGAAAGGGCATGCAAGGGGATACTCAACACATATATGATGGACACATAGCATAGCAAAACCAACACTGGAAATCAAATATGACAGCCCTAAAAATCACCAAAAAGGGCCTGAAATTGATCAATAAAGCATAAAATGAAAGGTCCTCTTGAAAGGCCTTGAGGAGGGTTGTTCCACACATGCATGAGGGACATAAAATATGGCCAAAAGGGCCTTGGATAGAGCTAAGGAAGACCTCAAAACCCTCAGAATGAGGCCTGGAACATGACTTCAAAGCATGCAAAAAGGGGTCCCTTTGGAAGGCCAACAAGACCACCAAACAAGACAAGGAGAGAGGGGGTCACTGCCCTCTGATTTTGGCTCTCAAAAATGCTTCTAATTTCAGTGGCTAAGAGGCCAAACCATGGCCAATGCAACTGCTCTAATGCATAGCCCTAATCATGAAGAGATGAAGCATGCATAGGGGAAAGATGACCCCAAACTGAAAAGAGACCTTAACCAAACTTGAAGAGGAGATTAAAACAAGATCTTTTTTAGTTTATGAAAAATCTCAAAAATGTTCACAAGTAAGGCTAAAATATGATGCAAAAAAAGCCCTAAAAGAGAGATAGAGGGTAAGGGGAAGTAGATGACCTCAAACGGCAAAGTGCCCTTAAAAAAAGTTGAAGAGGAGCTCAAAATAAGACACTTTACAGTTTAGGTCGAGGCCCAGAAATTCTTGTAAGTAAGGCTAATCAATGGAGCAAAAAAATGCAAGTTTAAGGGAAATAGGTGCTTACCCTTGAAGAGCAGCAAAGCTGGAACTTTTGGACCAAGTTGGTGAAACTTCAACCCTTGAAAATCTGTCCCAAAGTGCTGGAATGGATGGAGGAGGTGTGGTGCTAAGGGTTGTAGTGCAAATGGTCCAAGAAAACTAGGGTCTGGAGGCTCAAGTATAGATATATATATATATATATATATAGAGAGAGAGAGAGAGAGAGAGTTGTAAGCCTTCAAAGTTGTTCAGGCCCTTTGAATGGAAGACAAGCCTCTCCTTTATTGAGGAGAGGCTCCAAAATATCTCAAAGTGGCTTCACATATGTATGGAGGATGGTCCAATTACCTCACAACTGGCACAGCTGTGATGCATTCACAGAGGGCAAAAAGCAATAAGTAGGCCGGCTAGTTCAAGTGGCCGGCCGGTCACTTCCCCTGGTTGGCCGACCAGGGGTCAAAAGGGTCAAGGAGAAATGCTGGTCGGCCACCCCATAAAGGTGTCCTCCCAGATGAGTGCAACACAGCTGTATGGTGGAAAACCAGAAAATGTGACCCAGGAGAGAGAAAAACCAGTTTTTTAGCAAGGTTCAAAAGGGTCAAGATGAATTACTGGTCGGCCTACCTATATTGGTGGCCTCCCAGATGAGCACAACACAATGATGGTATGAAAAGCTAGAAATTGTGGCTCAAAAGTGAGAAAAACTAGCTTTCTGTCAGAAAAATCGACTTTAGGAGAGAGAAAAAGAGAAAATTGGTTTTTCAGGGGAAAAGGTGGCCTCCCACAATACTACCACCTCCCTAGCAATGAAAATATGGTCCCTACCAAAAATGGACCAAGACGGATGCAAAACGAAGATTCGGGGGCCAAAACGTGCGGTCCGGGGCCCCTAAAACAGGCTGTTAGGCACCGGAGGTAGCGTACGACCACGAAGGTGGTCTTTCGGGCCACAGTGTTCCTCTAGGGAGAGGAAACAAGGTGTGTACCAAAAACCAGAGCAAACAGAGGTGGTTAAGCGGTCCCGAACCGAGGCACTCGGCCGACGGCGCCGAAAATCGAAAACTGGGCTCCAAACGGGAAAAATGGCCTACGACCACGAAACATAGCCTACGGCCACTGAGAGATGGTCTACAAGAACTCTCCCTCCCTTTGGGAAGAGAAAAGAGAGAAAACAAGACCTGGTTCGCAAACCGAGGCAAAACACAAAAGAGCCCTGAAGTTTGGAGGCAAGGCTCGTAGCCGAGACTCCGCAATCTCAGAACGAGCACAATATGCAACATCACCGAGCGCTCAGTTGGTGACGTCTGAGTCTTAAGGTCGGTCAAAAATGGGGTGTCTACAGTTGTCCCTCTTTGACAGAACTCGAAAGTCGTGATTGACAGGAGTGAATGTCAAAGCCCAGAGACGACCCATTTTTGATAAGGCCGAAGACTTAGACAAGTAGGCAAGACAACAAAGATGTGCCCGCAGGCATGCCCGCAGGAAGGGGGCAAGATGCAAAATGATATGGACAAAGCCGGACATAACTCATGATCATGCAAAGCAGCAAGCTGTAATGAAGTGCACACGCAACAGTTTTAAGCAAGAATGCAAAGCAACAACTACATTTCATGCAGTTTAAGAATGCGGAGAATAATTCAATTCTCGCCACGTCTCACACGGAGAAGATACAATACCTGCTCGATTCGTCTGGTTGCACAAGCTTCAAATGAACCGTACATACAATATCGTGTCTGCAAAAGAGAGAAACTTAACAAGCACAACATAGTTAGCAACACATGTTCAACGCTATATCGAACGTAGACAAACAGGGTGCCGATGGGAAAGTGCCTCGCAATGCGAGAGACACGCGCGTGTCGACGCAAGTTAAGCTTGAGGGTATGACAATACCCATGAAATGTGCACAACAATGCAAGTGGTATGTATGAGAATGCAAGTGATGTGCATAACAATGCAGAATAAGTGCAAACTCGAATGCATGCTTGACACGAAACGACGAGCGAAGAAATGCAAGTTTTGACGAGTGCGACTCAATCGCGACCCCCGGTTTACCTCCCAGAAGGGTCACAATGTGCTCAAAAAGGATACATTTTTCTCTTGATGAGTGACGATGAAACGTGCATCGAAAGTTGGAGTTGAAGTTCCTGCGGAGGGATTTCGCGACGAAAAGTGCACTTTTCTTGTACTTTCTCGGGTGCCGGGGACTCCGATCACTACCAAAATTTGCAGAGACCTTGGAGACCATCTTGGGAACACCACCGACCAGGTTTGGAGTCCATTGGAGGCCACCAACCAGGTTTGAGTGCAGGGGGTGGTCGGCCTACCAGAAAAGGTGGCCGGCCGACCACCTAGCCCAAATCCGGGGCAATCTTGTCCTTTCACCCTCATTTCTTTAAATACACAAAGCCAAACACTTTTTGCTCATAACATCAGGTCCGAAATCAGTCCCTCTCCCTTCCTAGAGCATTTTCCCTCTCAGATCTGCGCTCTATACGCGTTTTCCAACGCCCCACGCAAAGTTGTTTCGCGAGAACTTTCAGTTCTCTTCACTTTGAACTGATTAAATTTTGATTTCGGAGCTTATTTTCTCATTTTCACCACTTGAGGTAAGTTTGTCTCAACATTTGGAAAAATTTCTGGAGAGTTGACTTTTGTTGACTTTTTCCAATTTTGGCTTATTTTGCCCATTTTTGCTCCTCTTTGCAGATTTTTCGAGATGGCGGGTCATTTCCCTCATGACGGAGGTTCTCCAGGTGCCGGAGGTGATCCAGATATCATGTCTTTGCCCCTGAGAGTTCGGCCGTTCATTCCTGAGAGGTATGACCCTCCGATACACATCCTCCCTCAGGCGGTTTTTTATCATTTTACGGACTTCGACGATCGAGCCCCCGTAGATTTGCTATTGCGGGAGCCGGAGTCTTATCTCTCTCATCAGGCACGAGAGGTATGTACTTCACTTTCACGTTTTCCGTAATGTATTATGCATTTTTCATGCATTTCATGTTTTCGCTATGTTTATCTGCTCATTCTAGCACACAGCTTGTTCTGAACACTTAGTCTATAACAAAGTATTCCATTTGCATCTTGAACACACAGCCCAATCACTTGAATTTCTGAACACGCAGCCCACATATTGATTGTGAACACATAGCACACACTTGTTGAGAATTGAATACACAGCCCAAACTTTGAATTTCTAAAGTCTGAACACACAGCCCAAACACTTGATGTCGAACACACGACTCAAACTTTGAGATGAACACACAGCCCACCGACTTTGAAATCTGAACACATAGCTCAAATACTTGACGTCGAACACACGGCTCGAACTTTGAGATGAACACACAGCCCACTGATTTTAAAATCTGAACACGCAGTTCAAACACTTGACGTCGAACACACGGCTCGAATTTTGAGATGAACACACGGCCCACAGATTTTGAAATCTGAACACACAGCTCAAACACTTGACGTCGAACACACGGCTCGAACCTTGAGATGAACACACGGCCCACTGATTTTGAAAGTTGAACACGTAGCCCAAACTTTGAATTTCTGAACACGCAGCCCATTTGTGGTTGTGAACACTCAACACACACTTGTACTTGTACAGAGCTCACAACATTGTATCTGATTTGGTTTGCACACAGCTCATACATTTCATTTGCACGTAGTTTATTCATTTCATTCTGAAACTGAATACATGTGTTCATTGTGAATGCAGGTGTCCTCCCGTGTTACGCGAGGATATGGCTCCATTGTCGCGAGGGAGTGGTATGCAGAGCTCCCGGAGGCTGTTCGTGATTGGGTTGACCAGGCTGGGTTCGGACCCTTCTGCACAGGGATATCCCGCTATCCTGCTAGTAGGACGTTATTGGGCGCGCTTCTAGAGAGATGGTGGGACACCACCAACTCCTTTTATTTTTCAGCCACCGGGGACATGACCATGACCCCGTTTGATTTTTCCATACAGATAGGCCTCGACATGGGAGGCTGGCCGATCCCTTATGATGAGGATATGGGCGAGTGGGAGGCCGCTTGGATCTATGTATTGGGAGCTCGCCCACCGGTGGACAAATCCTCAGGCAGAGTCCGGTACACCTAGTTTTCTACATATTTCAGAGAGATGGTGCCCGAGACTCCCGAGGAGGTAGAGCAGTATACTCGAGGGTTTTTGATGTTCCTCTTCGGGACCACTCTGTTCTCCGATAAGGGGAACATTGTCGGGCTTTTTCTGCTGAGTGCTCTGGTAGACCTCGCACGGGTCAGTCAGTATGACTGGGGTGGCACCGGCTTGGCTACTCTTTATTGCTACATGAGTGCGACCTCCCACGGACGACGGAACATAGTTGGCGGCTATTGGAGAGCCTGGGAGGTACTTTCTACCCTCTTGATTTACATTTCTGCTTTTCATTATCTGTACATTGCACACACGGCACACTTTTCATTCTGTACTTTGCACTCTGCTTTCAGCATTCTGCATTCTCTGTATATTCTGCATTCACATTCTGCACTCAGTATCCTGTATTTTGATGGCTATTACCCTGTTCTCGACAGCTATGGGTTTTTGCATACTTTGCCACACTAGCCCCGGAGCTTGAGGTGGAGGTGCCCATCGTGATCCCCTATTCGCTCGTATTTGAGGGCCAGTACCGGCCGAGACCTCGGGAGACTCTCCCCTACCTACGGTAGTATTTCGACACGGTGCGGCCGACAGAGGTAATTCAGAACTCTCAGTTCTCCATGTTTTCATCTTTGATTTAGCTTTCACATTTATGATTTCTAATCAGCTTATGCATTGGTTATCCGCAGATCACATGGCAGCCCTGGGTGCCCTTGGGTGAAAACGCCCGATTTTAGTATACTGGGAGATGGGCCGTTTCTCGGTACAGGATCCTGTTTAAGGGGCCAGCTGGTAGGGCCTGGTTCCTAGGGGAACGCTTTATGCGCCAGACGATGGGCTACCCTCCTCAGGATATCCCCTCAGCACCTCCGGTCGATATGCGGACTACCGGGAGGCTCACTCCCCAGGAGGTTGTTAGTGCCATGCTGGGTGTTGACGTATTGCTACATTTGGAGGAGGGGGAGTATGCGACCTACCGTCACACATACTTGATGCCCCGTTGACAGGTGTTCATACTCCCACGAGGAGGTCCGCTGACATGCCATCTTCGAGTCGAGCCCGGGCTGCAGGTGCCCCTTCTACTAGCAGAGCTAGCACATCGAGAGCTGGGGCTGGACTGGTTCCCCCTATTCCTCCGACTTATCATCATGTCGGATGGCCAGACATTCCAACCGAGTTGACGGGGTTGGCGATACGGGAGCTCCTACTCGATTCCGATAGAGGCTCCTATGCCTGATCATCGATACGTCAGTGATCCTGACTCACTACCGGTATGCTCCACTGTTTTTCATTTATCACTCTGATACTTAGGCATTCATGCCGTCATTGATGATCTGAGCTTGTATTTGCAGCCACCCAGAGAGTACATGGATGGTATGCTCGGATTGGTGGCCTCGCTCGAGGGCATGGTCTTGCAGAGAGAGGCGCAGCTGTCCATCCTCGGTTTCCAGGTAACCTTTAATTTTCTCGCATTTCTCATACTTCTGATGACATGTTGAACTTGAACATCTCACTGCATTGATTGACTGCATGTGGAGAGCACATCTGACACACACCACATTCATGTACTGTATCTGAGTGCACCCACTTCATGTAGTTTTCTTGCATCTGCACCTGATATACATACTTTGGCTGATGTATTACACTCTTTCTTTTCAGATGCCTCCGCTACATACCAGACCACAGGCCGGGCCATTTAGGCCTTCCCGAGGAGCTGGGCCATCTAGGCCTTCTCGAGGAGCTGGGAGAGGGGAGTCTTCTCGCAGACGAGGTGGGCGCAGAGCACACAACATAGAGGAGGAGTCCAGTGAGGAGGAGTCCGCGCATCCCCAGTTAGAGACATCTACCGGCAAAGAGGATGACTTTGAGTCCGGTTCCGAGGATGGAGGTGATCCTGAGGAGGATCTCGAGGATGACAGCTCTGACTCAGATGGTGATGATGGCGCCGAGGCTGTTCCGCAGAAGAGGACGAAGAGGGCCTCTTTTTCTTGCGCTTGAGAGCACAGATGTTCCTGCTTTATTTGCCTTTTTTACTAGTAGTTGTAGCACATTGTACATTATTAGACAGTTTTATTTTCTATAAAACTTGTACCCTTGTTATAAAATGTTGTAACAAAGGAAGCATGATGGAATGAAACAGCCGTTTGTTCAAAAAAAGTGTTGCATTTTATGTTCTTGCATCGCATCGCATGATTTTGCACAAAATGAGATTGAATGGAATTGTGCATTTGAAAAATTGCCAAGTCAGGTTGTGAACCGACACAACAAATTAAACAACCTAACTTACAAAGAAATAACAAAACCTTAGTAAGTTTACAACTCGATAAACAAGACATAACAATGCTGTTTAAACAAAGAGTAACAACTCAATATTCAAAACTCAACGGCTCGACAAAACTTAACAACTCGATAAACTTAACAACTCGACAAACTCGATAAGCAAAACAACAACTCGATAAGCAAGACTTAACAACAACTCGATAAACAAATGTATTTCGGACGATCGGGGTGACGGAACGCATCCGAAACAGAGGAAAACTCGCACCTTCAACACCCCCAATGCATGGAAACGCTAGGAACTTTCTTCTAGAAGCTAGAACAAGACCAAAGCCACCATCCTCTCTACGGCCGACCACCTAAGGGAGCTGGCCGACCAGTCTTTTGCATTTGAGAGGAGATGGGTAGTCAGCCTACCCGAAAAGGTGGCCGGCCGACCACCTAGCTTGGCCACCACCAGATTCTTGACACGTGTCGCCTGAACAGTGCCCTATCCTCTATAAAGGTCCTAGCTTCGTGGTTCATTTATTTCATCTTAGTTTTACATCAAAATGGAGGCGTTTCTCATCCAAAATCTCACAGCTTGGATTGCTTCTCTAGATGGCTCGGAAAAGTTGAACTTCCGGGGCTTTGGCTTGAATGCACTATTCACGCTGGGTCATACTCCGCTGCAGCTTCCTTTCCTCCATGCCGCGGCAAGGTTTTGTAATCCGGTAACACACGTCTTTGGCTTCAGCGGGCAAGAGATGTGTTCTACGCTTGAGGATTTCCAAGTTTTGATGGAGTCCGAGCGCAACGAGGAAATCTAGCCTTAACTCCGATTCGGCCACGTCAAAGCCTTAGGACAAATCTGTGGCCTCACTTTGCATGATGTTCGATCATTGATTCATGATAGGTAGCTGGGCATCCTAAGCTTGGTTTGCCGGTTTTCTGATGCTGGTGAGCGCGGCGACCACCACTGGCAAGGCTATCGGCAACACGCGCTTTGCCTATGCATGCTATCCCATTTCTTGCTGGCCTCAGGTTCTGGAGGGTTCAGTGTCCGATTGATTGAGGTGGCCCAAGGTTTGAAGAGGGCAAGAGCTGTATTGCCATGACATTGGCTGAGACATTGATGGGCTTAGATGCTTTTCATCGCCGGGAGACGGCTAGACTTGCGGGGAGCCCACTACTATTGCAGGTAATGTTTTCCACCCAACCTCACATATGTATTGCTCACATCACTCGGCCCCAGGCTCGGTTTTTCTCATAAAACCCTTTTCTTTCTTTTCTCTCATTGCACATCTCTCTATTATTTATTTTCTCATTTTTCATCCCTCCCCAGGTGTGGTTAATGGACAAGTTATAGATTGTGGAGTCTTGCCCAGCATACTCAATTGGCGGCTACTTTTTTCGACAACGCCTGGTCGATGCCCTGGATGAGGGGTGGTGGTACAAGTGGATGTGTAGTTTGTCTGCAAACCGCATCGCTTGGCACTGCCCTTGGCTCAATCTGTCGGTGATGAGTTACAACATGACCCATCAACCTGGGATTCAATTGATTGGCACGACACACTGTGTCTTCTATTTTTCGTTCCGGTTCCAGCGCCAATTCGAACATGATTAGACTTGCCCGCCAGAGGGGATAGAGTATCCTACTGCATTCCCGGTTCGAGGCGCACAGCTTGCACGGTATGCCACAACATGGAGGACTAGAGAGCTCCTGGCCCCTGCTCCCACTTTTAGTTGCACTTTGTCTGATGAGTGCTTGGATTGGCTCAATGAGGAGGCACAGGAAGGGCCCACTTTGGTATCAAAGGCATCGACCAACTCCGGGAGGGGGCGCAGGAACACCTGGCCTAGCTATGCCCCGGATTTATTGCTTTATTCACACTTTCAGGTTTTCTTTATGATTGTAATAAAAAGCAACTTCAATTTGTATGCAAGAACAGGAGAACTCTGTATTGAAATCAATGAAATTGAAGGTTGTGGGTACTAAAAATTTTCCGCTTTGGTCCAAAAATGGTCTAAGTTGTAAAAAGATTAATTTGAACAAAGTCAACTTTTATTAAAACTTTTCAAAACCATTTTCGATATGGATCAGAACTGGACACGCCTGAAATCTGTCACTGAGATGCACAACCCCAGATCCCAGCAACTGGAAAGTTGCCCCCAGTCGGAATAGTACCGCAGCACTGCACAGCAACGGAAAGCTGCCCCTAGTCTGAAGAGCACTGCACCGGAGATCATGACCGAACTCTTGAATGCTGAATAGACAAAGATGGCCGAGATGATCAAATGGACAAAGTTGATCGGGGAAAAGTTTATGGCTGAATTTCAGGATGAAGTTGTCTACGTATCCCAAAGATGGGAATCAAGCCTTACGTAGTTCAGGCTGGGGCTCACTCGAGTATTTTTACTCTCCTTTTATGCTCTAACTTTTGCCAAGGCCGCCGTTTGGAGGTTTTCAACCTTGCGAGCTCAGTTTTTATAATTTCAAAATTTTTTGTGCTCTGACTTTTGCCTAGGTCGGCCTTTCGGGTTTTTGGCCTAGCGAGCCTCTCAAGGGTAATATTTCTTCAACTTGTCCATGTTGATCGGTTGGGAGAATTCTAGGCCATCTAGGTCCATCAGAACCACAGCTCCACCTGACCAGACAGACTCAATGATGTAGGGACCAGTCCAATTGGGTCAGAACTTGCCCCTAAGGTCATGAATGGGAGCTCGGTTATCCTTGAGCACCAAATCTCCTTCTTTTAAATTCCTGGACTTAACCTCCCAGGCAATTCTGAGCTGATAACCTTGAACATGGTACAGTGCTTTCAGTCTTCTTTCATCAAAGGGCATGAGTTCCTCAAATATGCTCTGCTGCCAATTAGCCTCAGCTATCTGACACTCGGCCAGTACTCTTAATGACGGAACCTCAATTTCAATAGGTAGAACAGCCTCCATCCCATAAACCAATGAATACGGAGTCGCTCCAGTAGAAGTTCTAATTGAAGTCTGGTAGCCCCACAGAGCAAACGACAGCTTATTTGGCCAATCCCTGTAGGTTTCCACTATCTTCTGCAGTATGTGCTTGATGTTCTTGTTGGCGGCCTCAACCGCTCCATTGGTTTGCGGCCGGTATGTGGATGACTTATGAAAAGCCACATTGTATTTTTCCAACAAGTCAATCACTTCCTTCTTGAAGTGGGAACCATTATCTGAAATGACCTCGTTTGGGAGCCCATATCGATAGATGATGTTATTTCTGATAAAATTTGCAATGTGCGACGCCTTCAACACCGCATAGGATTGGACCTCAACCCACTTTGTGAAATAATCTATCGCGACTAGGATGAACTCATGCCCATTCGACCCCTTTGGAGTGACAGCCCCGATCACATCGATTCCCCAAACTGAAAATGGCCATGGCGAAGTCATATTGTATAGCTTCGACGGCGGAATGTTCATGCGGTTCGCATGGATCTAACACTTGTGGCATCGTCGAACAAAACCGATACAATCCTCCTCCATGGTGGACCAATAATAACCTTGTTTGATGATCTTTTGCGCTAGCATTACCTCGTTCATATGTGCACCGCATTCCCGTCCATGGATGGCCTTCATCAGGCGTTTCGATTTTTCAGCTTCAACGCACAACTTATGCATTCCCAGATGACCTCTCTTGTACAATTTACCTCCGCAGATGATGAACTGAACGACCATTCTTCTGATTGCCCTTTTATCCTTGGCATTTACCCCCAGTGGATATGCTTCCTTCTCCAAGAAATTCCAAATATCGTAACACCAGGGGTTCTCATCCTGAACCTCATCTATAGCAGTAATTGACTCGTAAGCTGGCACAAATTTCTGGTCGATAATGACTCGACGCATCTGGACTCCAAACGGGATGTCTATCATGGAAGATAGAGTTGCTAGTGAATCTGCGAACCTGTTGTTTTCTTTCAGTAGATAGGTGAAGTTTAGCTTCTCAAACCAAGGAATCAGTAGGTCTAAGGTTTGGTGATACATTATCATCTTTTCTTCTTTGACTTTCCAGTCTCCTTTTGCTTGAGACACAACAAGATTCGAGTCCCCGATGACGTCCAACCGTTTTGCCCCTAGTTCTAGAGCTGCTTCTAGACTGGCAATGCATGCCTCATATTCTGCTTCGTTGTTCGAGACTTTGAATCGGAGTTTGAATGCTAGAGGGATACAGAAATTGTCGGGTGCTATTAGTAACACCCCTATCCGATACCCGTACTGGTTGGACGCTCCGTCAAAATACATCGTCCAAAACTCGTCGTCGATATGCAAAATGGTCTCATCTAGGAATAAGTACTCAACGACTTCACCCCCTTCCACTGGATGATCAGCTAAGAACTCTGCTACTGTTCTTCCCTTGACTGACTTGCGCGTCACATATTTCAGATCGAATTCGGAAAACAAAAGCAACCAACGAGCCAGCCTACCCGTAAGTGCTGGTTTCTCAAAGAGATATTTGATGGGATCTAGTCATGAAACCAACATTATGGAGTGAGCTAACAGGTAGTGCCGCAGCTTCCTGATAGCCCATACCAAAGCTAAGCAAGCCTTCTCCAACGGTGTGTAGTGAATCTCATACTCCAGTATTTTCATGCTCAGATAGTAAATGGCTCTCTCCACCTTGTCCTCTGATTCTTGCACGAGCATACAACCCATTGTCATCTCAGTTACTGAAAGGTACAATATTAACGGTCTCCCCGGCTCTGGCGGGAACAACACGGGCGGGTTCTATAAGTATTCCTTAATCTGTTCAAAAGCAGCATGGCATCAACCGTCCCATTGGAATCTATTTCCTTTCTTCAGGAGGCCAAAAAGTGGTTCACGAGTCAAGGTTAATTTTGAGATAAACCGTCTTATGAATTGCACTTTACCCAGAAAGCCTCGCACCTCCTTTTCGGTCCTTGGTGGTGGCATTTCTAGGATGGCCTTGATTTTGGAAGGGTCGACTTCGATACCTCTCTGTGTAATCAGAAACCCTAGCATTTTCCCTGCTGTAACACCGAACGTACACTTCTGAGGATTCAACCGCAACCGGAATTCTCTGATCCTTTGAAAGAATTTTTGCAAGGCGGTGTAGTGGCCCTCTCTTTCTTTGGACTTGACAATCATGTCGTCCACATACACCTCAACCTCTTTGGGGATCATGTCATGCAATATCGTGGTCGCGGCCCGTTGATATGTAGCTTTAGCGTTCTTTAGCCCAAATGGCATTACTCTGTAGCAGTAGGTCCCCCACGGGGTGGTGAATGAAGTCTTTTCATGGTCTTCAAGTGCCATCACTATCTAGTTGTAGCCTGAAAAGCCTTCCATGAACGAAAGCAAAGCATGCCCCGCTGTGAAGTCCACTAACTCATCAATATATGGCAAGGGGAAGTCGTCCTTCGGACTAGCTCTGTTCAAATCCCTGAAATCCACGCATACTCGGATCCTACCATCCTTCTTTGGCACCGGAACGATGTTGGCCAACCAAGTTGGGTATTCGGATACCAATAGGAAACCTGTGTCAATCTGCTTGGTGACCTCTTCCTTAATCTTGAGAGCCCAATCCGGGCGGATCCTTCCGGGTTTTTGTTTAATGGGTCGGGCCTCGGGGTCAAGAGGGATCCGATGTTGTACAATCTCAGGATCGATTCCAGGCATGTCTTCGTAGGACCACGCGAAAACATCTTTGAAATCTTTTAATAAAACGACTAAGCGCTCGCGTTCCTCTGAAGACAATGTGGACCCGATCTAGACCAGCCGCGGGTCCTCCTCAGTACCAATATTCACAGTAGTGATTTCGTCCATTAAGGGTTTAACAAATCTTTCCTGATCTTGTTCAATTAAACGTTGCAAAACCGGAGGAATTTCTTCCTCGTCGTTTTCATCAAAATTTTGAAAGTCTGAGTTAATGCAATAAATCAAGGGCACAAAAAAGTACTCAGAAACCACAGCCACATCATTCTCATTAAGCACATCAAAATCGTCCGATTCTTCGGTTACAACAGACTCAAAAGAGAAAGAAAAAGACAACCTAGACAAGACTGTGGTATCCGGGTTATCACCCCCTAGAATACCGGACTCAGACTCAGTCAAGCTGGAAACTGATTCCGACTCAATAGACTCGGTGGATCAGATTCCGGCTCACTACCTGACTCGGTGCTACTTCACAAAAATCCCTCTTCATACTGCCAAATGAGAGAGGGTGCGATAGATGCATCCAAAATATTTGCTGGTAGGCCCGCAGCCGCTTCATTCTTGATAACGCATACCGAGAAGTTATCCCCCAAGCACTTCTGGTTGATCGGAGGATCTGAAAGTAGACACACCAGCGCTACCCCCATTTCACTTTCGGCGTCCTCAAACTCCACTTTCTTGCTCTGCTCAACCTCGGCTAATGGGTCTGTCTGCTCTTCGGCAACATCATCCCCAGATAACTGCATATCAAAGAAGATCTCAAAACCTGGTACACGCTTCCTCTCCGCGTTCAACCATGGCTCTGAGAAGCCACAAAACGGAAAGTCCTCCCCCTCCCGGACGAAGCGTCCGCTTAGGGTACCCTGAATGGGCCGGTGCATTAAGTCAAAAGGCTTTCCTGCCTTCTTTGCTCTGGTTCTCCCAGCCATCTCCTTACCCATCCTTATCCAGTCCTCCTTGGTGGGCATATAACCCAAGCCAAAGGTATGTGGGTTGTGTGGCACCTCGGCCAATGCTACGATGCCCTTTCGGCTGCTCTTTCCCAATCCCATCCCGGGGATGTGTTGAAGCTTGTTCATGAGGTATACTGATTGAGCACTGATATACACCCCCTCATTAACAGCCAAAATGTTCTGCACGACCCGGGCCTCAGCCAGAGTGAAACCGGATAAGAACATATCCTCCATACCGTGCTCGATTTCCAGGACTGGTGTAGACACCTCTAGTGGTGGATGGATCGATGAATTCCCCAAAACAATGGCTACTCCCTTCCCATAGGGGTGTTTCACCATCTGATGCAAGGTGGATGAAACTGCCTTCACCTAGTGCAACCACGGTCGCCCCAAAAGTAGATTGAAGGTCGCAGGAACTTCTAAGACGTGAAAGTCTACCTCATGCTGTCCCGGCCCAACCTTGGTCTAAATTCTTGTTGTCCCCATTACTTCTCTGCTTGTGTT
This sequence comes from Camellia sinensis, assembly GCF_055761805.1. Taxonomy (NCBI): domain Eukaryota; kingdom Viridiplantae; phylum Streptophyta; class Magnoliopsida; order Ericales; family Theaceae; genus Camellia; species Camellia sinensis. Next base: position 199,315,627 of record NC_138964.1, on the reverse strand, counting down.
GTCATATGCCCGAATCACCTGGGCTGTCGGTACAAAATTTGCGGTCTTTAAACCGATTGCATATGCAGTCCTTGCTAGGCACACATTGATGGCGGACCCTGTGTCGACAAGCACCACGGGTATCCATTTGTTTCTGCACTCCACAGAAATGTAGAGTGGCTTGTTATGGTTCGCACCCTCAGGTGGAAATTCTTTTTCGGAGAAAGTCAACATCAGGGTAGCCCCTCCCGGAAAAACTAAGCCCACCAGCTGCTCAGGCGTGGTGTCTATTGAGAGTTTGGCCTTGTCCATGGCCGATAAGACAGCTTGTCGATGCCCTCGCGATGCCATAAGCAGTCCCTAGATGGAGATATCTGCCTGTATCCTTTTCAACTACTTCAGTACAACCTCTTCTTCGAGTTGCTTCTCCTTTTGCTTCTCTGCCTCCTTATGTTTCCCAGATGCCTCTGGCTGGTCTAGGTGCGGGGGCTTGAAATACCACCCGCTCCTGGTCATATGATCGACTTCGCCGATATACCAGGTATCATCTGGTTGATTGCTCCCCCAATCCTCATCCGTGTGGGCAAGACATAGATCATCGTCCTCCCACCACATGCCATCGGCGGCCAACAGACACCTGTCCGGCTCCGGTACAATTATACCCACAGTACTTTCCGTCCACATGCTCGCAGTGTTCTCTGTACCCGTGCAAACGGCATTTTCAGTTCCCACGAGGACTTTAGCTTTCCTGATTCTCTCATAATCCTCAAACCTTTCTTGTTCCAACTGCGTCAGTACAGCTGGCTGTTCAACAGTTCCTGCATTCACAATGCCCAAGTCTTGAGTGAAATTCTTAGCACCGACGCTATCTGGCGATACATTCTAATTTCCGGCCCTTCCGGCCACAATTGATGTTCTTGCCCCTGCCAGGCCCTGTTCTGGTTGGAACTCTTCCACAGTATCCAGTTGATCATCCAGCCACCTAGTAACCTCCACTGATTCCTCAAAATCAAACCAGTTGACTGTCGCGGCCCTTGGATCTTGGTCGCTGAAAAACTGGAGGTTGGCAAAGTCCTCTTCCACAGCCGCCAAATCATCTGTCCTCTTCTCAAATCCATCCCCTTGGATCACACACAGCACTGCCCTCTCTGGCAATTCTACATTTGGCTCAAACTGGCCTGCTGACAGGATGTAATCACTCGGATCGTAGGCTTCCCCAGCGAAACTCCCAGACTGCTTAAACCCTGATTCAACAATTCCACCATCCTCTGAAATCTCCCCCGTTCTGTCTTCGACAGTCACCACCATTGGCTTAGGTTGGGTTCTGGAGATGTCCAACATGCACAAAAGGTTAGTGCAGTCAAGAAGGAGCACCTCCGGCTTGGGTAGGTGGGACGGGGTGATATATAGGCTAGGATCGTAAGACACGACCCTGGTCTGGATAAAGTTGATACGTTTGGGGGGTGGAGCTTGGTTATGAGGTGGGAGAGGGTTTGTTGTGACATTGGGTTTTTCGGGAGGCACAATCACCTGCTTGTCAACGAGATCTTGAATCTCATGACGCAATCTAAAACATTGGTCAGTATCGTGACCATGTTGTTGGTGATATGCCCAGTATTTTGCTGGGTTATGAGAGGGAGGGAGTGGATTCGGTAATGGCCTCGGCTCCAGGGGCTTTAACTGCCCTTTCCTGATTAATACCCCTAGAGCCTTGGACAGGGGCATATATAATGGGGTGAAGGTTCTTTGGCCTCGAGGTTGGTAGTTGGTAGTTTGTGTGTTGCTTTCGGACGCGCCGGAGAAAGGTGTAGCTGCCATGGGTCTTGGTGGGGGAATGGTGGTGACCATGCTTACTTCTGAAGCTCTAGCATTTGCGGCATTGCTGGTGCCCGTGTTGTTGTTGCGATTGAAGGTTCTTCTAGGTTGCTCTCTATCTTGGTCAATCAGACCCTGTTTCATAGCATCTTCGATCTGTACTCCTATCTCATGCAAATCAGAAAACGTAGGGAAGGGGAGCACGATCATTTTCTGCATCAGTTTGGGTTGGAGATTGCGCACAATCATCCGAATTTGATCTTTGTCAGTAGGCCTTAGGGTCATCATTGAAGCCTTTGCCCTCCACCGAGTTACGAAATCTGAGAAGCTCTCCTTAGGCTCCTGCCTTGTTGTTTCAAGATCATGGGTTGTAATCTCGATTTGGGTATTGTAAGAGTATTGCACAACAAAGGCCTCGGCCATTTCATCCCAACTCCGCTTGACATCATCCTCTAATTTCGCATACCAGATAGCGGCCACACCCGACAGGGTATGGTCGAATAATGAAAGCTTCTGCGGTCTGGTGAGGCCCATCGACCGTAGTATATCTGAGAATAACCGGAGGTGTACCGTGGGATCCCCAGATCTGTCAAAGCGGTCGATTTGTGGCATTTTGAACCTATCTGGCAGTGTTACAGCCACGTCGGTATATCCGTCCTCGATATCCAGGATAGCCTTTACCCCTTGGGATTTCTTGAACAACTTCTCGAGCTTGCTCAATTTTAGTGTTGTAGGGTCGACCTCGAATTCGAAGGGAGAGTCCGGTTGATTGATAAGCGTAGGTGCCTTGGATAATTGGGGTAGAATCAGGGGTGGAGCCGGCCCCATTGGGATGTCTCTATCCTCCAGGATATTCTGGATATTTGGCAGGATGTTCTGGACATTTGGTGTCTCCTCAGGTAACTGGACCCTTGGTGGGGGAGGAGCTTGATGCGAGGCTGATGCTGCGGTTTGCTGTTACAGCCTGACAATTAATTCGGCCTGTTGGGCCATGATCTCGGCCTGTTGTTTGGAAAATTCATCCCGACGAACAGCATCCTGCTGCATGGCTCTTATGGTCTCCTGCATATGACGCATCATTGCCTCCATCCTTGACGTGTTCTGCTGATCCATTTGACTGACTGGTATATCTATCTCTATGGCAACAATTGAGACCTCAGCCCGACTGTTCACTGTTAGGGTAGACCACTGCTTTGATGATCTCTGCTCAGACACACTGCACTTTCTCGGTCTCCGTCTGATAATCGGGGGTAGAGAATGAAACACCGGTTGTCCGTCAACCAGATCCTCAGATCGATTGAGTAAGCGACCTCTAGTCCAGAGTGCTTGGGGAATATCTGCTTGGTTTGAAGCAATTATGCTAAACTACCTAGCAAAAAGATAAATAAAGCAATAATAAGGAAGGAAACAACCAGACAAATGGACAGCATAACGGCTTAAAATAAACGCACAACACACAGTTGGGCATCACAACACACAATCGATAAGCTGAAAATACTGTTCTCAAACGCTGATCATTATCCCCAAATCACTATCCCCGAGGCTGAATCTGATACCCGCAGATAACTGATTCTCAAACACTGAGCTGGTGCCCGCAGGCCTGATGCCCAGACTTGCAAACTGATACATGCATTCCCTGTAGAGGCACACTCTAAAAGCACGTAACAAACAAGTGAGAGCCAAAACACCCCTATGTTGGGGTAGGGTTTCCCTGTCCTATTTTGTCAGGAACTAGGGTTTCACTACGCACACAGCGGTTTCAAACAACCTATAATCAGGTAAGTAACCTGTCCTAGCTTGGAATGGTCACTATGGATCCGAATATGCACTAGGTCGAATGGTCAAAAAGGGTGCCCCGGTAAAACTGAGGTTTGGGTTTCCGTCGTGGCAGAGCTCGCAACCGGTCAACCTTATGGCACGCTTCGCAAAGCGAGCCTCCGGCAAACTGTTCAGGAATAGCATACGGCAAACACGGTGTCCTAGGCGCACCAATGCAAATGCAATGCAAAGAAACACATAAGTGTAATCAAAACAAGATATCATGAGTTCGAGTCAAGTTCTCTAAATCCCCAGCGGAGTCGCCAGAAACTGTAGACGCGCCCTTGGGCCTCGCTACAGTTCGGACTCAATTTGTGTCACGGTCCTGTATCTAATCTCACAGAGTGCAATGCAAGACCGATAAATCATCAAAGAGTCCAAATCTGGCAAATCATTTTTGAAAATAGATTTTTTTGAAAGAAGTGCCAAACATGGACTGCTTTGCCAGATACAGAGTCGCCACCTAAATATTTTATTTTGGGGAATTTAGGAAACCCTGACTCGTTGCCTAAGGCCACGTGTCCGTCATCACCAAAGTTGCCTCGGCTCAGGAACTTGGGTACGATTGGGGAAGGTCACTTCGTGAGCACCCCTGCTCCCTCGATCAAAAATCGGCCTCCACTAACCATGATATCTAGTTTTGAAAACATTATGCGTTCTTATTCCGGTTATTTAGCCTAGATTTACTATGTGATGCGCATAACATACAAGTATAGACTGGATCGCCTGAATTGGAACAAAACATTTTCATGTTTGTTTCGAAAAACGGTTTGCTACCTGTAAGTAGGCTAAAATGTGGATTTGCCACCCTCAGGTGGGCTTAGAAAACATGATTTTGCCACTCTCAAGTGGGCTTAAAACTCACATTTGATGAATTGTTCAAATCCAAATAACCCAACCTTCACCCACAGGCATTCAGACAGTTATATCACATAAGCACATAGCTTCATGGTAAGCATGCTATCATGGCAGTCACTCACACACATGCAAGGATGCTAAAGCATAAGTACTTACCGAGTACTCCAAGCCAAAACAGAAGCTATGTTAGAAATCCATACATGATCTTAACTATATAGAAATGCCTAATGCAACACATGCAAAAATGCAATTACAATAGGCTCGGCTATTCTAAAATGACATGTGAAATGCTACAGCTAACAAGTATTCAACTCGGAATTGAAATACAATGCAGTTAGTATGATGCGCCGAGCCCCGTGCATGCAAAACAGCTGAATGATGCAAACATGCAAGCATAAGTATGCTAATTAAAACATGCCCTAATCTAACCATCATAAACTGGTAAATAAAAGGGAGAAAGACGTGGGGTTGGAAGACATACATCACACGCACACACACTTATTACAGTTGTGCCCTCGCTCGGAGGGTCCGAAAGAATAATACAGTCCGAATAATAATTACAGTCCAAATGAATAATTAAATATTACAAAACCCTAATTAATTAATCAATTTGGAAAGCAGTAAACTAGCATGCAAGCCTATGGACTGCCTCAGTTCTGCTCCGAATGGTGGAATGATGCATGCTTGAGTTGCCTTGCGAGGAAATCCATTGCGATGCCCCGATTCGCCTCTGTTTGCAATTGATCCCGGAATGCTGTGCAAGGCCTTAGAAAGCTGCTGATTTCTGATTTGCTGCAACAGAGAGCAAGAAGGGGGCACAACAAAGTATTTTCACATATGTATGCATGACTACTCTTCAGGGAGTGTAGTCCTCAATCCTCATGCCACCAATCACGCATATCGATGCATGATGGCCGAGGAGTCGAATTGCACGATTCAATATGAAATGAATGCACATAAAAACACAACAAGACCTAAACTCCATCACGGGTAATCCGGAGTGTCGGCGACATGGAATTGAGACACGTTCCGTCACTCGGAGTACGAAACGTACCTCGCTTCCCGTGCTTGGGCTAACTCCTATCCCAAACACGATGCAAATGAGATGGCATACACAATGCGATTGACATACAACCTAGCATACGCAATGCTATGAAATGGCATACACAATGCTCGATGTGACATGGCATACACGATGCTCTAACATGCAATCTAGCATACGCAATGCTATGGACCGAAATGATATACACAATGCACGATGGACTTACACCAACATGAATGGACCTCAGCCACACTCACATCAGTGGCCATGAGATGGAAAAGAGACAACCAAAATGCGTGCACACGTGCACGCATACCGAGGACCAAACCTAAGTCCTAAAATGCCACTCTACCAAAGCATGGCAAGGGATGAAAGATGGCATACAAACATGTAATTTCCAGCACTGAAACATGATGCTAAATGGTCCCGAAACATGGAAATATGGCAACCGATGCATGAAATAAGCCCCGAAATTCAACGCTAGGCACATGTATTGAATTATAACTATGCAAAGCAAGCATTATTTGGCCATGAAGTACAAAGACAGAGCCAAGGCAGTCCCAAAACATGCACATTTCTAGTTTAAAGCATGGCCAAAAAGTGCTAACATGATGGACTAAAATAGCATGCAAATTTGGCTAGCAAGCATGGTTTACATGGCATGTATATGAAGCGTATGAGAACTCATCAAACCACCCAAAAACAGTGAATAAAACATGACAAAATATGCCCAAACAACCACTGAAATGCAGCCAACATGTGCGAAAATGATGATCTCCTTTGAAAGGGCATGCAAGGGGATACTCAACACATATATGATGGACACTTAGCATAGAAAAACCGACTCTGGAAATGAAATATGACAGCCCTAAAAATCACCAAAAAGGGCCTAAAATTGATCAATAAAGCAAACAATGAAAGGTCCTCTTGAAAGGCCTTGAGGAGGGTTGTTCCACACATGCATGAGGGACATAAAATATGGCCAAAAGGGCCTTGGACAGAGCTAAGGCAGACCTCAAAACCCTTAGAATGAGGCCTGGAACATGACTTAAAAGCATGCAAAAAGGGGTCCCTTTAGAAGGCCAACAAGACCACCAAACAAGACAAGGAGAGAGGGGGTCACTCCCCTCTGATTTTGGCTCACAAAAATGCATCTAATTTCAGTGGCTAAGAGGCCAAACCATGGCCAATGCAAGTGCTCTAATGCATAGCCCTAATCATGAAGAGATGAAGCATGCATAGGGGAAAGATGACCCCAAACTGAAAAGAGACCTTAACCAAACTTGAAGAGGAGATTAAAACAAGATCTTTTTTAGTTTATGACAAATCTCAAAAATGTTCACAAGTAAGGCTAAAATATGATGCAAAAAAAGCCCTAAAAGAGAGATAGAGGGTAAGAGGAAGTAGATGACCTCAAACAGCAAAGTGCCCTTAAAAAACATTGAAGAGGAGCTCAAAATAAGACACTTTATAGTTTAGGTTGAGGCCCAGAAATTCTTGTAAGTAAGGCTAATCAATGGAGCAAAAAAATGTAAGTTTAAGGGAAATAGGTGCTTACGCTTGAAGAGTAGCAAAGCTAGAGCTTTTGGACCAAGTTGGTGAAACTTCAACCCTTGAAAATCTGTCCCAAAGTGCTGGAATGGATGGAGGAGGTGTGGTGCTAATGGTTGTAGTGTAAATGGTCCAAGAAAACTAGGGTTTGGAGGCTCAAGTGTAGAGATATAGAGAGAGAGAGAGAGAGAGAGTTGTAAGCCTTCAAAGTTGTTCAGCCCCTTTGAATGGAAGACAAGCCTCTCCTTTATTGAGGAGAGGCTCCAAAATATCTCAAAGTGGCTTCACATATGTATGGAGGATGGTCCAATTACCTCACAACTGGCATAGCTGTGATGCATTCACAGAGGGCAAAAAGCAATAAGTAGGCCGGCCAGTTCAAGTGGCCGGCCGGCCACTCCCCCTGGTCGGCCGACCAGTGGTCAAAAGCGTCAAGGAGAAATGCTGGTCGGCCACCCCAGAAAGGTGGCCTCCCAGATGAGTGCAACACAGCTGTATGGTGGAAAACCAGAAAATGTGACCCATGAGAGAGAAAAACCAGCTTTTTAGCAAGGTTCAAAAGGGTCAAGATGAATTACTGGTCGGCCTACCCATATTGGTGGCCTCCCAGATGAGCACAACACAATGATGGTATGAAAAGCCAGAAATTGCGGCTCAAAAGTGAGAAAAACCAGCTTTCTGTCAGAAAAATCGGCTTTAGGATAGAGAAAAAAAGAAAACTGGCTTTTCAGGGGAAAAGGTGGCCTCCCACAATACTACCACCTCCCTAGCAATGAAAATATGGTCCCTACCAAAAATGGACCAAGACGGATGCAAAACAAAGGTTCGGGGGCCAAAACGCACGGTCCGGGGCCCCTAAAACAGGCTGTTAGGCACCGGAGGTAGCGTACGACCACAAAGGTGGTCTTTCGGGCCACAGTGTTCCTCTAGGGAGAGGAAACAAGGTGTGTGCCAAGAACCGGAGCAAACGGAGGTGGTTAAGCAGTCCCGAACCGAGGCACACGGCCGACGGCGCCGAAAATCGAAAACTGGGCTCCAAACGGGAAAAATGGCCTACGACCACGAAAAATAGCCTACGGCCACTGAGAGATGGTCTACAAGACCTCTCCCTCCCTTCGGGAAGAGAAAAGAGAGAAAACAGGACCTGGTTCGCAAACCGAGGGAAAACAAAAAAGAGCCCTGAAGTCCGGAGGCAAGGCTCGCAACCGAGACTCCACAACCTCAGAACGAGCACAATATACAACATCACCGAGCGCTCAGTTGGTGACGTCTGAGTCTTAAGGTCAGTCAAAAATGGGGTGTCTACAGTTGCCCCTCTTTGACAGAACTCGAAAGTCGTGATTGACAGGAGTGAATGTCAAAGCCTAGAGACGACTCATTTTTGACAAGGCCGAAGACTTAGACAAGCAGGCAAGACAACAAAGATGTGCCCGCAGGCATGCCCGCAGGCAGGGGGCAAGATGCAAAATGATATGGACAAAGCCGGAAATAACTTATGATCATGTAAAGCAGCAAGCTGTAATGAAGTGCACACGCAACAGTTTTAAGCAAGAATGCAAAGCAACAACTACATTTCATGCAGTTTAAGAATGCAGAGAATTATTCAATTCTCGCCACGTCTCACACGGAGAAGATACAATACCTGCTCGATTCGTCTGGTTGCACCAGCTTCAAATGAACCGTACATACAATATCGTGCCTGCAAAAGAGAGAAACTTAACAAGCACAACATAGTTAGCAACACATGCTCAACGCTATATCGAACGTAGACAAACAGGGTGCCGATGGGAAAGTGCCTCCCAATGTGAGAGACACGCGCGTGTTGACACAAGTTAAGCTTGAGGGTATGACAATACCCATGGAACGTGCACAACAATGCAAGTGGTATGTATGAGAATGCAAGTGATGTGCATAACAATGCAGGATAAGTGCAAACTCAAATGCATGCTTGACACGAAACGACGAGCGAAGAAATGTAAGTTTTGACGAGTGCGACTCAATCGCAACCCCCGGTTTACCTCCAAGAAGGGTCACAACGTGCTCAAAAAGGATACATTTTGCTCTTGACGAGTAACGATGAAACGCGCATCGAAAGTTGGAATTGAAGTTCCTAAGGAGGGATTTCGCGATGAAAAGTGCACTTTTCTTGTACTTTCTCGAGTGCCGGGGACTCCGATCACTACCAAAATTTGCAGAGACCTTGGAGACCATCTTGGGAACACCACCGACCAGGTTTGGAGTCCATTGGAGGCCACTAACCAGGTTTGAGTGCAGGGGGTGGTCGGCCTACCATAAAAGGTGGCCGGCCGACCACCTAGCCCAAATCCGGGGCAATCTTGTCCTTTCACCCTCATTTCTTTAAATACACAAAGCCAAACACTTTTTGCTCATAACATCAGGTCAAAAATCAATCCCTCTCCCTTCCTAGAGCATTTTGCCCTCTCAGATCTGCGCTCTATACGCGTTTTCCAACGCCCCACGCAAAGTTATTTCGCGAAAACTTTCAGTTCTCTTCACTTTGAACCGATTAAATTTTGATTTCAGAGCTTCTTTTCTCATTTTCACCACTTGAGGTAAGTTTGTCTCAACATTTGGAAAAGTTTCTCGAGAGTTGACTTTTGTTGACTTTTTCCTTTCCCGAGAGTTGACTTTTGTTGACTTTTTCCAATTTTGGCTCATTTTTGCTCCTCTTTGCAGATTTTTCGAGATGGAGGGTCATTTCCCTCATGACGGAGGTTCTCCAGGTGCCGGAGGTGATCCAGATATCATGTCTTTGCCCCCGAGAGTTCGGCCATTCATTCTAGAGAGGTATGACCCTCCGACACACATCCTCCCTCAGGCGGTTTTTTATCATTTTACGGACTTCGACGATCGAGCCCCCGTAGATTTGCTATTGCGGGGGCCGGAGTCCCATCTCTCTCATCAGGCATGAGAGGTATGTACTTCACTTTCACGTTTCCCGCAATGTATTATGCATTTTTCGTGCATTTCATGTTTTCGCTATGTTTATTTGCTCATTCAGGCACACAGCTTGTTCTGAACACTTAGTCTATAACACAGTATTCCGTTTGCATCTTGAACACACAGCCTAATCACTTGAATTTCTGAACACGCAGCCCACATATTGATTGTGAACACATAGCACACACTTGTTGAGAATTGAACACACAACCCAAACTTTGAATTTCTGAAGTCTGAACACGCAGCCCAAACACTTGATGTCGAACACACGGCTCGAACTTTGAGATGAACACACAACCCACTGATTTTGAAATCTGAACACATAGCTCAAATACTTGACGTCGAACACACGGCTCCAACTTTGAGATGAACACACAGCCCACTGATTTTGAAATCTGAACACACAGCTCAAACACTTGACGTCGAACACACGGCTCGAACTTTGAGATGAACACACAGCCCACTGATTTTGAAATCTAAACACACAGTTCAAACACTTGACGTCGAACACACGACCCACTGATTTTGAAATCTGAACACACAGCTCAAACACTTGACGTCGAACACACGGCTCGAACCTTGAGATGAACACACGGCCCACTGATTTTGAAAGTTGAACACGTAGCCCAAACTTTGAATTTCTGAACACGCAACCCATTTTTGGTTGTGAACACCCAACAAACACTTGTACTTGTACACAGCTCACAACATTGTATCTGATTTGGTTTGCACACAGCTCATACATTTTATTTGCACGCAGTTTATTCATTTCATTCTGAAACTGAATACATGTGTTCATTGTGAATGCAGGTGTCCTCCCGTGTTACGCGAGGATATGGCTCCATTGTCACGAGGGAGTGGTATGCAGAGCTCCCGGATGCTGTTCGTGATTGGGTTGACCAGGCTGGGTTCAGACCCTTCTGTACAGGGATATCCCGCTATCCTGCTAGCAGGACGTTAATGGGCGCTCTTGTAGAGAGATGGTGGGACACCACCAACTCCTTCTATTTTTCAGCCACCGGGGACATGACCATGACCCCGTTTGATTTTTCTATACTGACAGGCCTCGACATGTGAGGCTGGTCGATCCCTTATGATGAGGATATGGGCGAGTGGGAGGCCGCCTGGATCTATTTATTGGGAGCTTGCCCACCGGTGGACAAATCCTCAGGCAGAGTCCGGTACACCTAGTTTTCTACACATTTCAGAGAGATGGTGCCCGAGACTCCCGATGAGGTAGAGCAGTATACTCGAGGGTTTTTAATGTTCCTCTTCGGGACCACTCTGTTCTCCGATAAGGGGAACGCTGTCGGGCTTTATCTGCTGAGTGGTCTTGTAGACCTCGCACAGGTCAGTCAGTATGACTGGGGTGGCGCCGGCTTGGTTACTCTTTATTGCTACATGAGCGCGACCTCCCACGGATGGCGGAACATAGTCGGCGGCTATTGGAGAGCCTGGGAGGTACTTTCTGCCCTCTTGATTTACATTTTTGCTTTTCATTATCTTTACTTTGCACTCTGCTCTCAGCATTCTGCATTCTCTGTATATTCTGCATTCACATTCTGCACTCAGTATCCTGTATTCTGATGGCTATTGCCCTGTTCTCGACAGCTATGGGTTTTTGCATACTTTCCCACACTAGCCCCGGAGCTTGAGGTGGAGGTGCCCTTCGTGATCCCCTATTCGCTCGTATTTGAGGGCCAGTACCGGCCGAGACCTCGGGAGTCTCTCCCCTACCTGCGGCAGTATTTCGACACGGTGCGGCCGACAGAGGGAATTCTGAACTCTCAGTTCTCCATGTTTTCATCTTTGATTTAGCTTGCACATTTATGATTTCTAATCAGCTTATGCATTGGTTATCCGTAGATCACATGGCAGCCCTGGGTTCCCTTGGGTGAAAACGCCCGATTTCAGTATACTGGGAGATGGGCCGCTTCTCGGTACAGGATCCTGTTTGAGGGCCCAGCTGGTAGGGCTTGGTTCCTTGGGGAACGCTTTATGCGCCAGATGATGGGCTACCCTCATCAGGATATCCCCTCAGCACCTCCGGTCGATATGCGGACTACCGGGAGGCTCACTCCCCAGGAGGTTGTTAGTGCCATGCTGGGTGCTGACGTATTGCTACATTTGGAGGAGGGGGAGTATGCGACCTACCGTCACACATACTTGATGCCCCGTTGACAGGTGTTCATACTCCCACGAGGAGGTCCGCTGACATGCCATCTTCGAGTCGAGCCCGGGCTGCAGGTGCTCTTTCTACTAGCAGAGCCGGCACATCGAGAGGTGGGGCTGGACTGGTTCCCCCTATTCCTCCGACTTATCATCATGCCGGATGGCCAGACATTCCGACTGAGTTGACGGGTTGGCGATACGGGAGCTCCTACCCGATTCTGATAGAGGCTCCTATGCCTGATCATCGATACGTCAGTGATCCTGACTCACCACCGGTATGCTCCACTGTTTTTCATTTATCACTCAGATACTTAGGCATTCATGCCATCATTGATGATCTGAGCTTGTATTTGCAGCCACCCAGAGAGTACATGGATGGAATGCTCGGATTGGTGGCCTCGCTCAAGGGCATGGTCTTGCGGAGAGAGGCGCAGCTGTCCATCCTCGGTTTCCAGGTAAGCTTTAATTTTCTCGCATTGCTCATACTTTTGATGACATGTTGAACTTGAACATCTTACTGCATTGATTGACTGCATGTAGAGAGCACATCTGACACACACCACATTCATGTATTGTATCTGAGTGCACCCACTTCATGTAGTTTTCTTGCATCTGCACCTGATATACATACTTTGGCTGATGTATTGCACTCTTTCTTTTCAGATGCCTCCGCTACATACCGGACCACAGGCTGGGCCATCTAGGCCTTCTCGAGGAGTTGGGAGAGGGGAGTCTTCTCGCAGACGAGGTGGGTGCAGAGCACACAACATAAAGGAGGAGTCCAGTGAGGAGGAGGAGTCCAGTGAGGAGGAGGAGTCCGTGCATCCCCAGTCAGAGACATCTGCTGGCAGAGAGGATGACTTTGAGTCCGGTTCCGAGGACGGAGGTGATGCTGAGGAGGATCTCGAGGATGACAGCTCTGACTCAGATGGTGATGATGGCGCAGAGGCTGTTCCGCAGAAGAGGACGAAGAGGGCCTCTTTTTCTTGCGCTTGAGAGCACAGATGTTCCTGCTTTATTTAACTTTTTTACTAGTAGTTGTAGCACATTGTACATTATTAGACAGTTTTATTTTCTGTAAAACTTGTACCCTTGTTGTAAAATGTTGTAACAAAAGAAGCATGATGGAATGAAACAGCCGTTTGTTCAAAAAAAGTGTTGCATTTTATGTTCTTGCATCGCATCGCATGATTTTGCACAAAATGAGATTGAATGGAATTATGCATTTGAAAAATTGCCAAGTCAGGTTGTGAACCAACACAACAAATTAAACAACCTAACTTACTAAGAAATAACAAAACCTTAGCAAGTTTACAACTCGATAAACAAGACATAACAATGCTGCTTAAACAAAGAGTAACAACTCAATATACAAAACTCAACGGCTCGACAAAACTTAACAACTCGATAAACTTAACAACTCGACAAACGAAACAACAACTCGATAAGCAAAACAACAACTCGATAAGAAAGACTTAACAACAACTCGATAAACAAATGTATATCGGACGATTGGGGTGACGGAACGCATCCGAAACAGAGGAAAACTCGCACCTTCAACACCCCCAATGCATGGAAATGCTAGGAACTTTCTTCAAGAAGCTAGAACAAGACCAAAGCCACCTTCCTCTCTACGGCCGACCACCTAAGGGAGCTGGCTGACCAGCCTTTTGCATTTGAGAGGAGATAGGTAGTTGGCCTACCAAAAAAGGTGGCCGGCCGACCACCTAGCTTGGCCACAACCAGATTCTTGACACGTGTCACCCGAATAGTGCCCCATCCTCTATAAAGGTCCTAGCTTTGTGGTTCATTCATTTCATCTTAGTTTTACATCAAAATGGAGGCGTTTCTCATCCAAAATCCCACAGCTTGGATTGCTTCTCTAGATGGCTCGGAAAAGTTGAACTTCCGTGGCTTTGGCTTGAATGCACTATTCACGCTGGGTCGTACTCCGCTACACCTTCCTTTCCTCCATGCCGCGGCAAGGTTTTGGAATCCGGTAACACACGTCTTTAGCTTCAGCGGGCAAGAGATGTGTCCTACGTTTGAGGATTTCCAAGTTTTGATGGAGTCCAAGCACAACGAGGAAATCTTACCTCAACTCCGATTCGGCCATGTCCAAGCCTTAGGACAAATGTGCGGCCTCACTTTGCATGATGCTCAATCATTGATTCATGATAGGGAGCTGGGCATCCCAAGCTTGGTTTGCCGATTTTCTGATGCTGGTGACCGCGGTGACCATCACTGGCAAGGCTATCGACAACACGTGCTTTGCCTATGCTTGCTATCCCATTTCTTGCTGGCCTCAGGTTCTGGAGGGTTCAGTGTTCGATTGATTGAGGTGGCCCAAGGTTTGAAGGAGGGCAAGAGCTGTATTGCCATGACATTGGCTGAGACATTGATGGGCTTAGATGCTTTTCATCGCCGGGAGACGGCTAGACTTGCGGGGAGCCCACTACTATTGCAGGTAATGTTTCCCACCCAACCTCACATATGTATTGCTCACATCACTCGGCCCTCAGGCTTGGTTTTTCTCACAAAACCCTTTTCTTTCTTTTCTCTCATTGCACATCTCTCTATTCTTTATTCTCTCATTTTTCATCCCTCCCCAGGTGTGGTTAATGGATAAGTTACAGATTGTGGAGTCTTGCCCAGCATACTCAACTAGCGGCTACTTTTTTCGACAACGCCTGGTCGATGCCCTGGATGAGGGGTGGTGGTACAACTGGATGTGCAGTTTGTTTGCAAACCACATCGCTTGGCGCTGCCCTCGGCTCAATCTGTCGGCGATGGGTTACAACATGACCCGTCAACCTGGGATTCAATTGATTGGCATGACACACTGTGTCTTCTATTTTTCGTTTTGGTTCCAACGCCAATTCGGACATGATCAGACTTGCCCGCCAGAGGGGATAGAGTATCCTACTGTATTCCCGGTTCGAGGCGCACAGCTTGCCCGGTATACCACAACATGGAGGACTAGAGACCTCCGGGTCCCTGCTCCCACTTTCAGTTGCACTTTGTCTGATGAGTGCTTGGATTGGCTCAATGAAGAGGCACAGGAAGGGCCCACTTTGGTATCAGAGGCTTCAACCAGCTCCGAGAGGGGGCGCAGGAACACCTGACCTAGCTATGCCCCGGATTTATTGCTTTATTCATACTTTCAGGTTTTCTTTATGATTGTAATAAAAAGCAACTTCAATTTGTATGCAAGAACAGGAGAACTCTGTATTGAAATCAATGAAATTGAAGGTTGTGGGTACTGAAAATTTTTCGCTTTGGTCCAAAAATGGTCTAAGTTGTAAAAAGATTAATTTGAACAAAGTCAACTTTTATTAAAACTTTTCAAAACCATTTTCGATATGGATCAGAACTGGACACGCCTGAAATCTGTCACTGCGATGCATAACCCCAGATCCCAGCAACTGGAAAGTTGCCCCTAGTCTGAATAGCACCGCAGCACTGCACAACAACGGAAAGTTGCCCCTAGTCTGAAGAGCACTGCACCGAAGATCATGACTGAACTCTTGAATGCTGAATAGACAAAGATGGCCGAGATGATCAAATGGACAAAGTTGATCGGGGAAAAGTTTATGGCTGAATTTCAGGATGAAGTTGTCTACGTATCCCAAAGATGGGAATCAAGCCTTACGTAGTTCAGGCTAGGGCTCACTCGAGTATTTTTACTCTCCTTTTACGCTCTAACTTTTGCCAAGGCCGCCCTTTGGGGGTTTTCAACCTTGTGAGCTCAGTTTTTATAATTTCAAAATTTTTTGTGCTCTGACTTTTGCCTAAGTCGCCCTTTCGGGTTTTCGGCCTAGCGAGCCTCTCAAGGGTAATATTTCTTCAACTTGTCCATGTTGATCGGTTGGGAGAATTCTAGGCCATCTAGGTCCATCAAAACCACAGCTCCACCTGACCAGACAGACTTAATGATGTAGGGACCAGTCTAATTAGGTCTGAACTTGCCCCTAGGGTCATGAATGGGAGCTCGGTTATCCTTGAGCACCAAATCTCCTTCTTTTAAATTCCTGGACTTAACCTCCCGGGCAATTCTGAGCTGATAACCTTGAACATGGTACAGTGCTTTCAGTCTTCTTTCATCAAAGAGCATGAGTTCCTCAAATCTGCTCTGCTGCCAATCAGTCTCAGCTATCTGACACTCGACCAGTACTCTTAATGACGGAACCTCAATTTCAATAGGTAGAACGGCCTCCATCCCATAAACCAATGAATACGGAGTCGCTCCAGTAGAAGTTCTAATTGAAGTTTGGTAGCCCTACAGAGCAGACGGCAGCTTATCTGGCCAATCCCCGTAGGTTTCCACTATCTTCTACAGTATGTGCTTGATGTTCTTGTTGGCAGCCTCAACCGCTCCATTGGTTTGCGGCCGGTATGTGGATGACTTATGAAAAGCCACATTGTATTTTTCCAACAAGTCAATCACTTCCTTCTTGAAGTGGGAACCATTATCTAAAATGACCTCGTTTGGGACCCCATATCGATAGATGATGTTATTTCTGATAAACTTTGCAACGTGTGACGCCTTCAACACCGTATCGGATTGGGCCTCAACCCACTTTGTGAAATAATCTATCGCGACTAGGATGAACTCATGCCCATTTGACCCCTTTGGAGTGATAGCCCCAATCACATCGATTCCCCAAACTGAAAATGGCCATGGCGAAGTCATATTGTACAGCTTCGACGGCGGAATGTTCATGTGGTTCGCATGGATCTGACACTTGTGGCATCGCCGAACAAAACCGATACAATCCTACTCCATGGTGGACCAATAATAACCTTGTCTGAGGATCTTTCGCGCTAGCATTACCCCGTTCATATGTGCACCGCATTCCCCTCCATGGATGGCTTCCATCAGGCGCTTCGATTCTTCAGATTCAATGCACAGTTTATGCAGTCCCAGATGACCTCTCTTATACAATTTACCTTTGCAGATGATGAACTGAACAGCCATTCTTCTGATTGCCCTTTTATCCTTGGCATTTACCCCCAGTGGATATGCTTCCTTCTCCAAGAAATTCCAAATATCGTAATACCAGGGGTTCTCATCCTGAACCTCATCTATAGCAGCAATTGACTCGTAAGCTGGCACAAATTTCTGGTCGATAATGACTGGACGCATCTGGACTCCAAACGGGATGTCTATCATGGAAGATAGAGTTGCTAGTGAATCTGCGAACCTTTTGTTTTCTCTTAGTAGATGGGTGAAGTTTGGCTTCTCAAACCAAGGAATCAGTAGGTCCAAGGTTTAGTGATACATTATCATATTTTCTTCATTGACTTTCCAGTCTCCTTTTGCTTGAGACACAACAAGATTCGAGTCCCCGATGACGTCCAACCGTTTTGCCCCTAGTTCTAGAGCTGCTTCTAGACCAGCAATGCATGCCTCATATTCTGCTTCGTTGTTCGAGACTTTGAATCGAAGTGCTATCAGTAACACCCCTATCCCATACCCGTAATGGTTGGACGCTCCCTCAAAATACATCGTCCAAAACTTGTCGTCGATATGCAAAATGGCCTCATCTGGGAATAAGTACTCAACGGCTTCACCCCCTTCCACTGGATGATCGGCTAAGAACTCTGCTATTGCTCTTCCCTTGACTAACTTGCGCGTCACATATTTCAGATCGAATTCGGAAAGCAAAAGCAACCAACGAGCCAGCCTACCTGTAAGTGCTGGTTTCTCAAAGAGATATTTTATGGGATCTAGTCGTGAAACCAACATTACGGAGTGAGCTAACAGGTAGTGCCGCAGCTTCCTGATGGCCCATACCAAAGCTAAGCAAGCCTTCTCCAACGGTGTGTAGCGAATCTCATACTCTAGCATTTTCATGCTCAGATAGTAGATGGCTCTCTCCACCTTGTCCTCTGATTCTTGCACGAGCATACAACCCATTGTCATCTCAGTTACTGAAAGGTACAATATTAACGGTCTCTCCGGCTCTGGCGGCGGCAACACGGATGGGTTCTGTAAGTATTCCTTGATCTGTTTAAAAGCAGCTTGGCATCAGCCGTCCCATTGGAATCTCTTTCCTTTCTTCAGGAGGCCAAAAAGTGGTTCACAAGTCAAGGTTAATTTTGAGATAAACCGTCTTATGAATTGCACTTTACCCCGAAAGCCTTGCACCTCCTTTTCAGTCCTTGGTGGTGGCATTTCTAGGATGGCCTTGATTTTGGAAGGGTCGACTTCGATACCTCTCTGTGTAATCAGAAACCCTAGCATTTTCCCTGCTGTAACACCGAACGTACACTTCTGAGGATTCAACCGCAACCGGAATTCTCTGATCCTTTGAAAGAACTTTTGTAAGGCGGTGTAGTGGCCCTCTGTTTCTTTGGACTTGACAATCATGTCGTCCACATACACCTCAACCTCTTTGTGGATCATGTCATGCAATATCGTGGTCGCGGCCCGTTGATATGTAGCTCCAGCATTCTTTAGCCCAAATGGCATTACTCTGTTGCAGTAGGTCCCCCACGGGGTGGTGAATGCAGTCTTTTCCTGGTCTTCAGGTGCCATCACTATCTGGTTGTAGCCTGAAAAGCCATCCATGAACGAAAGTAAAGCATGCCCCGCTGTGAAGTCCACTAACTCATCAATATGTGGCAAGGGAAAGTCGCCCTTCGGACTAGCTCTGTTCAAATCCCTGAAATCCATGCATACTCGGATCCTACCATCCTTCTTCGGCACCGGAACGATGTTGGCCAACCAAGTTGGGTATTCGGATACCAATAGGAAACTTGCGTCCATCTGCTTGGTGACCTCTTCCTTAATCTTGAGAGCCCAATCCGGGCGGATCCTTCTGGGTTTTTGCTTAATGGGTCGGGCCTCGGGGTCAAGAGGGATCCGATGCTGTACAATCTCAGGATCGATTCCAGGCATGTCTTCGTAGGACCACTCGAAAACATCTTTGAAATCTTTTAATAAAACGACTAAGCGCTCGCGTTCCTCTGAAGACAATGTGGACCCAATCTAGACCAGCCGCGGGTCCTCGTCAGTACCAATATTTACAGTAGTGATTTCGTCCATTAAGGGTTTAACAAATCTTTCCTGATCTTGTTCAATTAAACGTTGCAAAATCGGAGGAATTTCTTCCTTGTCGTTTTCATCAAAATTTTGAAAGTCTGAGTTAATGCAATAAATCAAGGGCACAAAAAAGTAATCAGAAACCATAGCCACATCATTCTCATTAAGCACATCCAAATCGTTCGATTCTTCGGTTACAACAGACTCAAAAGAGAAAGAAAGAGACAACCTGGACAAGACTGTGGTATCCGGGTTATCACCCCCTGGAATACCGGACTCAGACTAAGTCAAGCTGGAACCTGATTCTGACTCAACAGACTCGGTGGATCAAATTTCGACTCACTACCTGACTCGGTGCTGCTTGATAAAAATCCCTCTTCATACTGCCAAGTGAGAGAGGGTGCGATAGATGCATCCAAAATGTTTGCTGGTAGGCCCGCAACCACTTCATTCCTGATCACGCATACCGAGAAGTTATCCCCCAAGCACTTCTGCTCGATCGGAGGATCTGAAAGTAGACACACCAGCGCTACCCCCATTTCACTTTCGGCGTCCTCAAACTCCACTTTCTTGCTCTGCTCAACCTCGGCTAATGGTTCTGTCTGCTCTTCGGCAACATCATCCCCAGATAACTGCAGATCAAAGAAGATCTCAAAACCTGGTACATGCTATCTCTCCGCGTTCAACCACGGCTCTAGGAAGCCACAAAACAGAAAGTCCTTCCCCTCTCGGACGAAGCGTCCGTTTAGGGTACCCTGAATGGGCCGGTGCATTAAGTCAAAAGGCTTTCCTGCCTTCTTTGCTCTGGCTCTCCCAGCCATCTCCTTACCCTTCCTTATCCAGTCCTCCTTGGTGGGCATATAACCCAAGCCAAAGGTATGTGGGTTGTGTGGCACCTCGGCCAATGCTGCGATGCCCTTCCGGCCGCTCTTTCCCAATCCCATCCCGGGGATGTGTTGAAGCTTGTTCATGAGGTATACTGATTGAGCACTGATATACACCCCCTCATTAATAGCCACAATGTTCTGCACGACCCGAGCCTCAGCCAGAGTGAAACCGGATAAGAACACATCCTCCATACCGTGCTTGATTTCCAGGACTGGTGTAGACACCTCTGGTGGTGGACGAATCGATGAATTCCCAAAAACAATGGCTACTCCCTTCCCATTGGGGTGTTTCACCATCTGATACAAGGTGGATGAAACTGCCTTCACCTAGTGCAACCACGGTCGCCCCAAAAGTAGATTGAAGGTCGCAGGAACTTCTAAGACGTGAAAGTCTACCTCATGCTATCCCGGCCCAACCTTGGTCTGAATTCTTGCTGTCCCCATTACTTCTCTGCTTGTGTTGTCGTATGCCCGAATCACCTTGGCTGTCGGCACAAAATTTGCGGTCTTTAAACCGATTGCATATGCAGTCCTTGCTGGGCACACATTGATGGCAGACCCTGTGTCGACAAGCACCACGGGGATCCATTTGTTTCTGCATTCCACAGAAATGTAGAGTGGCTTGTTATGGTTCGCACCCTCAGGTGGCAATTCTTTGTCGGAGAAAGTCAACATCGGGGTAGCCCCTCCCGGAAAAACTAAGCCCACCAGCTGCTCAGGCGTGGTGTCTATTGAGAGTTTGGCCTTGTCAATGCCCTCGCAATGCCATAAGCAGTCCCCAGATGGAGATGTCTGCCTGTATCTTTTTCAACTGCTTCAGTACAACCTCTTCTTCGAGTTGGTTCTCTTTTTGCTTCTCCGCCTCCTTATCTTTCCTAGATGCCTCTGGCTGGTCTAGGTGCGGGGGCTTGAAATACCACCCGCTCCTGGTCATATGATCGACTTCGCCGATATACCAGGTATCATCTGGCTGATTGCTTCCCCAATCCTCATCCGTGTGGGCAAGACATAGATCATCGTCCTCCCACCACATGCCATCGGCGGCCAACAGACACCTGTCCGGCTCCGGTACAATTATACCCACAGTACTTTCCGTCCACATGCTCGCAGCGTTCTCTATACCTGTGCAAACGGCATTTTCAGTTCCTACGAGGACTTTAGCTTTCTTGATTCTCTCATAATCCTCAAACCTTTATTGTTCCAACTGCGTCAGTACAGCTGGCTGTTCAACAATTCCTGCATTCACAATGCCCAAGTCTTGAGCGAAATTCTTAGCACCGGCGCTCTCTGGCGATACATTCTGATTTCTGGCCCTTCCGGCCACAATTGATGTTCTTGCCCCTGCCAGGCCCTGTTCTAGTTGGAACTCTTCCACAGTATCCAGTTGATCATCCAGCCACCTAGTAACCTCCATTGATTCCTCAAAATCAAACCAGTTGACTGTCGTGGCCCCTGGATCTTGGTCGCTGAAAAACTGGAGGTTGGCAAAGTCCTCTTCCACAGCCGCCAAACCATCTGTCCTCTGCTCAAATCCATCCCCTTGGATCACACACAGCTCTGCCCTCTCTGGCAATTCTACATTTGGCTCAAACTGGCCTGCTGACATGATGTAATCACTCGGATCGTAAGCTTCCCCAGCGAAACTCCCAGACTGCTTAAACCCTAATTCAACAATTCCACCCTCCTCTGAAATCTCCCCCGTTCAGTCTTCGACAGTCACCACCATTGGCTTAGGTTGGGTTCTGGAGATGTCCAACATGCACAAAAGGTTAGTGCAGTCAGGAAGGAGCACCTCCGGCTGGGGTAGGTGGGACGGGGTGATATATAGGCTAGGATCGTAAAACACGACCCCGGTCTGGATTAAGTTGATACGTTTGGGGGGTGGAGCTCGGTTATGTGGTGGGAGAGGGTTTGTTGTGACATTGGGTTTTTCGGGAGGCACAATCACCTACTTGTCAACGAGATCTTGAATCTCATGACGCAATCTAAAACATTGGTCAGTATCGTGACCATGTTGTTGGTGATATGCGCAGTATTTTGCTGGGTTATGATAGGGAGGGAGTGGATTCGATAATGGCCTCGGCTCCTGGGGCTTTAAGTGCCCTTTCCTGATTAATGCCCCTAGAGCCTTGGACAGGGGCATATATAATGGGGTGAAGGTTCTTTGGCCTCGAGGTTGGTATTTAGTAGTTTGTGTGTTTCTTCCGGACGCACCGGAGAAAGGTGTAGCTGCCATGGGTCTTGGTGGGGGAATGGTGGTGACCATGCTTACTTCTGAAGCTCTAGAATTTGCGACATTGCTGGTGCCCGTGTTGTTGTTGCAGTTGAAGGTTCTTCTAGGTTGCTCTCTGTCTTGGTCAATCAGACCCTGTTTCATAGCATCTTCGATCTGTACTCCCATCTCATGCAAATCAGAAAAGGTAGGGAAGGGGAGCATGATCATTTTCTCCATCAGTTTGGGTTGGAGATTGCGCACAATCATCCGAATTTGATCTTTGTCAGTAGGCCTTAGGGTCATCATTGAAGCCTTTGCCCACCACCGAGTTACGAAATCCGAGAAGCTCTCCTTAGGCTCCTGCCTTGTTGTTTCAAGATCACGGGTCATAATCTCGATTTCAGTGGCTAAGAGGCCAAACCATGGCCAATGCCAGTGCTCTAATGCATAGCCCTAATCATGAAGAGATGAAGCATGCATAGGGGGAAGATGACCCCAAACAGAAAAGAGACCTGAACCAAACATGAAGAGGAGATTAAAAGATGATCTTTTTTAGTTTATGACAAATCTCGAAAATGTTCACAAGTAAGGCTAAAATATGAAGCAAAAAAATCCCTAAAAGAGAGATAGTGGGTAAGGGGAAGTAGATGACCTCAAACAGCAAAGTGCCCTTAAACAAAGTTGAAGAGGAGCTCAAAATAAGACACTTTACAGTTTAGGTTGAGGCCCAAAAATGCTTGTAAGTAAGGCTAATCAATCGAGCAAAAAAATGCAAGTTTAAGGGAAATAGGTGCTTACCCTTGAAGAGCAACAAAGCTGGAGCTTTTGGACCAAGTTGGTGAACCTTCAACCCTTGCAAATCAGACCCAAAGTGCTGGAATGGATGGAGGAGGTGTGGTGCTAAGGGTTGTAATGCAAATGGTCCAAGAAAACTAGGGTTTGGAGGGTCAAGTGTAGAGATATAGAGAGAGAGAGAGAGAGAGAGAGAGTTGTTCGCCTTCAAAGTTGTTCAGCCCCTTTGAATGGAAAACAAGCGCTCCAAAATATCTCAAAGTGGCTTCACATATCCTTCATACACGTGTATGGAGGATGGTCCAATTGCCTCACAGCTGGCACAGCTGTGATGCATTCACAGAGGGCAAAAAGCAATAAGCAGGCCGGCCAGTTCAAGTGGCCGGTCGGCCACTCCCCCTGGTCGGCCGGCCTGGGGTCAAAAGGGTCAAGGAGAAATGCTGGCCGACCGCCCCAGAAAGGTGGCCTCCCAGATGAGTCCAACACAGCTGTATGGTGAAAAACCAGAAAATGTGACCCAGGAGAGAGAAAAACCAGCTTTTTAGCAAGGTTCAGAAGGGTCAAGATGAATTACTGGTCAGCCTACCCATATTGGTGGCCTCCCAGATGAGCACAACACAATGATGGTATGAAAAGCCAAAAATTGTGGCTCAAAAGTGAGAAAAATCGGCTTTAGGAGCGAGAAAAAGAGAACTGGTTTTTCAGGGGAAAAGGTGGCCTCCCACCATACTACCACCTCCCTAGTAATGAAAATATGGTCCCTACCAAAAATGGACCAAGACGGATGCAAGACCTCTCCCTCCCTTCGGGAGGAGAAAAGAGAGAAAACAGGACCTGGTTCGCAACCCGAGGCAAAACACAAAAGAGCCCCGAAGTCCGGAGGCAAGGGTCGCAGCCGAGACTTCGCAACCTCAGAAGGAGCACAATATGCAACATCACCAAGCGCTCAGTTGGTGACGTCTGAGTCTTAAGGTCGGTCAAAAATGGGGTGTCTACACATGGCATGAAAACATCTCAAGTAAAGCATGTTAGAGGCCTCAAGACTCAATGCTAGTGAAGGCACTTGCACAATAGCTATGCAATACAAAGCTCAAAAGGGACAAACAGTCCAAAATTGTCCTAAAACAGCCTTAATGAAGTTTTGAAACATGCTTGAAATGGGCTAAAAAGAGCTAGAATGAGAGGCTAAAACAATAGCACATGTTAGGTAATTTAGCACAATTGCACTACAAGCATGCAAGCAAAGCTCGAGTGATCAAACCAGCTCAAAACAGAGTTAAAGCATGCTAAATCAGAGCCAAAAACATGCTGGAGTTGAGCTAACACAAGATAGAATGATAGGCTAAATCATCAAGTGTGCTAGGCTAGTAAAGTAACAACAAGTGACTTAACCAGCCCAAAACAGAGTTATGATAGGTCAAAATAAAGCCAAGAACATGCTTGAACTAAGCCACAAAGAGGTAGAAACACATGCTCACATGTTAGGCCATCAACACATGCTCACATGTTAGGCCATCAACACAAGCAAACAAGACACAAGGAGGGGAGGCCAACCCCTCATATTTTGGACCTCAAAACATGGTTTTTGTTATTGAAAAATCTCTGAGTTTCAGTGGTAAAAAGGCCAAAAAAATTTGTTTTAGAAAGCTTTGAAAGATGGCACAAAAGCTTAACAAGCAAAGAGACAAGAGGGGTGGACCACCCTCAAACTCAAAAGGGGCTTAAACCACTATTTTTAAGACTGAAAAACAGAGTTTTCTTCAGTTCAAAACCAAGCCAAAAACAGTTTGTAAAGCTGGTAAAAACAAGTATCGAAACAAGCTTAATGGGTGAGTCTTATACCTCTTGAAGGGAAGACAACACTTAAGCAACAAAACCAAGCCAAATGACCGTCAAGAGCTCCAAGGAAGCTCCAAGAGAGTTTCAAGCAACCTCATCCCAAAGTTGAACCACTTTCATCAAGGATGAATAAGCTAAAGTTTGATATATGCAAGCCTCCAAGCACAAATGCTCAAGAGAGAGAGGAATCTAGAGAGAGGAGTGTACAGAGAGTGGCTCCCAAACCTTTTGCTGAAATATTCTAACCTTTACCATGAGAGATTTGGCTTCAATATATAGCAATATAAGAGCCTTAGGTCGAAAATATCTCAAGAGAGACAGCTGGAGCAAAAATATCTGCCAAAAACTGCTTTCTGGCATCAATGGCCGGCGCATGTTCATTGTTGGCCGGCACTTGATCATCGTTGGCTGGCATGGAACACTCTTGGATGGCAGGGGGGCCGGCATTGGCCATTCATGGCCGGCACATGGCCAAAAAAACCCATTTATGGTTAGAAACTTCCACCTCTGATTGGACAGAAAAATCTGCTTTTTGGGCCCAACTTCAAATGGACATAACTCCTTCATTTGAACTCATTTGCAGGTCATTTGTTATTCTAAAATGTAGCCCTGGAAGTCTTCTTTCCAATGGTGGCAGCCTCACATCAAAATTCCAATTGTGCAAAAAGTTATTTCTATTTGAGTGAAAACTGCTCAGTTTCGATCCTACCCGGATTCATGCCGAACTTCTTCAACTTGTTTTCTTCTCTCCTCTCCTCTCCTCTTTTCTTCAACCTCAAACCCCTAAACAAGGTGTTTTTGAAAGATTTTTCAAAAGAGTTCATGTCTCCTTCATTCATTTCCACTTTGTCCTTGCTCGGTTTACCGAAAAGCGCAACATTTAACGAAATGCAAGCCTTGAAACATCGTAGGAACTTTTTGAAAAAAATATTTTGACAGAGAGGGTTTTAAGATCTAAAATCTTTTAGTCAAAATAATTTAGGTCCAAAAGGGGTATGAACTTGGGATTTGACTCTCTCATTGCCGAAGAAATAGAACCCTTGCACTGCACAACTTTCACCACCAAGTAAATGATCAGTAGCGCCCAAGTCTTAAGGGCGGTTAAAAATGGAATGTCTACAGTTGCCCCTCATTGACAGAGCTCAGAGTCATGAAATGACGTGAGTGACTGTCAAAGCCCAGATACGACCCATTTTTGACAAGGCCAAAGACTTAGACAAACAAACAAACTGTAAATGTAGAAACAGATAAATAAATGGTTGTGTCTGCAGGTTGCCTACGTATCCCTTTGCAACGAATCAAACCAGCGTAGTTCAAGGGCAGGATGCAAAATGATACACAATATAACAATGCAAACGATATGCAATGCAATGCAATAATATGATCAAACCACGAGTAGTGCAAAACCACACGAATATCATAAAGGGATGGAGATGCAAAATCAACCTACGTTTAAGATAGAAAAGGTGTCGAACCCTCAAACTACAATTCTCTTAGTTGGATAGGTGTATGCACATGTAGAACTATGTGTTTCGTAGAAAGAATACAAGTAATTGGGTGGGATGATATAAGTGAGGAATGATCTGCTGAGGAAAGATAACGATCCTAAATGCTAAATGCAATAAAACAAAGTACAATGCAATGGATGCAATGAATGAAGTGAATAAGGTGCGCGGCCAAAAAACATCTTGCCCAGAAAAGGTATGGACACAACATAGACCATGCCTAACACAGAAAAGGTGCCGACATCCTCAGACCACAATTTTCTTAGTGGAATAGGCGCGTACACATGCAGAGCTATGCTTCAACGAAGGAAATGTATGAGCACATGCCAGACTAAGCTTCACATGGGAAGGATGCAAGCAATTGTAGACCGCCCGAACTCCGCTACGCGTGCGAGGGCGCGAATTGTAGTTCTAGCTACTATAGTTCGGACTCCTATCACGATTCTGAATCTAATCTCATAAAGTGCAATGTAAGACTGATAAATCACCAAAGAGTCCAAATTCGGCAAATCGTTTTGGAAAATCAATTTTAATCAAAAAGCGCCAAACATGGACTGCTTTGCCAGATTTCAGAGTCGCCACCTAAATTTTTTGTTTTGGGGAAATTTAGGAAACCCTGACTTGTGCCTAAGGCCACGTGTCCGTCATCACCAAAGTTGCCTCGGCTCGGGAACTTGGATACGAGAGGGGAAGGTCCTGAAATGAGCACCCCCGCTCACCCGATCAAAGATTGACCTCTACTAACATGATATGTTGTTTTTGAAAGCACATGTGTTCTTATTCCTGTTCATTAGCTAGCTTACTATGTGATGCTAACAGCATACAAGAATAGACTCAATCGCTCGAGTTGGAACAAAATATCTCATGTTCGTTTGTTTGAAAACGATTTGAAAGTGCTACTCGCAAGTAGGCTAAGTCACAGATTCGCCACCCTCAAGTGGCCTTAAAACATGATGATTTGCCACTTCAAGTGGGCTTAAAACTCACATTTTGATGAATTGTTCCAATTCAAGCAATGAAGCCTTCATCCATAGGCATTCATGCAGTTATAGCAGTTAAGCACATAGCCTCATGGCAAACATGCTAAACATGACAACACTTACACGCAGGCAATATGCTAAAGTGTAAACACTCATAGTGTACTCCAAGCCAAAACAGAAGCTAGTTAGTAATCAATGCATGATCCTAGCTATGTTAAAAATGCCTAATGCAACACATGCAAAAATACAACTAAAGTAGGCTCGGCTATTCTAGGATGGCATATAGATATAACACTTGATAACATGCTTTGAAACACGTATTCAAGAAAGTGTATTGAAATACAATGCAGTTTGAATGATGCGCCGAGCCCGGTGCGTGCAATACGAATGAATGATGCACGCATGCAAAGCATAAGTATGCTAATTGAAACATGCCATAAAACTAACCATCAAAAGCTGATAAGTAAAAGAGAGAAAGAAACGGGGTTGGAAGACATGCAGCACACACACGCACACTTATTACAACATTTGCCCTCTCGACGGAGGGTCCAAATAAATCAACTAACTAGCTACGCTAAGCTAATTAATTACAAACCGAATTGAAACTAGTTATACTAAGCTAATTAGAATATTACAAAGATGAAATAAATTAGCTAAATACATTAACTAATTAATTACAAAATCAGCAAATTAACTAGCTAAACAAAGCAGTTAAAATGGCCTCAGTGCGAGAAGTGCACGCATGCTCGATTGACTTCGCTTGGAAATCGACTACTGTGCCTCATGATGCCTCTGTCTGCACTCTTTTGGAACTCTGAAAATTGTGCCAACTTCCAAGATGCTTCTGATCCACCTTAGGAACATGCTGAGGGGTGGTCGGCCAAGAGGAATGGCCATCGGCCAAAGATAATGGTCATCGGCCACTTTTGATAGCCGATCGGCAGACTTGGTGGCCGGTCGGCAGCCTTGATGGCCGGCCTACCACTACTTCCTGCAATTTCTCTTTTTTGCTGCAACAGAGCACAAACAAAGGCATGGCAGTGTATTTGCGAGGTATGTGTGCATAACCACCCTCCCTATCATTCCTCAAGCTCAAGGGAGTGCGGTACTCAACTCTCAGGCCATCAATCACGCATCTCAATGCATGATGGCCAAAGAAGCCAAGTTTGCACAATTCAATGTCAATGAATGAACAAATGACACAATGAGCCTACACCTCTATCATGCTTGATCAAGAGGGTCGGCGACAAAGAAATGAGATGCGTTTCATCACATCAAGTATGAAATGCCCCTCGTTTCTCGTGTTTGGATTAATGTCCAATCCAAACACAATACAAAGGCCACATGCAAACAACATGCAATGCAAGAACATGCAAACAACATGCTATTCTACCAATGATAGAATGACATGCACAAGATTCTACCATGCAAACAATGCATGCAAGACATGTTCGGATGCCAAGAACACCAAAGCTAGTAAAGAGCATCATACAAGAGGCATGCAATACAATGCTCCATGGACTTAAACCACATATGGATAGACCTAAGAGGCTCCAAAACAGTGGCCAACACACCAAAACTTAAGCACAAAAGGGGCAAGAACACATGCTCCAGTCCGGGCGAATCCTTCGGAGCTTCTGCTTAATAGGTCGGGCCTCTGGGTCAAGAGGGATTCGGTGTTGTATAATCTCAGGATGGATTCCAGGCATGTCTTCGTAGGACCACGCGAAAACATCTTTGAAATCTTTTAATAAAGCGACTAAGCGATCGCGCTCCTCCGAAGACAACGTGGACCCGATCTGGACCAGCCGCGGGTCCTTCTCAGTACCAACATTAATTGTGGTGATTTTATCAACCAACGGTTTTACAAACCTCTCATGCTCTTGATCAAGCAAATATTTCAAAATCGGAGGAATTTCTTCCTCGTCGTTTTCATCAAAATTTTGAAAGTCTTGATTAATGCAATAAATTAAAGGCACAGAAAAGTACTCGGAAGCCACAGTCGTACCATTCTCATTAATAACATCCAGTCCGCCTGATTTCTCTATTACAATAGACTCAAAGGAAAAAGAAAAAGATGACCTGGACAAGACAATGGCCTCTGGGTTATCACCCCCAAGAATACTGGACTCAGACTCAGACGAGCTGGAACCTGATTCCGACTCCACCGACTCAATGGAATCAGATTTCGGCTCACTACCTGACCCGATGCTGCTCGATAAAAAGCCCTCCTCCTATTACCAGACGAGGGAGGGTGCGATGGATGCATCGAGAATGTTTGAAGATGGGCACACAGCCGCTTCATTCCCGATCATGGAAACTGAGAAGTTATCCCCCAATCACTCCAGTACGATCTGAGGATCTGTGAGTAGACATGTCAGTGCTACCCCTATCTCAATTTCTGTGCTCTCGAAATCCTCCTCCTTGCACTGCTCAACCTCAGCTGGTGGGTCTGTCTGCTCTTTGGCAACGTCATCCTCGGACAACTGCAAGTCAAAGAAAATCTCAAACCCCGCCAAGCGCTGCCTCTCTGCATTTAGCCATGGCTCCGGAAAGCTACAGAATGGGAAGTCTTCCCCCTCCCGGACAAAGCGTCCATTCAGGGTCCCCTGGATAGGTCGGTGCATTAACTCATAATGCTTTCCAACTTGTTTGGCTCTGGCTCTTCCGGCCATTTCTCTTCCTTTCCTCACCCAATCCTCTTTGGTAGGCAGATAACCTAAGCTAAAGGTATATGGGTTGTGCGGCACTTCGGCTGATGCTTCGATGCCCTTCCGGCCACTCCGCCCTAATCCCATCCCGGGGATGTGCTGAAGCTTGTTCATAAGGTAGACAGATTGTGCACTGACTTTACAACCCGGGCCTCTGCTAGGGTAAATCCTGACAAAAACACATCCTCCGCCCATGCTTAATCTCCAGAACTGGTGTAGAAACCTCTGGCAGTAGATGTATCGAGGAATTCCCAAAAACGATTGCCACCCCCTTCCTGTGGGGGTACTTCAGCATTTGGTGGAGGGTAAAAGAGATGGCTTTCACCTGGTGCAGCCACGGCCGCCCAAGGAATAGATTGAAGGTGGCCAGGACATCCAAGACATGAAGTCAATATCCTGTTGCCCCAGACCAACCTGAGTTCGAATCTGTATAGTCCCTATCACCTCTCGGCTGGTATTATCATAGGCCCGTATCACCTGGGCAGTAGGCACAAAATCTACGGGCTTCAACCCGATAGCATATGTCGTTCTCGATGGACACACGTTGATAGTAAATCCTGTGTCAACAAGGACCACCGGTATCTATTTCTCTCTACACTTGACAAAGATATAGAGTGGTTTGTTATGATCTGAGCCCTCGGGCGACAGTTCCTTGTCAGTGAAAGTCAGGGTCGGGGAAGCTCCTCCCGGGAAAACCAACCCTACCAACTGCTCAGGAGTTGTATCGATTGAAAGTTTAGCCCTGTCCATGGCTGTAAGGATGGCCTGTCTGTGAACCCTTGAGGCCATAAACAATCCCCAGATAGAGATGTTTGCTTGGATTTTCTTAAGCTGTTTCAGTACAGCCTCCTCATCGAGCAGTTTTTCTTTCTGCCTTTCCGCTTCTTTGTCCTTTCCGGACGCCTCTGGTTGATCCAAGTGTGGGGGCTTGAAGTACCGCCCACTTCTGGTCATATGGTTAACCTCCTCAACATACCAGGTGTCATCTGGTTCATTCTATCCCCAATCTTCGTCAATGTGGGCAAGACGTAAGTCGTCATCTTCCCACCACATCCCATCGGCAACCGACAGACAGCTGTCCGGTTCCGTTGCAACTATTTCGGTGCTCATAGCACATTCTGCCCCCCGTAGGGGCTTTGGCCTTCCTTGCCCCCTTAAGATCTTCAATCGTTTCTCGCTCAAGGTGCTTCAATGCAGCCTCATGTTCAGTATCTTCTGTACTCAAGTTGCTCGAATCCCGAGCAAAAGTCTTAACACTGGTGCTCTTCGGCGATGTCTTCTGATTCTCGGCCATTCCGCCATTGTTGATAGCCCAATTTTTGATTGCCCCTATTTTGGCTGAGATTCTTCAACAACATCTGGCTAGTCACTAAGCCACCTCGTATTCTCTGCTCAAACCAGTTAACAATCACGTCCCCTGGATCCTGTTCATTGAAGAACTGCAGATTTGCAACGTCCTCCTCCAACTCTGCTAGGTCATCTAGCCCCTGATTTGGTCCATCTTTCTGAACCACGCTGATCTCTGCCCCAGTTGGCAAATCTACCCTCGGCTTAACCTGATCTGTTGATGTGATATAACCACTTGGGTTGTACGCAAAGCTTACAGACCCCTCAGGCTCTGAATCATCATTCCCATCTGCCCCCAAAGTCATCCCGATTCTGTCTTCGACAGTTACCACCACCGGTTCAAGTTGGGTTTGGGAGATGCTCAACATGCATAAGTCCGTGCTGTCTGGAATGAACACCTCAGGCTTGGGTAGGTGGGAGGGTGTGACATATATGCTTGGGTCATATGGAATGGCCGTTGACTGGATGAAGTTTACCTGCCTAGGGGAAGGGTTTTGATTATGTGGGGGGAGAGGATTGGTGGTGACATTCAGCTTTTGTGGTGGTGCAATTACCTTGTTGTCAATGAGATCCTGGATCTCATGACGCAGCCTGAAGCACTGGTCGGTGTCATGGCTGTGCTATTGATGGAAGGCACAGTATTTAGTCGAGTCATGCTTTGGAGGGAGAGGATTGGGTAGAGGCCGTTGTTCTAACGGTTTTAGATGTCCCTTCTTAAGTAGGACTCCCAGAGCTTTGGAAAAAGGCATATACAGCGGGGTGAAAACCCTCTTGCCTCGGGGTGGATAATTCGGAGTTTGGGGGTTTGAAGTGGAATTACCAGCAAAGGGATTGGCTATTTTTGGGATGGTGGTAGTGACCATGCCCACATCGGAAGTTCTGGCAGCTGCAGCACTACTCGTGGTTGCATTCGAACTGCGAGTAAATGCCCTCTTGGGCTGCTCTCTCTCATGGTCAATCAGACCCTGCTTCATAGCATCCTCAATCTATACCCCAATCTCGTGCAAATCCGCAAAGGTGGGAAGGGGTAAGACGATCATTTTTTGCATCATCTTAGGTTGGAGGTTGCACACAACCATCCGTATCTGATCCTTGTCGACCAGCCTGATGGTCATCATAGAAGCTTTGGCCCTCCAACGGGTTACAAAGTCAGAGGAGCCCTTTTTCGGCTCCTGTCTGGTTGTCTCAAGATCACGAGTTATGATCTCGATCTGCGTGTTGTAGGAGTATTGAGCTATAAAGGCCTTAGCCATCTCCTCCCAGCTTCTCTTAACAGAGTCCTCCAGTTTTGAGAACCAAATAGTCGCAACACCCGACAGGGTCCGGCCAAAGAGAGAAAGCTTTTGTAATCTGGAGAGGCCCATTGGCCGTAGGATATCTAAGAACAACCGCAGGTGCACCATGGGATCCCTAGAACCGTCAAAACGGTCTATACGCGGCATCTTGAACCGGCCTAGCAAAGTCACTGCCGAATTAGTGTATCCATCCTCTATGTTCGGAATGGAATTAACGCCTTGAGCTTTTTTGAGCAACTTTTCTAACTTGCTCACTTTCAGCGCTGTTGGATCCACCTCAAACTCAAACGGTGTGTCCTCTTGATTAGTCAGTGCTTTGGACAGCTGAGGTAGGATTGGGGGTGGAACTAGCCCCGTTGGGACGTCCGTATTTTCCTGGACGTTTGCAGTCTCCCCGAGTGTTGGAACTCTAGGTGGGGGTGGATGCGAAGTAGATGCTCCGGCTTGCTGCGGTTGTTACTGTTGCTGAAGCCTGGCAATCATTTAGGTTTGTTGAGCTACAACCTCTGCCTGACGCGCAACAAACTCTGCTTGGCAGGTAGCATCCCGCTGCGTGGCTTGCATAGTCTCTTGGAGCTGTTGCATCATGTCCTCCATGCTTGCCATAGGGCACTGATCTAACTGAACAGGTATATCTCTCTTTGCAGTAGAAACGGAAACTTCAGCCCGACTACTCACAGGCGGGGTAGATAAGGACCACTGATCTGGTAACCGCTGTACTGATGAACTGCGCTTAACTGACCTCTGTCTAGTAACCGGGGGTAATGAAAGGAACACTGATTGTCCGTCTATCATATCCTCGGATCGATGAAGTCTTCGACCTCTGATCCAAAGTGCTTGGGGAATATCTGCCTGGTCGGAAGCAATGTGTAATACCCCTGTTCCGTAATATGCTAATTGGTCCTTAAATTGAATGTGATTATGTGTTTACCATGATTTTATGTGCCATTATGTGAATATAGGTGATTTTGAAAGTTTTATCTGTTTACCGTAGGAATATCTGTTTGAATAATCAGCTTTGGAAATTAAATTGGAGGCCTTACCGGCCACAGAACCCGAAATTGATTTCGGATTTGTGATTGGCATAATTTTTGGAGCCTACGGTGAAATTTAATTGAAAATTGATTCTGGTCAATTTAAACTGATTAGAATGATAAATTAAGTACCCCAATATTTTATATTATTATATTGACTTAGTGGGGCTTGTTGTATATGAGCACTACTCAATTAAACTCCCTCTCTAATTCTCACTTGGCTGATATACACTCTAAGGAGAGGAGAGGGCCGGCCATTAGAGAGAGAGAAGAGAGAGAAATCTGTGTTTGATCTTGAGGGCTTGGAATCTTGAAGTCCAACTCAAATTGGACCATAGATTGAAGAATTGGACTTCTAGGTAAGCCATTGACTCTTGAAATTATGAATTGAACTTGTAATCAGGTGAGTTCAAGAGTTGTTTGTGATCAAGAGCTTGTAATAAGTTGATTTTTGTTGAGTTTGAAGTCTTAGAACTCATGCATGTAAGAAATTACTTTGAATTTGCATGTTTGAGCTTGAAACACATGATTTATGTAGAGTTTTGGTTAAAGCTCATGTTGTAACCACCATTTGTACCATCTAAGTTGAGAATGATGAGCATCTCCCACATGCATGTACAAATCATGGGAGTATAAGTCTTGAATGTTTGAATTTGAGTATGTTGTAGATGGGTTTGAGATATTTTGGGACATGCATGTAGATAAATCATGAAATTGAGCTTCCTGATGTTGTAATCTTGTATTAGTAGCATGTTAGCATGTGTAAATGTGTAATTTGAGCCATTGCATGCAAGTATTGTAGCTGGAAAACCGATTTGGAGCTCAAGAACACACTCTGGGAAACCCAGGATTTCGATGTCCGCTCGAGCGGGGTAATGGCCGCTCGAGCGGGAAAATCGTGCTCCCAGCACTTTTGCAGAGTTGGATGTCCACTCGAGCGGGATACCTCACGCTCAAGCGTGGAGTTTTGTAGACGGGCCTTCAGTTCGAGCGCTCTATTCCACGCTCGAGTGCATTTTTCATGCAACCAGTACTTTTGCAGGCCTTAAGGGTCCGCTCGAGCGGGTAAGTACACGCTCGAGCGGGGACCCTAATTTCTGGAATTTTGCTCATGCGTTCTGTGTTTCGTTTTCCGTTCTCTTTCACTTGTAATCACTCTTAGGCATGTGTTAAGCATTATAAATGAGTTAATGAGATAAGAATAAAGCCTAAAGAGGAATATGTGAATTGAGGAACGGATTGAATTGTTAATGACCATTTTGTGTGCAGGGAATGTGTAGGGTCAAGCTCCAGGGCGAATCCATAAGCCGATCACTGTGAGTAATATAAATATTCGAAAGCTTGTCAATGTCCCTTAAACTTTATGAGTTGTTAATTGGGATTGTGGACAAAAGTCTGACAGGAATGAATGGATGGACCAAAGGTCGTTTTGATATAAATGAATGGACCAAAGGTCGTCCTGATGTGAATGAATGGACCGAAGGTCATTTTGATATAAATGAATGGACCAAAGGTCGTCCTGATGTAAATGAATGGACCAAAGGTCATTTTGACACATGTGAGTGGGCCGAAGGCCGTTTTGACATGAATGAGTAGGCCAAAGGCCGTTTTGACATGAAGGAGTAGGCCGAAGGTCGTTTTGACATGAACGAGTAGGCCGAAGGTCGTTTTGACATGAACGAGTAGGCCGAAGGTCGTTTTGACATGAACGAGTAGGCCGAAGGTCGTTTTGACATAAATGAATGGGCCGAAGGCCGTTTCGACATAAGTGAATGGGCCGAAGGCCGTTTTGCCGTGAATAGGAGTATGAGTTGGGCCCAAGGCCGTTTGGAACATGTTGTTCTACATTGTTATGTAATTTCTGCATTTGATATTATTCACTGGGCTATCGCTCACGCTCATTCATGTGTTTGTAGGTGAGCCAAGGGAAGTCCAAACCTAGCCCCAGTGAAGTCCGCTAGGAAAAATCTGAGTTTTGAGGAAGTCAGCCTTGCGTCTCACTCTTGAGACCTGCCCTTGCCTTTTTGCTATGTAATTATGTTTTGTCTTGCTGGCAAGGACTTTATGTATATCTGTAAATAGTCTGTCATAGGTTGACTCGTTTTGGTTGATCCTGTCTGTAATGGATTTTGTGAAACTGTACTTTTGATGTGGGTTATTAACGTATCTGAGTATGGTTTGTTTGATGTGCATATAAGCACGGCTCAATGGACAAAGTTTTTATTTATTGCTTCCGTTTGGCCCCTTTACTCTGACAGGTTATGTCTGTTTTGGTTTGAGGCCGTAGGTAATCTCAGGATTACTGGCCGGTTATGTCCTTAACCCATAGGGGCGGGTTCGGGTCGTGACAGAGTGGTATCAGAGCACGAGTTAATAACTCACACACTTGTCCAAATAGAGCAATAAGCGTCTAGATAAGATCTAGGATGCATTCATGTGATAAATACGAGTTTGGAAGCGTTGGTTATATGCTTAAATGTTTTGTTAGGAATAATTATATGTGTAAGTTGTGAACTACTTGCATTGCAAATTATCTGGAAATACGTGCTCCTTAGTGTATGCGTACTTGTGTACCTTTTGTATGAAATATAATGCAAGTTTAATCAGATGGTGAGGACCAGAGGTGATGAGTTAGAGGAATCTTCTACTGCCAGACTAGACAGAATGGAAAAACTGATCCAAGAAATGGCAGAAGCTTTGAGACAGCAACAGGAGTGGCAACAACAGTGGCAGCAACCACACTCGCCACCTCCACCTCCGGTACCACCCGTGCCAGATGATCAAAATGATGACCGGATAATAGCTCTCACCAAGGAATTCAAGAAAATGAAACCACCACAGTTCCATGGCGGACTAGACCCTTTGAAAGCTGAGGCTTGGGTTCTTGGGATCGAAAAACTGTTTGAGGTGTTTCCGTGCTCGGATACACAGAAAGTGCTTCTAGCCACCTTTATGCTAGAAGATGAAGCGAGAAGATGGTGGATGTTGATGAGGGAAAACCACAGAGATGTGGATTGGGCGAAATTTTTGGAAATCTTCTATGACAAGTACTTCCCGCAGTGCGTCCGGGACAGGAAAGTGGCAGAGTTCATGGAACTCAAGCAAGACAGCATGACTGTAGCTGAGTATGAGGCCAAATTTACTGAATTGGCCAGGTTTGCACCACACGTAATTGATACTGATTATAAGAAGGCAAGGCATTTTGAAGGAGGGCTCCGAAGTGACATCCTAGAGCAGGTGAATGTCCTGAAGTTGGAGACCTACATCGGGGTGCTTGACCGGGCCATCATATCAGAGGCTAACATAGCTAGACAAGCTAAGCCAACAACAGAATGGAAAGGCAACAAAAGACAAGGCTTCTTTCCGAAGAAGAAATTTTTGAAAAAGCAAAATACGGGCTCCTCCACTACTTCAAGTTCTTCCCGAGACACAGCTCCCATGTGCAACATTTGTAGCAAAAGGCACCGTGGAGTCTGTTACCGTGCATCGGGAGCCTGTTTCAAGTGTGGAAAACAAGGGCACATAGCCCGAGAGTACAATCAGAATGGTGGGAAACTGGCAGCTAGTTCAACTGCATCGGTTCCAAAGCTGGGAAATGCTGTGAGATCCGCTATTACCGGGGACACAGTGAGACAGGGGAGAGTTTTTGCGCTTGTTCCGGGTGACACATGGAACGCCAATGCCGTTGTCTCAGGTACTATCTCAATATGTAATCAAGATGCTTTTGTGTTAATTGATTCTGGATCAACGCACTCATTTGTGACATATGCATTTGCATCTAGACTGAAAAGACCCCTAGAACTGTTGCCATATTTGTTGTGTGTGTCTGCTCCATCGGGGGAATCTGTGTTATGTGACTATATATATCGGTTTTGTGACATGCATATTGAGGATGCTACCCTATATGTAGATTTGTTGCCCTTAAACTTTAGACACTTCGATGTAATTTTGGGCATGGATTGGTTGACCAAATATTGTGCCACTATAGATTGTGTGACAAAGAGGGTTGTGTTTAAACCACCAGAACAGAAAGAAATTGTGTTTGTGGGAAACGGGGTAGTGCCTCCACCATATTTGATATCTGCAATGAAAGCATGTAAATTGATCAGGAAGGGGTGCCAGGGTTATTTGTGTTATGTATTGACTGAACAATCAGTGAATGTTGAATTGAATGATATTCCCATTGTTAGAGAGTTCCCAGATGTGTTTCCAAATGAATTACTAGGGGAATTGGTAGACAGGGAGATAGAGTTTACTATTGAGACCGTGCCAGGCACCCAGCCTATTTCTAAAACTCCCTACAGAATGGCTACTGCCGAAATGAAAGAATTGAAGGAACAGCTGCAAGACCTTCTTGATAAAGGGTTTATCCGGCCTAGCACTTCGCCTTGGGGTGAACCAGTGTTATTTGTAAAGAAGAAGGATGGTACTTTGTGCCTGTATATTGATTACCGGGAATTGAACAAGGTAACGATAAAGAATAAATATCCCTTACCCCGTATTGATGACTTATTTGACCAGTTGCAGGGATCACAGGTGTTTTCTAAGATTGATTTGAGATCCGGGATCATCAGCTGAAGGTTAAGGCAGAAGATGTTGAGAAAACCGCATTCAGAACGAGGTATGGTCATTTTGAGTTTCTGGTTATGCCATTTGGAGTGACTAATGCTCCGGCAGCATTTATGGACTTAATGAATAGAATTTTTAAAACCTACCTTGATGAGTTTGTTGTTGTCTTCATCGATGATATTTTGATATACTCTAAAGATAGACTTGAACACGAACATCATTTGAGGACTGTTTTACAAATACTTCGGGAAAGGAAACTATTTGCTAAGTTAAAGAAATGTGAGTTTTGGTTGGATGAGGTTATTTTCTTAGGGCACGTGATCAACAAGGAAGGAATCTCAGTGGACCTGCAGAAAATAGAAGCAATTGTGAATTGGCCTACACCAACTAATGTGACAGAAGTTCGCAGTTTCATGGGCTTAGCTGGGTACTACAGAAGGTTTGTAAAAGACTTTTTGAAATTAGCTGTGCCTCTTACCCAATTGACACGTAAGGGACAACCATTTGAGTGGAATAGTGAAAGAGAATCAGCCTTTCATGAATTGAAGACAAGATTGACCACTGCACCAATTCTGACACTACCTTCAGGTACGGAAAATTTCGTGATTTTCAGTGACGCATCTTATAAGGGTTTGGGTTGTGTGTTAATGCAGAACGGAAAGGTTATTGCTTACGCCTCCTGACAGTTGAGGCCACATGAGAAGAACTATCCAACACATGACTTAGAATTGGCCGCAGTTGTTTTTGCCTTGAAAATCTGGCGGCATTATTTGTATGGGGCAAAGTGTGAAGTCTACACAGATCATAAGAGCCTAAAGTACTTCTTCACGCAAAAAGAGTTGAATATGCGTCAGAGAAGATGGCTAGAACTGATAAAAGATTACGACCTAGAAATTCAGTATCACCCCGGGAAAGCTAATACAGTGGCTGATGCCTTGAGCAGAAAATCAACAGGGAGTATGGCTTGTTTGCTTACTGAACAAAGGGAGATTTTGCAAGACTTTGAGAAGTCTGAAATTGAAGTGGTGGTATGTGAACCGGGCGGATTGATAGCCGCCATTACAGCCGAACCGGCAATTGTTGATGAAATCAAGCAGAAACAGAAAGAAGATGAGTTCCTCCGAAAGGTAATTGATGAATTTGAAGTCAGCCCAAAAGCAGAGTTCAGTGTCGAGAATGGAATGTTGAAATTTCGAAACCGAATATGTGTTCCAGATATTTCGGAGCTAAGGAAGAGGGTTTTAGATGAAGCCCACAGATCCGTATTTGCTATGCATCCGGGTAACAATAAAATGTATCGGGATTTGAAACAAACCTATTGGTGGCCCAAAATGAAGAAAGAGATTGCAGAATATGTGTCCAAGTGCCTCCAGTGTCAGCAAGTTAAGGCTGAACATCAGAAACCAGGCGGTCTACTTCAACCTTTCCGTATTCCTGAGTGGAAGTGGGAACATGTGACTATGGATTTTGTTGTTGGCCTACCTCGGACATCTCGAGGTATGGATTCTGTTTGGGTTATAGTTGATAGACTGACTAAATCTGCACATTTTCTGCCTGTCAAAACTGCATTTACTGCTTATAGATTGGCTACTATTTATGTTGATGAAATTGTCCGTTTACACGGGGTTCCGGTGTCCATTGTGTCAGATAGGGATCCGAAATTTGTATCTAGATTGTGGAAAAGTTTGCAGGAAGCTATGGGAACAGAACTAAGGTTCAGTACTGCATTCCACCCACAAACAGATGGCCAGTCAGAACGAACGATACAAACTTTAGAAGATATGCTTCGCATGTGTGCTTTGGATTTCCAGGGGAGTTGGGAAGATTACTTGCCGCTTGTCAAATTTGCTTATAATAATAGCTTCCACTCCAGCATTGGTATGGCACCATACGAGGCTTTGTATGGTAGGAGGTGTAGATCACCTATTTGTTGGACAGAGGTCGGAGACAGAGCTTTGCTTGGGCCTGAAATTGTACAAGACACCTCTGAAAAGATCAAAACTATTCGGCAAAGGCTCAAAACAGCTCAACACCGACAGAAGAATTATGCAGACATTCGGAGAAGACCTCTTGAATATGAGGTTGGCGACCATGTGTTCATCCGTGTTTCTCCGATGAAAGGCCAAGTCAGGTTTGGGAAAAAGGCCAAGTTGTCGCCTCATTACATTGGGCCGTTTCAAATTTTGGAGAGACTCGGTCCAGTTGCTTATAGAGTTGCTTTGCCACCGGGATTCGAGCAAATCCATAACGTATTTCATGTGTCGATGCTGAGGGGTTACCTCCGAGATCCGTTGCATGTGATTGATTATCACCGGGTTGCTATTGATGAAAATATGGAATATGCTGAATGGCCGGAAAGAATTGTTGACCGACAAGTGAAAGAATTGAGAAACAGATCCATTCCAATGGTGAAAGTGGAATGGAAGGAACACTATGGGACAGATGCTACATGGGAAAAAGAGGAGGAAATGCATCTACGCTATCCACATTTGTTTCCCAACGAAGGTAAATTAAGTTTGGAGGACCAAACTTCCTAAAGGGGGGAAGACTGTAATACCCCTGTTCCGTAATATGCTAATTGGTCCTTAAATTGAGTGTGATTATGTGTTTACCATGATTTTATGTGCCATTATGTTAATATAGGTGATTTTGAAAGTTTTATCTGTTCACCGTAGGAATATCTGCTTGAATAATCAGCTTTGGAAATTAAATTGGAAGCCTTACCGGCCACAGAACCCGAAATTGATTTCGGATTTGTGATTGGCATAATTTTTGGAGCCTACGGTGATAATTGAAAATTGATTCTGGTCAATTTAAACTGATTAGAATGATAAATTAAGTACCCCATTATTTTATATTATTATATTGACTTAGTGGGGCTTGTTGTATATGAGCACTACTCAATTGAACTCCCTCTCTAATTCTCACTTGGCTGATATACACTCTAAGGAGAGGAGAGGGCCAGCCATTAGAGAGAGAGAAGAGAGAGAAATCTGTGTTTGATCTTGAGGGCTTGGAATCTTGAAGTCCAACTCAAATTGGACCATAGATTGAAGAATTGGACTTCTAGGTAAGCCATTGACTGTTGAAATTATGAATTGAACTTGTAATCAGGTGAGTTCAAGAGTTGTTTGTGATCAAGAGCTTGTAATAAGTTGATTTTTGTTGAGTTTGAAGTCTTAGAACTCATGCATGTAAGAAATTACTTTGAATTTGCATGTTTGAGCTT
Source organism: Camellia sinensis (assembly GCF_055761805.1). Lineage (NCBI taxonomy): Eukaryota > Viridiplantae > Streptophyta > Magnoliopsida > Ericales > Theaceae > Camellia > Camellia sinensis. The sequence continues at coordinate 199,273,980 of NC_138964.1, read as the reverse complement.
GAAACACATGATTCATGTAGAGTTTTGGTTAAAGCTTATGTTGTAACCACCATTTGTACCATCTAAGTTGAGAATGATGAGCATCTCCCACATGCATGTACAAATCATGGGAGTATAAGTCTTGAATGTTTGAATTTGAGTATGTTGTAGATGGGTTTGAGATATTTTGGGACATGCATGTAGATAAGTCATGAAATTGAGCTTCCTGATGTTGTAATCTTGTATTAGTAGCATGTTAGCATGTGTAAATGTGTAATTTGAGCCATTGCATGCAAGTATTGTAGCTGGAAAACCGATTTGGAGCTCAAGAACACAATCTGGGAAACCCAGGATTTCGATGTCCGCTCGAGCGGGGTAATGGCCGCTCGAGCGGGAAAATCGTGCTCCCAGCACTTTTGTAGAGTTGGATGTCCGCTCGAGCGGGATACCTCACGCTCGAGCGTGGAGTTTTGTAGACGGGCCTTCAGCTCGAGCGCTCTATTCCACGCTCGAGCGCATTTTTCATGCAACCAGTACTTTTGCAGGCCTTAAGGGTCCGCTCGAGCGGGGACCCTAATTTCTGGAATTTTGCTCATGCGTTCTGTGTTTCGTTTTCCGTTATCTTTCACTTGTAATCACTCTTAGGCGTGTGTTAAGCATTATAAATGAGTTAATGAGATAAGAATAAAGCCTAAAGAGGAATATGTGAATTAAGGAACGGATTGAATTGTTAATGACCATTTTGTGTGCATGGAATGTGTAGGGTCAAGCTCCAGGGCGAATCCACAAGCCGATCACTGTGAGTAATATAAATATTCGAAAGCTTGTCAATGTCCAATTGTTTATTCCCTTAAACTTTATGAGTTGTTAATTGGGATTGTGGACAAAAGTCTGACAGGAATGAATGGATGGACCAAAGGTCGTTTTGATATAAATGAATGGACCAAAGGTCGTCTTGATGTGAATGAATGGACCGAAGGTCATTTTGATATAAATGAATGGACCAAAGGTCGTCCTGATGTAAATGAATGGACCAAAGGTCGTTTTGACACATGTGAGTGGGCCGAAGGCCGTTTTGACATGAATGAGTAGGCCAAAGGCCGTTTTGACATGAAGGAGTAGGCCGAAGGTCGTTTTGACATGAACGAGTAGGCCGAAGGTCGTTTTGACATGAACGAGTAGGCCGAAGGTCGTTTTGACATAAATGAATGGGCCGAAGGCCGTTTCGACATAAGTGAATGGGCCGAAGGCCGTTTTGCCATGAATAGGAGTATGAGTTGGGCCCAAGGCCGTTTGGAACATGTTGTTCTACATTGTTATGTAATTTCTGCATTTGATATTATTCACTGGGCTATCGCTCACGCTCATTCATGTGTTTGTAGGTGAGCCAAGGGAAGTCCAAACCCAGCCCCAGTGAAGTCCGCTAGGAAAAATCCGAGTTTTGAGGAAGTCAGCCTTGCGTCTCACTCTTGAGACCTACCCTTGCCTTTTTGCTATGTAATTATGTTTTGTCTTGCCGGCAAGGACTTTATGTATATCTGTAAATAGTCTGTCATAGGTTGACTCGTTTTGGTTGATCCTGTCTGTAATGGATTTTGTGAAACTGTACTTTTGATGTGGGTTATTAACGTATCTGAGTATGGTTTGTTTGATGTGCATGTAAGCACGGCTCAATGGACAAAGTTTTTATTTATTGCTTCCGTTTGGCCCCTTTACTCTGACAGGTTATGTCTGTTTTGGTCTGAGGCCGTAGGTAATCTCAGGATTACTGGCCGGTTATGTCCTTAACCCATAAAGCATAATAAGGAAACAATAAGCAGAAAAATGGATAGCACTTCGACTTAAATTAAGACAACACACAGTTGGCATTTGTAAGCTGAACACACTGTTCTCAATACTAATCACTGTTCCCAAATCACTGCCCCAAATCTGATACCCTCAGGTAAAACTGATTCTCTCAAATACTGATGCCCGCAAGCCTGATACCCAGACTTGCAAACTGATACATACAACCTGTAGAGACACACTCTGACAACACGTATCAAGTAAGTAAGAGCCGAAACACCCCTATGGAGGGGTAGGGTTACCCTGTCCTATCTTGTCAGGAGCTAGGGTTTCACTACGCACGCAGTAGTTTCAAACAACCTACAATCGGGTAAGCAACCTGTCCTAGTTTGGAATGGTCACTATGGATTCCTATATGCACTAGGTCGAATAGTCAAAAAGGGTGCCTCGATAAAAACTGAGGTTTGTGTTTCCATCGTGGCAGAGCATGCAACCGGTCAGCCTTATGGCACGTTTTTCCAAGCAAGCCTCCGGCAAACTGTTCAGGAATAGCAGACGGCAAACACGGTGTCCTAGGCACACCAATGCAAATGCAGTGCAAAGAAACACATAAGTGTAAACAAAACAACATATCATGATGTTCGAGTCAAGTTCTCTAAATCCCTTGCAGAGTCACCAGAAACTGTAGACCGCTCGAACTCGCTCCGCGCGCCCCCCTTTCGGAGAGGGCGCGAATTGTAGTTCTAGCTACTACAGTTCGGACTCCGATCACGGTTCTGAATCTAATCTCACAAAGTGCAATGTAAGACTGATAAATCACCAAAGAGTCCAAATCCTGCAAATCGTTTTGGAAAATCAATTTTAATCAAAAAGCACCAAACATGGACTGCTTTGCCAGATTTTAGAGTCGCCACCTAAATGTTTTGTTTTGGGGAAATTTAGGAAACCCTGACTCGGGCCTAAGGCCACGTGTCCGTCATCACCAAAGTTGCCTCTGCTCGGGAACTTGGGTACGAGAGGGGAAGGTCCTGAAACGAGAACCCCTGCTCACCCGATCAAAGATCGGACTCTACTAACATGATATATTTTTTTTAAAGCACATGTGTTCTTATTCCGGTTCATTAGCTAGCTTACTATGTGATGCTAACAGCATACAAGTATAGACTCAATCGCTCGAGTTGGAACAAAATATCTCATGTTCGTTTGTTTGAAAATGGTTTGAAAATGCTACTCGCAAGTAGGCAAAGTCGCGGATTTGCCACCCTCAAGTGGGCTTAAAACATGATGATTTGCCACTTCAAGTGGGCTTAAAACTTACATTTTGATGAATTGTTCCAATTCAAGCAATGAAGCCTTCATCCACAGGCATTCATGCAGTTATAGCAGTTAAGCACATAGCCTCATGGCAAACATGCTAAACATGGCAACACTTGCACGCATGCAATATGCTAAAGCGTAAACACTCACAGTGTACTCTGAGCCAAAACAGAAGCTAGTTAGTAATCAATGCATGATCCTAGCTATGTTAACAATGCCTAATGGAACACATGCAAAAATGCAACAAAAGTAGGCTCTGCTATTCTAGGATGGCATATAGATACAACACTTGATAACATGCTTTGAAACACGAATTCAAGAAAGTGTATTGAAATACAATGCAGTTTGAATGATGCGCCGAGCCCGGTGCATGCAATATGAATGAATGATGCACGCATGCAAAGCATAAGTATGCTAATTAAAACATGCCCTAAAACTAACCATCAAAAGTTGATAAGTAAAGGGGAGAAAGAAATGGGGTTGGAAGACATGCATCACACAAACGCACACTTATTGCAACATTTGCCCTCTCGACGAAGGGTCCGAATAAATCAACTAACTAGCTACGCTAAGCTAATTAATTACAAACTGAATTGAAACTAGTTATACTAAGCTAATTAGAATATTACAAAGATGAAATAAATTAGCTAAATACATTAACTAATTAATTACAAAATCAGCAAATTAACTAGCTAATCAAAGCAGTTAAAATGGCCTCGGGGCGAGAAGTGCATGCATGCTCGATCGGCTTCGCTTGGAAATCCACTACCGTGCCTCATGATGCCTCTGTTTGCACTCTTTTGGACCTCTGAAAATTGTGCCAACTTCCAAGATGCTTCTGATCCACCTTAAGAACATGCTGAGGGGTGGTCGGCCAAGAGGAATGGCCATCGGCCAAAGATAATGGTCATCGGCCACTTTTGATAGCCGATCGGCAGACTTGGTGGCCGGTCGGCTGCCTTGATGGCCGGTCGACCACTGTTTCCTGCAATTTCTCCTTTTTGCTGCAACAGAGCACAAACAGAGGCATGGCAGTGTATTTGTAAGGTATGTGTGCACAACCACCCTCCCTATCATTCCTCAAGCTCAAGGGAGTGCGGTACTCGACTCTCGGGCCATCAATCACGCATCTCAATACATGATTGCCAAAGAAGCCAAGTTTGCATAATTCAATGTCAATGAATGCACAAATGACATAATGAGCCTACACCTCTATCATGCTTGATCAAGAGGGTTGGCGACAAAGAAATGAGGCGCGTTTCATCACATCAAGTATGAAACACTCCTCGTTTCTCGTGTTTGGATTAATATCCAATCCAAACACAATGCAAAGGCCACATGCAAACAACATGCTATTCTACCAATGCTAGAATGACATGCACAAGATTCTACCATGCAAACAATGCATGCGAGACATGTTCGGAGGCCAAGAACACCAAAGCTAGTAAAGAGCATCATAGAAGAGGCATGCAATACATTGCTCCGTGGACTTAAACCACATATGGACAGACCTAAGAGGCTCCAAAATAGTGGCCAACACACCAAAACTTAAGCACAAAAGGGGCAAGAACACATGCTCGTGTGATGGCCCATCCACTAGGCATAAGGGTCAACTTTCAAACACAATGAAGAAGTGACGAGTATGAGAGCATGGCATAGGTACAAGCACTGAAATCATGTGAGAAATGATGACATATCATGCAAGCAACACAAGCATGGCATGCTAGGGCCCTTAAACATTAAAGCTAATGAAGTACACATCACTAAGGCTATACAATGCAATGCTCAATGGACTAAACCAACCCTAAACAGTCCTCATGCATGCCAAAATAATAGCCAAAATGCTCTGAAATGCTAGCATTGAAAGCAATAAAATGCATGCTCATGCATTGGCCCATGAACTAGGCACAAAGGTGTAACTCTTAAGAGCACTTAAAGAGTGAAGAACATGGAAGTGCGACAACACTATATGCTCTGAAATATCATTCCAAATGATGTCAAAACATGCACATATGACAAATGAGGCATGCTAGGAGGCTCAAAGCTTTTAAGGCTAGCAACGGTACTTGCACCATAGCTATATCAAGCAAGCCCCAAAGGGCTAAGGTGACTCAAAACAGTCTCAAAGGCAGGTCAAAACAAGGCCAAAACATGCATGGACTAGAGCTAACACATGTTAGAATTAAAGGCATGAAACATGGAGCATACTAGGCCAACAAAGAGGATTACACTACACCTACCAAAACCAAGCATGAGATGACTTCACCAACTAAAATTAGAGTTAAGGCATGTTAAATAATGACCAGAAACATGCTAGAATGGAACCAACACATGCTAGAAAGATGAGCCAAAACCTTAAGCATACAAGGCTAGTTTGCAAGGACTACACTACAAGTGTAAAGAGCATGCATGAGGTAACCAAACCAAGCCAAAACAAAGCTATATCATGGAAAAACAAGGCCAAAGACATGCTAAAATGGAGCCACAAGGAGGTAGAAAAACATGCTAACTTGGTGAGCCATCAACACAAGCACACAAGATACAAAAGAGGGGGGGACCACCCCCACCTATTTGGAGCCTCAAAACACACTTTCCACTATTGAAATTCCTCTAGAATTCAGTGGTGAAGAGGCCAAACAAAGGTGATCCAAAGGCCTAAAAGAGATGGCACAAAACAAAGCCAAACAAGGCACAAAAGGGGGTAGACCACCCCCAACACCAAAGAAGCCTAAACAAACACTTTAAGCACTTAAAATCAGAACTTTTTTCAGTTTAAAGTTAGGCCTAAAACATCATGCAAATAGGGCCAAATAAGCTATGAAAACAAAGCTTTAAAGAGGTAAGAGACTCACCCTTGAAGAACCACTTCAAGACAGCAACTTCTGAGGAAAAAACCAAACCAAAACCACTCAAATGCAACCTCCAAGAACCTTAGCTCAAGAGTGAAGGTGTTTCACTAGGTGCTTTAGTGCAAAAGTGTGAAAAAAAAACCACTTTCAAGCACAAACAAGTGCAAATAAAGAGAGAAAGGGAGAAATATATAAAGAGAGAGATATCTTGTCTGTAATCCAAATTTTTAGAACCTCTGGAAAGGGAGAGGGACCTCCTCTCTTATAGAAATCGTAGTCTCAAGCTTGTTCAACAAGCTAGAGGCTTGGTTCAGGGGCGTGTTCGACGCAACATGTAATAAGTTCCAAACACACTAAAATCGTGTGAGGAAAGGAACACTCTAACCACGCTGAAATCGTGAGAAGAGGTCCAAAAACAACAATCAGGGGCGCGCTCGATGCAACCTAAGATAAATTCTAAACACGCTAAAATCGTGTGAGGAAAGGAACACTCTAACCATGCTAAAATCGTGAGAAGAGGTCCGAAAACAACCGCTCAGGGGTGCGCTCGACACAACCTAAGACAAATTCCAAACACGCTGAAATCGTGTGAGGAAAGGAACACTCTAACCACGCTGAAATCGTGAGAAGGGATTCGAAAACAATCGCTTAGGGGCGCGCTCGACGCAACCTGAGAAAAACCCCGGGGGACAACGATCCTAAACGCTACTCAGTGTAAAAGGATAAATCAAACAAGCTAACACAAGATGCAAATAAATGCAATAAGTGCGATCATATGATACATGTTACAAGCAATGCAGTGCATGATGCTTAGGGAATACAATAAATAAACAAAGTGGTGCTTTAGCAAGCACCTTATGGGGCGAGTGGCGATGAATCGCTCTACTCTGACGGGGATCTCCCCTTGTGTTCTTCGAACTATTACCTTGTGTTCTTCGAGCTCTTACTTTCAACTCACAGCACAAAGGTTCTGAAATGATGACAAGAGGTAACCTCTGTATGTAGAAGCCATGAATGCCGCTTTTCTTCTCGATCATATTCACAACTTTCCCTATTCTCCAACGGGGTGGCAGACTAGATTGGTTCAGTATCCAAAATTGAAGCGCATACCCGCGACCTCAACCTATGGGGCTGCCATACAGATTTCAAGCCGAGGATATACCCCTAGGTAATTAAACCAGATTTAGTCTCAGAAATCCCGAACCTTTGCGTTCTAGGCATCGCCATTCGAACTCTAGTTTCCACCGTCACAGTTGATCTCCTAGGAACTCATTGCAAACACAGCCAAGATGCCTCTGGCAGGGATTGGTACTTAGGGAGAACACTTCTGATCACCATTCTGGCTTGAAGCAGACTTGATCTTGAGCTTGAGGTAGAGGCACACTCATACTTCGGAGCATTGACAAGGCCTGAGGAGGTACATCCGGGTGCAATCTCAAAACTTTCTAAAGTTGAAACACACTCAGATGTTTCGATTTTCCCTACTTTCTTTTTCTTTGTAGTCTGGAACACATATAGCTTCAGATAGGTCCTTGTTCTATTGTTCTCACATGACCTGGGTTGAACCCTGCGATTTTATGAAAGAACAAATTCTGTTTTGCACAAATGTGGAGAACGACACGGCACTCTGAGCACAAAACAATTCATTTTTTAAATTGAAATTGAGAAATGAGTTCTTAACTGGGTATTGAGCCTACGACTGACCCAAGTCAAAACGACTTAACAAAGGAAAAACGAAGGTAAAACAACCTAAACACAAACACACTAAACGACTCAAAACAAGAATCGAAACAAACAAAAACAACACACACAGCACTCGGATGGGTTACGAAGGCAAGAGACCTCTCAGTTCACGAGGAGCTTGTTTCTCCGGGTAATGTTTCCCACCCTTTCTCATTTGTGATCCTCACATTACTATGGCACTCAATCTCTTTTTCTCTTAAAAGCCCTTTTTTCACTTTTTCTCTCAGCGCACATCTCTATATTCTTCAATCTCTCTTATTTTTTATCCCTCCCCTGGGTGGTTGATGGATAAATAGGAAGTTGTGGGCTCTTGCCCCTAGTATTCTACTAGATTTTCTTTCTTTTACTCACAACTTGTGAGTTTCTCCCATAGTGGGGTTGCGATGCGGCCAGATGCGCAGTAGATCTGCAATTGATATCAGTTGACGATGCCCTTGGCTTAGCTTGACTGAGATGAGCTATAAGAATGTCCCACCGGCCAGGTATACAATTGATTGGCCTCACACATATCATGTTTTCTACGTCCCCATTCCAGGTCAGACACTAGTTTGAGCGTGATCACCCCAGATGAGGGAAACGAATATCCAGCTTCATTTCCAATTCATGCTTCGCACTTGGCTTGATACCTCGCTGCTTGGAGGATGAGAGAGCTTTCGGCCCTTTGTTGTTAGCTTCAGTTGTGCCCTTTTTGGCAAATAAGATGCCTTTTCTGGCAAGTAAGGTGCGCTTTCTGGAAAGCATATTGACAACGAGGAAAAGACCGAAAACCTGACTCCACTGTGCCCCTAGTTCATCATTTTGACCAGTTTTTTGTTTTTGAGCTTCTGCTAAAACAATTTCGAGCAACATGAGAGTTAGATTAACATGCTTGTTCGATTTTCTGATTCGAATTCATGCAAGTCAGGCTATGATCACTGAAAATTTTCCTTTTTTGGGTCCAAGAAATGGTCTAGTTTTGGAAAATGGAATAATTTTTGAGAGAATTAGTCAACCTCATTAAAAATCCTCAAAAACTATTTTTGCAGATGGCCACTGCTTGACCAACATAGAATTTATTCTCGAGATGCACAATCTCATATATGAATTTGATTTGTCTTGCAGCTGAATCTTCTAACGGAATAGGACACCCGAATTTGAACAAAGACGAGCCAATTTGTACATGGACAAGATAGCTGAGTTGGACAAGGATAAACCAATCAACATGGATGAACCAAGCAAGCTGAAAAGGATTGGGGCCGAACTTCATGATGAAGTTGCCTACGTATCCCAAACATGGGAATCAGGCCGTACGTAGTTCCGGGTCAGGGTTCACTCGTGTATTGTAGACACCCCATTTTTGACCGACCTTAAGACTCAGACGTCATCGATTGAGCGCTCGGTGATGACACATGTTGTGCTCGTTCTGAGGTTACAGAGTCTCGGCTGAGAGCCTTGCCTCCGGACCTTAGGTCTCTTTTGTGCTTTACATCGATTTACGAACCAGGTTCTGTTTTCTCTTCCCGAAGGGAGGGAGAGGTCTCGTAGACCATCTCTCAGTGGTTGTATTCTACTTTTCGTGGTCATAGACCATTGTTCCCATTTGGAGACCAGTTTTCGGTTTTCGGAGCCGTCGGCCGTGCGCCTCGGTTCGGGACCGCTTAACTTTCTCCATTTGGCACGGTTTTTGGAGATCTTGAACATTTTGAACCTTTGTTTTAGCTTCTTGAGGAAGCTTGAACCTTTTGAACCTTCATTTTAGCTTCTTGAGGAAGCTTGAACCTTTTGAACCCTTGTTTTAGCTTCTTGAGGAAGCTTGAGCCTTTTTTAGCTTCTCCAAGAAGCTTGAACATTTTTTTAGCTTCTCCAAGAAGTTTGAACCTTTTTAGCTTCTCCAAGAAGCCTGAACCTTTTTTTAGCTTCTCTAAGAAGCTTGAACCTTTTTTTAGCTTCTCCAAGAAGCTTAAACCTTTTTTAGCTTCTCCAAGAAGCTTGAACCCTCTTGTTTTTCTATAAGAGAGGCCCTCCCTCTCCTTTAGAGAGGTTTAGAAAATTTGGTTAAGGCATATACATACACCCCTCTCTATCTCTCTATTTCAAGCTCCAAAGTCCCTTGGTCTTGCACCTTTACACTACACCTCTTAGCCTAACACCTCCAACACCAACCTAAGCTTCTTGGAAGGTCTTGAGAGGTCCTAAGGTCTGAGTTTTTGGCCTCAAAGCTGCTGGAGTTGCTGAGCTTTAAGGGTAACACTTCTTTTCCTCTTTTGGCCTTTATTTTGCTTCATCTTTTAGCTACACTTGCAAGCATATTTGGGCTTTGCCATAAACTGAAAAAAGTCTTATTTTGAGGTCCTTTACATGTTTTTTTAAGGTCATTTTTCTGTTGGGGGTCATCTACCCCCTTGCATGCTTGTTTTCACCTTGTTTTGAGCCATGCACTTAGACCTTTGCATTGAGCCTTGTTTGGACATCTAGCCACTGAAATCTAGTGGATTTTCTGTGGCTAGAATACTGTTTTGAGAGCCAAAATTAGAGAGGGGTGACCCTCTCACCCCTTGGTTTGTTTTCTAGCATATTTGGCCTAACAAGGGAGCCCATGTGTGCATACTTCCGAGCCATGTTTCAGGCCATTTTTGGTGAGTTTTAGGACCTGCATGAGCTCTTTCTTGAGCTTTTTTTTCCCATATTAGGTGTCCCTCTTGCATGTGTAGAATAACCCTCTTCATAGCATATCAAAGGAGCCTATACGTGCATGCTTCCTAGCCTCATTTCAGGCCCTTTTTAGTAAGTTTTAGGACCTGAATAACCTCTTTCTAGAGTTGGTTTTATCATTTGGGGTGTCCATCTTGCATGTGTAGAACAACCCTCTTTATAGCCTATCAAAGGAGCCTATCATTCTTGCATGCATAGACCATGTTTCAGTGGGTTTTTGGGCTTTATTTGGCATGTCATACCTTTGAATTTTTCTGGTTTGGTGGTCTCTTGAATGCTTCATATACTTGTAGTGTAAACCCTCTTCACTAGCTTGCGTTGCATGCTATTTTGGCCTTTGATCCTAGTACTTTTTGGCCATGCCTTAAACTGATTTTGTGCATATTTTGGACTGCCTTAGCTCTTTTTTTATGCCTCATGGTCGAATGATGCTTTCTATGCATGGTTGTAGTGTAATACCCTTGCCTAGCCTTGAGTTTTGAAGCCTATTGCATGCTTATACCGAGGTGTTTTCATGTTTTGGGGCCATTGAGCATGTCATTTTAGAGCCTATACTTGTGCCATATTCCCATGTTTTCCATTCTTTGAACGTGTTTGAGAGTTGTGCATGAATACCTCATTTATGGACCATTGCATGAGCTTCATTTCTATGGATTTTGAGCCATCATTTTAAACCATTTTCCCACTGTCTTGGACCTGCATAGGGACTGTTCGGGGCTGGTTGGGTCATTTGAGCATTGCTTTGTGTACCTCTAGTGTAATGCACTTCACTAGTTTCCATATCCGGGCCATCTAGCATGCATTGCGTGAGGTGTTTACATGATTCGGGACCATCTTGCATGTCATTTTAGAGCTGGAAAATGTGTGATTGTATGCCATATTTCATCCCTTGCCATGCTTTGGTAGAGTTGCATTTGGTGCCTTAGGTTTGGTCCCTTGCAATTGTGCATATTTGCATGTGTTTTCATTGCCTAATTTCATCATGTTTGGCCACTGATTTGAGTGTGGCTGAGGCCCATTCATTTTAGTTGAAGTCCATCTTGCATTGTATATGCCATGTAGTCCATGTTGTTGCATGATTGACCATTGCATTGTGTATGCCTTGATCGTCTCATTGATAGTCTTCATATGTGCATTGTGTATGCCATATAGTTCGTGTGCATTGAGTATGCCATTCTTAGTTCATAGCATTGCGTATGCTAGTTGCATCTTTGCATGTCATTTCTTGCATGTTTGCATGTCTTAGTTGCATTTCATTTAGGATTGCATGCTAGTTGTTGCATAGTGTTTGGAGTAGGGTTTAGTCCAAACACGGGAAGCGAAGGACGTTTCATACTCCAAGTGACGAAACGTGCCTCAATTCTCGGTCGCCGACACTCCGGATCACCCATGATGGAGTTTAGGCCTTGTTGTGTTTATATGTGCATTCATTTTACATCGAGTCATGCAATCCGACTCCTCGGCCATCATGCATCGAGATGCGTGATTGGTGGCACGAGGATCAAGGACTACACTCCCTGGAGCTTGTGCAATGATAGGGAGAGTGGTCATGCACACATATGTTGAAAATACTTTGCCATGCCCCTTTCTCGCTCTCTGTTGCAGTAAACCGGAAACCAGCAGCAAAAACTGGTCAGCAGCCTTCTGGAGCTTTGTACAGTGTTCTGGGACCAGTTACAAACAGAGGCATACCAGGGCATCACGATGGATTTCTCGACAAGGCAACTCGAATATGCATGCATCCATTGTCTTCCAAACAGAGCCGAGGCAGCCCGCATTCATTTAGTTTACTTGCTTACTTAGTTAATTTATTAATTAATTAATGTCGTGTAATATTTAGCTGCAATTCGTGATTCATTTCGGTTGTGTAATAACTAGTTTAATTAGCTTAGATTAGCTAGTCGCTGTTGTATTATTTATTCGGACCCTCCGAGAGAGGGCAATGTTGTAATAAGTGTGCGTGTGTGTGATGTATGTCTTCCAACCCCACGTCTTTCTCCCTTTTATTTACCAGCTTATGATGGTTAGTTTTAGGGCATGTTTCAATTGGCATCTATATGTTCGCATGTTTGCATTCATTCATCTGTATTGCATGCACCGGGCTCAGCGCATCATGCTAACTGCATTGTATTTCAATTCCAAGTTGAATACATGTATCGATTGTTGCATCTCATATGCCATCTTCGAATAGCCGAGCCTATTGTAGTTGCATTTTTGCATGTGTTGCATTAGGCATTCTTAGCATAGTTAGGATTCATGCATGATTTCTAATTAGCTTCTTTCTTTGGCTCGGAGTACTCGGTAAGTGTTTATGCTTTAGCATCCTTGCATGTGTGTGAGTGACTGCCATGATAGCATGCTTACCATGAGGCTATGTGTTTATGTGATATAACTGCATGAATGCCTGTGGGTGAAGGTTGGATTATTTGAATTGGAACAATTCATTGATTGTGAGTTTTAAACCCACTTGAGAATGGCAAATCACCATATTTTCTAAGCCCACTTGAGGGTGGCAAAATCCGCATTTTAGCTTACTTGCGAGTAGCAAACCACTTTCAAAAACAAACACGAGATGTTTTGTTCCAACTTAGGTGATCCAGTCTATACTTGTATACTGTGCACATCACATAGTAATTCTAGGCTAATATACTGGAATAAGAGCACATAATGTTTTCAAAACTCGATATCATGGTTAGTAGAGGCCGATCTTTGATCGAGCGAGCGGGGGTGCTCATGAAATGACCTTCCCCAATCGTACCCAAGTTCCCGAGCCGAGGCAACTTTGGTGATGACGGACACGTGGCCTTAGGCACGAGTCAGGGTTTCCTAAATTCCCCACAAAATAAAATATTTAGGTGGCAACTCTGTATCTGGCAAAGCAGTCCATGTTTGGCACTTCTTTCTAAAAATATGTTTTCTAAAACGATTTGCCGGACTTGGACTCTTTGCTGATTTATCAATCTTGCATTGGACTTTGCGAGATCAGATTAAGAACCGTGACATTTGAGTCCGAACTGTAGTGAGCCCAAATGAACAAAACGGGATTCCCTCCCGGGACGTTCGGGGACGTCTACAAGTATTAACCTCTCCTTTTACGCTCTAACTTTTGCCAAAACTGCCATTCCGAGTTTTCAACCTTGCGAGCTCTGTTTTTCTTTTATTTCCTTTTCTTTTCTTTTTCTTTTCATTTTATTTTAATTTTTTCATTTTTGTTCATTTCTTTTTATGCTCTAACTTTTTCCTGGGTCGCCCTTCTAGGTTTTCGGCCCAGTGAGCCCCTCAAGGATAAAAGTGTAACTTGTCCATGTTGATCGGTTGTAGGATCTCGAAGCCATCTGAATCTAGGAGAATGGTTGTTGTTTGCTGGTGATGTAGAAGTCCATCCAATTGGGGACTGAATTTGCCCCTAGTGTTGCGGATAGGAACTCAATTGTCCTTCAACAACAATTTTTCTTCTTCCAGCTGCTGGAATTTGGCTTTCTTGCCGGTCTTTATTGGTTTGCAAAATGATCCATCTTTTGAATCTTTGAGCACATCTGACATTCTTTGCCCCTAGTTCAAGGGCTACTTCTGATCTAGCTTTACAAGCTTCCTTTGATAACATCTGACCTTTTTGATCTGACATTCTTTCCCCTAGTTCGAGGGCTGCTTCAAATCTGGCCTGGCGGGCCTCCTTGGATGTCATACGACCTTATTGCCCCTAGTTCATGTGCTGCTTCAAATCTAGCCATACAAGCCTCACATTGTGGTTGACCGTTGAACATTCTGAGTCTAAGTTCAAGGTTTGAAAGCAAAAGGGGTCGAGTCTCGAGGCTGAGAGTGATCCTATGTTGCACAATCTCAAAATCAATTCCATGCATGTCTTCGTAAGACCACGCAAAACATTTTTTGAAATCTTTTAAGAAAACGACTAGTCGCTCGCGCTGAAGACAATGCAGAACCAATCTGGATCAAGCCAGGATCCTTCTCAGTACTCACATTAACAAGCATGATCTCATTCATTAAGGGCTTAGCATGCCTCTTTTTCTCTCAGTTGATCAAATTTTTGCAAATCCCGAGGAATTCCTTCCTCTTTGTTTTAATCACAACGTTAAAAAAGTTTTGAAAAACTTAGGTCAATGCAATGATTTCAAGCCACAGAAAAGTAGGTGAAAAGCACTGCCGTTTTATTCAGATCTTCTGGCATAACTGGCTTCAAAAGAAGAAACAGACTCAAAAGAAAGAGTGTAAAAGACACACAAAACAAGAAAGTGATGTCCGAGGTAACACCCTCGAAATCACCCCGACTCCAACATAACAGGATTGACTCGATACAACAAGATAGACTTGACTGACTCAGCACAAAAAGACTGACTCAATACAACACAACAGAACTGACTCAAAACCCAAGTCAGAAAGTAAAGCAAATAGCATTCGCAAATTTCTTAAAATAGCGCGTGACATCCACATATCTGGAGTAAACTGAGCGCTATCAGTAGGTGATTCATCCCCCGATCATATAATCACATTATCCCCCAAGTTCACTGATCCAGTGCCGATAGACTTTGCAGGACTTGGTGCGATGATGACCTCGTTGTCAATCAGATCTTGTATTTCGTGGCGAACACGAAAACAAAGGTCAGTGTCATGACATGTTTGTTAATGGAAGGCACAATACTTGGCAGCATCATGCTTAGCTAGAAGGGGATCCGGGAGAGGCCGAGGCTCAAAGGGTTTGAGATGGCCTTTTCCAACGAGGATTTCGAAAGCTCTGGACAAAGTCATGTAGAAGGGATGGAAGACCCTCTAACCTCGGGGTTGGTACTTCGAGGTTTATGGAGTTTTGCTGGACGCACCAACAAAAGGATTGGTAGGCGCTGACTGGATTTACTGATCTCTTCCGAGTGCAGGACTAGAGCTGAAAGGAACATTTCTGGTACGACAGCCCTTCTTCCTACTTGCCCCTTAATTCAGAATACTCTCATCCTGAGTAGCAAAAGTGTCATCCACAGTCTTTGCAACAACTGCAAGGACTTGTTGTTTGTTCAGTCCCTCGACTTTCAAAGCCTCAACAGCCCACTGAAGGTGTTCATGGAGACCAGTGCCTGCCCCTACCTTGTCCTTACCACTTGCCTCCACTATGTCAAGGGATCGGGTCGCTATATCAGGGCAGAGCCCAGTTGTTCTCGACATGCCATTGTCCAGACCTAGGATGGCTTTAGGTTGGCCATTTTTAATTGCAGCTTGCCCCAAAATTGGAGAGCCTTTTCTAGCATGTGATGTGGTCAATGACGGAGCCAAAATTCCAAAGGCCAGATCTGCCACTGTTTTCTGAAGATCTTCAATCATTCTCATCAACTCAGAAGTAGTGGGTTCATGGGTTTGAGATGATTGAGGCTCAAGTGCATCCATCATGCATAAGTCCATGCTATCTGGGATAAACACCTCAGGCTTGGGTAAATGGGCTGGGGTGATGTATATGCTGGGGTTGTAGGTGGACGGGAGTGTATGGATTAGATTAAGATGGAGAGGTGACGGGTCAGTACTAGCCCGAGGTCCTTTTGGTGGAGCTATGGTTTCTTCATCAATAAGGTCCTGAATCTTACGACGGAGGCGAATGCAACGGTTCGTATCATGACCGTGCTGTTGATGATATGCACAGTATTTAGCTGGGTCATATCTTGGTGGAAGAGGATTTGGAAGGGGTTGAGGTTCTAGGAGCTCTAGGTATCCTTCTTCTCGCAGCATTTTCAAAGTGTGAGAGAGACTCATGTAAAGAGGATGAAGTTTCAAGCTTGGGGCTGAGTTGAAGTGGTCAGTTTTTGGCCATTGAGCGAAATGGTGATAGAGTCTACTTCTGAGCATTTCGCAGTTGTGTTGCCATCAGTAGTAGCATTGGAACTGCGAGCAACATTCTTCTTTGAAGGCTCATTATGTTCTGCAAGGATCCCTTGTCTGATGGCATCCTTAATTTGAACCCCCGTTTCATGAAACTCTGGAAAGGCAAACAGAGGTAGAACGATCATCTTCTGCAGCAACTTGCCATGCAGATTCCGAACAATCATCCTGATCTGATCTTTATCGAAAGGCCTTGTAGTCATCATCGAGGACTTCACTCTCCATCTAGTCACGAACTCTAAGAAACCCTCCTTTAGCTCTTAGCGGGCGGCTTCAAAATCACGAGCTGTGACCTCGATCTGTGTGTTGTAGGAGTATTGAGCAATGAAGGCCTCAGCCAGCTCTTCCCAGTTTTATTTCACAAAGTCCTCCAATTTCGCATACTAGATTGCGGCTATCCCAGACATGGTTCGGCTGAAGAGAGACAACTTTTGGGCTGGGATCAAACCCATTGGCCTCAAGATATCAGAAAATAGGTGGAGTTGCACCATTGGGTCTCCGGAGCCTTTAAAGCGGTCGATATGTGGCATTTTGAACCGTTCCGGTAAGGTAACTGCAAATTTAGTATAACCGTCCTCTAAATCTGGGATGGAGTTCACTCCTTGTGCTTGTTTGAATAACTTCTCTAGTTTATTGACCTTAAGTGTAGTTAGGTCAACCTCTAATTCAAACGGAGCTTTGGTTTGATAGACAGGAGCTTTCGAGGCCTGTTCTAGGATTGGCTCTGCCGGATTGCCCTGAGTCTCTTGGACATTAGCAGTATGGGTAGTGGCTCCGGGTGTCGGGTTACCCATGGGAGGTGCATAAGATGTAGAGGCCGCAGCCAACTGTGGCTGTTGTTGTTGTAGCCGGGTAATCACTTCAGCCTGACGAGCAGTGACTTCAGCCTGGCAGACTGCGTCTTGCTGCAGTGCCTCAATTGTCTGTTGTAGGTGCTGTATCTGTTCTTCCACACTGGCTGGGAGATACTGAGCCATGGGAATCGGTGATTGATCTCGTGCTGAGCTGAATGCAGACAACTGTTCCCAGACCAGACTAGACCCGGGTGAACTGAGGTGTGACTGCTGTAGAAACTGCACTGGTGAATTCCGCCTGAACCTCCTTTGTCTTGTAACCGGTGGGGGTGAGGCAAACACAGGTTTCTTCTAAACCAATTATGACCTAACAAAGTCTATCGATACAAGTCCAGAGTACCCGGGGTATATTGGAGCCTTCTGAAGCTATGGTTCCAGGACTACCTTGCAAAAGAGAAAACAGACAGCATCTCAGCCTGATTTCACCAGAACAAATATGAGCATAGCTGAATGGCTGTGCCCTCTACTAAATTCAGCCCCAAAATTCTGCCTGAAAACTGATACCCATAGGCTGATACCCAGACTTACAACTGATACATACATTCCTGTAGAGTCACACTCTAAAAGCACATATCAAGCATGTGAGAGCCAAAACACCCCTATGATGGGGTAGGGTTTCCCTGTTCTATTTTGTCAGAAGCTAGGGTTTCACTACGCACGCATGCGGTTTCATACAACCCTACATTTGGGTGAGCAGCCTGTCCTAGTTTGGAATGGTCTCTATGGCTTCCGATATACAACTAGGTCGATTGGTCAAAAAAAGGGTGCCTCGAAAAAACCAAGGTTTGTGTTCCCATTGTGGCAGAGCCTGCAACCGGTCAGCCTTATGGCACGTTTTTCCAAGCAACCCTCTGGCAAACCGTTCGGGAATAACAGATAGCAAACATTGTGACTTAGGCGCACCAATGCAAATGTAATGCAAAGAAACACATAAATGTAGATAAAACAACATATAACGAGTTCGAGTCAAGTTCTCCAAATCCCCAACAGAGTCACCAAAAACTGTAGACCGCCCGAACGCTCTCTGCGCGCCCCCCTTTTCGGAGAGGGCATGAATTGGTCGTCCGTGCTACTACAGTTCGGACTCCTATCACGGTTCTGAATCTAATCTCACAAAGTGCAATGTAAGACTAACAAATCACCAAAGAGTCAAAATCTGGCAATTGGTTTTGAAAAATCAATTTTAAATCAAAAAGCGCCAAACATGGACTATTTTGCCAGATTACAAAGTCGCCACCTAAATATTTTATTTTGGGAAATTTAGGAAACCTTAACTCGTGCCTAAGGCCATGTATCCGTCATCACCAAAGTTGCCTCGGCTCGAGAATTTGGGTACGAGAGGGAAAGGTCCTCAAATGAGCACCCCCGCTCGCCCGATCACAGATCGGCCTCTACTAAGCATGATATGTTGTTTTTATAAACACATGTGTTCTTATTCCGATTATTAGCTAACTTTACTATGTGATGCGCACCGCATACAAGTATAGACTAAATTGCTCAAGTTGGAACAAAACAATTCATGTTTGTTTCCGAAAATAGTTTGAAAGTGCTACTCGCAAGTAGGCTAAAGTGCAGATTTTGCCGCCCTTAAGTGGGTTTAAAACATGATTTTGCCACCCCGCAAAGCGGGCTTAAAACTCACATTTGATGAATTGTCCCAATTTAAGCAATAAAGCATTCATCCACAGGCATTCACGCAGTTAAACAAATAAGCAAATAGCCTCATGGCAAGCATGCGATCATGGCAGTCGCTTACACTCATGTAAGTATGCTAAAGCATAAACACTTATAGTGTACTCTGAGCCAAAACAGAAACTAGTTAGAAATCAATGCATGATCCTAACTATGCGAGATGCCTAATGCAACACATGCAAAATCCAACTAAATAGGCTCGGCTATCTAAGATGGCATATGAATGCAACACTTGATAACATGCTTTAGAACACGTATTCAAGTAAGTATTGAAATACGATGCAGTTTGAATGATGCGCCGAGTCCGGTGCATTCAAGACAAAAGAATGATGCAAACATGCAAAGCATAAGGTATGCTAATTGAAACATGCCCTAAACTAACCATCAAAAGCCGATAAGTAAAAGGGAGAAAGAAGTGGGGGTTGGAAGACATGCACACACGCACGCACCCTTATTACTACATTGTGCCATCTCGACAGAGGGTCCGAATGAATAAGCTAACCTAAATTAAGCTAAGCTAAGCTAACTAATCTAATTAAGCTGATTAGACTAATTATTACAAACCAATAAAGAAATAACTAAACTAAGCTACTTAATTATACAACACTTAATTAATTTACAAATTAATAAAATACACAAATTGAGATGCTAACTAACAAGTGAAGCACCAAACTATGCTGCCTCAGCTCTGTTCCAAGAAGTTGAACATGCATGCTCGCATTCGGTTTCTCGCCTCGAAAAGCCTTCTGGTTTGCTCTTTAAAGGTTCTGTTTGTAGGGTGTCTTCAAGAACTTGCTGCTAAAACTTACCAAACCAATGCTGGGGAGTGCACCAGTGGCCTGTCGGCCATAAGGAGTTGCTGTCGGCCATATGCCGGCCAAGGATGGGCCTGTGCCGGCCAACAATGAAAGGGTGTCGGCCATCAGTGTGGCACTGTCGGCCACTGGTGTGCTGTGACACCAAACTGCAACAGAGCACAAAATAGAGGAAAGAGAGGGTCTCCCTAGGGCATGTATGTACTGTGCCACTCCTTATCATCTCAAGACATCAAAGGAGTGGCACTCTTGGATCCAAAACCATCAATCAAGCACTTTCAATGCATGATGGCCAAAGATCCAAGCGGTACACCTTCAATAAATGCACAAAAACAAAGACACAAGTCCATTGCTTTATCATGAGAGATCAAAGGCAATGAAGACCAAGAAATGTGACACGTCTCATCACTATGAGTATGAAACGTCTCACATTTCTCGTGTTTGGATTAACGTCCGACCCAAACACAATGCAATGCAAACAACATGCTTATCTTTCACATGTTTTACTTGGTCCATTTCTTGTTTACACATTTTAGCTTACCAATTAGTCCTTTAACCGGTTAAGTCCAATGTGAAAGTCTTCTAATGGGAAAGATGGCCTCAGCCACAAGCACCTTGAGCATGAAAGAAGCCTCATGCTTTTGGTTAGTAGAAACCCTCAAGAGAAGGTTAAAACCATTAGGCATGAGAGCCTCAATTCCATGCTCAAGCTAACAAGGGGCTAAAGACCTCTTTCAAAGTGAATGAAAGAGTGAAACCATGGAGTGCGATGGCATATATTTCAGCACTGAAATGACATGCTAAATGACTTAAAATCATGCAAACAAACCATGCACAACATGTTAAGAGTCAAAAACATTGAAACTAGTGAAGGACACAACACTAGAGGCATGCAATACAATGCTCAAATGATCAAACCAACCTTAGACAGAGCTTAAACATGCCAAAATAGTTGCCTAATCATGCTAAAACTTAGGCACAAAAGGCAAGAAAAACATGCTCTCATGTTGGCTCACAAACAAGACACAAAGCACAACTCTTAAAAGCAATGAAAGAGTGGAATATGTGAGAGTGTGACAGTGGTTTATGCACTGAAATTACATATAAAATGATGTCATGGCATGCAAACATCTCAAGTAAAGCATGTTAGAGGCCTCAAGACTCAATGTTAGTGAAGGCACTTGCACTATAGTTATGCAATACAAAGCTCAAAAGGGACAAATAGTCCAAAATAGTCCTAAAATAGCTTAAATGAAGTTCTGAAACATGCTTGAAGTAGGCTAAAAAGAGCTAGAATGAGGGGCTAAAACAATAGCAGATGTTAGGCAATTTAGCACAATTGCACTACAAGCATACAAAGCAAAGCTCGAGTGATCAAACCAGCTCAAAATAGAGTTAAAGCATGCTAAATCAGAGCCAAAAACATGCTGGAGTTGAGCTAACACAAGATAGAATGATAGGCTAAATCATCAAGTGTGCTAGGCTAGTAAGCATGATTGCACTACAAGTGTAAGAAGCAAGCAACAAGTGACTTAACCAACCCAAAACAAAGTTATGATAGGTCAAAATAAAGCCAAGAACATGCTTGAACTAAGCCACAAAGAGGTAGAAACACATGCTCACATGTTAGGCCATCAACACATGCAAACAAGACACAAGGAGGGGAGGCCAACCCCTCTTATTTTGGACCTCAAAACATGGTTTTTGTCACTGAAAAATCTCTGAGTTTCAGTGGTAAGAAGGCCAAAAAAAGTTGTTTTAGAAAGCTTTGAAAGATGGCACAAAAGCTTAACAAGCAAAGAGACAAGAGGGGTGGACCACCCTCAAACTCAAAAGGGGCTTGAACCACCATTTTTAACACTAAAAAACAGAGTTTTCTTCAGTTCAAAACCAAGCCAAAAATAGTTTGTAAAGGTGGTAAAAACAAGTATGAAAACAAGCTTAAAGGGTAAGTCCTATACCTCTTGAAGGGAAGACAACACTTAAGCAACAAAACCAAGCCAAATGACCTTCAAGAGCTCCAAGGAAGCTCCAGGAGAGCTTCAAGAAACCTCAGTCCAAAGTTGAACCACTTTCATCAAGGATGAATAAGCTAAAGTTTGATGTATGCAAGCCTTCAAGCACAAATGCTCAAGAGAGAGAGGAATCTAGAGAGAGGAGTGTAGAGAGAGTGGCTCCCAAACCTTTTGCTAAAATGTTCTAACCTTTAATATGTGAGATTTGGCTTCAATATATAGCAATATAAGAGCCTTAGGTCGAAAATATCTCAAGAGAGACAGCTAGAACAGCTGGAGCAAAAATATCAGCCAAAAACTGCTTTCTAGCATCAATGGACGGCACATGTTCATTGTTGGTCAGCACTTGATCATCGTTGCTGGCATGGGACACTCTTGGACGGCAGGGGGCCAGCATTGGCCATTCATGGCCGGCACATGGCCAAAAAATCCCATTTATGATCAGAAACTTCCCCCTCTGATTGGACAGAAAAATCTGCTTTTTGGGCCCAACTTCAAATGGCCATAACTCCTTCATTTGAACTCATTTGCAAGTCATTTGTTAGTCTAAAATGTAGCCCTAGAAGTCTTCTTTCCAATGGTGGCAGCCTAACATCAAAATTCCAACTGTGCAAAAAGTTAGTCCTCTTTGAGTGAAGACTGCTCAGTTTCGATCCTACCCGGATTCATGCCGAACTTCTTCTCCAACTTGTTTTCTTCTCTCCTCTCCTCTCCTCTTTTCTTCAACCTCAAACCCCTAAACAAGGTGTTTTTGAAAGATTTTTCAAAAGAGTTCATCTCTCCGTCATTCATTTCCACTTTGTCCTTGCTCGGTTTACCGAAAAGCGCAACATTTAACGAAATGTGAGCCTCGGAACATCGTAGGATCTTTTTCAAAAAAATGTTTTGACAGAGAGGGTTTTAAAATCTAAAATCTTTTAGTCAAAATAGTTTTGGTCCAAAAGGAGTATGAAGTTGGGATTTGACTCTCTTATTGCCGAAGAAATCGAACCCTTACACTGCACAACTTTCACCACCAAGTAAATGATCAGTAGTGCCCAAGTCTTAAGGGCGGCCAAAAATGGGGTGTCTACCAGAGGGAGAAACATTTTGGATGGAGTGTTAATAGCTAATGGAATAGTAGATGGGTGGAAGAAAGCTAAGAAGAAAGGGTTGTTGTTTAAGCTTGATTTTGAGAAAGCTTATGATTCCATTAACTGGGAATTTCTTGTCTCAATGCTTTCAAATTTTGGGTTGGGATCATAGTGGATTTCATGGATGAAGGAATGTGTGTCACCAGCCAGAGTCTCAGTTTTAGTGAATAGATCACCAACTAAAGAGTTCTCTCATTAGAATGGGCTTAGACAAGGGGATCCTTTACCACCATTATTATTTAACTTGGCTGCTAAAGGGCTGAGTGTTTTACTAAGGAGAGCAAGAGAAATGAAAATCATTAAGGGGATGGAAATTGGTGTCAATAGAATAGTAGTCTCTCATTTGCAATTTGTTGATGATTCCCTTTTGTTTTGTGAGGCTAATAGGCAGGAGATGCTCAATATCAAAAGGATTCATAGGTGGTTTGAAATCCTATTAGGTCTCAAGATTAATTATCATAAAAGTGTGGTGTGTGGGGTGGGTATTTCTGAAGCATCGAGCAAAGAGTTTACAACATTATTGAACTGCACAACTCAGGGGTTCCCATTGAAATATCTTGGGTTGTCTTTGGGTGTGAGTCCAAGTAGAAAGAACATATGGAAACCAGTTGTGGATAAAATAAAGGCCAAGCTCTCTGGATGGAAAAGTAGATTTTTGTCATTTGCTAGTAGGTTGACGTTGATCAAGGCAGTATTATCTAATCTGCCAGTGTATTACCTATCATTGTTCAAGATGCTTGAAGGAATTGCTAAGGAAATAGATAGCATTCAGGCTGCATTCTTATAGGAAGGCACAAATTTAAAGAGGAAAGTGCATATGGTGAGATGGAATGAGGTAACTTTGAGCAAACTACAGGGAGGATTGGGTATTCAGAGAATTAGGGATGTTAATGTATGTCTCTTGCTTAAGTGGTGGTGGAGGTTTGCAAATAAAGGGAAATCTTTATGGAAAAAGGTAATATGCAGCAAGCACAATCTGGAAGGGGGAGACTGGTTTCCTATTTTGAATTAAGATAATAGTAGCTCAAAAATCTAGTGGAATATCTTGGCTGTGGCAGAGTGTAGAGCCAATTTGGTACATTTTTATGTTAATCATTTCAAGATTGCACTGGGCAATGGACTTAGAGTGAAGTTTTGGCATGATAAATGGTGTGGTGATGTATGTCTTAAAGAGGAATTCCCTAGATTATTCAGGTTACCTATTGAGCAAAGGGGATCTGTACGGTTCTTTGTTGAAAAGAAAGAAAATTCAAAAAATTGGGTGCTTAGTTTCAGAAGGCCGCTACTTGTTTGGGAGGATGAGGAACTTATCAGGCTCCGAGATGTGCTGAAATTGGCTCCATCTCTTAATCTGGATGGTGTGGACAAACCAGTGTGGTCAGCTGCCAAATCGGGTCAATCTTTTGTATTAACATCGTACAATTACGCAGCAATAGAGGCTGCGGAGTTGGGGTTTCTTAGTAGGTCAATACGGGTGAACTATCTTCCATCCAAAGTGTAATTTTTTGGGTGGATTGCTGTAGACGCGCCCGCATGGGGGGCCCTCGCTACAGTTCGGACTCGATTTGTGTCACGGTTCTTAATCTGAACCAAAGAGTCCAAATCCGGAAAATCGTTTTGAGAAACAGATTTTTGAAAAGAAGTGCCAAACATGGACTGCTTTGCCAGATACAGAGTCGCCACCTAAATATTTTAAAATGGGAGAATTTAGGAAACCCTGACTCGGTGCCAAGGGCCACGGGTCCGTCATCACCAAAGTTGCCTCGGCTCGGGAGCTAGGGTACGATTGGGGAAGGTCAGCTATGAGCACCCCCTCTTGCCCGATCCGAAGATTGGCCTCTACTAACCGTGATATCCGTTTTTGAAAACGTTATGTGTTCTTATTCCATTTATTAGCCTAGCATTACTATGTTATGCGCACAGCAAACAAGTATAGACTAGATTGCCTAATTTGGGAATAAGCATTGCATATCCATTTTGTCTTGAAAAACACTTCAAAATTTGCTACTCGCAAGTAGGCCAAAATACGGTTTACAACCTAAGGCATGTTAAGGCCTAAACATGGCATTACAAGGTAGGTATGCTAAGCATGCATGGTGTACCAAAACCAACAAAAAACAGAGGCATATTATGACATAATAAGCACAAAAATCAGCTAAGGCATGGTCAACATGAAGCTTAGCTAGGTGCTCCCTCAAGAGGCCAAAAATGGTCCTTTTCAAGGACAACAAAGAGAGAGGGTGGCCCTCTCCTTCTTGGGACTTCAAGGAACCATCCTTACCACTGAAATCCCTCAAGATTTCAGTGGTGAGGAAGCCCAAACACCAAAGTCCCGGAGCTCACTCAAAATAGTACAAAATGGGGCCTCTCAAGGCTTAAGAGGGGTCAAACACCTCCAAACCACAAAACACTCTAAACAAACTATTTAGAGGGCCCAAAAACAAAAATTTTTTATATTATACACTAAGCTCAAAAATAGTTCTAAAATAGGCAAAAATAGTATGCAAAAATGGGGAATAAAGGAGTAAGATTGTTACCCTTGAAGACCTCTTTCACAACTGAAGCTCCAGCAGCTTCTTTTAGCTCAAAACAACTCCCAAGCGTCAAGAACAAACCCCTGGCCCTTCAAGAACCAAGAAAACGTGTAACTCTATGTGTTTGTGTGCAATAGTAAGACACAAATACACTTATACACACACAAGAGAGAGATATAGAGATAGGATATGTATGAAACCCTAACCCTAGAACTCAAAACCCTAAAATGACTGTCTAAAATGTTTTTCCTCTCTAAAATGTCTAACCCTAAGCAAGGGAGAGGGGAGCTCCTCTTATAGAGGAGCCAATCTTGTAAAGCTTACAAGGTAAGCTAACAAGAAGGCCATCCCTCCATACACGTGTATGGAGGGGAACAAAATGCCATACAGCTGTATTAAAATATCTGCAAAGGCAGATGAACAGTAGTCGGCTGCTCAAAATTGCCATCTTGACAAAATTGGCTGCCAACCGGCAACAAAGAATGCCGACCGGCAATATACATTGCCGATGGCAACAAAACACCAGCCGGTGGCCTCTGGCCATGGCCGGTGATGTGTGGGGATGCCTCACAAGGCATTCCTTGCCCCTCCAAGGCAAAGCACAAGTGTTTGGTGCAAAACCAGACACTAAACAGTCGAGTCGAGAGATCCTGAGGCAAGGCGCGCAAGCCGAGACCTCCAGGAACTCAAGACAAACACAAACATGGATGATCACCGAGTGTTCAAACGGTGACGTCCCAGTCTTGAGGACGGTCAAAAATGGGGTGTCTACAGTTGCCCCTCTTTAACAGAACTCGAAAGTCATAACAATGACGGGAGTGAATGTCATTGCCCAGAGACGACCCATTTTTGACAAGGCCGAAGACTCAGACAAACATGCAAGACAATCAAGATATGTGCCCGAAGGCAGGGGCAAAATGCAAGACAATGCACAGAGCCAGACATAACTTATGATCATGCAAAGAAAGCTGTAATGAAGCATACATGCGACAATTTTAAGCTAGCATACACCGATGCAACTACATTACAAATGTAGAAAGGATGTAAGAGAATTGTGCAGTTCTCGATACGTCTCACTCGGAGGATACAATACCTGCGCAGCTCGTCTGGTTGCACCAGCCTCAAATGAACCGTACATACAATATCGTGCCTGTGAAGAAAACAACTCAGCAGGTACGATGTTATTAACAACATGCATGACAATGCAAAAATGGATGCAAAATGATATACAATATATACAAAACAATGTATAAGTAATGCAAAAGAAAATGCAATGCAATTGAAACAATGCAAACTATATGCAAAGCAATCGAATCATGATCCAATCATGAGCGGTTCGAAACCACACAAATGTCAAATAGATTGATGAAGGTAACAAGTCCGTCTACCATAGAACGGTCCACTGAACTATGAGTTATATAGACGGACACAAGAACAAGTATTGGGGGGGATGACATAAGTGGGGGAACGACCCGCTGAGGAAAGGACTACGATCCTAATGCTGGATGCAACAATTATACTACAATGTAATATATAATGAAAATGCTGGGGAAATGGCAACGGATATGGCACGCGGGCCAAACCAAATCTTGCCTAGGAAAGGCATGTACGCATACAAGCCATGTTTAACATAGAACGGTCTACTGAACTATGCTTTGACACGAGAAGTATGGGCACATACCAGACCAAGCTCAACATGGAAAGGCACAAGCCATAGGCGGAGGAGGTGATGCAGTGAATGCATGCAATCTACAATGCAATAGAAATGGCACGCGGGCCAAACCAAATCTTGCCTAGGAAAGGCATGTATACAAACAAGCCGCGGCTAACATAGAACGGTCCACTGAACTATGCTTTGACACGAGAAGTATGGGCACATACCAGACCAAGCTCAACATGGAAAGACGCAAGCCATAGATGGAAGGTGATGCAATGAATGCATGCAATCTAAAATGCAATGGAAATGGCACGCGGGCCAAACCAAATCTTGCCTAGGAAAGGCACGTACACAAACAAGCCGCGGCTAACATAGAACGGTCCAGTGAACTATGCTTCGACACGAAAAGTATGGGCACATACCAGACCAAGCTCAACATGGAAAGGCGCAAGCCATAGATGGAAGGTGATGCAATGAATGCATGCAATCTAAAATGCAATATGCACTATATTCTAATGATGCATGACAATGCAACTATTTACGATGATGCATGACAATGCAATTATATTTTTGTTTATTTTTTTTGAAATGCAAATGATGCATGAATGATTTCGAAGTGCGCGACAACGCACGGCTTTTAAGATGCATGTGAACTTGAATATGCGACGACGCGAGTCGCTTGAAATATATGTATAATGCAACTTATCAAAAGTCGTTCGGGCACGACAAGCACCGAAGGACTTGCACCTTCCGAGGATTTAGGGTCTCCTAGACCGTATATATTGCACAAGAAATGCATAACAATGCAAGTGAACTGGAAATGCGCAACAACGTGCGGCTTAAGATATGCATGACAATGCAAGCGAACTGTGCACATCAATGCGCCAAAGGTCTTGCACCTTCCAAGGATTTAAGGTCTCCTAGACCGCCGAGCACGACAAACACCGAAGGACTTGCACCTTCAGAGGATTTAGGGTCTCCTAGACCGTCGAGCACGACTAACATCGAAGGACTTGCACCTTCCGAGGATTTAGGGTCTCCTAGACCGTCGAGCACGACAAACACCGAAGGACTTGCACCTTCCGAGGATTTAGAGTCTCCTAGACCGTCGAGCACGACAAACACCGAAGGACTTGCACCTTTCGAGGATTTAGGGTCTCCTAGACCATCGAGCACGACAAACACCGAAGGACTTGCACCTTCCGAGGATTTAGGGTCTCCTAGACCGTAGTATGTACAGGACGGTGTGATGCGCAAAATAGCGCGATTGAATGCATGCAAAATGCAATGAGATGCACAAGATAGCGCGATTGAATGCATACAAAATGCAATGAGATGCGCAAGATAGCGTGATGCGTTAGACAACGCGAGTGCACAAGACAGTGTGATGCGCAAGATAGCGCGATGGAATGCATGTAAAATGCAATGAGATGTGCAAAACAGTGCGATGCATTAGACAACGCGAGTGCACAAGACAGTGCAATGCGCAAAATAGCGCGATGGAATGCATGTAAAATGCAATGAGATGCGCAAAACAACACGATGCGTTAGACAACGCGAGTGCACAAGACAGTGCAATGCGCAAAATAGCGCGATGGAATGCATGTAAAATGCAATGAGATGCGCAAAACAACGCGATGCGTTAGACAACGTAAGTGCACAAGACAGTGCAATGCGCAAAATAGCGCAATGGAATGCATGTAAAATGCAATGAGATGCGCAAAACAGCGCGATGCGTTAGACAACGCGAGTGCACAAGACAGTGCAATTGATTTGAAATGCACAAGACAGTGCGATTGATTTGAAATGCACATGGGGCAACTTTTGAGTTTCGTAAAAGCCAAAAGGATACGAAAAGGATAGACCTCCCACGAATTCGAGTGCCACGCACAGAAGACACGACCCGAGGTCAAAACGGAGGCCGGTTGAGCGTCAGAAATGCACTGTTTTGCACTGTTTTGAGCACTAAAGGCCCTGGACCCCATACATAACTCCAACAAGGGTGTAGGAGGCTCCAAAATCACTGTAGGAGGCCACCGGATGCCCACCGGCCATCAGAATGCATCACTGGCCGTCCATCGGCCTTCATAAAATTCCACCGGCACAATGTTTTGCCGACCGGCAAAGAGTGTGGCCGACCGGCAAAAACTCCCTGTATCGGGGCAGTTCTGTCATTTCGGCCGTGGGTCTTTAAATATAGGGCCTCTAGCCCTATATTTTTCACATCCTCTTGCTCGAAAATTGCCTCTCTCTCTCTCTCTAGAGTGTTTTCGTCCTTCGATCTCCTTGTTTTCTTGCGTTCTAGCTCCCATTTCGTTGTTTGATTCGCGATCTCCTTCGCGTTTCGGACATTTTCAACCGAACGAAACTTCGTTTCGGTGTTTGTTTTTTGGTTTCTGCCACTCGGGGCTTGTTTCCCTCGAGTTTTCCACGATACCCGTACCTTTTCCGTACTCCAGCTTTTCCGGCCTTTTCCGACCCTCTCGGGGTTTGACTTTTTGTTGACTTTTCGCCTTCTTGCCCGATTTTTCATCTTCCGACCATTTTCACATTTTCTTCGAGATGGCGGACGACCTTCCACAGGGCGGGACCCCTCCCGAGTACGAGATGGACCCTGAGGCCGAGCCCTTGCCACTCCGCGTCCGGTCGTTCGATCCGATGACCTACAGGCCCGCGGTTCACATGATGCTTCCTGACGGACTACGCCAGTTCAAGAGCTTTGATAGGCACGTGCCACCTGAGCTACTACTGCGTGAGCCTACCTCCCACTTGTCCTTTGGCGCTTCCAAGGTAACTTTCCTTCTCTGCTTTACTTTCTGCAATATAGGATGCAAAACTGCCGTAGCTAGTTATGCTCTTTAGCTGCTTGATTCTGATATACTGTATACTGTAGTTGATCGTAAACATACGTGCAACTGATATCTGTTTAGGACTGACACATGCACACACACTGCACTGGCTTTGAATCACCCAAACACACGGCGCACACTGTATTTCACTGCATACACACTGGTACCCGTTATTGGCTTGAGTCTGAAAACATGCACGCATGCCGTATTTGTCCTGGACCACTCAAACACGCTGACACATCACACGTTGTAGTTCACTGTAAGCACACCGGCACCCGGTATTTGTTTGAATCTGTTAAAACTTGCACGCATGCTACATCTACCCTGAACCACCCAAACACGCTGACACATCACACGCTGTAGTTCACTGGCGAGCACATTAGCACCCGGTATTTGTTGGAATCCGAAAACATGCACACATGTTGTATACCTATATGCTTCTTAGAACTGCATTTTGAATATTGCCTTGCAATTGTTGTTTTTGATTACAGGGGGATTCGCATACCATCCGCGAGTATGGGAACACCGTTGCTCGGGACTGGTACCTCGAGCTGCCAGATGCGATTCGTGACATCATCGACGAGGCCGGCTTTGGCATCTTCTGCAGGGGGCTCTCTCGACTGACTACCTGCAGGCCCTTGCTTACTGCTCTAGTGGAGAGGTGGTGGGATACCACCGACACCTTCCACTTTTCCGTCGCAGGGGACATGACGATGACCCCTTACGACTTCTCGATGCTTACTGGCATTGGGGTAGGGGGTGATCCGATCCCCTTCGACACGGATATAGATGAGTGGGACGCTGCCCAGCTGTACCTGCTTGGCACTCAGCCTCCCCTCGCTCGAGCAGGGTTCGTCAGGTATTCCTGGTTCGAGAGCCGCTTTCGGGTCCAGCCGGCCTTGGCAGAGGAGGCGCAGATGTCCCCGGAGGAGGTGCAGATGTCCTCGGAGGAGGTGGACCAGTATGCGCAGGGCTTCATTATGTTCCTTTTCGGGACGACCCTTTTCGCCGATCGGGCGAACACCGTGCCCTTATGCCTGTTGAGCGCGCCGGTGGATGTCAAGCGGATCCGCCATTATGACTGGGGTGGCGCCGCTCTGGCCACTTTGTACGGTTATATGAGCTCTTCTTCCCGCCTCAGCGGACAGCTTCTCAATGGCTACTGGCGAGCCTGGGAGGTACGTCCTGTTCCCTTTTTGCATTTCTGATTCCTGCTTTCTGTATTTTGCACATTGCACATATACTGTACACTGCC
The DNA here is from genome assembly GCF_055761805.1 of Camellia sinensis. Classification (NCBI taxonomy): domain Eukaryota; kingdom Viridiplantae; phylum Streptophyta; class Magnoliopsida; order Ericales; family Theaceae; genus Camellia; species Camellia sinensis. The sequence continues at coordinate 199,242,935 of NC_138964.1, read as the reverse complement.
CCATACTGACTGTACACTGCACACCCGGCACACATATACTCTGCTTTATACTGACTGCACACTGCACACTCTGCACAACACACTGCACAACACACGGTTCTGTCATTTCTGCTTTATTCTGTATTTTGCCTTATCTGATAGTCATACTGATATCTATTCTGCAGTTGTGGGTGTATGCCTACTTTCCTAGGCTTACCCCAGTACCCGATAAGGAGATCCCACTCGGCGTCCCCTTCTCTCATCGCTTCGATGTGCGATGCGTGCGGAGACCACGGGAGTCTCTTATTTTCTTTCGCCGATACTTCGACACCATCACCGCCGCGGAGGTATGTCCAACCTTAGAGTTTATTTTTTGGCTTTGCTTCGCACCGTATGTTTTTAATAACGGTAGATAATAAACTGCATTTCATTTTCAGATCACCTGGCAGCCCTGGGCTCCGTTGCCGGCCGTGGTGAGGGATCACTATGAGGGCGCAGGGGAGACTGCCCGTTGTCGGATTTTGTTAGAGGGCCCGGTCTGTCGGGCTTGGTACCTGGGCGAGCGTTTCTTGCGTCAGACCCTAGGTTTGCCAGAGCAAATAGTGCTGGGTCCGCCTCCTGCCCACATGAGAGATACAGAGAGGTTCGCCGCCCAGGAGATGAGGGACTACACCGTCGGCTGGGGAGCAGAGCATCACAGAGGTGAGGGCGACTACGCAGAGTACGTCCGGACCTACATTATGCGACCCTTGAGCAGTGGTCGCCGAGCTGAGGGAGAGAGGCCAGCGGCGCCGGCAGCTAGAGTGGGAGCTGGGGCTGGAGCAGGCACATCGAGGAGGGCTCGAGTGAATGGCAGGAGCAGAGCTCGGGAGGGATGGGGGACTAGCTGGCCCACCCTGCCCACTGTACTGTCATATAGAGGGCAGGATGGGGCGACCTACCAGATCCCCTTTGCTCCTCCCCCGGCTGGTCATGAGTTAGCCTGTATCCCCGACTTGCCTCCGGTATGTATTACTTCATTTTGCATCTTGCATTGGCATTTCATTTCAGTTTATTTGATATTCCGCAGAACACTGATGTATCTTATACTCTTGCAGGCGTCCTCCAAGTACACCCGGCAGTCCGTGGAGTTGAATGCCTCCATGATGGGGATGCTACAGCGGACCTTTGACCTCCTGGCCCTCTACAGTATTCCGGTATGCTCTTCTAACGATAGTCTCAAACCATTCATAAGCTGATTCGCGTTATCTGATGCTTGACACAACACCTGACACACTGATCTCACAGCATCTGATACACTGCATTCACTGCATTTATACACTGTACTCTGCAATGATAAACTGCCCACGGCATTCACACACTGTACAATGCATTCTGCACAGATAAACTGCTCACGGCATTCTCACATTGTACACTACATTCTGCACTGATAAACTGTCCACAGTATTCACACACTGTACTCATACACTACATTCTACACTGATAAACTGTCCACAGTATACTGATGCATTTGCCTTTTGTGCTTTTCAGCCTCCCTTCCAGATTCCTCCGGTGGGTGGTGCTCCGGCTGGGCCCTCTATTCCCGCTCGAGGAGGGCGTGGAGACGCTGTGCGTCCCCGTACCAGGGGGGACGTGTTCATATCGGGAGTAGCTCTTGGGCGCCGACCCCTGATGATGACGATGATGATGATGATGAGTCCGAGGCAGAGGCAGAGGGCGGGTCATCTGAGGAGGCTGGAGACGACTCAGACTCAGACTCAGATGGCGACGCTAATGATGATTCCCCTGGACCTTCGTCCAGGAAGAGGGTGAGGACAGATCCCCGGGCCCGAGACTACTAATGATGATCCAGACTGCTGCTTTTCTTCCTTTTGTACTTTTTTTCTCTTTTTTTTCTCCCCCTTTTTTCTTTTTTCTTCTCTTTGCTGGTAGTTAGATCACCTTGTACTGCCGCAGGCAGATTTTTGTTTTCAAAGCTATGTACTTGAAAAAGATAATGAAATGAACAAACTTTTTGCTCAAAAAGTGTTACATTTACATATCTCATGTATTGCATCGCATCACATCATGTTACACCTCAGTATAAATGAAATTGACTGGTTGTCTGAAAATTGAACACTTGCACGGTAATAATCAGATAACTAAACAGCCAACAGCAAAATAACCCAAGCAAACCACTGCCTGATTCTGGACACACACAGCCCTTACTCTACTGGGGATTAATCTGCATACAGCCCATAACACAGCATTTGGTTCATTTTGCACATAGCAAATTCTGAACAAATAGCCCAATTTGACAAGATGGACCACGGAGGTGAAACCAGCTGGAGTTGAAACATAATCAAATATAGAGAATGGCACAGCATTCTGAGCATAAATGATTTTTGAAATTAAATAAGGGTTTTCAACCGGGGTATCGAGCCTACAACTGAACACAGCGGGGAGGACTCAAACCAAAGGGTACAGGACCTAAACACAACGAGACACGCTCGGAAGAGACCTAAAACAAAGGTTGAGGTAAACAAAACAAAAGACACGACATACAGACGCGTTAACGAAGACGGGGGACCTCAGATCACGAGAGCCAGTTTCTCTGGGTATTGTTTCCCACCCTTTTCTCATTTGTGATTCTCACATCACTCGGCCCTCGCGCTTGTTTTCTTCCTTTTCTCTCAAAACCCTTTTTCTTACTTTTCTCTCAACTTACACCTCTCTATTCTTTATTCTCTCATTTTTCGTCCCTCCCCAAGGTGATTGATGGGTGAATAGGAAGTTACGGGTTCATGCCCGATGCCGTTAGCTCACAGCTACCTCTTCTGGTGGGTAGAGTGCCCTCCTGGCAACTATGTTGACGACGGGGGAAAGACAGAACGCCTGACTCAACTGTGCCCCTAGTTCATCATTTTGACCATTTTTCGTTTTGGTTTTCAACTAAAACAGTTTTGATCAAGATGAGAGTCAGATCAACGTACTTGTTCGATTTTTGATGTGAAAACCATGCAAGTCAGGCTGTAAGCACTGAAAATTTTCCTTTTTGGGTCCAAGAAAATGGTCCAGTTTTGGAAAATGGAATAGTTTTTCGAGAAAACAGTCAACCTCAGTAAAAATTCTCAAAAACTATTTTTGCAAACAGTCAATGCTCAACGGGCATAGAACTTACTCTTTGAGATGCGCAACCTCGGATCGGAGGCAATGGAAAATTGCCCCTGGCTTAAAGGGGGTGGATGGCAACGGAAAGTTGCCCCTTGTTTGGATGATGCCGCAGCAGTCCGCAAGCAGTCTTCATTGGTGGTGGTCGAATTCTTGGACACTGAGATAACGAAGACGGTCATAACAAATATATGGACACAATCACCTTGGAAGGTGTTGGCGACTAGACTTTGGGATGAAATCGAAACCATTGTATGGACCGAGACGCTATGAAAGCGTTGGGGGCTGGACTTCATGATGAAGTTGCTTACGTATCCCAAACATGGGAATCAAGCCTTACGTAGTTCCGGTTAAGGTACACTCGGGTATTTTAACCTTCACTTTTCAGGCTCTAACTTTTGCCAAGGTGCCCGATGCGGGTTTTCGACCTTGCGAGCTTTTTTTCATTTTCTTCATTTTTTTTTGTTCATTTCTTTTTCCTCTTCTTTTTTGCATTTCTTTTTTTCTTTCTTTTTTTTTTCTTTTGCATTTTTTCTTTTTTTCTTGTATTTTTCTCTTACTCTAACTTTTGCCTGGGTCTCCCTTCCGGATTTTTGACCCAGCGAGCCTCTCAACGGGTAAAAGTGTAACAAGTCCGTGCCAAATGGTTTTTGAAGTTGAAGCCTGTCTATATCTAGGAGAACGGCTATTGCAATGATTTGTAGGAGAATCCATCATGGCTGCTCCACGAGCTTCTTCTGGTGAGATCTAATCTTTTTTATTCGGCTTTGGTGTCTCTTGCTCGAGGGCTGCTTCAGAACTAGCCACGCGGGCCTCCTCCGACAGTCGACCGTTGAATGTTCCGGATGAGTTCGAGGTTCAAAACAAACAGGTTGAATCTTGAGGCTGAGAGCGATCCTAGGCTGCACAATCTCAAGAGCGATTCCACACAGGTCTTCACAGGGCCGCGCAAAACATTTGTTTTTGAAAGTTTTTAAGAAAGTGACAAATCGCTCGCGCTGAAGATAGTGTGGAACCAATCTGGATCAAGCCAGGGTCCTTCCCAGTACTCATGCTGACAAGCATGGTTTTATTCATTAAGGGCTTAGCATGCCTCTCTTTCTCTCAAAATGATCAAAGTTTTGCAAAACCAGAGGAATTCCTTCCTCTTCATTTTTTATCACCGCAGTGTTCAAAAGGGGTTTTTGAAAAACTTAGGTTAATGCAATGAGTTTGGCGCGCAGGAGAGCAGGCGAGATATACTGTCAGCCCATTCAAATCCTCTGGCACAACTAACTCAAACTGAAAGCAAGCATGAAAATGAGATGGCCACAGCTATTTCATTCAGATTTGTTGGTATAACTGGCCCCTCGGCAGAAACAGACTCAAAAAACGAAAACGGGTAATTACAAGACAAAACGGTGTTCAAGGCAACAACCCCGGAAACACCTGGTATTCTATACAAAGGGGACTGACTCGCTACAACAAGACAGACCCTTAAGCAAAAAGACTGACTCAAGACAAAGAGACAGACTCAAAACAAAAGACTGACTTGATACCCAAGCCAGAATTTACAAAACTAGCGTTCACAGATGCTCAAAATTACGTGCCAGACGCCACATCAAAATATACCGAATGCCGCCCGCAGGTGGTTCACTCTCTGATTACATACTTGCAGTATCTGTGTCCTCAAAATCCAATAACTGGGTGGTAACGGACTTGGCTGAGGTGGGCGGGAGGATAACCTCGTTATCAATCAAATCTTGCACCTCATGACGGAGGCGGAAACAATTGTCGGTTGCATGGCCTGTCTGCTGGTGGTACGCGCAGTACTGAGCAGCATCATGCGTGGCAGGGAGATTCTTCAGGAGAGGCCGAGGCTCCAAGGGTTTAAGGTGTCCCCTCTCGGCAAGGATCTGAAGTGCCTTAGACAGAGGCATGTAGAGAGCATGAAAGACCCTGCGCCCTCGGGGCAGGTATTTTGAAGTCTGAGCGTTCTTACTGGACGCACAAGCGAAAGGGTCGGCAGGCGCCACCTTAGCTTTCTGATCTTTCCAGAGTGCAGGGCTGGGAATAGGAGGAACTGTTCTGGCATGACGGGGCCTATCCCGATTTTCTGACTGACTTGAACTACCCTCAGGTGGAGCGGGGAAAGCATCCTCCACAGTTTTTGCCACAACTGCGGATATCTGTTGCTTATTCATCCCCCCGGCTTTCAAAGCCTCGACTGCCCGCAACAGTTGTTCAATGGGATCGGCATTTGCCTTCACTTTGTCTTTTCCTCTAGCCTCAGCCTGATCGAGCGTTTGGGTTGATGTTGATATGTCATTACCATAGCTGGAGGCCATCTCCGGTTGGCTAAGTTCAATCACAATTCACCCCAACAGCGGGGGCTCCTAGGGCACAAAACTCCTGGCATATGGTGCGGCTGGAGGTGAAGCTGACATTCCGTAGGCGAGATCCGCCACAGACCTCTGGAGATCACCTATCATCCCCATTAGTTCAAATGTAGTAGGCTCGGGAGCCTGGTATAGCTGGGGGGCCCAGACCGGGTGCGCAACAGGCGACCTGGGTGGATGTGACATATCAATGTTGGTCTCACTTTGCAGAGCGATCCCTTGATCTAATGCAGCTGTCATAACCACGATCTCTTCTGAATTCTGCGTCATCATAAGTCCTGCCTCAGCAAGGGGGAGCAATAGCTATTCGGTACCAGCTGTCCGAACTGAAAGAAACAACAAGCAGCATTTCAGCCCAAATGGATCAAACACGGGTGTAGCGGAACAACTGTACTCTACTGCTGATCACTGTTCCCCAGAAATCACTGTCCTCAAAACTGAACCTGATACCTGCAGATAACTGATTCTCAACAACACTGATACTGGTGCCCTCGGGCCCGATACTCAAATTTGCAAACTGGTATGTACGTTCCTGTAGAGATACACTCTAAAGCACATAGCAGATAAGTGAGAACCAAAACACCCCTATGTTGGGGTAGGGTTTCCCTGTCCTATTTCGTCAGGAGCTAAGGTTTCACTATGCACGCAGCAGTTTTCAAACAACCTAACATCGGGTAAGCAACCTGTCCTAGCTTAGAATGGTCACTATGGATTTCGATATACACTAGGTCGAATGGTCAAAAAGGGTGCCCCGGTAAAACCGGGATTTGTGTTCCCATACTGTCAGAGCCCATAACTGGTCAGCCTTATGGTCATGCCTTGATAAGACAAGCCTCCGGCAAACCGTTCAGGAATGGCAGATGGTAAACACGGTGTCCTTGGCGCACCAATGCACATGCAATGCAAAGAGACACATAAATGAAATCAAAATAGGATATCACGAGTTCGAGTCAAGCTCTCTAACTCCCAGCAGAGTCGCCAGAAACTGTAGACGCGCCCGCGTGGGGGGCCTTCGCTACAGTTCGGACTCGATTTTTGTCACGGTTCTGAATCTGAACTAAAGAGTCCAAATCCGGCAAATCGTTTTGAGAAACAGATTTTTGAAAGAAGTGCCAAACATGGACTGCTTTGCCAGATACAGAGTCGCCACCTAAATATTTTAAAATGGGAGAATTTAGGAAACCCTGACTCGGTGCCAAGGGCCACGTGTCCGTCATCACCAAAGTTGCCTCGGCTCGAGAGCTAGGGTACGATTGGGGAAGGTCAGCTATGAGCACCCCCTCTCGTCCGATCCGAAGATCGTCCTCTACTAACCGTGATATCCGTTTTTGAAAACGTTATGTGTTCTTATTCCATTTATTAGCCTAGCATTACTATGTTATGCGCACAGCAAACAAGTATAGACTAGATTGCCTAATTTGGGAATAAGCATTGCATATCCGTTTTGTCTTGAAAAACACTTCAAAATTTGCTACTCACAAGTAGGCTAAAATACGGATTTCAACGAGTTTTTCCAACTCAGACAATCCAACCTTCACCCATAGGCATTCAAACAGTTTATCACGTAAGCATCTAGACACATGGTAAGCATGCTATCATGATAGCATTCACACGCATGCGGTATGCTAAAGCATGAAAATACTTACATCGTACTCCATGCCAAAACAATAAACTTAGTTAGCCAACATGCATGGTCCTAGTTCATGTCAAATTGACTAATGCAATACATACAGGATGCAATTAGAGTAGGCTCGGTTAACCTAAACATGGCATGTGAAATGCAACCAATTGATGCACGTATTCAATTTGGAATTGAAGTACAAATGCAATTAGCATGATGTACCGAGCCCGGTGCATGCAAGACAAATGTATGGATGCACGCATGCGTAGCATAAGGTATGCTAAATTAAACATGTCCTATTACTAACCATCAAAGCAGGTAAGTAAAATGGAAGAAAGAAATGGGGATTGGAAGACATGCACACACACGCACCCACACTTATTACAGATTCACCCTCGCTCGGAAGGACCAAATAAATATTACAGATAATTAACCTATAAGTTAATTAATTATTACAAATCACCTAATTAATTATCAAATTAACTAAGCATAAGAAAAGCGATAACATGGGCCTCGGGAAGAGGGTTCGATGCGCGCGTGCTCGAATCTTGCCCGGAGGTGCACTGCCATGCATAGGCTGCCTCTGTTTTCCCTGCTCTGCCTCTTCGAAGACTACCAAAGTCTTAGAATTGCTTTCCTGGACATTGGGAGACACCACCGGTTGAGTAGAATGTCCACCGACAATGGCATGTGATGACCGGTTGTTGGTGAAGCTATCGGCCCAGGAAAGATTGCCGGTCGGCACTTATCACTGCCGGTCGGCAGAAAGTTCCTGCAGAATCTGCAATTGACAGCAACAGAGGGCAAGGCAGAGCATGGCAATGCAATTCAAGCAATGTATGCACCAATCATGTCCCTTATCATGTTAGTGACTCAAAGGGACATGCTCCTTGGTTCTCGGACCATCAATCGCGCATTTCCCTGTGTGATGGCCCAAGGGACCAAGTGTGCACATTTTGATGTCAAATGCAATGCAAACCAACAAACCAAAGCCCAATTCCTATCACTAGATCAAGGAACAAGACATGCATGCTAGATGCAATGCAACCTAGGCATGCAAGCTAAGGATGCAACATGGAAATGCAAGATGTACATGCAAGCATGCAAACAAACATGCAAGGTAAGCATGCAAGCAAGCAAAGGATGGACTTAATCATGATTTAGGCAGCTCTAATTAGGCCCAAAATAGTGGCCATAAGTGCTATGAAATGAGGACTAAACATACATGCACACATGCACATGTTAAAAGGCTAACAGTCAAGCACAAAAGGGCAACTCTCAAGCACACTTGAAAGAGGCATAACATGGACTAATGGCATGCAAGGTAAGCATTGAAAATCATGTTACAAAAGGTGCTAAGCCAATTAAACAAGATAAACAAGGCATGCAAACAAAGCCAAAAACCCAAGACAAGCCAAGAGGCTTAAACCAAAGTCAACCAAGCCTCACAAGGCTAAGAGGACTTAAAATAGGTCTAATGCAAACCTAAACAACACCCAAGGGACACCTAGATGGCATCTAAGTGGCTCAAATTCAAAAGCATGCACAATGACCAAAACATGGAGCATGCAAGACAAGCTTTCAAAGCCTCAAAGAGGCATCCAAGGCAAGCATACGAGCATGCAAAGGGGACTGAAATGATGCTATAAACAGTGCCAAACCATTAAAACAAAGCAAGTAATGCATGTTACACACTCGCCCACTTAAGGCCAACAAGCCGGAATGCAAAGGGGCTATACCAAACACATCATGGCCGACCAAAATGACTAAGGACAGACCTTTAGCATGGCAAAATAAGCATAAAAGCTTCACAAACTTGACCTAAAACATGCTTGAACAATGGTTTACAACCTAAGGCATGTTAAGGCCTAAACATGGCATTACAAGGTAGGTATGCTAAGCATGCATGGTGTACCAAAACCAACAAAAACAGAGGCATATTATGACATAATAAGCACAAAAATCAGCTAAGGCATGGTCAACATGAAGCTTAGCTAGGTGCTCCCTCAAGAGGCCAAAAATGGTCCTTTTCAAGGACAACAAGGAGAGGGGGTGGCCCTCTCCTTCTTGGGACTTCAAGGCACCATCCTTACCACTGAAATCCCTCAAGATTTCAGTGGTGAGGAGGCCCAAACACCAAAGTCCCGGAGCTCACTCAAAATAGCACAAAATGGGGCCTCTCAAGGCTTAAGAGGGGTCAAACACCTCCAAACCACAAAACACTCTAAACAAACTATTTAGAGGGCCCAAACATAGAACTTTTTTATATTATACACTAAGCTCAAAAATAGTTCTAAAATAGGCAAAAATAGTATGCAAAAATGGGGAATAAAGGAGTAAGATTGTTATCCTTGAAGACCCCTTTCACAAATGAAGCTCTAGCAGCTTCTTTGAGCTCAAAACAGCTCCCAAGCTTCAAGAACAAACCCCTGGCCCTTCAAGAACCAAGAAAAGGTGTAACACTATGTGTTTGTGTGCAATAGTAAGACACAAATACACTTATACACACACAAGAGAGAGATATAGAGATAGGATATGTATGAAACCCTAACCCTAGAACTCAAAACCCTAAAATGGCTGTCTAAAATGTTTTTTCTCTCTAAAATGTCTAACCCTAAGCAAGGGAGAGGGGAGCTCCTCTTATAGAGGAGCCAATCTTGTAAAGTTTACAAGGTAAGCTAACAAGAAGGCCATCCCTCCATACACGTGTATGGAGGGGAACAAAATGCCATACAACTGTATTAAAATATCTGCAAAAGCAGATGAACAGTAGTCGGCTGCTCAAAATTGCCATCTTGACAAAATTGGCTGCCGACCGGCAACAAAGAATGCCGACCGGCAATATACATTGCCGATGGCAACAAAACACCAGCCGGTGGCCTCTGGCCATGGCCGGTGATGTGTGGGGATGCCTCACAAGGCATTCTCTGCCCCTCCAAGGCAAAGCACAAGTGTTTGGTGCAAAACCAGACACTAAACAGTCGAGTCGAGAGATCCTGAGGCAAGGCGCGCAAGCCGAGACCTCCGGGAACTCAAGACGAACACAAATATGGATGATCACTGAGTGTTCAAACGGTGACGTCCCAGTCTTGAGGACGGTCAAAAATGGGGTGTCTACACTTGCTTGGAAACATAAAGTAAAGACATGTGTGTTTCTACAGAGGATTGGGATATTGGATGAAAGTGTATCTACTGATTGTGTGTTTTGCCAAAATGAGCCTGAGACAATAGAACATGTTCTTATTTTGTGCCCCATGGTTTAGAGGGTGTGAACAAGTCTGTTACAGTGGTGGGGTATGCTTTGGGTTGTGCCAAACTCAGTCAAATGTCTGCTGCAATGGTGGGCTGGAATTTGGCTTAACAAAGCAGAGGGGAGAATCTAGAAGGCCATTCCACTTGTAGCTTTTTGGTCAATTTGGAAGTGTAGAAATGATTGTGTATTCAATGATGCTCAACCTAAAATAGGAGAGTTGTAGGAATTAATCATCCTCAGAGTTTCTATTTGGCTCAAGGCTTCATTCAAAGACCTCAAATTCTCTGTTACTAATTTTTTGTTCAATATTTATCAGATTAGGAAATGTATTGGTAGAAGGGTGTGAATTATACTGGTGTTATTTGTCCACTTTCTGTGTTGTTGTGATGCTGTTTCTCAACACCTCATGGGTGCTTTCTGATGGAAGGGCATGAATTGAACTGGAGCTACTTGGCCACTTTAGTTTTGTGGATGTTGCTTGTCCATTGTAGTGATGCTGTGATGCTGTTTCTCAATACCTCATGGGTGCTTTGTTTACTGGTTTGTGAGCAATGACAACCACTCATGGGTGATTTGTGATGGTCGATATTTTCTGGGTAGTGATGCTCTGTTGCTATCTTCTGATGTTGTCTGTTTAGTTTTGTGGTTTGCTAAGCAACTAGGTGGTTGGAGCTTCAATTAAGTCTGCTGTTGTTTTTTTGCTTTGCTTTGTTTGTTGGTCTCTCACTAACTTGGAGGTTGAAACTTAAATTAGCTCCAAGCTTCTCTTTATTGATGTATTCTATCATACTTTGGACGTGTTTCATCAATAAAGTTTTCTCTTTGCCGATCAAAAAAATAAAATGAATAAATAATATATATATATATATATATCAATGTCTTACGACCACCGAGAATTATCCATTCACATAAGTTAAGTTCCATTACCTATGACTCATTTATTGTCATAAATCTTATCACCATTGATATTTTATTATCTACTACTTAAGTAAACTATTCAGGGATTTAACATCAATATGTATGCTTCTCTGACTACTACTGTAAAAGTCTTGTAATATTTTAAGGATAAATTATCAATAGGTTTTATTTTTAAGACTTATTACCCATTAACTTTTATTGAAATCAGCCTCTTTTATTTTTATGAATAAATTTATCGTGACAAATTTATTGATCAGGACCTGTAGGTAAATATGTCTAATTAATAAGACTTTAAATGTTTACATATCTCATCAAATACATTACTTGAGCATTACACATGAATTCAACATGGGTTCATTCACATAGATGTATTTGAATTTAGAAATAAACAATTTACTTAGCCTCACACCACCTTCTAAAGGCACAAATTCTATGTTCCACTATGAACTGACCAAATCTCTCTTTATTGATGTTTGCTCATATATAATGTATGTTTGTTATTATCAATAAAGTTTTTTCTTTGCCCATCAAAAAAAAAATGAACTGACCAAATCATCTTCGATTAAACCAAGATTCACAAAAGATATCATCTTGGATAATTCATTGGGAAAAAAAAGAGTTTATATTTAGAAATTATGTGTACCATCTTGGATAGTATCCAATGATTCAATCACACTTCATTCCTCAGCTATAAATGTAGTTTCCCATTTGAAGAAAATAGTTCATCATCATCATACTTAAACACGTATGATAGCAAATGATAGGATGGGCTTGGTGGTGCCAGCCTAGTTGGGATGACTTAGCTCATTGTGATGTTTTTGCACTCCCATTTTCTTTATTGATATAATTTGCTTTATAATTTGTACTAGTTTATTCCATCAATAAAGTCTCTTTTTTGCCGATAAAAAAAAATCGTCATACTTAAACACGTATGATGGATAACCAGAAAATGACTATTGTCTGAGAGCATATTTATGACTTTCACACTGGTCGTTTTTTTTTTTAAATCAAGAGTACATAAAATATACACAGAAAGTGTTATTAACATGTGTTCTAAGGACACATATTAAGAATACAATTAATGATTTTACCTATCTCCACTGGTATAGAAATGTAAAATACAAGTAGAAATAAATATGATGATTTTTAAAAACTAGATATTTTTTTACATGAACAAAAATGTAATTTCCTTTATTAATGTAATATTTTCAAATGTTTATCAATAAAGTTTTATCATTTGTTGATAAAAAAAATGCATTAATGAATCTCACTTACAATTAGATTTCCATATATTAATGCTATAATATTAGAACCAATAAATAAATTTTTAAAAAAAATCAATGCATTGATGCTATAACATTACAACAAAAATTGAAAATAAAAATACATTTTAATTTATTTCAAAAAATAATAAACCAAATAAAAAAAACTTTATCTATAGTTATATAATCACTATATTTGTCACAAATTTTTTTTAAAAAAATGTATATACAATTATAATAAAATAAAATAATAGAAGGGATATTATGATAACCTCGAATTAAGCTTGTAGTCAATAGAGGGGATACTACGATATTTTTTGCACTTGCCTTCTTTATTAATGATTTGTCGCCATATTTGTATGCTTGTAATTCATTAATAAAATTTCATTTCTTTTGCTAATTTAAAAAAAGAAAGAAAAGAAGTTGGTTATCAATAGAGATAACTTCACAATTTGTTTAGAATCTTGTGACATTCACTTCAAAAATATCAAACACAAATATAATAATTCATTGGTAGACAAAACAATATATATATATATATATTTTAATGAGCAAAATAATCTTTATTGATGAGCACAAAAAGTATTACAAAATGATACATCAATAAAGAAGAATGCTAGTACTCAAGTATCATAACCCAATGGGTCAATCCGAACTAGGTTGGCACCTACGCCCAAGCCCAATCATTTACTAGCACAATGCAGAGGTTGGTAAGGCACTAACCAATAACCACCATGACAGAACCAAAACAGAACCAAAACAGCAAAACTAAAAACAATCACAACACACGGTCCAAAGCCTAATACACCAACAAAATAGACCACACCAGCAACACAATAGCACCAAACCACTAAAGCAATATATATATTGAAAGATCATACATATTGATTTTGTTCACTGAAACAATAAAGATAATAGGAAGGAGTGAGTGAGAGAGGGTGAGACCAAATTAATGTGTTATCTAAAAAATTATTTCAAAGTGAAGTGAGGTGAGGTGATAATCAAAATAAATTTATACTACACAATAATATATATATATATATATATATATGCACAACAAACAAGATATTCAATTTTAAAGCATTTTAGTTGATGAGTTTAAAACATAACATAAAACAAGCATAATATATATAGAGCATGAAAGCTATAAAACACATAATAATTCATTGTTTAAAATACGAAATCCATGGAAGCTAGTAATAGGATGATTCAGTTGAATTGTAATGGATGACTGTATCCTGTTAGGGTCTGTGAGGCAATGGCGATTCCCAATAGTGGTACGAGTAGCAGCAGTAAGAGTGATGACGTTAAGGTTGGCACCATGGCTGACCTTGATCAGTCCTCTGTTAATGGTGGTGTAGCATCAGAAGGTGACGTGAGAGAGGAGGCAAACACAATTGCTGAGGTCGTGCTAGAGGGCCAGGTGGTAAAAAAGGATTTGGTGCAGGTGGCAGAGCATGTTAATGAGGTGGCTAATATTAACGATGAACTGCCTGGTGTGAAAATTTGCAATGATGGTTTGTTGCAATCTATAATTAATGGGACTGTGTTGGGGGCAGAAAAAGTATGTGAGGTAGGTTGTTTGAATGGGGTAAAAGTGATAGTAGGGGAAGAGTCGTGGGTAGAGGAAATGGGTAGATTGCAGAGGGTGGTTGAGGATGTAGTGACTCAGGGCTTTTTAAGAAGTATTAGTGGGCTGGAGAAGGAAGGCCCAGCGTTAATTTGGAGGTTGTGTTAAATGAGGCCCATTGGGAATATTAGGTAAGAATGGGGATGACCTAACTATTACGGGTAGTTGGATACACTCTGTTGGGGCCGGTTTCAAAATAGTGGATCTACAGGTTGGCTTAAGCAAGGATAAGGGTAAACAAGGGAGGGTGGAGGCTAGTAAGGCTAGGAGAAGATCAACAGTAATAAAGGGTGTACAGAGGATAAGAAGGTTTGGCTCTGGGTACTCCATGTAGTTTCTTGAGAGAAATTGTTTTCCGAGTTGTGGCTACTGCATTGTTTGTCTCCTCATCCTAGAAGGTTGAGACTACTTATAGGAATTTGCTATTTAATGAAGCTCGAGCTACGGTGCATGTAGGAAAGATGTTGGGAATGAACTGTATGGGTAATGAGGCAGAGATTATTAATCGCATTGTGGAGATGGAAGGTAAGGATCAGGGCCATGTTGGTAATGGTGGAAGGGAAGTCCTAGTTTGAGTGGGTATTTGAAGGGGGGTTTTGGTGCTATTTGTTGTGCTTATGAAGTTGATGTGTTGGAATATTAGGGGATTGAGGAGAAACAACAAAAGGGTGAAGATTAAGAAGCTGGTCAAAGAGAGAAATATTGATATTCTTCTATTGCAAGAGTCTAAGAGGAGTAGTGTGGATGAGAGATTTGTGAAGTCATTGTGGCGCTGAGAGTCTTTGCAATTTATGGCAGTGGACTCGGAGGGTAGTGCAGAGGGATTATTATGTGTTTGGAATCCAGATGTTTTCAACCTTGTAGAGTGTTCCGGTGCTACGTCTTTCATTCTACTATCAGGTACGTATAATGAGTCATTTGGGTGTCTGGTAATCAACATATATGCACCAAGTGATAGTAGACAAAGAGGTCAGTTATGAGAAGTATTACTTAGGTTGAAGACATCTTTTCAACAACCTTGGTGTATTGGGGGGGGATTTTAATGAAATTAGATGTTTGGGTGAGAGAAAGGGTTGTTTGCGTTGTGATGGAGGCATGTTTGAATTTAATGAGTTCATAGAGAAAATGGAGTTGTGTGATCTGTCTCTGTTAGGAAGGAGCTTTACTTGGTGTAACTCTATTGAAGGTGAGAGATGGTGTAGGATTGATCGGTATGTGTTAGATCCTGAATGGTTGGACGTGTTTCGGCTTAAGCAATGGGGATTGCCAAGAAGTGTGTCTGATCATTGTCCTTTATTGCTCAAGGAAGATGAAAGAAATTGGGGACCTAGACCATTTAGGTTTTTAAATGCCTGGTTCCTTCATCCAGATTTTAAGTCAATAGTTAAGAAGTCTTGGGAAGAGGTAAATGTTTTTGGGTGGACAGGGTATAAATTAAAAGGTAAATTGGCAAAGCACAAGTCGAATCTCAAAAACTGGAATGTGGAAGTCTTTGGTAATGTGGAGCATCAGTTAAAAGCAGCAGAAGAGGAGTTATATGAGATTGATTTGTTAGCTAAAGATAGGCCGTTGCTGGACATTGTCAATGTGAAAAGACGTGAGTTGAGATCTTTAGTTTGGAATTACAGTAGAAGGCTAGAATAGTTGTGGCGTCAGAAATCTAGGCTAAAGTGGGCTCAAGAAGGGGACAAAAACACACGATTCTTTCAGGTGGTGGCTAGTAGAAGGCAGAGTAAGAATGTGCTTGATTCCGTTGTTGTGGATGGGGTTAGAGTTGGGGACCTGAATTTGGTCAAATAAGTTGTGTTTAGGCATTTTAAAGATTTGTATTCTGAGGTGTAGAGAGGAAGACCAAAGTTAGATGGGCCATTTGTGACTATTGGTAGGGAAGGGGCTTCGGAGGAGTTAGTTGAGTTTTCTAAGGAAGGGGTGTGGACTGTTGTGTGAAGGAATGTGACAGAAACAAAGCTCCAGAGCTTGATGGGTTCAATCTAGCATGTATTCAGAAAAATTGGAAAATTATGAAGAATGAGGTTATGCAATTCATGCAAGAGTTCTATTCGAATGGGAAATTGGCCAAAGGGTTGAACAACTCATTCATTGCTTTAGTGCCTAAAAAGGAGAATGATGTGGAGTTGGGGGATTTTAGGCAGATTAGCTTAGTGAACTCAATTTACAAAATTTTGGCCAAGGTCCTATCTAGGAGGTTGAAAAAGGTGATCCCTACAGTGATCAATGAGGCTCAGACAGCGTTTATAGGGGCTCGATGTATCTTAGATGGGGTCATGATTGCAAATGATGTTATTAAATGGCGGAAATGCTCAAAGAGTAAAGGGGTGATGTTGAAGATTGATTTTGAGAATGCATATGACTCTGTGAATTGGGATTTTTTGTTTTCAATGTTACGTAATTTTGGATTTGATGAGAAGTGGCTATGTTGGATTAAAGAGTGTTTAACCTCTTCCAGGATCTCTGTTCTGGTTAATGGATCACCCATGGATGAGTTTGTACCACAAAGGGGACTTAGGCCAAGTGATCCACTTTCACCATTCTTATTTAATATTGTGGTTGAGGGTTTTAATTTTCTTCTAAATAGAGTTAAGCAACTGGGATTGTTTAAGGGTGTTACAGTGGGATCTACTAACATGAACATTTCACATCTGCAGTTTGCAGATGATATAACTATTTTTTGCGAAGCTGAAGTTTTGGAGTTGCTTTCAATTAAAAGGGTCTTAAGGTGTTTTGAAGTTATGTTGGGTCTCAAAATAAATTTCCACAAAAGTATTGTCTGTGGGGTGGGTCTTTCAGCTAGTGAGGTAACTAATTTAAGTACTGTGTTGAATTGCAAAAATTAGAAGTTGCCATTGATGTATTTGGGCCTTCCTTTAGGAGCTAATCCGAAAAAGAAGTCTACTTGGCAGCCAGTGGTTGATAAAGTGAGGAAGAAGTTGTCTCTTTGGAAGAGAAAGTTGTTGTCTTTTGCAGGATGGTTAACGTTGATCAAGTCAGTTGTGTCCTGTTTACCATTATATTATATTTTGGTTTTTAAGATGCCTAAGGGAGTGGTTAGGTTGATTGAAAAATTACAAGCTACATTTCTTTTTTTTTGGGGGGGGGGGGGAGGGGTAATGTGTTGAGGAGAAAAGTCCATTTAGTAAAATGGCAGGAGCTAACTAAGTCTAAAAGCCAAGGTGGTTTAGGGGTTAGTAGTATAACAGATATGAATGTTTGTTTACTGTTAAAGTGGTGGTAGAGGTTTGGTGCAGAAGATAGGGCACTGTGGAAGTCAGTAATTTGTAGTATTTATGAGAGGGTTGGTGGGGGGTGGTGCCCAGAGTTGGGGGTTATAAGGAGAATGTCTCTAATTTGGCAAGGGATTCTTGATATTACTCAGGTTAATCCTTAGTTACTTGAGTTTTATTTTGATAATGTAAGGGTAAAGGTCGAGAATGGGGAGAGAGTGAAATTTTGGACTGATAAATAGTGCAAAAACAGGATGCTCAATGAGGAGTTTCCAAGGCTGTTCAGTCTTTGGGAAGATAGGGATAGCTCTGTTATGCAGTTTAGGCAAAGAAGGGGGAGTTCAGGAGATTGGAATTTACGGTTCAGAAGACAGCTTAGAGTGTGGGAGGAAGAGGAGGTAACTTGACTCCATACCTGGTTGATTGATGTCCCTATCAATAATAGGCAAATGGATGACTATTTGTCGTGGGAGTTGAATGCATTGGGTCAGTTCACAGTGTCCTCAGTTCGAATGTGGCTACAAGCAGTTAGGGGCCCTAACTTGTGCATTGCCAAATGGTTGTGGCAGGTTGCTGTACCTCCAAAATTGCAGTTTTTCAGGTGGTTAGTGTGGCGGGGCAGAGTCAAAACAACAGATTTCCTTCATTAGATTAGGTTGTTTAATGTTAATGATAGTATTTTGTGCGTTTTCTGGAAAAATGAAGTGGAATCAGTCAATCATGGTCTCCTTCACTGCCCACTCGTTTGGAAAGTGTGGACTGGTATGTTGAGTTGGTGGGATGTGTGTTGGATAATTCCGGGTTCTGTCGAAGCTCTGTTACAATGGTGGACTGGAGCTAGCTTCATGAAGAAAGTTATGTGTATCTGGAAGATTGTGCCATTGGTTGTATTGTGGTCAATATGGAAATTACGGAATGAGATTGTTTTCAATCAAGGGTAGGAAAACTTTGTTGATTTGGAGGAAGTTGTAAATTAAGAGTAGCTTTTTGGGCCAAGAGTTGTGTGGCAGGTTTGCAATACTCTGTGCATGACTTTTTGTGCAATTTTCAGCAGATTAGTTTGTGCTTGTAAGGGGAAGTCCAGCTGCTGCTGTTGGTTAAGTAGGTCTTCCTCAATTTTAATTAATTAATTATTGTGCTTGCAAGGGGAAGTCCAGCTGCTGCTGTTGGTTGGGTAGTAGCTGTAGCAGTCGTGGGTTTTAACCTCTATGATGTTGCTGATAGCTATTATTAGCTTTTCCTACTGTGGAGTTGTTTTCGGTGTTAGGTGGTTTTGTGCAGTTAGGGGGCTAGAATGCATTTGGGGATGTTCTATTTTTTTTCTTATGTTTCTTCTTCTTCTTTTCTGGCTATTTGATTGGTCGCTCACCAATCCTGGGCTATGTACTGGCATATGATAAGGCTTGCTTTTGGTGCCAACCTAGTTGGGATCTTTGAGTCTAGCTCTGACGCTCTTTGCACCTCCCTTCTTTTTTGATGTAAGCTCTTTGTATCCTATAGCTTTATCATTAATAAAGTTTTCTTTTGTTGATAAAAAAAAAAAAATCATTGTTCAAAATAAAACAACTCAAAAAAGTAAAAACGCTTGCAATCAGTAGCCTATATGAAAGAGAGTCTCTCAAAGCCCGAGATCATCTGGTAGTGAAACATTATTGAGGATTTCAGAAATTGTCGCCCCGGCAAGGACTCTGCCTAGCCATCGTCGAAAGCTCCCTAAGTTGTTTACACGCTCAGGCTGTCCTTGCACTTGCACTGGATAGTACGGGCTGTATCCGTACTCGTACACATATCCATACCCAGGTTTAGGAGGTGGAGGTGGGTATCCGTAACTACCCGGTGGCAGTCGTAATGGTCCCATCACCATCATCGGGGCTGGAGGGAGATATGGTAGATATTGCCCAGTTGTTGCAGCTGCCCCATATAGCAGTGGAAGAGGAGGATAACGAGTAGTGAAGGTAGGCGGCGGAGGAGGAGGTGGAGTCAACACCGCTCCGACAACTTGCTCACCAACCCACTCGTACATGAAATTAAGCGCACCCTTGTGTAGACGCGCCCGCGTGGGCCTCGTGCTACAGTTCGGACTCGATTTGTGTCACGGTTCTTAATCTGAACCAAAGAGTCCAAATCTGGCAAATCGTTTTGAGAAACAGATTTTTGAAAAAGTAGTGCCAAACATGGACTGCTTTGCCAGATACAGAGTCGCCACCTAAATATTTTAAAATGGGAGAATTTAGGAAACCCTGACTCGGTGCCGAAGGCCACGTGTCCGTCATCACCGGAGTTGTCTCGGCTCGGGAGCTTGGGTACGATCGGGGAAGGTCAGCTATGAGCACCCCCTTTCGCCCGGTCCGAAGACCGGCCTCTACTAACCGTGATATCCGTTTTTGAAAACTTTACGTGTTCTTATTCCGATTATCAGCCTAGAATTACTATGTTATGCGCACAACAAACAAGTATAGACTAGATTGCCTAATTTGGAAATAAACATTGCATATCCGTTCGGTTTGAAAATGCTTTGGAATTTGCTACTCGCAAGTAGGCTAAAATGCGGATTTCAACGAGTCTTTCCAACTCAAACAATCCAACCTTCACCCACAGGCATTCAAAACAGTTTAACACATAAGCATCTAGCCACATGTTAAGCATGCTGTCATGGTAACATTCACACTCATGCGATATGCTAAAGCGGAAATACTTACATAGTACTCCATGCCAAAACAAAGAACTTGTTAGCAAACATGCATGATCCAAGTCCATGTTAAAAATGGCTAATGCAACACATGCAAAGATGCAATCTAAACAGGCTCGGCTAACCCTAAAATGGCATATGAAATGCTACAGGTAACATGTATTCAATTTGGAATTGAAAAGTACAATGTAGTTTGTATGATGTACCGAGCCCGGTGCATGTCAACAAATGCATGAATGCACGCATGCATAGCATAAGGTATGCTAAAATAAATGTGCCCTAATCTACCATCATAAGCAGGTAAATAAAAGGGAGAAAGAAGTGGGGGTTGGAAGACATACACACACGCACCCACACTTATTACAAGTTTGCCCTCGCTCGGAGGAACCGAATAAATATTACAAATTAATTAACTACGCAAGCTAATTAAATGTTACAAATTGCCTAATTTAATTAACAAATTAAAATAGACTAAGAAAAGCAGTAAACGCCTCGGGAAACGCGCCACCATGCATAGGCTGCCTCTGTTTTCCTTCCTTCACTCCTCTGGAGGCTGTCAAAACCTCAGGACTGCATCCTTGGACTGAGGGGATCACCACCGGCTAGATGAAATTTCCACCGGCAGTGTTGTATGATCATCGGCACCAAATGAAGTTGTCGGCAGAGAAGTTGTTACCGGCCGGCACCTTACACTGCCGGTCGGCAGAGTATTCCTGCAGAACCTGCAACCCACAGCAACAGAGGACAAGGCAAAGCATGGCAGCACATTTCAAGGCATATATGCACCAACCATGTCTCTTATCATTGTAATGACTCAAAGGGACATGTGCCTCGGTTCTCGGACCACCAATCACGCATTTCCATGCATGATGGCCCAAAGAACCAAGTATGCAACTTTGATTTCAAATGCATGCAAACCAAATCAAACCAAACAAGGCCCAATTCCTATCATCAAGTCAAGGAACAAGGCATGCATGTAAGATACAATGCAACCTAAGCATGCAAGCTAAGGATGCAACATGGCATGGTGACAAGCTTATGCAAGCATACAAGCATACGTATGGCAATGTAAACTAATGCTAAGGTGGTCTTATACATGAATTAGGCAGCTCTAATAAGGCCTAAAACAATGGCCATAATGCTAAGTGCATGGAGGCAAATGGCATGCAAACATGCATAGATACATGGTCCAAGACTTAAGCGTAATGAAGCAACTTTTCGACGCATTTGAAAGGCACAAACATGGACAATTTTCATGCAAATTTCAGAGGTGATAGGTGATGCAAAACAGCCCCGAAACATAACGAAACAACACTCAACGCATGGAATGAATCCCGAAATGCAAAATTAGGCACATGAAATGGCTTACAGCTATACAAAGCATGCATAATATGGACATGGAGCATGAAGACAGAAGCAAGGAAGCCCTGAGATAAGCCTTTTTATAGTTTATGGCATGGCCAAACAACAAGCAAAGATGGGGCTAAAATGGCATACAAAAACGGCCCTAAACATGCGATTATGAAGCAACTCACAGCTGCTAACTCCAAATAGGTTAGGGCCCTTCAACAACATTGAAGAGGGATCCAAAATATGCACATTTACAGAACTGTAAAAGCCCCAAAAACAAACATGGGTAGTGCTAAGCTCTTATGCAAGAAATGGGCCAAAAGGTGGCCAAAGAAGCAAGTATGCAAAACATTCATCAAACAGCCAAAGAACCTTAATAAAACATGACAAGGGGGTCAAAATATGGCTGTTTTTAGTTCGGACCAAAGTCCAAAAACAGCAACATCAGGGGCTGCCAAGGCATGCAAAAATGGGACCAAAAAGAGAATATAAAGGCAAGTATAACATGGAGGTCCGAAACAGTGTTGAGAATAAGCCTATATACAGTTTACTACATGCCCAAAAACAGATTACACATAGGCCAAAAATAACATGCAAGATTAGGGCCTAAAGGAGAGATAAAGAAGGAAGTGCTAGCTACTATCCTCAAACAGTAAGAGGTCCTCAATCAAACATGAAGAGGACCTCAAAATATGATGATTTGAAGTTTGGGTCGGAGCCCAAAGATGTAACCAAAAAGAGCTAAGATATAGGCCAAAAAAAATGCACAAAAGAGGGAAAATGAGACTCACCCTTGTAGAACCAATCTTTAGCAACCTTTGGATTGAGTTTGGGAGCTTTTAACCTCTGGAGGACAGCCTCAAGCTGCTGGAATGGGCGTTGGATGCCTTTTTCTATGAGTTGATGAAGAAATGGCCCAAGAACAAGGGTGTTTGATGGTTGAATGGGAGAGATATAGTGAGAGATGAAGGGATATATGTATGTATATATCAGATATATCTATATATCTCTGGTTTTTTTTCCTAAAAATCCAACCTAAACAAAGGAGGAGGAGAGGTGCTTATATAAGCAATGCTAAGCTTCTAAGACAAGCTTCAAAGGGGCCAAGGGGTTCAAGGGGGGTGCAAGGCTTCTAGAGGAAGCTAAAACAGCTGGCCAAGCTTCTCCAAGAAGCTTGGCCAAAAGGTTCAAGCTTCTAGAAGGTTAAGGGGTTCAAAGGCTCACAAGGTGCAAAACAAACACACATGCACGTGGGGGATCGATTCTGTGCATTCCAGCTGGCACAGCTGGAATCCACCCAATCTGCAGAATGCTCCGGAAGGTCGTCGGCTAGCAAAAATTGCCGGTCAGCAAAATAAAGTGCCGGTCGGCACAATAAATTGTCGGCCGGATAAATATAGTGCCGGTGGATGGCCGGTAAGGTCAAAAAACTGCCAATTGGTGTCCAAATTGAAACCCCGGAAGTTATCTTTCCAATGGCGCAAACTTTGCATCAAAATTCCTCCTATGCAAAAAGTTATGCCCTTTTCCGTGAAGCCGCGCTGATTCGATCCAACCGGGATGATGCCCGACTTCAACTGATCATATCTCCCCCACCCGGACTTGGCTCTAGGAGATTCTTGAGTGCAAAGTGAAGCCCCGGAAGTAAGCTTTCCGACGGTGGTGGCCCCATAACTAAACTCTAAGTGTACAGATAGATAAGCCCGATTCAGCGAGGGCTGCTCGACTCGCTTCTACCCGGATTCATGCCGAACTTCTCCCAAACTAGTTTTCTCCTCTCCTTTCCTCTTTTCTTCAACTCCAAAACCCCAAACAAAGTGTTTTGAAAGATTTGCCTCTCTTCTTGCCGAAGAAACTGATTCTTTGCCCTGCACATCTCTCAACACCGAGCAAACCATCAGTAGTGCCCAAGTCTTAAGGGCGGTCAAAAATGGGGTGTCTACAGTTGCCCCTCTTTGACAGAACTCGAAAGTCATAACAATGACGGGAGTGAATGTCAAAGCCCAGAGACGACCCATTTTTGACAAGGCCGAAGACTTGGACAAACAAACAAAATACCGATAAATAAATGGTTGTGCCCACAGGCTGCCTACGTATCCCTTTGCAAGGAATCAAACCAGCGTAGTTCAGGGGCATGATGTAAATGATATGCAGGAAGACTTTGATAATTGGACTTATACGCCACGCGAAGCCAATTTTGAAAGTTGGACTTATACGCTACGCGAAGCCGGTTTTGAAAGTTGGACTTATACGCTACGCGAGGCCGATTTTGAAAGTTGGACTTATACGCTACGCGAAGCCGGTTTTGAAAGTTGGACTTATACGCTATGCGAAGCCGGTTTTGAAAGTTGGACTTATACGCTACGCGAAGCCGGTTTTGAAAGTTGGACTTATACGCTACGCGAAGCCGGTTATCACTCATGATCATGTAAAGAGAGCTGTAATGAAGCAATTATGTGAAATAAATGCAACATTTTAAGCGAATGCTAGGCAAGCAAGTAAGCTCGAGCCAAACTACACCTCGTGCAGAAATGATGTAAGAGAATTATGCAATTCTCACGAACATGTGCGTTAGATACACAAAAGTGAACGAAGTGTGATAGATACACTAAGTGGACAAACATGCGTGATAGATACACAAAAGTGAAGAGAGTGTGATGGACATGCTCACACGAATAAAGTGTGATTGATTGATACACTAAGCAAAGCAAAGTGTGATAGATACACAAAGCGAAACAAGTGTGATGGATACACTGAGCAAATATGTGATAGATACACTAAGCAACCGTGTGTGGTGGATGCACAAAGGGAGCGTGTGATGGATACACAAAGTGAACGTGTGATAGATACACAAAGTGAGCATAGTGTGATAGATACATAAAAGGTGAAGCTAGTGTGATGGATACACTATATGAGGCAAAGTGTGAGCGTGTGATAGATACACAAAAGGTGTGCACAAAGTGTGATAGATGCACTAAGTGAACAAGTGTGATGGATACACAAAAGGTGAACACAAAGTGTGGTAGATGGACCTGGTGAACAAGTATGATAGATATACTAAAAGGGAACACAAAATGTGATAGATGCACTATGTGAACAGGGTGTGATTGATACACTAAAAGCGAACACAAAGTGTGATAGATGCAAAGTGTGAACGAAGTATGATTGATATACTGAAAATGAACACAAAGTGTGATAGATGCACTATGTGAACAGAGTGTGATTGATACACTAAAAGTGAACACAAAGTGTGATAGATGCACAGTGTGAACAAAGTATGATTGGTATATTGAAAATGAACACAAAGTGTGATAGATGCACTATGTGAACAGAGTGTGATTGATACACTAAAAGTGAACACAAAGTGTGATAGATGCACAGTGTGAACGAAGTATGATTGATATACAAAAAGTGAACACGAAGTGTGATAGATGCACTATGTGAACAAGTATGATAGATATACTAAAAGGGAACACAAAGTGTGATAGATGCACAGTGTGAACAGAGTGTGATTGATACACTAAGTGAAGAGAGTGTGATTGATACACTAAAAGTGAACACAAAGTGTGATAGATGCACTTAGTGAACAAAGTATGATTGATATACTGAAAGTGAACACAAAGTGTGATAGATGCACTATGTGAACAGAGTGTGATTGATACACTAAAAGTGAACACAAAGTGTGATAGATGCACTATGTGAACAAAGTGTGATTGATACACTAAGTGAAGAGAGTGTGATTGATACACTAAATGAGAATGTGGGTGATAGATACTCAAAGTGAGTGAAGTGTGATACAGAAAACGAGAATGTGTGTGATAGATACACAAAATGAAAGAAGTGTGATTGATACACTAAGTGAGAATGCAATAGACACAAAAGCGAATATGTGAGTGATAGATACACAAAATGAGAATGTGTGTGATAGATACACAAAGCGAGTAAGGTGTGATTGATACACTAAGGCAAATGAAGTGTGATTGATACACTAAAGTGAAGGTGTGTGATTGATACACGAAAGTGAATGACCTTAAAACGGAACTTCTTTGAATGAACCGTGCATACAATATCGTGCATGACTGAGGAAGAAACTTGATAGTATAATGCATTACAATGCAAGTGAAGTGGGTGCATAACAATGTAAGTGGAAGAGTGCATAACCTTGAAGCAGGATTGATCTTGCGCCTGAGGTAGAGGTACACTCATATTTCGGAGCATTGACAAGGCCCTGAAGGGGTACGTCCGGAGTACAATCACGGAATTTTCTGAGGTTGACACAAACTCAGATACTTCGATTTTCGCTCTTTTGTTTTTGCTTTGCAGTCTGGAACCATCATAGCTTCAGATAGGTCCTGGTTTCACCGTTCACACTTATCGGGGGTGGACCCTGCAGTTTTATGGAAAAAAGAATCTTGTTTTGCACAAACGTGAAGGATGGCACAGCACTCTGAGCACAAAACGATTTATTTTTGAAATTGAGAGATGAGTTTTCGACCAGGTATTGAGCCTACGACTGGACACAGCGAGAAAGACTCAACAACGGAAAACAAAAGGTAAACAACCTAAACACGTCGAGACACGCTCGGAACGACTCAAAGCAAGAATTGAGACAAACAAAACAAAAGACACGACACACAGACGTGCACAGGGAGCCTGTTTCACCGGGTATTATTCCCACCCTTTCTTATTTGTGATTCTCACATCACTCGGCTCTCAAGCTCGGTTTTTCTCTCAAAACCCTTTTCTCGCTTTTTTTCTCAGCGCACATCTCTCTATTCTTTAATCTCTCGTTTTTCATCCCTCCCCTGGGTGGTTGATGGATAAGCTGGAAATTGTGGGCTCTTGCCCCTGGTATTTTACCAGACTCTTGTTCACAACAGTAAGTTTCTCCCATAGAGGGGTTGTGCTACAACTGGGTGTGTAGCAAATCTGCAGCTAACATCGGTTGATGATGCCCTCCTGGGGAGTTTGGACGTGGTTAGATCTGTCCAGATGAGGGAGTGGAACATCTCGCCCCATTCCAGTTCGTGCTTCGTACTTGACTTGATTCCTCGTTGCGTGGAGGATGTGAGAGCCTTCTGCCCTTTTGTGGTCAGCTTCAGAGTTGCCCTTTTCTGGCAGGTAGAGTGCCCTTCTTGGCAAGTATGTTGAAAATGGGGAAAAGACAGGAAGCCTGACTCAATTGTGCCCCTAGTTCATCATTTTGACCATTTTTTATTTTGTTTTTCTACTAAAACAATTTTGACCAATATGAGAGTTAGATTAACATACTTGTTCGATTTTTGATTTGAAAATCATGCAAGTCAGGCTATGAGCACTGAAAATTTTCCTTTTTTGGGTCCAAGAAATGGTCCAGTTTTTGGAAAAGATGGAACAATTTTCGAGAAAAGTAGTCAGCTTCAGTAAAAATTCTCGAAAACTATTTTTGCAAACGGCCAATGCTTAACAAGCACGGAACCCACTCTTGAGACGCACAACCTCGGATTTGGAGGAAAATTGCCCCCTTTTGCTCGAAGAGAGCTACATGGCAACGGAAAGTTGCCCCTTGTTTGCACCGCACCGCAGCGCATTGAATGGCAACGGAAAGTTGCCCCTTGTCTGAATGGCCCCGTAGTGTATTGTAATCAGTCCTCAGAGCGATGATTGCAACCGAACTCCCGGATACAAAAAAGACAAAGATGACTAGAACCATCACATGGACACAGGTTGAATTTGAAGTATTTTACGGCTGGACTTCAGAATGAAGTTGCCTACGTATCCCAAACATGGGAATCAAGCCTTACGTAGTTCGAGGTTAAGGTACACTCGGGTATTTAACCTCTCCTTTTTAGGCTCTAACTTTTGCCAAGGCGCCCGATGCGGGTTTTCAACCTTGCGAGCTTTGTTTTTCTTTTCTTTTCAATTCTTTTCATTTCTTTCCTTTTCATTTCTTTTCATTTCATTTCATTTTTTTTTTCTTTTTTGTTCTTTTCTTTGCATTTTTTTTTCTTTTTTTTTCTTTTTTGTATTTTTCTCTTGCTCTAACTTTTGCCTGGGTCGCCCTTCTGGGTTTTCGGCCCAGCGAACCTCTCAAAGGGTAAAAGCGTAGTTTGGTCCATGCCAAATGGTTGTAGGATTTTGAAGCCATCCGTATCCAGGAAAGTGGCTGTTGATTTGCAAGAGGACTCATCTTCGGCTCTTCGAGCACGTCTGACATCTTTGCCCCTAGTTTGAGGGGGGGCTTCTGATCTAGCTTTACAAGCTTCCTTTGATCTGATCTTCTTGATCTGACTTTGGTGCCTCTTGCTCGAGGGCTGCTTCGAATCTGGCCACACAGGCCTCATATGGCGGTTGACCATTGAACATTCTGAATTTAAGTCCGAGGTTTGAAAACAAATGGACAGAATCTTGAGGCTGAGAGCGATCTTAGGCTGCACAATCTCAAGAGCGATTCCACACAAGTCTTCACAGGACTGCGCAAAACATTTTTCGAAAGTTTTTAAGAAAGCGACAAATCGCTCGCGCTGAAGAGAGTGTGGGACCAATCTGGATCAAGCCAGGATCCTTCTCAGTACTCACATTAACAAACATGATCTCATTCATTAAGGGCTTAGCATGCCTCTCTTTCTCTCAAATGATCAAAGTTTTGTAAATCCCGAGGAATTCCTTCCTCTTCGTTTTCACCGCAGTGTTCAAAAAAGTTTTGAAAAACTTAGGTCGATACAATGATTTCAAGGCACAGAAAAGGCAGGTGAAGAGCACTGTCATTCCATTCAATACTTCTGGCACAACTGGCACACGGCAGAAGCAAACACAAGAGTGTGAAAATCATCGCTGTTCCATTCAAATCTGTTGGCATAACTGGCTCCAAGGTAGAAACAGACTCAAAAGAAAGCAAAAAGACAAACACAAAACAAAATAGTGATGCCCGAGGTAACACCCCCGGAATCACCTGACTTTAACAAAACAGGACTGACTCGATACAACAAGACAAACCCGACTGACTCAGTATGAAAAGACTGACTCAATACAAATTGAGAAGACTGACCCAATACCCAAGTCAGAAAACACAACAACTAGCATTCGTAAAATGCTCGAAACAGTGCGTGCCAAACGCCACATCCGGAGTAAACTGAGCGCCGCCCACAGGTGGTTCATCCCCTGATCACATCACATTATCCCCCACAAGTTCACTGATCCAATGACGATAGACTTTTCTGAGTTGGTGCGACGATGACCTCATTGTCAATCAGATCTTGTATTTCGTGGCGAAGACGGAAACACCTATCAGTGACATGGCCAACTTGCTGATGAAAGGCACAGTACTTGGCCGGATCATGGGAGGAAGGAAGTCTATCTGGCAGTGATCGCGGCTCCAGGGGTTTCAGATCCCCCTCTTTAATCAGGACCCTCAAGGCCGCTGATAGAGACATGTACAGTGGTGCGAACACCCTCTGGCCTCGAGGTGGGTGTTTTGAGGTTTGTGGAGTTTTGCTGGATGCACCAGCAAAGGGATTGGCAGGCGTTGACTGGGTTTGCTGATCGTTTCCGAGCACGGGATTAGGGCTGAAGGGAACATTCCTGGTACAAAGGCCCTTCTCCCGGCTTGCCCCTTGATTCAGAGTGCTCTCATTCTGAGTGGCGAAAGTGTCATCCACAGTTTTTGTGACAACCGCAAGGACTTGCTCTTTGTTCGGTCCCTCAGCTTTCAAAGCCTCAATATCCCACTGAATGTGTTCATGGGGACCAATGCCTGCTCCTACCTCGTTCTTACCAGTCGCTTCCACTTTGTCAAGAGATTGGCCTTCTTCCAATGCAACCCGTCCCAAAGTTGGGGAGCCTTTAGACATGAACTCCCTGGTACGTGATGTGGTTGATGATGGAGCCAAAACCCCAAAGGCCAGATCTGCCACAGTTCTCTGAAGATCTTCAATCATCCTCATTAGTTCAAATGTAGTAGGCTCGCGAGCCTGGTATAGCTGGGAGGCCCAGACCGGGTGCGCAACAGGCAACCTGGGCGAATGTGGTGCACCACCATCGATCTCGCCCTGCAAACTGATTCCTTGACCTAATGTGGCTGTCATAACCACAGTCTCTTCTGAATTCTGCGCCATCATAAGTCCTGCCTCAGCAAAGGGGAGACACTGGCTATTCTGTATCAGCTTTGCGACTCTCTGAACCTTGAAAGGAAAAACAGGCAGCATTTCAGCCCAAAACGGATCAAACACGGGTGTAGCCGAACAACTATACCCTACTGCTGATCACTGTTCCCAAAAATCACTGTTCCCAAAATACTGAATCTGATACCCGCAGATAACTGATTCTCAATTACTGATCCCCAACAATACTGATTCTGGTGCCCTCGGGCCTGATACTCAAATGTGCAAACTGGTATATGCATTCCTGTAGAGATACACTCTAAAAGCACATAGCAAGTAAAGAGAGCCAAAACACCCCTATGTTGGGGTAGGGTTTCCCTGTCCTATTTTGTCAGGAACTAGGGTTTCACTATGCACACAGCAGTTCTCAAACAACCTAATATCGGGTAAGCAGCCTGTCCTAATTTGGAATGGTCACTATGGATCCGAATATGCACTAGGTCGAATGGTCAAAAAGGGTGCCCCGGTAAACCGGGGTTTGTGTTCCCATGCTGTCAGAGCCCATAGCCGGTCAGCCTTATGGACATGCCTTGACAAGGCAAGCCTCCGGCAAACCGTTCAGGAATGGCAGATGGCAAACACTGTGTTCCTAGGCGCACCAATGCACATGCAATGCAAAGAGACACATAAATGAAATCAAAATAGGATATCACGAGTTCGAGTCAAGCTCTCTAAATACCCAGCAGAGTCGCCAGAAACTGTAGACGCGCCCGCGTGGGCCTCGTGCTACAGTTCAGACTCGATTTGTGTCACGGTTCTTAATCTGAACCAAAGAGTCCAAATCTGGCAAATCGTTTTGAGAAACAGATTTTTGAAAAAGTAGTGCCAAACATGGACTGCTTTGCCAGATACAGAGTCGCCACCTAAATATTTTAAAATGGGAGAATTTAGGAAACCCTGACTCGGTGCCGAAGGCCACGTGTCCGTCATCACCGGAGTTGTCTCGGCTCGGGAGCTTGGGTACGATCGGGGAAGGTCAGCTATGAGCACCCCCTTTCGCCCGGTCCGAAGACCGGCCTTTACTAACCGTGATATCCGTTTTTGAAAACTTTACGTGTTCTTATTCCGATTATCAGCCTAGAATTACTATGTTATGCGCACAGCAAACAAGTATAGACTAGATTGCCTAATTTGGAAATAAACATTGCATATCCGTTCGGTTTGAAAATGCTTTGGAATTTGCTACTCGCAAGTAGGCTAAAATGCGGATTTCAACGAGTCTTTCCAACTCAAACAATCCAACCTTCACCCACAGGCATTCAAAACAGTTTAACACATAAGCATCTAGCCACATGTTAAGCATGCTGTCATGGCAACATTCACACTCATGCGATATGCTAAAGCGGAAATACTTACATAGTACTCCATGCCAAAACAAAGAACTTGTTAGCAAACATGCATGATCCAAGTCCATGTTAAAAATGGCTAATGCAACACATGCAAAGATACAATCTAAACAGGCTCGGCTAACCCTAAAATGGCATATGAAATGCTACAGGTAACATGTATTCAATTTGGAATTGAAAAGTACAATGTAGTTTGTATGATGTACCGAGCCCGGTGCATGTCAACAAATGCATGAATGCACGCATGCATAGCATAAGGTATGCTAAAATAAATGTGCCCTAATCTACCATCATAAGCAGGTAAATAAAAGGGAGAAAGAAGTGGGGGTTGGAAGACATACACACACACACCCACACTTTTTACAAGTTTGCCCTCGCTCGGAGGAACCGAATAAATATTACAAATTAATTAACTACGCAAGCTAATTAAATGTTACAAATTGCCTAATTTAATTAACAAATTAAAATAGACTAAGAAAAGCAGTAAACGCCTCGGGAAACGCGCCGCCATGCATAGGCTGCCTCTGTTTTCCTTCCTTCACTCCTCTGGAGGCTGTCAAAACCTCAGGACTGCATCCTTGGACAGAGGGGATCACCACCGGCTAGATGAAATTTCCACCGGCAGTGTTGTATGATCATCGGCACCAAATGAAGTTGTCGGCAGAGAAGTTGTTGCCGGCCGGCACCTTACACTGCCGGTCGGCAGAGTATTCCTGCAGAACCTGCAACCCACAGCAACAGAGGAGAAGACAAAGCATGGCAGCACATTTCAAGGCATATATGCACCAACCATGTCTCTTATCATTGTAATGACTCAAAGGGACATGTGCCTCGGTTCTCGGACCACCAATCACGCATTTCCATGCATGATGGCCCAAAGAACCAAGTATGCAACTTTGATTTCAAATGCATGCAAACCAAATCAAACCAAACAAGGCCCAATTCCTATCATCAAGTCAAGGAACAAGGCATGCATGTAAGATGCAATGCAACCTAAGCATGCAAGCTAAGGATACAACATGGCATGGTGACAAGCTTATGCAAGCATACAAGCATACATATGGCAATGTAAACTAATGCTAAGGTGGTCTTATACATGAATTAGGCAGCTCTAATAAGGCCTAAAACAGTGGCCATAATGCTAAGTGCATGGAGGCAAATGGCATGCAAACATGCATAGATACATGGTCCAAGACTTAAGCGTAATGAAGCAACTTTTCGACGCATTTGAAAGGCACAAACATGGACAATTTTCATGCAAATTTCAGAGGCGATAGGTGATGCAAAACAGCCCCGAAACATAACGAAACAACACTCAACGCATGGAATGAATCCTGAAATGCAAAATTAGGCACATGAAATGGCTTACAGCTATACAAAGCATGCATAATATGGACATGGAGCTTGAAGACAGAAGCAAGGCAGCCCTGAGATAAGCCTTTTTACAGTTTATGGCATGGCCAAACAGCAAGCAAAGATGGGGCTAAAATGGCATACAAAAACGGCCCTAAACATGCGATTATGAAGCAACTCACAGCTGCTAACTCCAAATAGGTTAGGGCCCTTCAACAACATTGAAGAGGGATCCAAAATATGCACATTTATAGAACTGTAAAAGCCCCAAAAACAAACATGGGTAGGGCTAAGCTCTTATGCAAGAAATGGGCCAAAAGGTGGCCAAAGAAGCAAGTATGCAAAAAATTCATCAAAAAGCCAAAGACCCTTAATAAAACATGACAAGGGGGTCAAAATATGGCTGTTTTTAGTTCGGACCAAAGTCCAAAAACAGCAACATCAGGGGCTGCCAAGGCATGCAAAAATGGGACCAAAAAGAGAATATAAAGGCAAGTATAACATGGAGGTCCGAAACAGTGTTGAGCCCTTCTTCAATGTTGAATAAGGGCTCAAAATAAGCCTATATACAGTTTACTACATGCCCAAAAACAGATTACACATAGGCCAAAAATAACATGCAAGATTAGGGCCTAAAGGAGAGATAAAGAAGGAAGTGCTAGCTACTATCCTCAAACGGCAAGAGGTCCTCAATCAAACATGAAGAGGACCTCAAAATATGATGATTTGAAGTTTGGGTCGGAGCCCAAAGATGTAACCACAAGGAGCTAAGATATAGGCCAAAAAAAATGCACAAAAGACGGAAAATGAGACTCACCCTTGTAGAACCAATCTTTAGCAACCTTTGGACTGAGTTTGGGAGCTTTTAACCTCTGGAGGACAGCCTCAAGCTGCTGGAATGGGCGTTGGATGCCTTTTGCTATGAGTTGATGAAGAAATGGCCCAAGAACAAGGGTGTTTGATGGTTAAATGGGAGAGATATAGTGAGAGATGAAGGGATATATGTATGTATATATCAGATATATCTATATATCTCTGGTTTTTTTTCCTAAAAATCCAACCTAAACAAAGGAGGAGGAGAGGTGCTTATATAAGCAA
Source organism: Camellia sinensis (assembly GCF_055761805.1). Taxonomy (NCBI): domain Eukaryota; kingdom Viridiplantae; phylum Streptophyta; class Magnoliopsida; order Ericales; family Theaceae; genus Camellia; species Camellia sinensis. Next base: position 199,209,528 of record NC_138964.1, on the reverse strand, counting down.
TGCTAAGCTTCTAAGACAAGCTTCAAAGGGGCCAAGGGGTTCAAGGGGGGTGCAAGGCTTCTAGAGGAAGCTAAAACAGCTGGCCAAGCTTCTCCAAGAAGCTTGGCCAAAAAGTTCAAGCTTCTAGAAGGTTAAGGGGTTCAAAGGCTCACAAGGTGCAAAACAAACACACATGCACGTGGGGGATCGATTCTGTACATTCCAGCTGGCACAGCTGGAATCCACTCAATCTGCAGAATGCTCCGGAAGGTCGTCGGCTAGCAAAAATTGCCGGTCAGCAAAATAAAGTGCCGGTCGGCACAATAAATTGCCGGCCGGATAAATATAGTGCCGGTGGATGGCCGGTAAGGTCAAAAAACTGCCGATTGGTGTCCAAATTGTAGCCCCGGAAGTTAGCTTTCCAATGGCGCAAACCTTGCATCAAAATTCCTCCTATGCAAAAAGTTATGTCCTTTTCCGTGAAGCCGCACAGATTCGATCCAACCGGGATGATGCCCGACTTCAACTGATCATATCTCCCCCACCCGGACTTGGCTCTAGGAGATTCTTGAGTGCAAAGTGAAGCCCCGGAAGTAAGCTTTCCGACGGTGGTGGCCCCATAGCTAAAATCCAAGTGTACAGATAGATAAGCCCGATTCAGCGAGGGCTGCTCGACTCGCTTCTACCCGGATTCATGCCGAACTTCTCCCAAACTAGTTTTCTCCTCTCCTTTCCTCTTTTCTTCAACTCCAAAACCCTAAACAAAGTGTTTTGAAAGATTTGCCTCTCTTCTTGCCGAAGAAACTGATTCTTTGCCCTGCACATCTCTCAACACCGAGCAAACCATCAGTAGTGCCCAAGTCTTAAGGGCGGTCAAAAATGGGGTGTCTACACCTTGGGATTTCTAGACAGGGTTCGAACATGATAGGTCAGACTACCTTCGATCGGCCCCATCTGGTCTTTAACCTTCACAAATGTTTCTCAGATGTCTTTATCACCCTCGTTTGGCTTGCAACAACGGAGTTCGAACGACAGGATCTGGTCCTCCGCTAACTCATTTTCCACAATGAAATTCATGGTACCGTTCCAGGTCGGGTTCGTGTCCTCGACTCTGTCCACACGGTCTTCTGCTTGCCACTGTCGGAGATCAATATGTAGGCATAGGCCTCCATCTTGTTCTCGGAAAGCTTCACTCACTTGAGGCTTTTCGCTGAAATGGACTTGATCGGTAGACTGCGATAATATTTCGCCATATGAATTCTTCTCAGTTTCTCAACTCAAACACAAATGAAACACTAAAATGGGAGATCTGAGAGAGAGAGAGAGAGAGAGAGAGAGAGAGAGAGAGAGAGAGAGAGAGAGAGAGAGAGAGAGAGAGAGAGAGAGAGAAAGGGGAAGGGAATGGAGTAGGGGACTGGAGGAGTATATTAGTGACACTGAAGCAAGAAAAAGTGACCTTTGTCTACTATTGAATCACAAGTTATTCGCCGCGGCATGGACATAGTCATGCGGTACCACAAAATCAAATATGATTGATGAAAAAAGTGTGGTAGAAGATTATGACAATTGTAATTGATTGGTAGTGATCACGCAGTGCTTCTAACACACCAAATTATTTTCCGTATGGACTAATATATAAGCTAGGGTTACGGAATTTCGCTTTCTCATTAAGCTTCTTATATCTCCATTACAAATTAGATTATTATGGTTCCCGTTTGGGATAAAAGTTGGAGCTAAAATAGTCATATAGGATAAATTAGGTTATATTTAGTCAAATATGACAAAATGTTACATCCAACCCATAATCATTTCATTTTTTCTCTCACAAAAGTCAAAAAAGCTAAAAAGTATATCCCACACGAGACTTTTTAGCCTCGGCCTAAAATAATTAAAAAGTAAAAAAGTCAACTCACATTTGAAATGAACTCTATGTGGGTGTTTGGGAAGTTGCTATTTTAGTATGCTATTCTAGTTTTTGGCAATTTTAGGAGGCTAAAATTTTTGTGTTTGGGAAGATAGTTGGATTTTTTTATATTTGGATGTGATTTTTATGAGAGAAAAAGTGAAATGATTATGGGTTTGATGTGACATTTTGTCTTATTGATTATTTTAGCCTATTTTGTTTTTTAGTACTATTTTAACTAAAAAAAGCTCTTCCCAAACACATGTGAGTAGTTGTCAAAAATTAAAATAAAAGAAAAGGTTAGTAATTTAGTTAGTAACTTTAGTATAACCGAAAATTTAGTAAAAATGCTACTAGTTATATACGGAAATTTTCTTGGGGAATTTTTTTTATCAACAAAATAAAAGATTTATTGATGATAAAAATAAAGTACATGAAAAATTGCATTAACAAAACAGGGAAGTGTACTAAGTATCATAACAAACCTCTGCAATCCCAACTAGGTTGGCACCGCAAAAGAAGTACAATCATTTACAAGCACTTAACCCAAAATTGGTGAAAAGTCAGTCAAGAGAAACCAAAAGCCAAAAAACAGAACAACAACACAGTTGAGATAAGAGCATTCAAGGTTTAAACCAAATCTATTTAGATCTCGTCAAACTTTTTTTCGCGACGAAAACATTCAATGTCTAAACCAAATCTATTTAGATCTCGTCAATCAAGGCACGCAGAGTCCCCACTTTTTGCTCTCGTAAGGGCAAGGAAGACTTTTTTTTCATTAGGATACGTTAGGAAGGTTGTTCAAAGAGTCGAATGATTGGTTAATGGTTTTCACGCAATTTTTGTGTCTTTGGTTGTAGATGAGCCAGTAAGTGCATTTTGGTAAGATACCTAGAGAAGCTGAGAATGAAATAGAATAACGAGGGGGGCTTATGCTTAAAGCGCCTTTCCTGTTCGGCGGTTAAGTGTGAGGTTAAGTAGCTTTGACATATGGGAGATTTATTCCGAGAACACGATGACCAGATAAGAAGTGGTTATAGGTGGAGGTGCAACAATGAAAAATAATGTGTATATTTCTAGAGTTTTTTTTTTCCCCCTTCGAAAAGAGATTTTATAGTGATTTTTTATATGGTTAAATTTTTATTTTTATTTTTATTTTTTTAAGTGACTACAAGTTATGTTCATAAGTGTGATTTTAGAGTGTTTTAGAAGTGGGAAATTTTTATTTTTTTTAACATTAAAACTAAATCAATTAAACGTAGAATTAAGGAATGAAAAATTAACTTAGACATATAAAAAATAAATGTTTCAAGACGACAACCAAAGTCTTGATTTTGTTGATTTTAATCCCTCTTACGTTTACCATTTTGATTTTCATCAATAAAATTTCACTTTTGTTAAAAAAGAAGGGGGGGGGGGGGAGGGGGCAGTTACATGACAATCGTATTGTCTCAAAATAATTACAAATTCATGGAAAAGTTTATAAAATTTACCTCAAATCTGTAATTATTTTTCCAAAGGAGAATTGGTTTGTTATTTCTCCAAAAAAACAAAAGAAAGAGAAAAAAAAATTATTTCTCCAAAAAAAACTAAGTTGTTTCTTTTGTATAATTGTATAGAAATACATATATACATATATATATATATATATTTTTTAATCAGTAAAAAAAGGAACTTTATTGATGAAAATCAATCATAGCAGATGAAATTACATTAATAAAGAGGAGGTGAGAGCACAAACAGATAGAAGCTCAAGACAAACTAGTTAGTGATGAACCAACAAAAGAATAAATCACCAAGAATAAGAACAAGACACTACCCACAATCCCCCAGAGCAGCCCCACACCACCATAGCAGCATCCAGCAACAACTCTGCCAGCAAAATAACAAAACAGCACTGCCATTGAAGCCCCCAGAAATACCAAACCTCCATTGAAGCGCCTAGAAAATCAAAACCCATTGAAGCTTCCCAGAAACAGCACTAGCAGTAGCAACGCCCATAGTAACCTGCAACCGATCATTAATAACTAAACACTGCACCTAACCTACTGGACATTATTGATAATCTCTTACACTGTGTAACAACACCCTTTAGAATGAGCTTCCCAAAGGGCAATTCTAATCTTGATCAATTCACATACCTCTCCAAATGCACTTGTTTCCCGTTGAACACCGCCTCATTCCTAAGCTTCCATAATGACCACGTGACTGCCAATGGCACAGCCCTCCAAATCAAGTTTGCAATTTTTCTCCATTTGAGACCCCTCCACTTAGGGGTGGTCACGGTTCAATTTTGAACGGTTCGGTTTGCAGTTTGAACCCGCTCGCATATGTGCGGTTTGAGAAAAATTGAACCCGCAACCGCCCGTAGTGCAGGTTACGGTTTGTGCGGATAAGGTTCGTGAATGTGCGGTCGGTTATGGGTGGTTTGTGAATTGGATTTTTTTTCTTTAAAATTTTATTTTTAGGCCTTTTTTTTCCCGTTTTGTAAATATTTATTTTGAGCTCTTTTCCCCCCATTTTCTAAAGTACTGAACATTAATAATTAATGAATTAAAACTTTTAAAATTAAAAATACAACAAAATTAATTATTAACACAAGCAAATCATTCAAAATCCTAAACTTTCAAATAAAATCATAAACTAATGCAAGCACATCTTTCAAAATCCTAAACTAAATCATCAAAATCATTCACTACCCAACAATACAATTAAAGTAAAATCATTCAAAATCCAAAAATATCTAGGATATGATGAACGAAATCAATGGTCCACGTTAAAAAAAAAATTTCTAAGTGCGGGCGAGTTCTTGTGGGTACGGGTAAAACCCGCAATAATGCCATATTCTAAATCGCATCCGCTTGTATTGTGTCCACGAAATTACCTATTTGTATGCAAATCGGTTCGGATTGGGTAGGTTGTATGGTTCGAATAACCCTATGCTTAGCCCTATCTCTACTAGTGTAGAAGTCTTTCCACATTCCGAGATACAACCCATTGCATCCCCCACCAATCCGTCAGACTTGACCATACTCTCTAAGCAAAAGGACACCAAAGCAACATATGGGGTATTGATTCCAAACCCATCTTACGAAAAACACACAAAAGAGAGGCATCCGAACCAAGCACCCCAATTCTTTTTAGAAAAGTAGAAGTCTTAAGTCTCCCCTTTCAAGCCAACCACCCAAGAAATTGCACTTTTGGGGGAGACACATTGTTCCACAGAAGTTTAGTGGCCAAAAGGGGGAAGGAAGGCATAGACATAGAATAAATACAAGAAACACTAAACTGACCTGATGAATTTGCTTCCCACTTTAGGCAATCATCCCTTTCTAATATACCAACCGTAGTAGCATTCAGAAAAGTAACTAAACTATCAAACTCATTTCACTCCCAACCCAATAAGGTTCTTCTATACCTGAAATTCCAATCTATGTGAGTCTCTTTCCTCTCCACCAACACTCTAAGAGAGATATCATTTTTTGTTGATAAGCTAAAGAGCCTTGGATAAGCATTCTTAACACATAGATCACGGACCTAATTGTCATTCCAACAATGGACCATGTTATCATTTCCCACAACAACCTTAGTATTTTCCATAAAAATATTGAAGAGTTGAGAATTTAATTGACTAACATTGAGAATACCACCCTAGATTTTTTAGTAGTGCCCAATATCAACTGAAAAATGATGCCACTTCCCACCATTTGAAGGATACTTGTTGCATAGTACTCTTTTCCGAAAGGAACTATCCTCATACCCAAATCGCCACCACCATTTGGCCCGCAAACAATCATTCACCTCTTGAACTCTTCTAATACTCAGACCCCCGTTCTCTTTGCTCTTAGTTGCCTCAGTTCATTTAACAACATGAACCTTTCTCTTTAGATCTGACCACTCCCCCTCCACCCTCCCCCGAGAAAGTTTGCTTGGATTCTATCAAATGCCTTAGCAACATATGAGGGCATTTTGAAAATAGTCAAATAGAAAGTGGGCAAGCTGGACAACACAAACTTTATGAGAGTTAACTTCCCTCCAAATGACAGAAGTTTCTTCTTCCAAGAGGCTAGGCTGGCACTACACTTATCAAGAAATATATGTAGTATAGATATGTAGTTATACATGCTATCATCTTATCATCTCCTACATACAAAAAATATTAGATTCTATTATAAAAACATATTATTTCAATTTAATGTTACATATGTTTCATAGAAGACAGTTAAAGTCACATGTTTGTGATTGGTGGTTAAACACCAAATTCAACTAATATAATAAGAGTTTTAGTATAATCACCACCTAGTTGGTGTTAGGAAAATCTCTCTTCCTAACCAAGATTGATGAGACACGAAATAACAAATAAAAAAGATAAACAAATCAAAAAAATAAAAATAAAAAAAACACAGAAGAACACAAGGATTTATGTGATTCACTCAAAAAAACAAAAAACACACAAGAACTCTCTTTCTTCTATTTTTTATTGATTAATATCACCAAAAAGATTATTTTATTGAATAGATTCTATGATAAACCTTACATCACATTTCAACAAAGATACGAGGGTGCTATAAGCATCAAAGGAAAAACTCCCCATTCCAACTAGGTTGGCACGAAGAACCTACCAAATCATCTGCAGCACCACTTAGAACAGTGGTTAAAAAGAGGTCAACCACCTGTAACAAAAGGAAAAAACAATACTAATCATAGTGGGACAAAAAGCCCGCCAAATCATCAAAGCAATACAACTCTCTTAACTTACAAGAAGCATCCATTTCATATATTTATAAGTATAGAATTATGATAACGTAAAAACATGGAAATTGCTAAAGTACCCTCGGACCCCCTCCCTTCGAGAAGACCCCCAAATCTCTCATTGGATTCAGGGTTCAGTTAACAGTACTTATCAAAATTCACAAACCCAACAGTTGATGGATAAAAAATGTACTCTTAAGCAAGGTTGGGATTTGTAGGTTGGAAGTTACATGTTTGTCATATTACAAAATGAAGATAAGCATATTTTTTTTTTAATGTTTTAATTATGAACAAAGCTCTCTCTCTCTCTCTCTCAAATCTATTTTTATTTTTTGAAATAAATTATTGTGAATAATGGTTATTTGTTATTAAAGAAGTTTTAGTTTAAAGATGGAGTTTATTTTAACAATCTGATAGTGATAGGTCCACCACATATTAGGATCTTTCAATTTTTTATTTTATTTTAATTGTAGATGGGAAAGTCCTGTCCAATTGAAATCACAACTTCAATTTGTGATATAATTTTAATTAACAATGACAACATAATGTGGTTCACAATAATTTTTTGAAGTTTGAATTCTTCAAAGTCGGTACCCAATTTTTCATTTATATATTGGCAATTTGATTGCTGTGATGTGGAGAGAAATTCTGTTTTCATACTTATATATTTCTTAAGTTACACGCAACCAGTTTACTCATCGCGGCACACATTCAACATCAAAATATATGGTGGTAGTTTTTTAATATATTGTGGAATTTATGATGCTAGGCAAGCATTTTGATTAAGTTATTGTGAGTATGTATTTTTAGATAGTACTATATATGGGCTTGTTTGATTAGGTTGATTACAAAATTTATTATTCGGATTAGATTTTAATAGTAATTTTATTCAACAAAATTGATAAATTTTTTAATCTTACAACTAATAATACAAACCATACATATAATTAGGATTATAAATTTTTATATCTATTGCAAAATAAACTTAGATAAGAGAAAATTATATATTTTGTTGGTGAAAATACCAGAAAAATATATTTTATTGATAAATAATGCAAAGAAAATGAGATACAAATAGATTATGCTGAGGCACGGATATCTCGTTTTCTTTAAGGAGATCAAGCCCACTACAGTAGGAAGAACCCAAATACCGAAGCAGCAGTCACAAAACTATGACTTGTCCCCTCCAAGATACAATAGACCGACCACTTGTCGTATGGTTCAGACCAACTCTGCACAAGATAGTGAACGCAAAACTCCACCAAGAAAAAACACCCTTCTTTGCTAGTAATCTCTCTTGTATAGAAAAATAGTTGATGTGTTGGTGCAGAAAAGAGTAGAAGAGAAGAACTATTTATAGGCCACTATGACATTACAAAATACATCAAAAAACAATAATAACCATGAACTTAGAGAAAAGGGAGAGTGCATCAAAATATGAATTCACCACCAAGTTCATGAATTCTAATTAAACTCCATTTATGAACAAGACAAAAGGACACCAAAACAATGAATCTCCATTCATGAACAAGATGAGATTCATAAATAAGACAAAAGAAGATTCATGAACAATATAAATAAATAAATAAATAAATAAAAGATAAGATATTAAAATGGTCCAACAATCCCCCACTCATTTTAATATCAACAAGGATAAGAGAGATTACCAAACAAAGATAGACTAGTATGCATTATGAAGGTGTGCTCTGCATTGAACCTTCATTATTGAAACAGCAACCTCTACTCCAGAGTTAGTAGTGGTCTCAGACTTGAACTATGACTGCTTAGGAGAAATAAAGTATTACTGCTCACACATAATAATCCAAATGTTGACATAAGCTTTTAATAGCCAGCACATTACGGCCTTGTGCTTATCTCAGTTTTCATGAGCATATTTGAGAATAAGCCTTGTTCTCATAGAAAGCGGTCCCATTTTCATGCTCACATAGGTGAAATCTGTCAAGGATGTTCTTGTAATTTATACACCCCACTCAACAAGAGCTACAAAATTTCATTAAGAGTATAAAAACTCAACCCTCCAACATTACAGGACAAATGCACTTATATCATAGGGATGGATAAAAAAATATTAAAGAGTGCATTTTTACAACCACCATATGATTCGTTCTTCCCATTGAACCTAGTTACAAGATCTCTGGTCCCTAGGTTGGGTATTCTCATACATGGTTTATGATTTTATAGGCTTCAAACCCATCCCCCTCGATGTATTCCAGACCCTATCTCTCGCCAAGGCCTTGGTTAACGGATCCGCAAGATTACCGCAAGATTATCACAAGATCTTACATAATTCACAATTATGATGCCATTACTCAAATAGGATCTCACATTACTGTGTTTCCTTCAAATAGGTCTGGATTTTCCATTATAAAAATGGTTGTTCACTCTACGAATAGTAGCAGTGCTATCACAACGAATTAACATAGGAGGAATTGGTTTTTTCCGAAAAAGGGATTTCATGTAACAAATCTCTTAACCAATTCGCTTCCTCACATGCTGAAGCTAACGCTATAAGTTCAGCTTCCATTGTACAATTAGCAATTATAGTCTATTTTTTAGACTTCCAACATATAGCACCACCACCCAAAGGTAAAAATAAAACCCGAGGTAGAGAGAGAATCACCTGACAAAGTGTTCCAATCGGCATCACTATATCCCTCAAGTACCACAGGCTACTTGTTATAAAACAAACCATAATTTTTGGTACCAGATAAATATCTCATAATTCTTCCCATGGCTAGCCAATGATCTCGACTTGGCTTGCTAGTAAACCTACTAAGTACTCTAACAACATATGCAATGTCAGGTCTAGTACAGACAGTAGCATATCTCAAACTACCAATCATGCTAGCATATTTCTTTTGATTAATCACCTCTTTTTCATTTGTGACAACAGATAAATGTATGCTTGCATCAAAAGGAGTAGCAACATGTTTGCAATCTAGAAAATTATATTTTTTTTAAATTTTCTCAACATAATGTGACTGATCAAGAAAAATGCCATCATTAGTTTTGGTAATTTTAATTCTCAAAATAAAATTGGCTTCACCAAGATCTTTCATATCAAAGTGGCTATGAAGCATATTTTTAGTCTCATTTATAATATGCAAATTAGAGCCAAAGATAAGTAGATCATCCATATAGAGGCTAATAATTGCATGTGCATTCTCACAAGTTTTATAATATATGCACTTATCACATTCATTAGTCTTATAGCCATTCTCAAGCATGCAAGAATCAAATTTCTCATGCCACTGTTTAGGAGCTTGTTTTAAACCATAAAGGGATTTAGTTAACTTACACAACTTGCTTTCTTGGCCAGGCTCCACAAAGCCTTCGGGTTGGTCCATGTAAATTGTCACGCCAAACTTTTTAATACTTGGAACCATTACCAGATTCATTAATTTAATTCAGTTTCAGAGATAACATGCGGAAAACTCTTTACATCAACGAGTAAGAATAAATAAAAATTCTCTCATCCGAATGAAAATTAATTACAACATGGGCATAACCAAATAAATTGCCCGTAGGCTTACATCCTTAAAAGTAAAAGAAAGGGGTTTAACCCTTTTACATCAATGGCATTCCGCCCACAAATAAAAGGCCCCGTGGCCAACAGGTAAAGAAGATCCTTGACCTTGAAACACTTTTCAATGTTCACCTGAAAAAAAAAATCAACAATGTGGGATGAACATAAAGTCCAGTAGGGATCTCAACATGATCCTAAACAATAGCAACTTACAGATAGCTATAATCATGAATGCTTAGTCTCATACTGTATAAATAATGTGACGGTTCATACAGAAATATATATATATATATATATATATATATATGTATAAGAACTTTTCTCTAAGTCGTTCATTTCATTCAATGACATAAACAATTCACTTTTCTTTCTTCTTGTTATCTTTTTCAAAATTCATGTGACTATAACAAGTTTTCTGAAGAAAAACAATTTTACCAAGTGCATCATGTTTTCTCTCACTTTCCAAACTTATACCTGATTTGCCTTTTCAAAACATGTCCACAAGTATTCAAAGTCTTTCACATTTTTCATAATCTCCACACAATACTTACGTCTGTTTCCAACACATTCATAACTATACAAGTATGCCTTTAATACAAAAGGAAAACAACAAGCCATCAATAACTAACTGCTTCAACAATTGAGGCAACACGGCCTTCTAGAACAATACCATCATAACCCATGATATACCCAGATACACTAGGACAATAATAATAAATGAATTCTGCTCTACCTGCCTTAAGCACGGTAAGCCAAGGATACATCTTTTCAAAACAAAATGTCAAGCCAAGGATACACCTTTCTATAACAAAATACCAAGCCAATGATACACTTTTCTATAACGAAATATCAAGCCAAGGATACACCTCTGCCATGTTCTCCAGGCGCTAGCTGGAAGGTACTGGTACCTTTCATTCTAAGTACTGCCAAGTTCTCCAGGTGCTAGCTGGAAGGTACTGGTATCTCTCATTCTAAGCGCAAGCACATTCCCAACCATTTCAACATACTAGAATGCATAACAACATAAGTGTAATACATACACAAAGTATACGAATACATAATCACATATGGAGTACATCCCCTTTCCACTCCCAAATAGCCATACATATCCAATGTATATAGTTATAGTCATATTCAATGACAAGCACAAGTGATTAATTTCAATTCACCTAGTCCACATGCAATTTCTACAACAGTCATAGCTATCCTCCACTGATAGCTCAAAACATATATTTCTAAACATATAAACAATCTCCAAATAGATAAACTATCCATATTTTCATAGGTGAGAGATTTCAAATATCAAACTCCACCATTTACATTCATATCTACCCATTCCTGCATCCAGTACAAAAGGAAGACAAAAGTCCAATTCTCGCATGACTTTCAGTCCAATAACAATGATAATATATAAAGGGTTTCAAAATCCAACCTCAAGTTCATTATCAACTTACAAAGGGTGACGGTTTCATTTTCTTTCAAAAGAACACTTTTCTTTATTTTCCAATCCACACAACCGCAGCCAGTTTCTAAAAATTCATTCTCGTCGTTTTACAAACCGAAACCAAATCCATATTCTCCTTATTTTACAAAACCAATACCAAATCCATTTTCTTTATTGTACAAAACCAATCCCATTAGTATCAAAACCATAGTTGTACTCAACTTCATGTGATTAGTCTAAAACAACACCAACACCGTGGTTACTTCCCTTTTCGTTTTCTTTTCATATAAATACAATTATCCAACCCACATTAGCAAAGTATAAAGATTATTCAACTCCCTCCCTTTTAAATCCATTATATCAATAGTATCAAATTAGGGCTTTCTTCCCATTTTTTTTTAAACAGAGCAAATCATTTCAAAAATAACTCAACAACAAGCAATTTAACAACCCCAATCATGAATATCAAACCCTAGATCCCCTTTCATGCCTTTCAAGAAAAACCCATAATGAATATGGTTTTTATGCAATAAAAACTACCACATGTCCATCCATAGATGAAGTATTGGAAAGAAGCAAAGAAATCCCTACCTCTTGAAGTGAAGAGAAAACAACTCAAAAACCACCGGCGGCGAAATCACGATCCACTTGGATCAAAACGAAGCCCTCGACACGCTCTACACTTTATCTCAAAGAAGCAAGGTGAGGAGAGGCCTTCAACCAAGTATATCTAAGGATCTATGAGTGAAAAGTGACTTTTTGGGAGAGAGAGAGTGTTTCACGGTTGAGAGGGAGGAAAAAGAAGAAAAAGTAAAGGAAATGGTTAAGTGAGGACCTATTTATAGTACTAGGTCAAAAATAGAAATAGGCCCCAAAGCAACCCAAAATATCCAGTCAAAATATTCCCAAAAAGTAGGCCCAAACCGATAAAAAAAATCTGGAAAAAGGTGGCAGAGGTCGGCCCTTGCAACAGTGGTGTCGACACCAAAGAGGAAAATCTGGGAAAACTAAGTTTGACTGCACTGTAGGTGTTGACCCTACCCCAAACTGGTGTCTACCCTATCTTCCAGCAACTAACACACAGACAGAAGAGGGTCGACCCTCTCCCAGTCTGGTGTCTACCCAATTTTCAGCAACACTCCCAGAACTTCACCAACAGGTAAGGGTCGACCCGAAGAAGGCTGGTGTCGACCCTAGAATGGAATTTCTAAGTCTCCAAGGAACTTTTGACAAGAATAAGTGCGAACAACGAAAACAAACAAGTTTAAATGAATTTGTACTCCTCCAAAACTAAAGTACAACAACACCAAAGGTTTCCATAATAGAATAAAGGGTCCAAATACATTTACCAAAAGCTTTAAAAGGCACAAGTGCTACATAAATCTCCTCATCTAGACCTCCATTTAAAAATGTTGTTTTCACATCCATTTGATGAATTTTTAAATCATGAACTGTAGCCACTGCTATCAATAGTCTAATGGATGTAATTCTAGTAACTAAAGAAAAAGTATCAAAGAAATCAAACTCAACTTGTTGCTTAAAACCTTTTAGCGACAAGCCTCGCTTTATATTTATCTATAGTTCTATCCGTTTTAAGTTTTTTACGAAGGACCCATTTACACCCAATAGTTTTACAACCTAGAGGTAAATCCACTTGCTTCCATGCTTTATTTGAAAGTAGTGAATCTATCTCATCATTTGCAGCCTCTTTCCAGAAAAAGCATCAGGTGATGATAAAGCTTCTTGCACCGTAAGAGGAATTTCTTCCACATTGTAAAGATAATAGTCAGGGCCAAAATCTTTTTCAACTCTAGCTCGTTTACTTCTTCTTGGTTGGATTTGAAAATTTTCTTGTTCTTGAAAAACTTGAGAAGGAGTAGAAGAGCTAGGCACAGATAAAATATTTTCATAAATTATTTGACCCCCATTATTTCTAGATTTGAAAGGAAATTTATTTTCATGAAAAATAGCATCACCTGATTCAAAAATAATATTATTTTTCATGTCAAAAAATCTATAAGCTGTACTATGCAATGCATACCCAAGAAAAGCACAGGTGGTAGCTCATTCACCCAATTTAGATCGTTTAAAATCTGCAAGCCTCACAAGAGCTAAACAGCCCCAAACCCTCAAATAACCTAGATTTGGTTTATGCCCCCACCATAACTCATAAGGTACAATTTTAGTCTTTTTATGTGACACTCTATTTGTCACATGGCAAGCTGTCAAAATAGCCTCGCCCCAAAGATTTGAGGGAGCACCTAAATCGATAAGCATAGCATTCATCAAGTCAATTAACGTTCTATTTTTTCTTTCAGCTACGCCATTAGATGAAGGTGAATATGGTGGAGTAGTCTCATGAATAATTCCCAATGACTGAACAAAAGAGTTGAATCCAAGAGATTCATACTCCCGGCCTCTATCACTTCTAATTCTCTTAATCTTTTTACTGAATTGATTTTCTACTTCAAGAATGAATTCTTTAAATTTCTCAAAAGCATCACTTTTATTTTTTAATAAATATATGTTTGTGTATTTTGAAAAATCATCAATAAAAGTGATAAAATATCGGTTACCACCCCGAGTTAAAATTCCTTCAAACTCACACAAATCAGTATGAAATAATTCTAGCAATTCGGTATTTTTTTCAACACTTTTATGAGGCCTCTTGCTAATTTTTGCTTTACTGCAAACTTCACATTTCTCAAAATTTTTTGTCACTTTAGGAATTAATCCTAAAGTACTCATGATTCCTACATATTTACTGTTAATATGGCACAAGCGAGCATACCAAAAATTAATAGAAGACAACATGTAAACTGAATTGGTAGATGGTTTATTAATCTCAACATTCAATTTGAACATCCCATCACAAGCATAACCCTTACCCACAAAATACCCTTCTTGGTAATCACATATTGATCAGATTCTGTAGTTTGCTTAAAACGAGCCTTATTCAACAAATAACTTGACATCAAATTCTTCCTCATGGACGGTGTATAAAACACATCTTTTAAAGTAAGCACACATCCAGAGGTGAACTTAAGGTCAACGTCACCACTCCCAAGTATCTTGGTTAGAGTAGAGTCACCAAGCATAATTGTTTTCTCATCATCAAAGAGAGTATACACCTTGAACCAAGCTTGATCATAACAAACATGTCTATTAGCACCAGAATCTGCCCACCAACCGTCCACATAATTAACCATGCAAATGTCTATAATCATTGCCACAAATGGCTCCTCGATAACGTTAGCCTTTGGGGCAGGTGCACGTTTTCAGATTTTGCAAGTTCGAGCAATATGCCCACTTTTGCCACAGACAAAGCATGTAAAATTTTGTGGAGGTGATGGACCTTGGTTCCTATTTGGATTAATCCATTTATTGTGAGGTTTACCATAATTCTTCATATTCTTTTATAATGCTTCAAATAAGCATTCTTAGAATTGTGACATTTGGGTAAGTTATTATTTGTAGAAACAAAGTTTACCTTTGTGGTAGAATTGTCATTACCCGCTTATGTTATTAATGCATCTTGGCCTCTAGCCTCCTCTTCGACTCGGATGCGAGTGATCAACGCCTCTAAGGAAGTCTCCTTTTGTTTGTGACGCATGCTCTTTTGGAATTCTCTCCAAGATGGTGGTAGCTTGTCAAGAAGTCCTGCAACTACCAAGTTGTCACCAATCTTGATGCCTTTACATCTTACTTCTGCAACTATCATTTGGAAATCTTGTGCTTACTCCACAACAGATTTTCCATGCACCATTTGGAAGCGAAAAAAGCGGCTAGCTGCATACGTTTTTGCTCCTGCCTCTTCAGTATCATACTCAGCCTGTAAAGCTTTCCAAATTTTCTTTGCGGAAGTGTAAGTGGTGTCATAGCAATCAAAAAAATGATCAGCAAGGCAATTTAAGAGATAAAAGCGACATTTATACTCATCTGTATTATAGGAAGCCACTTTTGCTTCATGTGCCTTGTAGTCTTCATCATTCATCTCCTCGGTTGGGATTTTGTTTGGGTTCTTCTCGGTAAGAACATATGCAACTTTCAAAAGGCTAAGGTAAAAAAAAAATTTTCATTTGCACCTCTTAAAATGAACTCCCTTGAACTTGAAAGGCTTGTTGATATCTCCAATTCCATTATTGGTTTTTTCTGGTACTTGATCCATGTTTGATCTCCTCAAAATTGTTGGTGCAAATACCAGAAAAATATATTTTATTGATAAATAACGCAAAGAAAATGAGATACAAATAGATCAGGCTGAGGCACGGATGTCTCGTTTTCTTTAAGGAGATCAAGCCCACTGCGGTAGGAAGAACCCAAATACCGATGCAGCAGTCACAAAACTATGACTTGCCCCCTCCAGGATACAACAGCCCGACCACTTGTCGTATGGTTCAGGCCAACTCTGCACAAGATGGTGAATCCAAAGCTCTACCAACAAAAAACACCATTATTTGCTAGTAATCTCTCTTGTATAGAAAATAGTTGATGTGTTGGTGTAGAAAAGAGTAGAAGAGAAGAACTATTTATAGGTCACTAAGACATTATAAAATACATCAAAAAACAATAACAACCATGAACCTAGAGAAAAGGGAGAGTGTATCAAAATATGAATTCACCACCAAGTTCATGAATTCTAATTAAACTTCATTTATGAACAAGATAAAAGGACACCAAAACAATGAATCTCCATTCATGAACAAGATGAGATTCATAAATAAGACAAAAGAAGATTCATGAATAATATAAATAAATAAATAAAAGATAAGATATTAAAATGGTCCAACATATTTCAATAATTCAACTGGATAATTAATTATACACTAATTCATGAATTGTTAATGCCCTAACTATTAATCCTTACTAATCAAACAAGCCCTTTGTGTACATCTTAATTGAGTTAATAAAAATTGAATTTTGAATATTTTAAATGAAACTTTGGTTGGGGATCCATAATGTATCTCCCTATTATTGTCACTTTGATGTATATTTTTTAACAAATTAATTTTTCCAAATCATTCAACCATTCAAAAAGTAAATATCATTTTTCTTATTTCATTTTATTGCTTGGTTTTTACTTTGAATATACTGTTGGACTCGAACTTGGCTCATTTGATTATCCCGTTCAAGCTCCGCTTGATAACTAATCAAACTTGAGCTCTACTGAGCTAGTTAATATTATTGACTCAAAGCTCAATAATGATTTTTTTAATTATTATTTAAATATATAAATAATATATTTATATATTATTTGATAAAAAATTTAAATGAAAATATTATTTATATTATTTTAAGATATAAATAAGAGAAAATTGGTGATAAATCTAATTTAGAGAGCCTCTAAGGCATTAGATCCAATGGATATATCTTGTTGGTAAGAAATCTTGTAGGACATTTTGTTTTCAATTTTATCTCTTGACTTTTTCTTTTTTTTGTGCCTATTTGACTTTTCGTTGACTATCAATTTTTTTCCTATTTGTTCAATTTTTTTACCCTATCTGTTTAATTTTTTAATCTTTTTAATTCAATTTTTCCTTATCTGTTTAAATATTTGTCTAAATAAAATCCTATGTGTTCAATTTTTTGCTATCTATCCAATTTTTTGTCTATTTGTTCAATTTTCCACCCTATTTGAATAGATCTATCTTCTTATCTGTTGAAAATCAGCTACAAAAAATATGTTCTATCTATTCAAAACTGTATTATTTTCCTATATGTTCAAATCTTTCATCTCTTATTGTTGCAATCTGTTTCTTCTTCATCACCCACTTTTTGTTAAAATCATTCCATAAACAAAGATTCATCATCATCAACAAGAGCAAAATTAATATTCTGAGCATTCATACTGAATATGAGTGGGAAAATGCCACTTTAAAATTCCATAAGAAAAATTTGTGACTATCATCTGTTTAATTTTGTAACCATCATCTCTTCTCCTCCTATCTGTCACAATTTGTTTCTTCATCATCATCATCATCAACTCTTCACTCGTAGATACGATAGAAGGAAGGGAAATGTATCGATTTTCCATTTTAGAGTAAGTGTCAAAACAATAGAAAACTTTTAAATCTTGCATTTCAATTTATGTAACTTTTCTTTGTTTTCTCTGTAACCAAACATAAGATGAGAAAGTTCATTATGCAGTAAATATCAAACGAGGCTTATAAATTGAGATCTAGATCAAAGTTTCATATCTCACAACTGAAATCGATTTGTTATCAATAAAATTCTCTATGAACGACATCATAAACTCCTCCTTATTAATTCACCAACACCAGAAAATAAAAATAAAAACACAGCATCAACAAACAACAAATACAACAGAAAGCATCACCATACAAAGAGAAAATCGATCAATACAAAAATGTGACGTAAAATCTCACATGAAGACAAAGAATGCACTTGAAGGACGCTAGTTCAAGAACATACACACACAGATCTGTCGATTCAAACCCTAGTTCGAAGGGGTACAAACCTCTATTTCAAACGCTAGTTATGCTTTGCCCGACGATTTATTGATCTGCTAATTTATCTAGATCTCTTATCTCTTTAGATCTGTCCATAACAGGTTGTTGGATGTTCGATTTGAGATCTCGGTCGATTTGAGATCATCGGAGGTGGCGGCGATGATGGAGATGGAGATGGAGGCAAACTTTGTCGTAGGTGAGGGTCGAGGTAGAGAAAGGATGATGATGTCTTATCTCTCTAGATATGTCCATTACACGTGTCATTGTTATATGAATAGTAGATATAAATATTGAGATTCATTACAATGATAAAATATAAGATTATACGAAAAGTTAATAATTTTTTTTAAAAAAAATATTAATCTCTATTAACATTAAAATGATCAAAATGTTACACTCATTATTTACAATATTAACCCCATTGATTCAATAAAATCAAAAAAAAAATAGTTAAATTGCTATGGTAATTGCATCACTCAACATGACTACGCTAATTTAGTAAAATTTATTAGATTTTTAATACATTTGAACATGAGTACAATATTATTTTAATAGCAACTTTACCACAGCACAAAACCTACTCTAAAAATAAGCTAAATCAAATAGTACAAATCAAGACGAAACTAAAATGACATAAATTACAATTCTCAATCAAATAGTCCTTCAATGACATGAACAATTCTCAATATCACCAATCAAAGTGAAAAGGGAAGAAAAAACAAAAAAAGAAAAAATGAAATGAAATGAAAGGAAAGAAATAGATGGCCTACTCATCAATTTATGCAGCCCCACTATCTAGTTGTTTTTTCTCTTCAAGTTTGCTTGCAAATAATGACGGAGTCAGAAAGTTAAATTAGGGGGCACTTATTAATTACAATATTGAAATTTTTTATAAAAATATTTCACGTAAGTTTTTACAATTGATTTCGAGAAATATCAAAAAAATAATATTATTTATAACTAGTGTATCATGGATAATATAAAAAGTATGAATATAAGTATTAAAATATATTATATAATGACAAATTATTTTTTATACAAAATTTGATTAAAAATTCAATATAATGGTAATATCACGTCATCATTAGTATGTAATATCACCAACTAATAGTAAATAAACACATAGGGAGTGAACCTCACATGTCAAATGTAACCAACAATCCTATAAATTTCATGTCTTTATAGTGAGATTACTTATACTTGCTGCCAATAATAATAACATCACCATTACATTTAAAATATTCATAAGGAATATGGTTTATAGTAGTCTCTTTATTTTCAATCAAAACAACCATTATTATTCTCATAATTTTTAAAATGTCATTGACATTTCACTCTAATAATATTTTTGTAATTCTTTTTGTTTAAAATATTTTCTTTATATTTGTTTAAAAAATCATAAAATCCAGAGAGGGCACGTGACCCCCTGGTCCTTACGTGGCTCCGCCACTACCTGCAAATACAAATAGCAATTCATGTTCTACAACCTGTGATAAAAAACAAGAACTGAGAATGAGAAACAACATGCAGTTTCCAATTAAATTTCAATGAAATTATATTGGTAACATTTTATAAATTTTTTTTGTATAAAATGATATGACAATGACATTTTTATAATTATGAACTGAAATGATGAATTGCTTTACTTTTAAGAATGAATATATGTACACGATATATCATTCTGTATATAAATTCTATTTGTATATTATTACCTTTACAAAAAAAATAAAAAATTATACAGAATGATATTGTTAAGTTGTGGGTGCATCATTTAAAAAAAACAAAAAAAGAAACCATCAAAATGTGTCAATTATAAAAATATTGTTGTCATATCATTTTAATAGATAATTATAATTATGTGTAAAGCTTTTGAAAGAATAGGATTTTCTAATAGGCAAGTTCTTCAATTCCATTCTCATGTGATTTAGAGAATAAAAAGAAAAAAAAGAAGAAAAATATTATAATAGTAATTTTTGCACAAGGTTTTGAAGTTGCAAAGACCTCCAACAACTTATGTTGGCTTGTGTGTTGCAAGTAACAAGAAACTTTGTGGGGTTTATACTCGGTATGCCCAGGCTCTATGGTGTATTTATTTGATTGGTGGATTGGCACTAGAATCAGGAAGAAGGAACTCCAAATATGGAATGCCTTACCGCTTGCTGTTCTGTGGTCAATTTGGAAGCTCAGGAACAATTGTGTGTTCAATAGTGCTCAACCCAATTGCATGGAGCTCTGTGAGTTTATCAAGATTGGAGTTGCAATTTGGTTAAAGAGCCACTCTTTTGGGAACTCATACTCCATCCATGATTTTGTGTTCAATTTAAACCAAATCAGGAGTTGAATTTGATGGATTTAATCTTGTTCTGCTGCTGTTTTGCTACTAGGTGTTTTGTTTGCTGTTGTTCTGCTCTGTTTGCTGCCTTATGTTGTTTGCTGCCTCATGGTGCCTTGCTTTGTATTTACTGCTGTTGTTTCCTTGGGAAGGCTGCCTTGTTTGCTCTTTTCCTTTTTGCTTTGTTGGTCTCTTACCAACTTTGGCTTGAGCTAGCAAATGATTGGGTGTCTTTCTTAGTTCCAACCGAGTTGGGATTTGGGGAGTTCACTTTGATGTTTTTTGCTTTTGCCTCATCTTTGTTGATGTAATCCTATATTTTGTATGTTATTTTCATTAATAAAATTTTCCTTTTTGTTGATCAAAAAAAAAAAAAAAAAAAACAAGAAACGTTGTCTGTCTCTTACTTCAAGCATCCTTCAACCTAAACATTCAAAAAGAATAAAAAAATTGTTAATCTCTTAATATAACCAAACAAATATAGTAGCAATATTAACACTCCATTAGTTTCGGTGAAAAGCACTATTTTATATTTAGTTCCAACCTTAAAAATTAATATGTTAGTGACTATATTAGTGGTGATGGTTGCGGAGTGGTGGGAACATTGATAACAGTGTGGTGGTGGATGTGGTGGCGATGGTGGTATAACTTCTTCAAAACATCTATAATCTCTCAAAAGTAGAAAACATTCAAAAACATTTATTTTCTATTGATTATTGAAAACGATTTTATACCAAGTTTCAGAAAAAAAAAAAATATATATATATATATATATATATATATGTATATATATATTGCCGAATCACACAGAAGGGAAGAGTGACCTTAAGCATGTAATCCTTGTAGGATTCACTAGTAATCCAAATTGAGGCCTTTGGAGAATAAATTGCAGCAGTGTCTGCAAGCATGGCTTCATCAAAGTCCTTTTGGTAGTATTTCATAGAGCCCTCTCCCATCTCTGTGTAGATATCCAAAACATTCTTCACTAATGCTTGATCAATCTCCTCTCCTTCGCGCTCTTGATCAACCTGAAACATATCACATGGATGGGTCAAAACTGTTTACGTATTAAGATAATTTAATCCAATAACCATATAATAAATAGTATTAAGCAACTGGATTGAACAAGATACGAGATTGACAAATCAACCTCGCCAAACCATTTACTTTATTGAACTCTTTTTCAATGGGTGGTGGTGGTTGAGGAGACGTTTGAATTTTGAATTTGTAAACGAAATTCTTTTTTTCTTTTTTTTTTTCTTTTTCCTTTACAAATTTCTCATCAAATTTAAAATTTAAATACAACTTAAAGGATGGCTAAGTGAACCTTCCCAACCAAAATCAAGTAAAAAGTAAGGATTTAAGTCTATTGTCTCAGTTGATCCTGACTCTTATATGAAAAGTTATAGGTTCAAACATCAAGGTGGACTAATGATTAAAAGTTTTATTCTCTACCCTTTTTTGAGGTCACCCCAAGACTTAGACGCAATAATTACTTGGTATGTGTGAGATAGAGGGGTTACATGAATTGGGAGAATTAGTTAGGGCAAAAGCCAAAGTTGTGAGGGAAAAAAAAGAGGCAATGTGATGAAGGGTAAATTTGGTGAGGTGTAAGGAAAAAGAATAAAAAAAGACCATTAGCCTTGTTAAACTACAATGAGGATACAATTACATTTGTTTCAAAATATTATGAAACAAAACATACCATAGATATTACAACATCCCTCACTTGATCATTCATTTCCCCGTAAACCTAAATATGAAAAAAAAAAAAAAAAATTGTGAAAATAATTTATGTAAAAAAACCAAACAACTTTTTATAACCAAAAAAAGCATTGCCTAACTAAAAAATGATCCAATTTACAAACACATAATTAAATTTTAAAAATATATCAAGTATGTATCTACACGGGCGTACCCGAGTATTCTTATTTCCAGTCATTCTCGTCATTTTTATTAGAAGTGGGTATCATCATGTTGACATATTTATTTGTGGTATTTTTTGGTAACTTAACTTTAGATTAATTACGATGAGTGCTTGCACACTTTTACTAATTTAGCACTTTAGACCATTTATTTTCAATTGTGACTGTTAACTCCTCACACTTTAAGTCTAATCATAAGGCAAAACTTATCATGTGAGTGATACATACCATTTTTATCCCCACATTTGCTCCCCTCCACTTTTACTAGAATCTCATTTTAATCTTTGCACTTTCACCAAAAACTCACTTTTGAGTCCTGACCTTCCACTTTTAATTTTTGTCAACGTCACTAATAATAGATGAACGGAATAATAACATTGTAACTTGACTGAAAGTGTAAAATGTTGATTATCACAATTAATAATAAAGGGACCAAAGTAAGATTTTAATAGAAATACATAAATATTATAGTTGTGCTTGGATCATAAATTTGGATAAGATTTAAAACGAGAAAGGAAAAGGGAAACAGAGAAAAAAAAAAATCTTATATTTGATTTACATTTTTCTCATCTATTTTACTACTTCTTAAATTTCTATCTAAATTTATAATTAAAACACAGCATACGTCTAAGATACCCTTTAATTCCGTATGTCAAAAATATGTGAGTAGCATTACCAACCAGTTCGTAGAAGGTCATGAAGCTAGTCTCTCGCAGTTTAGGAAGTCTTCTGATTGGGGTGAAGTATTTATCGAGAAACTTAAAAAATCATGAGAGCCAGTGAGTCATGACCTTGTGGTTATTCCATCTTTTTACTAGTTCTTGTAACAAATTCTCATCTTTCTTTTCCTTAAAGATGGTAGTACCTGATAACACACACAAAAAAATAAAATAAAAAATTATCAAAAATGCTTTAGAGCTCTAATATAAGAGCTCTAATAGCTCTAATGGGAATGTGGGACCTACTCTGATGTGATGTTTGTACCTTGTTTTGTATTTTTTTTTTGCTTTGACACATCACTAGAGCTCTAGATTTAGAGCTCTCTAGCATTTTTGAAAAATTATATCTCTAGGCAGGGAAATTTATAGTGTGCACTCTTAAAAAATATATAATAATAATCAGTGTGTTTGGTTTTAATTTTCTGAATTCAGTTTTTTAAAAATTGAATTTTTTGTTTTTCATATTTTTTTTTGTTTTTAGTGAATATTTTTAAAATTTTAAGCATTTTTTTACCTTTTTAGATGCACCTTACTTAGGTGGATTTAAATAGTAAAATATTTGTAAAAAAATATTTTTAAAAATTAATAAATACACAAAATTACAAAAAATATACAGAATTTTTATTTTTATTTTTTTGTATTTTTGGTATTTAGTGAATTTTTTAAAGATTTTTTTTCACAAATATTATACTTTTTAAGTGTATTTATGTTAAGTATGTCTAAAAATTTTAAAAAATGTTTAAAATATTAAAAAAATTCAATGAAAATAAGAAAATACGAAAAATGAAAAAGTAGAATTTTCTGAAGAGTGAATTCTGAAAATTGAAACCAAACAGAGTGATTTTTTTTGTGAAAAAAGTTATTAATTATTTGATATATGTTATGATATTTTATGATAAAATTACAAATAAATATTGAATGATGTGGCTAAGTTTTGACTTATCATTTTAGAACAAAATGTCTATTTCAATGAAATTTAATTACAGAAATGCCATTCTTGCATAAAAGTTCTGTTTCATTAGCATTTAACAAATGATATATGTACAAAATATTTATACTAACTTTTTTTCACAAGGATGTTGTGACATTGGAATTTTAGAAAATACAAGCCACTTTGATGAGTCTTTGTTTTAAAATGACCGAAATAATAATAATAATAATAATAATTGTCACATTATTATGAATTGATTTTACTCTTTTTTAAATATATATATATATATATATATTATTGAGAATAGCTATGGCACAAACAAATTCATCGATGTCTGGCACTTGCAAGTGAGGAATATGTATGTTAAAAAAAAATTAAAAAAAAAAAACTCAAGAAAATCTCTTGCACTTGCCTTGGATGAGATATAATCTTCAAAGCTCTTCTTGTATTCATCATATAATTTCGGACTTTGAGGACCAATAGGCTTACCACACATATTGTAAACAATTCTGTTGAGCTCTGAGTTAAAGATATTCAAGTAGTATAACAAAAATTCATATAATTTTTTTAAAAAAGCAAACATATAATAAATTCAAAGTAAGGTTAATTACATACTCATATGGCTTTGCATGAAAACACCTAATCCTTTAAAATGTAATTAAAGTTGTGTTTTTAGGTTAGATCCTAAGGAAAAAGTGTAATTGGAGCAATTAACTCTGTAATTAATCTTTTAAAGTGTAATTGATCCTTTAAAATATAATAATAAGCAATGAAACATATAAAAAAAAACATGGGCAAATTACATATACACCCCTCGAGGTTTGGCTAAATTACAAATACCCCCCTGAGGTTTGAGAAATTACAAATTCCCCCCTGAATGCTATATTTGCATAAGAAATTAGGGGGTAATTTGTTATGAAATATAAACCTCAGGGGGTAAATTGTTATGAAAATACAAACCTCAGGGGGCGGGATGTAATTTCCGAAACCTCAGGGGGGTATCTGTAATTTAACCAAACCTCGAGGGGTGTATATGTAATTTGCCCTATAAATAAACATTCATGTAAATTTAGACAATCATGTTCATGAGGATCTGACAGCTAATAGTAGTAGTAGTAGTCAAATTGAGATTGTTCCAAATAATAAGACAGCTAAATTTTTGTTTGGATCTAAAATTTATGGAGAGAAAAGAAAAATCACAAATTCAATACCTAGACACTTTTGCTCAAAAACAAAAACAACATCCACACATGAAGTTGGGTCCATGTTATGCCTTAAGAAAGGGTCACGTTGGGCTTTTATCTTCATAATTCAAATAATTTATTTTAATTTTAAAATTACATTTGCTGTCAATTTTTGTTAAAAAAAAATATTTTTTGATCATTTAGTTACTACTAACTAATCAATTTACTTTTTTTATATGAATAATTTACCTACGTATCCCATAAAATTAACATTGGAATTATAAAAATAGACTAAAAATGAGAACCCACCTCATGATTATTCTACTTGAGGTAGGGCAGGGATCCCAAACTCCTCTAAACACAGATAAAGAGTAAACAAATATGAAAATTAAAGATTAAGAGAGAGAGGACACGTGTAAAGAGTCACATACTCTTCAGGAGTGAAGGTGTGGGGACAAACTCCTTCCAAACTGTCAATGAGTTTGTTGATTGCATCTTGTAGCACTGGCCATCCTTCTTCAAATGGGATGGTTTTGCTGCTAGCTTCACCTTCCTTGGCCATGTTTGGATGTTGAGAATGTTGGATTTATTTTCTAGTGTGGCCCAATAGCTTACATATATTTACATGTTTTAATTTATTTGGACTCCACAATTAGATAAAGCCAATATTATACATAAAGTTCAGTAATTAGAATTTTAATATAATCACTCTTCTAAGATAAGAAGGAAACATTGATGGATTAGGAATTTTTCTGATAAGAGTTTATTTGGCCCTCTTCTCTCCTCTATATAAGGATGGGTGACTCTCCTTTCATATGATAAGTATTTTTCCATCACTGTAAGTTTTATAATCATCCTAATTAAGAGAGACAGAGAAAAGAATGTGAGCCAAGAATTAAAGGCTCAACTATTAGGGGTATTTTCTCAACTTTAAGAATTAAATGTTCAACTATTAGGGGTATTTTCCTAACTTCTCTAATTCAATGACTGACAATGGTATGTTCGTTTTATTCTTGAATTGTATTAAATTCAAGATCCTGTAAAGTTTAATTCCGTATTATTATTATGGTTACATGTATTATCAAATCTTACATGTGGTATCAAATCTTTAGTTTTATGAATCAATACACCTTGGAATAATAATATATTTATGATACTATTATTAATAATACGGTTCCTTTGTTTTATTAAAGGTATGGACTTTAAAATATTATCTCAATTGGTTTGTATTCATCAAATGTGTAATACATTTTTTTTTTTTTAATTTTTGTTATGTTGTTAACATGCATAGCCATGACTTTAAAGTTTGCATGATAGCAATCTACTTATTTGTTACTTGGGGTGGTTGGTCAAATTTTTTTTAAGTTAAAACCTTGTGTTCTTATTAGAGAATCAGACCATTCATTGCGGGACTCTACGGAAATTTACAGAATATTGTCTATTATTGTTAATATTCATATATTTTTATGATTTAAATTTGATATCATGATGTAATTTTATGATATTGGATATTAAATATTGAAGTGGTTAATACATATTAGGTGTAATTCTTGTTGACCATTATATAAGATATTCATGATTGTCATATTGCATATATATATATATATATATATTCATGTTCATCTAGAGTGATTGTTATTATCATATTGGTAATTGCAATCACATAAAAGAAATTCTAGAAATCATAATAGTGATTGAATTAATGATAATTAAATAATTCAAATTAATGAATAGAGAATATTATTGGTTAGTTTCGTATTCATTGGGTTTACTAATTTAGTAGCTGCCAAAGTGGCCTAGATTTGTAAAACTTATGAATACAAAACTATATTAAAGAATTGCTAAAAGGGTAACATTAAGGTCAATAATATTTTCAATTGCAGTTATAATTACGAGATTGAGACTAGCCCAAATGAGAGTCACTTTCGAATAATTATGAACTGGGTAGGGTAATGTAACATATGTAATTTGATAGATTAGAATTGAATACCCAAAGGTAACATGACTAACTGAAAAGTTTCATAAATTACTTTAGACCCACATAAGTGTTTCTTGATGAGTGGACAATCAATATACCTAAGTTTTGCCCAAAGGAAAGACTTATGTGATATCAATAGTTCATCATTATAATTCTCAAAGCTTTAATATGTATATTGTTCTACCTTATTCCAGCGAAAGTTCCCACCTCATTGCACTCTCTTACATCGGGCGCCCCTCTACTTACTGGCTCGAATTTTTTGAAATGGTATGAACATGTTCAGTTTACACTGGGTGTATTGGACCTCGATATGGCATTGCTTGAAGATAAACCTGCAGACATTAATGAATATAGTACTACAGAACAAGTTGCCCTTTCTGAATCTTGGAAAAGGTTCAATAGACTCAGTTTGATGTTCATGAAGATGACCATTGCAAATAACATCAAGACCTCCTTACCTCAAACTGTTAATGCATTGGAATACTTAAAGGCTGTTGAAGATCGATTTAGATCTGCTGACAAGTCACTTGCTGGCACTATTATGGCTGAATTGACAACAATGAAATATGATGGCAACCGAGGAGTTCAAGATCACATCCTCAATATGGCTGACAAAGCTGCAAAACTTAAAACTTTAGGGATGCAAGTTGATGAAACTTTCCTCGTGCAGTTTATTCTCAACTCACTTCTATCACAGTTTGGCGCATTCAAAATTCACTATAACACCAATAAAGATAAGTGGAGTTTGACTGAGCTGACTAATATGTGTGTTCAGGAGGAAGTGAGGTTGAGGGAGGAAGGACGTCAAACTGCATTGGCTGTAACTCATGGAGCTATAAAGAAAGAGAAGGGTAAGTTTGTAAAATCATAGAAAAATCCACCAAAGAAAAATAATGAACCTGGGACAGAAAATCAGGCTCAGAATGGTTTCACTATCAAGTGCTACTTTTGTGGCAAGAAGGGACATGTGAAGAAAGACTGCAGCAAGCGAAAGGCTTGGTTCGAAAAGAAAGGTAATAAATTTTCTTTTATTTGTTATGAATCAAATCTTGCTAAAGTACCTTCTAATACGTGGTGGATTGACTCTGGGGCCACGACCCAAATTACAAATGACATGCAGGGCCACGACCCAATCCATAAGTTCCTACCCATGTCTTAGTGGTGAAAAATATTTTATCACATTTATAGATGACTTCTCACGTTATGGATATATGTATCTAATTCATGAAAAGTTTCAGGCTGTTGACATCCTTGAGGTGTACATACCTGAAGTCGAGAGACAATTAGATAGAAAGGTTAAAACAGAGAGATCAGACAGGGGTGGTGAGTATTATGGTAAATATGATGAGTCAGGACAAAATCCTAGCCTATTTGCCAAATTCTTAGAAAAGAAAGGCATTTGTGCTCAATATACAATGCCTGGTACGCCACAACAAAATGGAGTTGCTGAAAGGCGTAATCGTACACATCAAGATATGGTTAGGAATATGTTAAGTTAC
This sequence comes from Camellia sinensis, assembly GCF_055761805.1. Lineage (NCBI taxonomy): Eukaryota > Viridiplantae > Streptophyta > Magnoliopsida > Ericales > Theaceae > Camellia > Camellia sinensis. The sequence goes on along the minus strand of NC_138964.1, from coordinate 199,180,865 downwards.
TCAATTGTACCTATTTCACTGTGGGGTGAGGCTTTAAAGACTGCAATGTATATCTTAAATAGGGTTCCTAGTAAGACGGTCCCAATAACTCCTTTTGAGTTGTGGAGTGGTAGGAAACCTAGTTTGAGACACTTACATATTTGGGGTTGTCCAGCAGAGGCAAGAATCTTCAACCCATAAGAGAAAAAGTTAGACTCATGAACAATATCTAGATATTTTATTGGTTATTCAGACAAGTCTAAAGGGTACAAATTCTATTGTCCTAATCACAGTACGAGGATAGTAGAGACTGGTATTGCTAGATTCCTAGAGAATGGTGAAATTAGTGGGAGTGAAAAAACACGAGTGGTGAATTTTGAGGAAATTAGGGTGGATGTCCCAACATTTGACCCTTATTGAAAAATTCTTGTACCTCAGACTATTCCATAGGTTGAGGGAAACGAACAACATAATGAAAATCCTTCACCACCTCATGTTTCACCACTTCATGAAGATACCACCATTGAAAATATTGTAGAACCACCATAACTGGCAGTTCTGAGAAGATCTCAGAGGGAAGGAAAGCCTGCCATTCCAGATGATTACATGGTGTATCTACAGGAATCTAATTTTGATATTGGGATTAACAAAGATCCAGTCTCATTTTCACAAGCCATGAATAGTGATGATTCTTCTAAATAGGTCAATGTTATAAATGAAGAGTTAAAATCCATAGAACAGAATAGTGTTTGGGATCTCGTCGAATTGCCTAATAACTGCAAAAAGGTCGGGTGTAAATGGGTCTTCAAGACCAAGCGTGACGCAAAAGGCAATATCGAACGATTTAAAGCCAAACTTGTTGCCAAGGGTTTTCCTAAAAAAGAAGGCATAGACTATACAGAGACCTTCTCTCTAGTATCTAAGAAGGACTCGCTTAGAATCATCTTAGCATTGGTAGCTCATTATGACTTAGAGTTGCATCAAATGGATGTGAAAACTGCTTTTCTAAATGGGAATTTGGATGAAGAAATTTATATGGAGCAGCCAAAAGGATTTGCAAAGAAAGGTAAATAACATTTAGCTTAGAAATTAAAGAAATCCATATATGGCCTTAAACAAGCTTCTAGGTAATGGTATTTAAAGTTTAATGATACCATTGCCTCTTTCGGATTCAAGGAAAATGCAGTTGATCAGTGCACATATCTGAAGGTTAGTGGGAGCAAGTTCATTATTTTGGTGCTATATGTGGATGACATTTTGTTAGCTAGTAATGACCTTGGCTTGTTGCATGAAACCAAGGAATATCTCTCCAAGAACTTTAAAGTGGTCGATATGGGTGAGACAAACTATGTTATTAGCATAGAGATCGTTAGGGATCGATCTTGAGGATTGCTAGGACTATCTCAGAAAGGATATATTGATCGTGTTTTGGAGAGATTCAATATGTAGTTTTGTTCAGCCGGTGATGCACCCATCATGAAGGGTGATAAATTAGGTGAAAAACAGTGTTCAAGGAATGACTTGGAATGAAAACAAATGAAGGACATTCCATATGCATCAGTTGTAGGGAGCTTGATGTATGCCCATACATGTACCAAGCCAGATATTAGTTTTGCAGTTGGAATGTTGGGAAGATTCCAAAGTAATCCTGGAGCGAAACATTGGAAAGCAGTGAAGAAGGTTATGAGATATCTTCAGGGAACAAAGGACTATATGCTCACCTATAGGAGATTAAAACAGTTGGAAGTTATCAGATACTCAGACTTAGATTTTGCTGGTTGCCTTGATAGTAGAAAATCTACATCAGGTTTTGTTTTTCTACTAGCTAGAGGAGCAATTTCATGGAAGAGTGTGAAGCAGTCCACTATTGCTTTATCTACTATGGAGGCTGAGTTTGTGGCATTCTTTGAGGCTACAAATCATGCTTTATGGTAGCGAAATTTCATCTCAGGACTTGGTGTTGTTGACTCAATTGCCAGGCCACTGAAGATATATTGTGACAATACCGCAGCAGTTTTCTTCTCTAAGAATGGAAAGTACTTCAGTGGTTCCAAACACATGGAAGTAAAATACTTAGTTATTAGAGAAAAAGTCCAGAAACAACAAGTGTTAATTGAAAACTTAAGCACCTCTCTTATGATTGCTGATCCATTCACAAAGGGATTGCCACCAAAGACATACAAAGAGCATGTTATCAGGATGGGTCTTTTAAGCAACCCTTGATGTGTATGATTAATCATGCGTGCTTATTTTTATTTGACACTATTTGCGCAATAATAATTTTGTTTCTAATTTTCCTGTTTCTAAAAGTGTGTGTACACATTAAATTGAATATTGATAAACAGGAAATGTCTTAACAGGACAAATTATAGGGGCTTTTTAGGCAAATAATTATATATCCCGATAATGGACTGGGTTGGTGAAGGTTATCGATGGTATAGTGCATAGAAGGAAATATGACATAAATGTTATATAACTACTATGACTCACATTGGTGATCTGAAGTAATCACAGTATTATAGTTTCTAATATATCTGAACTTATTGGCTATTTTTAAAATTCGTGATCACGTGTCAAAATTTTTAGTGTGGAATCCAATGAGTCAAAAATTTTATAAATTGCATATATGTATATTTTTTTTGTTTGAAAAAACTCATAATTGCGTCTGTAACAGCGCCCGCGTGGGAGGCCTCGTGCTACAGTTCGGACTCGATTTGTGTCACGGTTCTTAATCTGAACCAAAGAGTCCAAATCTGGCAAATCGTTTTGAGAAACTGATTTTTGAAAAAGTAGTGCCAAACATGGACTGCTTTGCCAGATACAGAGTCGCCACCTAAATATTTTAAAATGGGAGAATTTAGGAAACCCTGACTCGGTGCCGAAGGCCACATGTCCGTCATCACCGGAGTTGTCTCGGCTCGGGAGCTTGGGTACGATCGGGGAAGGTCAGCTATGAGCACCCCCTTTCGCCCGGTCTGAAGACCGGCCTCTACTAACCGTGATATCCGTTTTTGAAAACTTTACGTGTTCTTATTCCATTTATTAGCCTAGAATTACTATGTTATGCGCACAGCAAACAAGTATAGACTAGATTGCCTAATTTGGAAATAAACATTGCATATCCGTTTGGTTTGAAAATGCTTTGGAATTTGCTACTCGCAAGTAGCCTAAAATACGGATTTCAACGAGTTTTTCCAACTCAAACAATCCGGCCTTCACCCACAGGCATTCAAAACAGTTTAACACATAAGCATCTAGCCACATGTTAAGCATGCTGTCATGGTAACATTCACACTCATGCGATATGCTAAAGCGGAAATACTTACATAGTACTCCGTGCCAAAACAAAGAACTTGTTAGCAAACATGCATGATCCAAGTCCATGTGAAGTGCCTAATGCATCGCATACAAAATGTCGCTAAGATAGGCTCGGCTAATCCTAGACATGTCATGTGAAAATGCACAATTATCACATAGTCAATTTTTGAATTGAAGTACAAATGCCGTTAGCGTGATGTACCGAGCCTAATGCATGCAATACAAATGCATGGATGCACGCATGCATAGCATGAGGTATGCTAAATTAAACGTGCCCTAATCTACCATCATAAGCAGGTAAATAAAAGGGAAGAAAGAAGTGAGGTTGGAAGACATACACACCACCCACACACACTTATTACAGATTTGCCCTCGCTCGGAGGGACCGAATAAATATTACAAATTAATTAACTACGCAAGCTAATTAAATATTACAAATTAATTAATTAAAAAATTAACTAATTAAATAAAGCGGGAAAACGCCTCGGGAAGCGCGCCACCATGCGCAAGCTGCCTCTGTTTTCCTCCCTTTCCTCCTCTGGAGGTTGTCAAAACCTCAGGACTACATCCTTGGACAGAGGGTATCATCACCGGCTAGATGAAATTTCCACCGGCAGTGTTGTATGGCCATCGGCACAAAGTTGAAGCTGTCGGCAGAGAAAATAGTGCCGGTCGGCACATTACACTGCCGGTCGGCAGAGTATTCCTGCAGAACCTGCAACTCACAGCAACAGAGGGCAAAATAAGGCATGGCAGCATATTTCAAGGCATGTATGCACCAACCATGTCTCTTATCATTGTAATGACTCAAAGGGACATGTGCCTCGGTTCTTGGACCACCAATCACGCATTTCTATGCATGATGGCCCAAAGAACCAAGTATGCAACTTTGGTTTCAAATGCAATGCAAACCAATCAAACAAATTAGGCCCTATTCCTATCACTAATTCAAGGAACAAGGCATGCATGCAAAATGCAATGCAACCTAGGCATACAAGCTAGGAATGCAACATGGCATGGCAATTAACTCATGCAAGCATACAAGCATGCATATGGCAATACAAACTAATGCTAAGATGGTCTTATACATGAATTAGGCAGCTCTAAAAAGGCCTAAAACGGTAGCCAAAAGTGCTAAAGAGTGAGGGCTAAATGGCATACACACACACATGCACATAAGGGCCAACACTTAAGCACAAAATGAGCAACATTCAAGTACACTTGAAAGGAGGAATCATGGACTAATTAGCATGCAACATGAGCCCTAAAATTATGTTATAAAATGATGCCAAATCAAGTTATAAATCAAGCCAAAACATGCAAAGAGTAGTCCAAGTGTTCAAGGTAAATCAATGATGCATTGAACTACACTTATCATGACCAAACATGGCATGCAATCATCAACCAAAAACAGAGTTTTGGGGCATCAATACAAGACCCAAGGACCACTTAGATGGCATCTAAATGACTCCAAAACAAAGGCATGCACAAACACCAAAACATGTAGCATTGCAACACATGCTTTCAAAGCATTAAAGAGACATGCAAGGCAATCCAACAAGCATGGAAATGGGACTGAAATAGCATGTAGGATGATTCCAAATCATCAAAACAATGCAAAGATGGCATGCTACACATGCACATACTCAAGGCCAACAAGCCCAAATACAAAAGAGCTATATAATGCATGCAAAGATCAACCCAAACGACTATGGACAGAGCTAAAACATGGCAAAATAAGCACATAAACTTCACAAATACAAGCCTAAAACATGCTCCAACAAAGGCTAACAACCTAGAACATGTTAAGGCACAAATAGGGCATTACATGGCAACTATGCTAAACATGCATGAAGTTCCAAAACCAACTTGAAATCATGTTATAACATGAATATATAAGCATGAAAAAACAAACCAAATATGCTCAACACACACTCAAGCATAGGCTTCCTTAGGAGGCCAAAATGTGTCCTTTTCAAGGACAACAAGGAGAGGGGGTGGCCCTCTCCTTCTTGGGACTTCAAAGCATCATCTTCACCACTGAAATCCCTCAAGATTTCAGTGGTGAAGAGACCTCAACACCAAAATCCCGGAGCTAACACAAAATGGCTCAAAATGAGGCCTTTTGAGGCCTAAGGGTGGTCAACAACCCTCAAACAACAAAACACTCTTAATAAACAATAAAGAGGGCTTAAAAATAGAACTTTTTTATGTTATACAATAATCACAAAAACAGCTCTAAGACTAGTAGAAAATCAATGCAAAAGTGGGGAAAAAAAGAACTAAGATCTCACCCTTGTAGTCCTCTTCAACAAAGGTGCTCCAATGGCCTCCTTGAGCTTGAATCCAAGACAAAAACTTCAAAACACACTCTTTAGAACCTCAGTTCCAAGAGGAAGGTGAAACACTAGGTGTTTGTGTGCAATAATGAGACACAAAACACCTAGTATGCAAAATGAGAGGAAAAGAGAGATAGGTTGTGTATGTCTAACCCTAACCCTAGAAAACCAGAGCTCTCCTCTGTATTTTCTCTCTCAAAAATGTCTAAAAAGCTCTCCTCTATGCCTTAGAGAGAGCTTCTCTCTATATGTCTCTTGTAAAGCTTACAAGACAAGCTTTGCAAGAGGGAGATCCCTCCATACACGTGTATGGAGGGGAGCAAAAGCTATACAGCTGTCTAAAAATATCTGCAAAAGCAGATGAACAGCAATCGGCCGGCAAAAAATGCCATCTTGGCCAAACAAAGTGCCGACCGGCACAAAATAGTGCTGACCGGCAACAAAGAGTGCCGGCCGGCAAACTATATTGCCGGTGGCAGCAAAGACCAGCCGGTGGCATCTAGCCACTGCCGGTGATGGGTGGGGATGGTCTACAAGCCCCACTCTGCCTCTCAAAGGCAAGATGCAAGTGTTTGGTGCAAAACCAGACACTAAAAGGTCAAGTTCGGAGATCCTGAGACAAGGCGCGCGAGCCGAGGCCTCCGGGAACTCCAAACGAACACAAACAAGGATAATCACCGAGTGTTCAAACAGTGACGTCCAAGTCTTGAGGACGGTCAAAAATGGGGTGTCTACAGCGTCATAATTGGCTTAATGGGCCTAGTGGGAGAATGTTGGATTTATTTTCTAGTGTGGCCCAATAGCCTACATATGTCTACATGTTTTAATTTATTTGGACTCCACAATTTGATAAAGCCAATATTATATATAAAGTTCAGCAACTAGAATTTTAATATAATCACTCTTCTAAGATAAAAAGGAAACATTGATGGATTAGGAATTCTTCTGATAAGAGTTTATCTGGCCCTCTTCTCTCCTCTATATAAGGATGGGTGACTCCCCTTTCATATGATAAGTATTTTTCTATAGTGATCCCGATTTTCCCTTCATTGTTTATTGTATTCCGGACTCGGTTTGTAAATGATTGTTGTTGTCTGTATCGCGTTTTCTTCCTTTAATTCTTTGTATTTGAGTTTTGGGATGTGTTGGGCAGGTTTGAAACAAGTGAGTTGTGTTTTAAAACAAATAGCTACTGCCCAGATTTTGGTCTCCCTGCTCGAGCAGAACTTTTCACGCTCGAGCAGGCTTACTTTAGGAATTTCGACGCTCGAGCGGAATTCTTCAGCCTTCAGTATTTTCACAAGTCTGAAATACTGAGATTGTGCATCGGACGCTCGAGCGTCAACTTTCACGCTCGAGCGGGGACCTTCATCTTCAGAACTTCTGGCAGCGTGTGTTCCACGCTCGAGCGGGTGTCTGTATCTGACGCTCGAGCAGGGCGTTCCACGCTCGAGCGGACTGTGTATATTTTAGTCCGAACAGTTAGCATTTTGAACCATTTTCTCTTCTCTCTCTCTCTCTAAAACTTCCCAAAACCCTAATTTGAGAGCTTCTCTCTCTAGAATACTCTCTCTCTACATTTTGAGCAAGATCTAGTGATCTCCTCACCCTCTTCCTTTTGATAAAAAGCTTGAGCTTCGCGTGGGCTCCATTTTGATCTGAAAAGTTGTGGGTTTGGAGCACTTTCGAGTTTCTTTATCATCTCATTTGAGCTCCGAAATTCGAGGTAGGGATAACCTACTCCTCTCTATGAGTTTTGACATAAATGTTGAGTATTTTGTATAAACGGTGAGTTATGGAAATTTTTGGAAGTTAGGGTTTTGAAATTGAAATTATAAAAGAGGGTTTTCTGTTTTTGGGGTTCCAAGTGTATGAGTGGTCCCTAAAATGAAGTTATTGCGTATGATTGAAGAGATTTGGTCTTAAGATCAATATTTGAGAAAAAGGGGAAAAGCCCTAATTGAAATTAAATAATTAATTTGGGATATATGGAAATATGAAATTGAGTTAAAAACCATGAAATTGTTGAAATTATGAGATTGACTGGTGGAGTTGGATTGCTTAATCACTCACCTTTGAAATTGTAGATAATTTATCTGTTTGATAATTTATTAACTGTTTAGAAATAATTGTTTTGGGCTATCGGTGGAGGATAGTCTTGATTGTTGTAGACACTGCATGTTGATTAGGGAAATTGAGACTATTCATCTAGAATATGTCATTGAATATGACGGTTGAATTAATACATTGATTATGTGTCTGGATTGATCATTGTATATGATAAAGAATTTGAATACATTGCATATGTATCTTATTGGGAGGAGATAGGGACTGTACTCCGTGGTTTAAGAGGAGATAGGGGATGGACTCCATTGATAACTAAGTTGGCCGGAGTGTCCAGGGTGAAAGTCCCGAAATCTTGATTACGTTTGCATGACGTAAATGAATTGAAGTGTTGAAGTATTAATGATATGAGTTGTAGTCTTATTTTAAATTGATTATGATTGGAGTGTTGATAGTATGAGTTATGATCTCATTTGAAACTGTTCGGATAAATTGAGAACCATAACTATGAATTGGTTTGGTTAATGAAACGGAAAGGGATTGAAATATATTTGTGAATATGGATTGGTTATGAAAGAGATGTGCATTTGTTTATATGAGTTAAACATTTATCAAACGCTAATGTTTTAGTTATTGCTCATATTTGGTTTAGCGTATCTCTACTAGGCTTTGGCTTATCCTATATGGGACATCATTTTCAGGTATAGGTGAGATGCCGCCTCCAAGGATGTAGCTTGGAAGGCTTAGAAGCTGAAGGCTTATTTTGTAGTTATCGTTGTATTACATGTAATCCAAGCCAAGGGCTTAATATGTTTAGTGTTAGTACTCTCTTTTGTTGAACCCAAGTGTTTACTTGGAAAGTTGTAAGCCCGTAGGGCATTTACTTTTGTTGTCAACATGTAATACTTTCGTACTAAATACTCTGATAAATAGAAATATGTTTTATTCTCTTATGTCTATGGATGCCATAAATGTTGGGTTTATATGTATTATTTTGAGGGCGTCATAACTTGGTATCAGAGCGTACCAGGTTTGAATACGTTGGGTACGTGGGAAGTGATTAGTACCACAATGGGTTTGTCTCGCTTGTTAGAGACTTAAGTGTAATGCTATGTGTTTATTTGATAACATGCTTATGTGACTAAATGGGTATGGAATTTAGTTTCTAGGATGTTGATTGGATCCTTGGGTTTCTAGGAGTCCTATTGGAAAGGCACTTGATCGCTACCGTTTCTAACTGGAACTCTAGTAACGCCACGGGACGATCACTATCCGGGAATGAAATTCATAAGTGCCTATGTGATTATGTGCTTATGTGGACTGAATTACAGTTGTCCATTGCATTAGGACGTGAGTGAAATAGATTTGGCACATTTACGAATGTGCTAATGTCTTTGTGACCTTTATTAGGATGTCAGAACAAGGACGTAGTGGTAAGCGTGGTAGGCTTAGAAGGCAGGAGATGCCTATACCGGATGACATTCCGGCATAGCAGGAGGGTGTTGGTCAGGCCAACGTTGCCGAGCCAGTAGGTCAGCAGGCCATGGGCGCCTTAACCCGCGAGATGGCAGGAGCATTGAGGGAGTCTATGGACATTCTCCAAGCTAAGAATCAAGTCCAGGCCCATGTTGCTGAGGCAGAGCCGCCTTTTCTGAAGAGGGAGTTTTTTCGGTCGAATCCGGACGTGTTTTTGGGTGATCCGAACGAGCCACTTAAGGGTGATGAGTGGCTTGACCAGGTGATGAGTGGCTTGAGCAGATGATAAAGACGTTTGAGATGCTAGGCATCGAAGACGGAGCCTTAAGGGTGACCTTGGCGTCTTTCCAGTTGAAGGGGGATGCAGGTCAGTGGTGAAAGTTTGTACGAGGTCGTATTGGAGGGACTTGGGAGGCTTTCGTTGATGCCTTGTAAGAGAAGTTTTGGCCTCCCATTGTTAGGGAGAAGTTGAAAGACCAATTCTGTTAGCTCAAGCAGCTGAATACACTAGTGGTCGAGTTTAAGGCCGCATTTACCAGTTTATCGAGGTTTGCACCTGAGTTGGTGGCATCTGAGGAACACCGTTGTCTTGAGTTTGAGAAGAAATTAAGGGTCGAACTCCAGTTTCAAGTGGCTGGGTCCATGACTAGGGAGTATGAGCGCCTTGTGCAGGCTGCAGCCCATCTTGAGACTATCATGCATGCTGAGGAGGAGAGGATGAGGGGCTCCAGGAGGAGTCAGGATGGTCAGGGGGATGGTAAGAGGCAGAGGGGTTCTAACCCTCTGCAGTCCTAGGGAGCATATTCTAGATCTACCTTTCCAGTGCCGAGTTCGGGTTCTGGGAGAGGCAGTGAGGGAGACGTTACTTGTTACAAATGTGGTCAGTTGGGCCACAAGTCTTTAGCTTGCCCGCAGAGGGGAGGAGGGCAGAGAGCAGCTTCATCTTCGGCTCGTCCGAAGAACCAGAGTCAGGGTAGAGGCCAGCCGCTCTCTTGTTACCAGTGTGGTCAGGCGGGGCACCTGAAGAGGTTTTGTTCGCAGTTGAATGGCACATCGGGTGCGTCTGGTTTGAGGCAGATGTAAGTTATCAGCCAGCTCAGTCATTTCAGGCCTCGAGGGCCAATCAGGGAGCCTCTTTGGCTCATTCTGTACAGCAGTCTTATGCTCCGAGAGGTGAACAAGTTGATCAGAGACCTACAGGGCGCGTGTATGCTGTTACAGCGCCAGAGCTTGTACTGGCTCCATCTGTTGTGAAAGGTACCTTTCTGTTTTGCAACTCGGTTACTAATGTGTTGATTGATGCGAGTGCATCACATTCTTTTATATCTTCTGCTTTTGCATCTGTTTTGGGATTGGAGTTGGCGTAGTTAGTTTCTCTTATTTGTGTTGTATCACCCATTGGGGGTGAGTTGATTTTGGAACAGGGGTGTCGGGGCTGTGATATAGAGGTCGCCGATCGCCGGCATCCATTTTCTTTTGCATTGATGGACATGTTGAGTTTTGATGTGATTTTGGATATGGACTGGTTATCTTCATACCGGGCTATTATAAACCGTTACCGCCAGAGGGTTACTGTATCTACCTTGAGCGGGGATTGTTTTCATTTCTTAGGAGATTGGGTTGGTAGAGTCTTGCCACCAGTGTATGATCCGCGAGGGCGGAGTGAGCTTAGTTGTCTTGTCGCTAATTGTATGAGTAGTGAGTGTGATGAGACCTAGGCTGAGTTGCAGAGAGTGGTTGGTGAGTACTCCGACGTCTTTCCTGAGGATCTTGTTAGTTTACCACCCCATCGAGAGATCGAGTTCTCTATTGACTTAGTGCCTGGCCCGGCATCGATTTCCATGGCACCGTATTGTTTTGCCCTAGCCGAGTTGAGTGAGTTGAAGATTCAACTCCAGGAGTTGCTAGATAAGGGCTTTATTCGCCCTAGTACTTCGCTGTGGGGAGCATCGGCCCTCTTTGCTAAAAAGAAAGATAGGGCTTTGAGACTTTGTATTGATTACCAGAAGTTGAATCGAGCTACGATTAAGAACAAGTACCCTATGCCTCGTATAGATGATATGTTTGACCAGTTGAAAGGGTCTCGTTGTTTCTCTAAGATAGACTGGAGATCGGGTAATCATCAGTTGAGGGTCAGGGAGCAGGACATCCTGAAGACGGCATTCCATACGTGGTATGGCCATTATAAGTTTCTGGTGATGCCTTTTGGGCTCACCAATGCACCGGCTGTGTTTATGGACTTGGTGAACCGGATCTTCCGGGAGTTCTTAAATCGCTTTGTGGTCGTTTTCGTGGACGACATTCTGATTTACTCACCTTCTGAAGAGGAGCACGAGGAACACTTGAGAGTGGTGCTTGAGTTACTTAGAGCCCTTAAGCTGTATGCTAAGTTTGGGAAGTGTGAGTTCTGTCTAAGAGAGGTTAAATTCTTAGGCCACGTGGTATCCGGGGAAGGGGTGACCATAGATTCATCCATGATAGAGGCAGTGCAAGATTGGGCACAGCCTAAGAGTGTTTTTGAGATTCTCATTTTTCTGGGATTGGCTAGTTATTATCGTCGGTTTGTAAAGGATTTCTCTAGGCTAGCTTCGCCGTTGACTAGATTGACACGGAAAAGGGTCAAGTTTGTATGGAGTGAGACTTGTGAGAAGTCATTCCGAGAGCTTAAAGTTAGACTTACAACCGCTCCAGTTTTGATTATTCCAGAGAGGGGTTTGGGTTATGCAGTGTACTGTGATGCCTCACAAGAGGGTTTGGGGTGTGTATTGATGCAGGAGGGGAAAGTAGTAGCCTATGGCTCACGTCAGTTGAAAACACATGAGAAGAACTATCCTGCACATGACCTAGAGTTAGCAACTGTAATATTAGCCTTGAAGATTTGAAGGCACTACCTGCATGGTAAGAGGTTCGAGGTGTTCTCGGATCATAAGAGTCTGAAGTATCTGTTTACACAGAAAGACTTGAATTTGAGGCAGAGGAGGTGGATGGGGTTCATTGGGGATTACGATTTCGGGTTGCACTATCACCCGGGAAAGGCCAATGTTGTGGCCGATGCCCTTAGTAGGAAATCCATTAGTGATGTAGCTTGTATAGCCATCCGGGAGTGGGAGATGTTGGGTGCACTTGGCGAGTTTGATTGCTTCTGGGTGAATCTGTTGAGTCTGCGGCCTTGTTTTCTGTAGTTGCGCAGCCTATACTTGTGAATCGAGTGTTAGAGGCACAGAGGGGTGACTTTAAGGTAGAATCCCTCCGGGAAAAGATCTCCAGTGGGAAAGTGGAGAAGGGTTTGGCTATGTATCCTGACTTGAGTGTGAGGTACCGAGACCGTTTCTTTGTGCCGGAGTCTTGCCGAGAGGAAGTACTCCGAGAGTTTCACCATTCACGCCTTGCGGTGCATCCGGAAGGCACTAAGATGTATCGTGATCTGAGTCGCCAGTTTTGGTGGAGAGGGATGAAGAAAGATGTGGGCGTTTTTGTATCTAAGTGCCTTACTTGTCAGCAAGTGAAAGCCGAGTATCAGAGGCCAGCGGGTTTGTTACAACCCTTGCCTATTGCTGAGTGGAATTGGGAGCATGTCACGATGGACTTCATTGTAGGTCTTCCGAGGACTCAACGGGGTAGTGATGCCATTTGGGTGGTAGTGGATCGGTTGACTAAGTCGGCGCACTTTATTCCTATGCGTGTGAGAGATTCGGTAGATCATCTTGCCGACTTGTATATTCTGGACATAGTGAGGTTGCACGGGGTCCCAGTGCCGATCGTCTCAGATAGAGATCCGCGTTTCACTGTTAGGTTGTGGTAGAGTTTGCAGAGTGCCTTGGGCACTAGATTGACTTTTAGCACAGCTTACCATCCTCAGACTGACGGGCAGTCCGAGCGCACTATTCAGATCCTTGAGGATAAGCTTCAAGGCTGTGTCCTTGACTTTAGTAGGTCGTGGGAGAGGCACTTGCCCTTAGTGGAGTTTGCCTATAGCAACAGTTTTCAATCGAGTATTGGTATGGCATCGTTTGAGGCCTTGTATGGTCGACCATGTAGGTCTCCAGTGTGTTGGGCCGAGATGGGTGATGCACCTTTGTTGGGCCCGGAGTTGGTGCGAGAAACGACGGAGAAAGTTGAACTTATCTGTAAGAGGCTTGTTACAGACCAGAGTCGCCAAAAGAGCTATGCTGACCGTAGGCGAAGGCCTTTTTCATTTGAGGTGGGTGATCACGTCTTTTTGAAAATATCACCTAGGCGGGGTTTGATGAGGTTTGGGAAGAGTGGGAAGTTGTCCCCTTGATTTATTGGCCCTTTTGAGATCCTTGAGCGGATTGGAGAGGTTGCCTACCATTTAGCATTACCACCGCAGTTGTCCAGAGTGCATGACATGTTTCATGTTAGTATGCTTCGGAAGTACAAGCCGAATCCGTCAGATGTATTGGATTGGACCGACTTAGAGGTAGAAGAGGATGCCTCGTATGAGGAGAGACCGGTGTGGGTCTTGGATAGGCGGGACCAAGTCTTACGAGGCAAGACGATTCCCTTGGTAAAAGTTTTGTGGAAGCATCACGGGGTTGAGGAAGCCACTTGGGAACGTGAGTTGGAGGTCCATGGGAAATACTCGGACTTGTTTGTTAATGTTTAACTATGTATTGGGAATTTTATTTGTTGATGAAATCTAAAAACATTGTATATGTTTCGGCTTATGGAAATATTGAAATTGTTGAATACATTTCAGAACTATGAGTTTAATTTAACATTGTATATGTTGAATGTGGCGTACAAATGCAAATATATCATTAACATTGAATATGTTATTGAATTGTGGAATATATGTGTTGAAATTGGTGGATTTCAAAAAAATGCATGTTGATAAGGCATGTCGAGATTTATATTGTAAGTTGCCTCTTAGAAAGAGATAGAATGACCGGTAACGGGTCAAGTTAATGAATGTTGAATTATTATCTTGTTGAGAATTGAAAAATCAAAATTTTTGAAACTTTTGTTGGTAATTTCGGGGACGAAATTCTTTATGAGGGGGAGGTTATAGCGATCCTGGTTTTCCCTTTATTGTTTATTGTATTCCAGACTCGGTTCCGTGGATGATTGTTGTTGTCTGTATCACGTTTTCGTCCTTTAAGTCTTTGTATTTGAGTTTTGGGATGTGTTGGGCAGGTTTGAAACAGGTTGGTTGTATTTTGAAACAAATAGCTACTGTCCAAATTTTGGTCTCCCTGCTCGAGCAGAACTTTTCACGCTCGAGCCGGCTTACTTTATTTGCTCCTCCGCTTTAGCGGGAATTCTGACGCTCAAGCGGGATTCTTCAGCCTTCAGTATTTTCGCATGTCTGAAATGCTGGGATTGTGCATCAGACGCTCGAGCGTCAACTTTCACGCTCAAACGGGGACCTTCGTCTTCAGAACTTCTGGAAGTGTGCGTCCATGCTCGAGCGGGACTTTTCACACTCGAGCGGGAGTCTGTGTCTGACGCTCGAGCGGGAGTCTGTGTCTGACGCTCGAGCGGGGCGTTCCACGCTCGAGCGGACTGTGTATATTTTAGTCCGAAAAGTTAGCATTTGAACCATTTTCTCTTCTCTCTCTCTCTCTCTCTCTAAAACTTACCAAAACCCTAATTTGAGAGCTTCTCTCTCTAGAATACTCTCTCTCTACATTTTGAGCTAGATCTAGTGATCTCCTCACCCTCTTCCTTTTGATAAAAAGCTTGAGCTTCGCGTGGGCTCCATTTTGATCTGAAAAGTTGTGGGTTTGGAGCACTTTCGAGTTTCTTTATCATCTCCTTTGAGCTCCGAAATTCGAGGTAGGGATAACCTACTCCTCTCTATGAGTTTTGACATAAATGTTGAGTATTTTGTATAAACGGTGAGTTATGGAAATTTTTGGAAGTTAGGGTTTTGAAATTGAAATTATAAAAGAGGGGTTTTCTATTTTTGGGGTTCCAAGTGTATGAGTGGTCCCTAAAATGAAGTTATTGCGTATGATTGAAGAGATTTGGTTTTAAGATCAATATTTGAGAAAAAGGGGAAAAGCCCTAATTGAAATTAAATAATTAATTTGGGATATATGGAAATATGAAATTGAGTTAAAAACCATGAAATTGTTGAAATTATGAGATTGACTAGTGGAGTTGGATTGCTTAATCACTCACCTTTGAAATTGTAGAAAATTTGTCTGTTTGATAATTTGTTATCTGTTTAGAAATAATGGTTTTGGGCTATCGGTGGATGATAGTCTTGATTGTTATAGATACTGCATGTTGATTAGGGAAATTGAGACTAATCATCTAGAATATATCATTGAATATGACGGTTGAATTAATACATTGATTATGTGTCTGGATTGATCATTGTATATGATAAAGTATTTGAATACATTGCATATGTATCTTATTGGGAGGAGATAAGGGATGTACTTCGTGGTTTGAGAGGAGATAGGGGATGTACTCTCAAACCTGTTTGGGAGGAGATAGGGGATGGATTCCATTGATAACTAAGTTAGCCGGAGTGTCCAGGGTGAAAGTCCCGAAATCTTGATTACGTTTGCATAGCGTAGATGAATTGAAGTGTTGAAGTATTAATGATATGAGTTGTAGTCTCATTTTGAATTGAGATATGGAAGTATTAATGATATGAGTTGTAGTCTCATTTTAAATTGATTATGATTGGAGTGTTGATAGTATGAGTTGTGATCTCATTTGAAACTGTTCGCATAAACAGAGAACCATAACTATGAATTGGTTTGGTTAATGAAACGGAAAGGGATTGAAATATATTTGTGAATTTGGATTGGTTATGAAATAGATGTACGTTTGTTTATATGAGTTAAACATTTATCAAATGCTAATATTTTAGTTTTTGCTCATATTTGGTTTAGCGTATCTCTACTGGGCTTTGGCTCACCCTATATGAGACATCATTTTCAGGTACAGGTGAGATGCCGCCTCCAAGGATGTAGCTTGGGAGGTTTAGAAGCTGAAGGCTTATTTTGTAGTTATCTTTGTATTACATGTAATCCAAGCCAAGGGCTTAATATGTTTAGAGTTAGAACTCTCTTTTGTTTAACCCAAGTGTTTACTTGGAAAGTTGTAAGCCCGTAGGGCATTTACTTTTGTTGTCAACATGTAATACTTTTATACTAAATACTCTGATAAATAGAAATATGTTTTATTCTCTTATGTCTATGGATGCCATAAATGTTGGGTTTATATGTATTATTTTGAAGCCGTCACATTTTCCATCACTCTAAGTTTTGTAGTCATCTTAATTAAGAGAGGTAGAGAGAAGAAGGTGAGCCAAAAATTAAGGGTTCAACTATTAGGGGTATTTTCTCAACTTCTCTAATTCAATGGCTGACAAAAGTATGTTCGTTTTATTCTTGAGTTGTATTGAATTTAAGATCCTGTAAAATCTAATTTCGCATTATTATTATGGTTACATGTATTATCAAATCTTACCGAAAAAGTCAGGGAGCTTTTGGATATGAGTTTTGAGAAAGCCGTAATAATATAAAGAGAGAAATTTCAAAAATAGGAGGCTATAAACCAGTGTAGCACGTCCGCGAGGGACCCCGCTACAGTTCGGACTCGATTTGTGTCACGGTTCTTAATCTGAACCAAAGAGTCCAAATCTGGCAAATCGTTTTGAGAAAACAGATTTTTGAAAGAAGTGCCAAACATGGACTGCTTTTCCAGATACAGAGTCGCCACCTAAATTTTTATTTTGGGGAATTTAGGAAACCCTGACTCGGTGCCAAAGGCCACGTGTCCGTCATCACCAAAGTTGCCTCGGCTCGGGAACTTGGGTACGATTGGGGAAGGTCAGCTATGAGCACCCCCTCACACGATCAAAGATTGGCCTCTACTAACCGTGATATCTTGTTTTGAAAGCATTATGTGTTCTTATTCCAGTTATTAGCCTAGAATTACTATGTTATGCACACAGCAAACAAGTATAGAACAAATCGCCAAAATTGGAACAAAACATTTCATGTTTGTTTTGAAAATGGTTTGCTACTCGCAAGTAGGCTAAAATGCAGGTTTTGCCACCCTCAAGTGGGCTTTTAGAAAAGATGGTTTTGCCACTATCTAGTGGGCTTAAAATTCACAGTTTTAATGCGTTATCACAATTTAAGCAGTTATATCACATAAGCAGCTAGCCTCATGGTAATCATGCGATTATGGCAGCACTCACACGCATGAGGCATGCTAAAGCATAAAAGCTCACCTAGTACTCCAAGCCAAAACAGAAACCAGTTAGTAATCACATGCATGATCCTAGTTCATATTTGAAATGGCTAATGCAACACATGCAAAGATGCAATCCAAACAGGCTCGGTTATCCTAAACATGGCATGTGAAATGCTGCAACTAACAAATACTCAACTTGGAATTGAAATACGAGTGCAGTTAGCATGATGTACCGAGCCTGGTGCATGTAAGACAAATGTATGGATGGACGCATGCTAAGCATAAGGTATGCTAATTTAAATATGCCCTAGTCTACCATCATAAGTGGGTAAATAAAAGGGAAGAAAGACGTGGGGTTGGAAGACATACACACACTCACGCACACTTATTACACAATTGCCCTCGCTCGGAGGGTCCGAATAAATATTACAGTCCGAATAAATAATACTAAATTAAACATTACAAAATTTCTAATCTAATTAACAAATTAAATGCAAAGAGAAGATGGTCGCAGCCCCCCGCCTCGGGATGCGTGAATGATGCATGCTCGGATTTAACTTGCCCCGAAAGCCTGTACCATATCACTGCTACCTCTGTTTACACTGCCCTTCTTCTCTGAAAACTGCCAAAATTCTGGGACAGGTTCCCTGAACCCTGTAGGACACCATCTACTGAAGGGAATACCCACCGGCCATGGAACTTATCCATCGGCTGGGGTTTCACATTATCGGCCACCAATACATGGCTGGTCGGCACTATACAGTGCCGGTCGGCAGAAACTCCCTGCAGAAACTGGTTTTTGACAGCAACAAGGACAGACAGTGTATGGCATGGAATTTCAAGCAAATATATGCACGGGCACACTCCCTATCATGCAAGGGACTCAAGGGAGCATGACCCTCGACCCTCGGGCCATCAATCATGCATCTTGATGCGTGATGGCCTAAGGAGCCAAGGTTGCAATTCAATGAAAATGCATGCAACATATAAATGAATACCAAAACCCTATCATGCCAAGGTCAAGGGTCTCGGTGACTGAGAGTTAAGGCGTGTTACATCACTCGTAGTATGAACACTTCTTAACCCTCACACTTGGTTTGACACCCCAAACCAAGCAATCTAATGCATGTTATGCAAACATGGCTCGAAAATGCAACATATCACAAAAAAAAAAATGCAAAGCATGCCAAATGTAATGCAACATATCATGGCAAGCATGCAATGTTCCTAACATGCAATGCTACAATGCAACTCATCATGCAATGCTAATATGGTACAATGCAAGCATGCGATTAGAGGCAACAAGTCATGCATACAACCATGTCCGAGGAGGGACTTAGACTGAAATGGGAGGCCTCAAACACCCCCAAAAACAATGGCTAAAAGTGCCTCAAGTGATGGACAAAATGCACTACAAACATGCAAGCCAAAAGGGGGGCCAAAGCTAAGGCACAACAAAGGGCATTCTACCACCACTAACCCAAACAAACATGGCATGAACTATGCAACCAAAAACAAAATTTTAGCATGCAAAAAGAGCTCCAAAACCCACACATATGGCATCCCAAATGAAACAAACACCTAGGCATACACAATGCACGTTTCAAGGCATAAGAGGGTACAACTTCAAAGCATGAGAGGAGCGATGAATGCAAGTATACAAGCATGGTTTAGGGACTGAAATGATATGCTAAGTGATTCCAAATCACCGAAATAGCCTAACCAATGCATGTTCATGACTCATATCCTTAAGGTTCATGATCCAAAATGCAAAGCAACTATATCAAGCATGCTAAACAAGACCAAATCAGTGGCTAATAGACCGCATGCATGGCAAAATATGGCCAAGAACTTCACAAAGTGAAGCCAAAGTATGAGAGCATGGTAGTCAAAAGTCATGATGCATTTCTAGGCACAAACAAGGGAATACAAAGCAAGTATGTTAAGCATGCAAAGGGCCACCAATCCGACCAAAAATAGAGATAACATGTGACCTAAATAGCACCAAAAACATCTGATATGGAGCCAAAAACAACCGAGCATATATGCTACCCTTATGAGCCCAAAACATGCACAAATGAGACACAAAGGGAGAGGGGTGTCCCTCCCCTATACAAGACTTCAAACCATCTTCTTCACCACTGAAAATCCACTGGATTTCAGTGGTGAGAAGGCTAATACAACAAAGCAAATAAGGCTTAAAGAAAAAGACACCAAAAGGGGCCAAAAGAGACCTAAGAGGGGGATTTCGACCCCCGATGCCAAAACACCCTCAATAACAGTTCTTAAGCATGAAAATATAAGACTTTTTTTAGTTTTACACAAAGCTCAAATCAATATGAAAGATAGGTCAAAAGCCAATGCAAGATTGGGGATAATAAAGTGAAAGTCTTACCCTTGAAGAACACTTCAAGAACAGTTGGTCCAGCCACACTCTACTGAACAAAATCAGTCCAAAACCTCAAAAAACAACCCTCAAAACCTCTCAATCTCGGAGCAAGGTGTAATGGTGTGTGTATTAGTGCAACAGTAAGGTCAAAATGCACTTTTAGGCCAAGAAAACACACACAAGGGAGAAGAGAGAGGGAAATATAGAGAGAGAGTGTGTATATATCAGATGTATATGTATATAAGCTCTGGTTTTTTATGTTCAAAACTCCAACCTTTAACAATGGAGGAGGAGAGGCCCTTAAATAGGCAAAAGAAATGGTCTAAAGCTTCTCAAAGAAGCTAAGTAAAATGGGGCAAATGGGGCAAGGAGGTCAAGGCTTCTTGAGGAAGCTAAGACAGCTGGCCAAGCTTCTTGAGGAAGCTTTGACCAAAAGGTCAAGCTTCCTCAAGAAGCTTTGACCAAAAGGGGGCAAAAGGGGCAAAACAGCCACTTCAAGCACGGGGAGGAGTGTTGGTGCGTTCCAGCTGGCACAGCTGGCATGCACCAAGTCTAAAGGGTGCAAAAGGGTCACACCGGCCAGCAAAAAAAGTCACCGGCCAATACAAAGTGCCGGTCGGCAAAATATAGTGCCGACCGGCCATTGGTTTTAAGAAACCACTGCCGGTGGCACCAATAAACGGCCGATGATGTGAGGGGACAGCTGGTGGGGTGTGGGAATGGCCAACAAGCCATTCCCTACCTCTCAAGGCAAAAACACAAGTGTTTGGTGCAAAACCAGACACCGAAAAGTCGAGTCAAGAGATCCTGAGGCGAGGCGTGCCGCCGAGACCTCCGGGAACTCGAGACGAACACAAGCACGGATGATCACCAAGTGTTCCAACGGTGACGTCCAAGTCTTGAGGATGGTCAAAAATGGGGTGTCTACAGTTGCCCTTCTTTGACAGAACTCGAAAGCCATAACAATGACGGGAGTGAATGTCAAAGCCCAGAGACGACCCATTTTTGATAAGGCCGAAGACTTAGACAGACATGCAAGACAAGCAGGATATGTGTCCGACGGCAGGGGCAAAATGCAAGACAATGCACAAAGCCGAACATAACTTATGATCATGCAGAGAAAGCTGTAACGAAGCATAACATGCGACAGTTTTAAGCTAGCATACACCAAACTACACTATACTGTAGAAAGGATGTAAGAGAATTATACGATTCTCGATATGTCTCACTCGGAGTATACCATACCTGTCCGGTTCATCGGGTTGCACCAGCCTTAAATGAACCGTACATACAATATCGTGCCTGCAAAGAAAACAAACTTGACAGGTACAATGTGATTAACAACATGCATATTAATGTACTTGAAAATGCATGACAACGCAAAGAAAGTGGGAAGCATAACAATGCTGTGAAGGCACAGACATGTAAGTGGAGCACGCGGTCTACGCAAGCAAAGAAATTGATCATAAGCATGCGGTATACGCAAGCAATGAAATTGGTTTCAAACGTGCGGTCTACGCAAGTAGAACATGCGGTCTACGCAAGTAATGAATTTGAACATAAGAATGTGGTCCACGCAAGCAGAACATGCGGTCTACGCAAGCAAAACATGCGGTCTACGCAAGTAATGAAAT
Organism: Camellia sinensis; assembly: GCF_055761805.1. Taxonomy (NCBI): domain Eukaryota; kingdom Viridiplantae; phylum Streptophyta; class Magnoliopsida; order Ericales; family Theaceae; genus Camellia; species Camellia sinensis. The sequence continues at coordinate 199,159,482 of NC_138964.1, read as the reverse complement.
TGGTTACAAACATGCGGTCTACGCAAGCAAAACATGCGGTCTACGCAAGTAATGAAATTGATTACAAACATGCGGTCTACGCAAGTAGCGTAATTAATTATAAACATGCGGTCTACGCAAGCAAAACATGCGGTCTACGCAAGTAATGAAATTGATTACAAACATGCGGTCTACACAAGTAATGAAATTGATTACAAACATGCGATCTACGCAAGCAAAACATGCGGTCTACACAAGTAATGAAATTGATTACAAACATACGGTCTACGCAAGTAACGTAATTAATTATAAACATGCGGTCTACGCAAGCAAAACATGCAGCCTACGCAAGTAATGAAATTGATTACAAACATGCGGTCTACGCAAGTAGTGTGTATGAGAAGAGTTGAATGTACACATGTAAGTAAAAACATGTTATTCACGATGATGGAATGTAAAGTACTGTAACACAGCATAATTGAAACGATTTGTGGAATCCACAAGACATGAAAAGAATACGGGAAGGGACATTCTTCGTACGTACCGAGCATCGCTCGTAGAAGTTGTGGCCTGAGGTCAACTCGAAGGTTCACGTTTCAAAAGTGTGCTTTCCCGCATTGTCTCGACTGATGAAGGTGCCAAACTATGTAGTTGACCCGAACAAAGGTGCGAAAGGTGCGTTGACCGCAAGGGGAGTTTTACTGGTATCAATTCCGACACTTTGCTACCCTACCATTCTATGCTTTACTTTCCTTTTTACTGGTAGTTTAAGCACATTGCAGTGCCTCGGGCAGGTTTTATTCTTTCTCAAAATTACATATTTTGCAAAACACGTGATGGGAATGAAACGACCATTTTGTTCAAAAGATGTTGCATTTGTAAATTTTCTATGCATCGCATCGCAAGGTATCGCACCACAATGTGAACGAAATTGAACCTGTTTTGAGTACTTGCATCGTAATAATCAGGTAGTGAACCGACTTACAACTCGACAAGCAAAACAAAGGCATGATATAACCAATCAAGTGTGAGTACAACTCGATAAACAAATCAAAGACTTAAAGAGAGTGAAATACAACTCGATAAGCAAATGTATAATAACTCGATAAGCAGACAGGTGTGACTCCGCAAGAATCGATCACCGGGGGGGAATTGGAGGTGGTGGAGTTCCCTAATACCTAGCATAAACAGCTCAGGGAACAAGGAGGAAGACCATCGGCCAGGGGTAGAGGCCATCGGCCAGAAATTTGTTCGGTTGGCAAAAAGTTATGGCCGGTCGGCACAATATTTGGCCGACCGGCCATGAATGAAGGAACCACCAGAATGCTGACACCTGTCCTCCACCCAACCTTATCTCCTACAAGAGACCTCAGCCTCGTAGTTTTTCTCAATTCCATACTGATTTGCTCTAATGGAAGAGTTTCTTGCTCAAAATCTCACAGCTTGGATTGCTAGCTTGGATGGCTCGGAAAAGTTGAATTTCCAGGGTTTTGACATAAATGCACTATTCACTCTGGGTCGTACCCCGTTGCACCTTCTGTTTCTCCATGCCACGGCGAGGTTTTGGAATCCGATGACGCATGTCTTTAGCTTTGCTGGGCAAGAGATATGTCCTATCTTCGAAGATTTCCGAGCCTTAATGGAGTCCGAGCCCGACGAGGAGCTCCTGCCCCAACTTAATTTTGGCCATGCCCAATCCTTAGGGCAAATGTGTGGACTCATTATGCGTGACACTCGGTCTCTGATTTGGGACGGGATGCTGGATATTCCGAGTTTGATCGATCGGTTTTCTGATGCCGGTGATCGCAACAACCATCATTGGCAAGGCTTCCGGCAACACGCCCTCTGTTTGTGCATGCTATCTCATTTTCTATTTGTCTCAGGCTCCGGAGGGTCTAGTGTCCGGCTGACCGAAGTTGCCCAAGGCTTGAAGGAGGGTAAGAGCTGTATTGCCATGACTCTGGCTGAGACGTTGATGGGCTTAGACGCCTTTTATCGCTGAGAGACGACCAAATTAGCAGGGTGTCCACTACTACTACAGGTAATGTTTCCCACCCAATCTCACATATGTATCGCTCACATCACTCAGCCCTCAAGCTCGGTTTTTCTCACAAAAACCCTATTCTCACTTTTCTCTCATCGTACATCTCTCTATTCTTTATTCTCTCATTTTTCATCCCTTCCCAGGTATGGTTGATGGACAAATTGCAGGTTGTGGACTCTTGTCCAGCATATTCAGCTCGCGGCTACTTCTTCTGGCACCGTCTAGTCAATGCCCTTGATGAGGGATGGTGGTTCGCTTGGATGTGCCGCTTGTCCGCAGACCGTATTGCTTGGCGGTACCCTTGGCTCAGCCTTCCGGCAATGAGCTACAACATGTCTCGGCAGATTGGGATTCAATTGATTGGTCTCACTCACTGTGTATTCTACTTCCATTTCGGATTCGACGCCAATTTGACCATGATCAGACCTGCCCGCCAAAGGGGATAGAGTACCCTGCTGCATTCCCAGCCCGAGGCGCACAGCTTGCTCGGCAGGCCACCGCGTGGAGGACGAGAGAACTCCTGGCCCCCGCTCCTACTTTCAGTTGCACTTTGTCTGATGAGTGCTTGGATTGGCTCAATGAAGAGGCACAGGAAGGGCCCAGCTTGGCATCAGAGGCTTCGACCAACTCTGGGAGGGGGCGCAGGAACACCTGACTTGACTATGCCCCGGATTTATTGCTTTATTAGTACTTTCAAGTTTTCTTTATGAATATAATAAAAAAGCAACTTCGATTGTATGTAAGAGCAGGAGAACTCTGTTTTGAAATCAATGAAATTGAAGGTTGTGGCACTGAAAATTTTCCGCTTTGGTCCAAAAATGGTCTTAGTTGTAAAAAAGATTAATTTGAACAAAGTCAACTTTTATTAAAACTTTTCAGAATCATTTTCGATACGGATCAGAACTGGACACACCTGAGATCTATCTCTGAGATGTACAACCCCGGATCCCTGCAACTGGAAAGTTGCCCCAGTCTGAAGAGTACCGCGGCACTGCATGGCAACGGAAAGTTGCCCCTAGTCTGAATAGCACTGCACTGGAGATTCCAGTGGATGCTGATAGACAAAGATGACTGAGATGATCGAATGGACAAAGTTGATCGGGGAAAAGTTTATGGCTGAACTTCAGGATGAAGTTGCCTACGTATCCCAAAGATGGGAATCAAGCCTTACGTAGTTCAGGCTTAGGTTCACTCGGGTATTTTCGCTCTCCTTTTCCACTCTAACTTTTGCCAAGGTCGCCCTTTGCGGGTTTTCAACCTTGCGAGCTCAGTTTTTATATTTTCTAATTTTTTGTGCTCTAACTTTTGCCTAGGTCGCCCTTTCAGGTTTTCGGCCTAGCGAGCCTCTCAGGGGTAATATTTCTTCAACTTGTCCATATTTCTCGGTTGGAAAAATTCTAGGCCATCTAGGTCCATCAGAACTACAGCTCCACCTGACCAGATAGCTTTGATGATGTAGGGACCAGTCCAATTAGGTCTGAACTTGCCCTTCGGGTCGTGGATAGGAGCTCGGTTGTCCTTGAGCACCAAATCTCCTTCCTTCAGATTCCTGGACTTAACCTTCTTATTGAAAGCCCGAGCAATTCTGCGCTGATAACCTTGAACATGGTGCAGTGCTTTCAATCTTCTCTCATCAAAGAGCATGAGTTCCTCAAATCTGCTCTGCTGCCAATCGGCTTCGGCTATTTGACACTCAGCCAATACTCACAATGACGGAACCTCAATCTTGATAGGTAGAACGGCCTCCATCCCATAAACCAATGAATATGGAGTTGCTCCAGTAGAAGTTCTAATTGAAGTCCTGTAGCCCCACAGAGCAAACGGCAGCTTATCTGGCCAGTCCCGGTAGGTTTCCACCATTTTCTGCAGTATGTGTTTGATATTCTTGTTGGCAGCCTCGACCGCTCCGTTGGTTTGCGGCCGGTATGTGGATGACTTATGAAAAGCCACGTTGTATTTTTCCAACAAGTCAATCACCTCCTTCTTGAAGTGGGAACCGTTATCCGAAATAATCTCGTTTGGGACCCCGTAGCGACAGATGATCTTATTTCTGATAAATTTTGTGACGTGCGACGCCTTCAACACCGCATATGATTGGGCCTCGACCCACTTTATGAAATAATCTATCGCGACTAGGATGAACTCATGTCCATTCGATCCCTTTGGAGTGACAACCCCGATCACATCAATTCCCCAAATTGAAAGCGGCCATGGTGAAGTCATGTTGTACAACTTCGACGGCGGGATGTTCATGCGGTTTGCGTGGATCTGACATTTGTGGCATCGCCGGACAAAACTGATGCAATCCTCCTTCATGGTGGACCAGTAGTAACCCTGTCTGAGGATCTTCCGTCCTAGCATTACTCCGTTCATGTGTGCACCACACTCTCCTCCATGGATGACCTTCATCAGGCGCTTTGATTCTTCGGCTTCGACACATAGCTTGTGCATTCCCAGATGACCTCTCTTATACAGCTTACCCCCACAGATGATGAACTGAACGACCATTCTTCTGATTGCCCTCTTATCCTTGGCATTCGCCCCTGGTGGATACGTCTCTTTCTCCAAGAAGTTCCAAATGTCATAATACCAGGGGTTTTCATCCTGAACTTCGCCTATGGCAGCGATTGATTCATACGCCGGCACAAACTTCTGATCAATAATAACCGGACATATCCGGACTCCAGACGGGATGTCTATCATGGAAGATAGAGTTGCTAGCGAATCTGCGAACCTGTTGTTCTCTCTTACTAGATGAGTGAAAGTTAGCTTCTCAAACCGAGGAATTAACAAGTCCAAGGTCTGGTGGTAAATTATCATTTTTTCTTCTTTGACTTTCCAGTCTTCTTTTGCCTAAGACACAACAAGGTTCGAATCCCCGATGACGTCTAACCGTCTTGCTCCTAGTTCCAGGGCTACTTCTAAACCGGTAATACATGCCTCATATTCTGCTTCGTTGTTCGAGACTTTGAACTGGAGCTTGAAGGCTAAAGGGATACGGGAATCGTCGGGTGCTATCAGCAACACTCCTATCCCATACCCGTACTGATTTGACGCTCCGTCAAAGTACATCGTCCAATACTCGTCGTCGACGTGCAAAATGGCTTCATCTGGAAATAGGTATTCAACTGCTCCACCTCCTTCCACTGGATGATCGGCTAAGAACTCTGCTACTGCTCTTCCTTTTACTGACTGACGGGTCACATACTTCAGATCGAACTCGGAGAGCAACAGTAACCAACGAGCTAGCCTACCGGTAAGCGCTGGTTTCTCGAAAAGGTATTTGATGGGATCTAGTCGTGAAACCAACATTACGGAGTGAGCTAACAGGTAGTGCCGCAGCTTTCTGGTAGCCCATACTAAGGCCAAGCAAGCCTTCTCCAACGGTGTGTAGCGAGTCTCATACTCTAGCATTTTCTTGCTCAGATAGTAGATGGCTCTCTCCACCTTGTCCTCTGACTCTTGCGCGAGCATGCAACCCATCGTGGTCTCAGGCACTGAAAGATACAATATCAACGGTCTCCCCTGCTCTGGTGACGACAACACGGGCGGGTTCTGTAAATATTCTTTGATCTGTTCAAAAGCAGCTTGGCATCGGCCGTCCCATTGGAATTTCCTTCCTTTCTTCAGGAGACCAAAAAGTGGTTCACAAGTCAAGGTTAATTTTGAGATAAACCGTCTTATGAATTGTACTTTACCCAGAAAGCCTCGCACCTCCTTTTCAGTCCTCGGTGGTGGCATTTCTAAGATGGCCTTGATTTTGGAAGGGTCGACTTCGATGCCACTTTGTGTAATCAGAAACCCTAGCATTTTTCCTGCCGTAACACCGAACGTACACTTCTGAGGATTCAGCCGCAACCAAAATTCTCTGATCCTTTGAAAGAACTTTTGCAAGGCGGTGTAGTGGCCCTCCATTTTCTTGGATTTGACAATCATGTCGTCCACGTACACCTCAACCTCTTTATGGATCATATCATGCAATATTGTGATCGCAGCCCGTTGATACGTAGCTCCAGCATTCTTTAACCCAAACGGCATCACTCTACAGCAGTAAGTCCCCCACGGGGTGGTGAAAGCAGTCTTCTCCCGGTCTTCGGGTGCCATTACTATCTGATTGTAACCTGAGAAACCATCCATAAACGAGAGCAAAGCATGTCCCACTGTAAAATCCACCAACTCATCAATATGTGGCAAGGGAAAGTCATCCTTCAGACTAGCTCTGTTCAAATCCCTGAAATCCATGCATACTCGAATCTTGCCATCCTTCTTCGGCACTGGAACAATGTTGGCCAACCAAGTCGGGTATTCGGATACCAGCAGGAAGCCTGCATCGATTTGCTTGGTGACCTCTTCCTTAATTTTGATGGCCCAGTCCGGACGAATCCTTCTGAGTTTCTGTTTGATAGGTCGGGCCTCGGGGTCAAGAGGGATCCGGTCCTATACAATCTCAGGATCGATTCCAGGAATGTCTTCGTAGGACCACGCGAAAACGTCTTTGAAATCTTTTAATAAAGCGACTAAGCGCTCGCGTTCCTCCGAAGACAACGTGGACCCGATCTGGACCAGCTGCGGGTCCTTCTTAGTACCAACATTCACAGTAGTGATTTCATCCATTAAGGGTTTAACAAATCTTTCCTTCTCTTGATCAATTAATCGTTGCAAAACCGGAGGAATTTCTTCTTCATCGTTTTCATCAAAATTTTGAAAATCCTGATTTAAGCAATACATCAAAGGCACAGAAAAATACTCAGAAACCACATCCACATCATTCTCATTAAATACTTCCAAGCCGTCCGATTCTTTTGTTACAACAGACTTAAAAGAGAAAGAAAATGACGACCTAGACAGGACTGTGGCATCCAGGTTATCACCCCCAGGAATACCAGACTCAGACTCAGTCGAGCTGGAACCTGATTCCGACTCACAAGACTCGGTGGAATCAGATTTCGGCTCACTACCTAACCCGGTGCTGCTTGATAAAAATCCCTCTTCATATTGCCAAACGAGAGAGGGTGCGATGGACGCATCCAAAATAGTTGATGGTAGGCCCGCAGCCGTTTCATTCCCGATCATGCATACCGAGAAGTTATCCCCCAAGCACTTCTGTTCAATCGGAGGATCTGAAAGTAGACATGCCAGCGCTACCCCCATTTCATTTTCAGCGTCCTCAGACTGCGCTTCCTTACTCTGCTCAACCTCAGCTGATAGATTTGTCTGCCCTTCAACAACGTCATCCTCAGGTAGCTGCAGGTCAAAGAAAATCTCAAACCCCGGTACGCGCTTCCTCTCCGCGTTCAGCCACGGCTCTGGGAAGCCACGGAACGGAAAGTCCTCCCCCTCCCGGACGAAGCATCCGTTTAGGATACCCTAAATGGGCCTATGCATCAACTCAAAAGGCTTCCCAGCCTGCTTTGCTCTGGCTCTTCCAGCCATTTCCTTTCCCTTCCTTATCCAGTCCTCTTTGGTGGGTAGATAACCCAAGCCAAAGGTATGTGGGTTATGTGGCACTTCGGCCAATACTGCGACGCCTTTCTGGCCGCTCTTTTCCAATCCCATCCCAGGGATATGTTGAAGCTTGTTCATGAGGTATACCGCTTGGGCACTGACATATACCCCCTCGTTAGCAGCCATGATGTCCGGTACAACCCGAGCCTCAGCAAGGGTGAAACCTGACATAAACACGTCCTCCATGCCGTGCTCAATTTCCAAAACCGGCGTAGATACTTCCGGCGGTGGATGGATCGATGAATTCCCAAAAACAATGGCTACTCCCTTTCCATAGGGGTATTTCACCATTTGATGCAAGGTAGAAGAGACTGCCTTGACTTGATGCAGCCACGGCCGCCCCAAAAGCAGGTTGAAAGTTGCAGGAACCTCCAAGACATGGAAATCTATCTCATGCTGTCCCGGCCCAACCTTTGTTTGAATCTTAACTGTTCCCATTACTTCCCGGCTTGTGTTGTCATACGCCCGAATCACCTGGGCTGTTGGCACAAAGTCCGCGATTTTCAAACCGATCGCGTAGGCTGTCCTTGCCAGACAGACGTTGATGGCGGACCCTGTGTCAACAAGGACCACCGGTATCCATTTATTCCTACACTCCACAGAGATGTAGAGTGCCTTGTTATGGTTTGCCCCCTCGGGTGGTAATTCCTTGTCGGAAAATGTCAGCATCGGGGTAGCTCCTCCCGGAAAAACTAATCCAACCAACTGCTCCGGCGTAGTCTCTATCGAGAGTTTGGCCTTGTCCATGGCTGAAAGGACAGCCTGTCTATACTCGAGAAGCCATAAGCAGCCCCCAGATGGAGATGTCTTCTTGTATCTTTTTCAATTGTCTCAATGCGGCCTCATCCTCGAGTTGCTTTTCTTTTTGCTTTTCTGCCTCCCTATCTTTTCCAGACGCCTCTGGTTGATCTAGGTGTGGAGGCTTGAAATTCCGTCCGCTCCTAGTCATGTGATCGACTTCGCCGATATACCAGGTATCATCTGGTTGGTTACTCCCACATTCTTCGTCTGTGTGGGCAAGACATAGATCATCATCCTCCCACCATATTCCATCTGCAGCCGACAGGCACCTGTCCGGCTCTGGCAGGACTGTTCTCATACTCGCAGTACCTTCTATCCCTATGCTTGCGACATTCTCCATTTCTGTGCTCACAGCAGTCTCAGCCCCCACATGGGCTTTTGCCTTCCTGATTCTTTCGGAATCTTCGAATCTTTCCTGTTCTGACTGTGTCAATGCAGCCGACTGTTCAATAATCTCCATACTCGAAATGCTCCAATCTCGAGCGAAATTCTTGACACCAGCGCTCTCTGGCGATGCACTCTGTTCTTCAATCCTTCCGGCTGTGACTGACATTCTTGCCCCTACCAGGCCTTGTTGTGGCTGAAACTCTTCTACCACATCTGGTTGATCGTCCAACCATCCCGTAACCTCTGTTGATTCCTCATAATCGAACCAGTTGACGGCTGAGTCTCCTGGATCTTGGTTACTGTAAAACTGGAGCTTGGCAAGGTCCTCTTCCACAGCCGTTAAATCATTCGTTCCTTGCCCCAGACTGTCCCCTTGGATCACATACAGCTCCCCCTCTGTTGGTAGTTCCATGTCTGGCCTATCCTGGCCTATTGACAAAATGTAGTCACCTGGACTATAAGCTTTCTCAACACCACTCCCAGATTCCGCAGACTCTAGCTCAACAACCCCCTTCTCCTTTGGAACCTTCTCTCTCTCGTCCTCGACAGTCATCACCGCTGGCTTAGGTTGGGTTATGGAGATGTCCATCATGCACAAATCGGTGCAATCGGGAAGGAACACTTCCGGCTTAGGCAGGTGGGAATGAGTGATATAGATGCTAGGATCGTAAGGCATGACCCCAGTTTGGATGAAGTTGACTCTTTTGGGTGGTGGAGCTTGGTTATGTGTGGGGAGAGGGTTTGTAGTAACGTTGGTTTCTCGGGAGGCAAAATTACCCCGTTATCGATGAGATCTTGAATCTCATGACGTAATCGGAAGCACAGATCGGTATCATGATTGTGCTGTTGGTGAAATGCACAATATTTGGCTAGGTTGTGGGTAGCGGGGAGTCTTTCTGGTAAGGGTCGCGGCTCTAGGGACTTCAGATGCCCTTTTCTGATTAAAACCCCCAAAGCTTTGGACAGGGGCATATAAAGCGGAGCGAAGGTTCTGGTGTTTTTGGGTGGGTATTTGGCTGTTTGTGGGTTGTTTCCGAATGCACCGGAGAATGGTGTGGCCGCCATAGTTCTTGGGGGAGGGTTGGTGGTGACCATACTCACTTTGGAGGTCCTGGTAGTTGTAGCGCCACTCGGGCCTGCATTAGTGTTACGATTAAAAGTTCTGCGGGGTTGCTCCCAGTCATTATCAATTAAGCCTTGCTTCAGTGCATCCTCAATCTGTACCCCCATTTCATGTAAATCGGAAAAGGCAGGAAAGGGGAGTACGATCATCCTCTGCATTAACTTGGGCTGAAGATTGCGCACAATCATTCGAATCTGATCTTTGTCCGTGGGCCTTAAGGTCATCATCGAAGCCTTAGCCCGCCATCTGGTCATGAATTTTGAGAAGCTCTCTTTGGGTTCTTGCCTCGTTGTCTCGAGATCTCGGGTCATAATCTCGATTTGTGTATTGTATGAGTACTGCAAGATGAAAGCCTCAGTCATTTCGTCCCAGCTTCTCTTGACGTCATCCTTCAATTTGGCATACCATATGGTCGCTACTCCTGACAGGGTCCGGCCAAATAGAGACAGTTTCTGCAGTCTAGAGAGGCCCATTGGCCTTAGGATATTTGAAAACAACCTCAGGTGCACCATGGGGTCCCCGGACCCATCAAATCGATCAATGTGCAGCATTTTGAATCTATCAGGCAGCGTCACAGCTGTGTCGGTGTATCCATCTTCGATGTCAGGGATGGTCTTGACTCCCTGGGACTTCTTATACATCTTTTCCAACTTGCTTAATTTTAAGGCTGTGGGGTCCACTTCGAACTCAAAAGGAGAGTCTGGTATATTGACAGGCGTGGGCGCCTTGGATAGTTGTGGTGGAATCGGGGGCGGAGCTGGCCTCGCTAGAAGGTTTGTATTCTCTTGGACATTCCGGACATTCGGTGTTTCTTCGGGTATCGGAACCCTTAGTGGGGGAGGGACTTGCTGTGAAACAGATGCTCCGGTTTGCTGCTGTAACCTCACGATTAACTCTGCTTGTTCATTCATAACCGTGGCCTGCTGTTTGGCGAACTCTGCCTGTCGGGCAGCATCCTGCTGCATCGCTTTCATGCTTTCTTGGAGTTGGCCCACCATCTCCTCTAAAATAGCCATACTGTTCTGTTCTGACTGAATTATCGGTATATGTTCCCTCTCTGTGGGTGAAACAAAACGCTGATCCCTACTGTACTCGGGTGGGGTAGACAAAGCCCTCTGTACTGACTGCTGAACTGATATCCTCTGCCTAACTGCCCTCCGTCTAGTAACCGGGGGTAGAGAGTGGTACACTGGTTGTCCGTCTACCAGATCCTCAGATCGATGGAGCCGACGACCTGTAATCCAGAGTGCTTGGGGAATATCTACTAGGTCAGAAGCAATTGTGCTCGACTACCCTAGTAAAAAGATAAATAAAGCAAATAAATAAACGAGCAATTAGACAATGTAACAACGTAAAATAAACACACAACGCACAATTGGGTATTTATAACACACAGTTGGTAAGCCGAACACACTGTTCCTCGATACTGATCACTGTTCCCCAGAATCACTGTTCCCAAAATTGAACTTGATACCCGCAGATATCTGATTTCTCAACAACACTGATACTGGTGCCCTCGGGCCTGATACTCAAACTTGTAAACTGATATGTACGTTCCTATAGAGGTGCACTCTAAAAGCACATAGCAAATAAAGAGAGCCAAAACACCCCTATGGAGAGGTAGGGTTTCCCTGTCCTATTTTTGTCAGGAGCTAGGGTTTCACTATGCACGCAGCAGTTTTCAAACAACCTAACATCGAGTAAGCAACTTGTCCTAATTTGGAATGGTCACTATGGATTTCGATATGCACTAGGTTGAATGGTCGAAAAGGGTGCCCCGGTAAAACCAGGGTTTGTGTTCCCATACTGTTAGAGCCCACAACCGGTCAGCCTTATGGTCATGTCTTGACAAGACAAGCCTCCGGCAAACCGTTCAGGAATAGCAGATGGCAAACACGGTGTCCTAGGCGCCCCAATGCACATGCAATGCAAAGAAACACATAAATGAAATCAAAACGGGATATCACGAGTTCGAGTCAAGCTCTCTAAAAAAAAATCCCCAGCAGAGTCGCTAGAAACTGTAACACATCCGCGAGGGACCCCGCTACAGTTCGGACTCGATTTGTGTCACGGTTCTTAATCTGAACCAAAGAGTCCAAATCTGGCAAATCGTTTTGAGAAAACAAATTTTTGAAAGAAGTGCCAAACATGGACTGCTTTGCCAGATACAGAGTCGCTACCTAAATTTTTATTTTGGGGAATTTAGGAAACCCTGACTCGATGCCAAAGGCCATGTGTCCGTCATCACCAAAGTTGCCTCGGCTCGGGAACTTTTGTACGATTGGGGAAGGTCAGCTATGAGCACCCCCTCTCGCCCGATCAAAGATCGGCCTCTACTAACCGTGATATCTTGTTTTGAAAGCATTATGTGTTCTTATTCCAGTTATTAGCCTAGTATTACTATGTTATGCGCACAGCAAACAAGTATAGACCAAATCACCAAAATTGGAACAAAACATTTCATGTTTGTTTTGAAAAAGGTTTGCTACTCGCAAGTAGGCTAAAATCCAGGTTTTGCCACCCTCAAGTGGTCTTTTAGAAAAGATGGTTTTGCCACTATCTAGTGGGCTTAAAATTCACAGTTTTAATGCGTTATCCCAATTTAAGCAATTTGACCTCCATCCACAGGCATTCAAGCAGTTATATCACATAAGCAGCTAGCCTCATGGTAATCATGCGATTATGGCAACACTCACACGCATGCGGCACGCTAAAGCATAAAAGCTCACCTAGTACTCCAAGCCAAAACAGAAACTAGTTAGTAATCACATGCATGATCCTAGTTCATATTTGAAATGGCTAATGCAACACATGCAAAAATGCAATCCAAACAGGCTCAGCTATCCTAAACATGGCATGTGAAATGCTGTAACTAACATATACTCAACTTGGAATTGAAATACGAGTGCAGTTAGCATGATGTACCGAGCCTGGTGCATGTAAGACAAATGTATGGATGCACGCATGCTAAGCATAAGGTATGCTAATTTAAATATGCCTTAGTCTACCATCATAAGCGGGTAAATAAAAGGGAAGAAAGACGTGGGGTTGGAAGACATACACACACTCACGCACACTTATTACACAATTGCCCTCGCTCGGAGGGTCCGAATAAATATTACAGTCCGAATAAATAATACTAAATTAAATATTACAAAATTTCTAATCTAATTAACAAATTAAATGCAAAGAGAAGATGGCCGCAGCCCCCCGCCTCGGGATGCGTGAATGACGCATGCTCGAATTTAACTTGCCTCGAAAGCCCGTACCATACCACTGCTGCCTCTGTTTACACTGCCCTTCTTCTCTGAAAACTGCCAAACTTCTGGGACAAGTTCCCTGAACCCTGTAGGACACCATCGGCAGAAGAGAATACCCACCGGCCACGGAACGTATCCATCGGCTGGGGTTTCACATTATCGGCCAACAATACATGGCCGCTTGGCACTATACAGTGCCGGTCGGCAGAAACTCCTTGCAGAAACTGGTTTTTGACAGCAACAAGGATAGACAGTGTATGGCATGGAATGTCAAGAAAATGTATGCGCGGGCACACTCCCTATCATGCAAGGGACTCAAGGGAGCATGACCCTCGACCCTCGGGCCATCAATCATGCATCTTGATGCGTGATGGCCAAAGGAGCCAAGGTTGCAATTCAATGAAAATGCATGCAACATATAAATGAATACCAAAACCCTATCATGCCAAGGTCAAGGGTCTCGGTGACTGAGAGTTAAGGCGTGTTACATCACTCGTAGTATGAACACTTCTTAACCCTCACACTTGGTTTGACACCCCAAACCAAGCAATGTAATGCATGTTATGCAAACATGGCTCGAAAATGCAACGTATCACAAAAAAAAATGCAAAGCATGCCAAATATAATGCAACATATCATGGCAAGCATGCAATGTTCCTAACATGCAATGCTACAATGCAACTCACCATGCAATGCTAATATGGTACAATGCAAGCATGCGATTAGAGGCAACAAGTCATGCATACAACCATGTCCAAGGAGGGACTTAGACTGAAATGGGAGGCCTCGAACACCCCCAAAAACAGTGGCTAAAAGTGCCTCAAGTGATGGACAAAATGCACTACAAGCATGCAAGCCAAAAGGGGGGCCAAAGCTAAGGCACAACAAAGGGCATTCTACCACCACTAACCCAAACAAACATGGCATGGACTATGCAACCAAAAAAAAAATTTTAGCATGCAAAAAGAGCTTCAAAACCCACACATATGGCATCCCAAATGAAACAAACACCTAGGCATACACAATGAACGTTTCAAGGCATAAGAGGGTACAACTTCAAAGCATGAGAGGAGCGATGAATGCAAGTATACAAGCATGGTTTAGGGACTGAAATGATATGCTAAGTGATTCCAAATCACCGAAATAGCCTAACCAATGCATGTTCATGACCCATACCCTTAAGGCTCATGATCCAAAATGCAAAGCAACTATATCAAGCATGCTAAACAAGACCAAATCAGTGGCCAACAGACCTCATGCATGGAAAAATATGGCCAAGAACTTCACAAAGTAAAGCCAAAGTATGAGAGCATGGTAGTCAAAAGTCATGATGCATTTCTAGGCACAAACAAGGGAATACAAAGCAAGTATGTTAAGCATGCAAAGGGCCACCAATCCGACCAAAAATGAAGATAACATGTGACCTAAATAGCACCAAAAACATCTGATATGGAGCCAAAAACAACCGAGCATATATGCTACCCTTGTGAGCCCAAAACATGCACAAATGAGACACAAAGGGAGAGGGGTGTCCCTCCCCTATACAAGACTTCAAACCATCTTCTTCACCACTGAAAATCCACTGGATTTCAGTGGTGAGAAGGCTAATACAACAAAGCAAATAAGGCTTAAAGAAAAAGACACCAAAAGGGGCCAAAAGAGACCTAAGAGGGGGATTTCGACCCCCGATGCCAAAACACCCTCAATAACAGTTCTTAAACATGAAAATATAAGACTTTTTTTAGTTTTACACAAAGCTCAAATCAATATGCAAGATAGGTCAAAAGCCAATGCAAGATTGGGGATAATAAAGTGAAAGTCTTACCCTTGAAGAACACTTCAAGAACAGTTGGTCCAGCCACACTCTACTGAGCAAAATTAGTCCAAAACCTCAAAAAACAACCCTCAAAACCTCTCAATCTCGGAGCAAGGTGTAATGGTGTGTGTATTAGTGCAAAAGTAAGGTCAAAATGCACTTTTAGGCCAAGAAAACACACACAAGGGAGGAGAGAGAGGGAAATATAGAGAGAGAGTGTGTATATATCAGATGTATATGTATATAAGCTCTGGTTTTTTATGTTCAAAACTCCAACCTTTAACAATGGAGGAGGAGAGGCCCTTAAATAGGCAAAAGAAATGGTCTAAAGCTTCTAAAGAAGCTAAGTAAAATGGGGCAAAGGGGGCAAGGAGGTCAAGGCTTCTTGAGGAAGCTAAGACAGCTGGCCAAGCTTCTTGAGGAAGCTTTGACCAAAGGGTCAAGCTTCCTCAAGAAGCTTTGACCAAAAGGGGGCAAAATGGGCAGAACAGCCACTTCATGCACGGGGAAGAGTGTTGGTGCGTTCCAGCTAGCACAGCTGGCATGCACTAAGTCTGAAGGGTGCAAAAGGGTCACACCGGCCAGCAAAAAAAGTCACCGGCCAATACAAAGTGCCGGTCGGCAAAATATAGTGCCGACCGGCCATTGGTTTTAAGAAACCACTGCCGGTGGCACCAATAAACGGCTGGTGATGTGAGGGGACAGCCGGTGGGGTGTGGGAATGGCCAACAAGTCATTCCCTGCCTCTTAAGGCAAAAACACAAGTGTTTGGTGCAAAACCAGACACCGAAAAGTCGAGTCGAGAGATCCTGAGGTGAGGCGCGCAGCCGAGACCTCCGGGAACTCGAGACGAACACAAGCACGGATGATCACCGAGTGTTCCAATGGTGACGTCCAAGTCTTGAGGACGGTCAAAAATGGGGTGTCTACAACCAGTGTCTTAAATTTTGGGTGGGTCATAAATAAAATAGTCATTGGATTGGCTTTGCAACTTTTCTTATAGGCTTGGGAAATTTCTTCGTCTTGTTGGTGGGACTTTTGGGACAGGAATTCTTGACATAGACTTTTCTTGGAAACTTCCAAGTCGGTATTCAGTTATGTGGGGAATATGGTTTGGAAATACTCTTCGGATCCTGGGAAACGTTGGTGATCCTCAGCTAGTCACCTGAAAAGACACAAGCACTCCGGTCGGGGGTGTCGGAATTAGCACTCTGACGGACAAGTTAGTTCAAATACTCAAGATAGCTTATTTACTAAGTTTTTGTGAAGTGATTCTTGCATACCTTTCTATAACCGTTGTTCCTGTATTTATACCTGTTCTTCTTGATCCTCGGGGCCAGGGCCTACTTTTTAATCATTGTCCTTTCCTTTATTTGGCCCTAAGGACTTATACTTTATTCGGCACATATATTCTATTCAGCTCCCCGCTCTCGTAGGATATAGCCGATTAATATCAGTCTTCCAAAGGTACACACCATCTGATCTTTTCATTATTCGGCCCCCACAATTGCCCTCCGAACTCCCCATTGACGGAAGTTAATCGGCGCGTTTGGTCTTGAATTGGAAAGGTTAAAATAGGTCAGGCGGCTTCGCGACCCCAATATAGATGTCAGGATGCGCACACCTTTTCGTTCATCATTACGCTTTCCCGCCTCAACCGTGTGTCTCGCATTTATTGTGATTTGAAATTTCAGTCCTTTCGAATGCACAGTTCATCGAGTATTCAAGACTCTTGGACCGCCAGCAGATATCCCTTCTCTGACTCGCATTCTCTACAACTCTTCTCCGTCTACCCTCGTCTCCCTTGTTCCTCGTAAGTCTTCTTCTCTTTTCTTTGCAATCTTGCTTTTTGTTTATCACTTTCATTTTGGTGAACCCTTTATTCCCCGTGAAATTGGCCAAACACTTGAAAGACCTCCTTTCTGAGGGTCATGTCTCCGGATTCCGGCGACACTTTTCCATCCCCGACGATGTTCATCTATCTCTAGTGACGGACAACAGTCTGGATATGGAGAGAGGATCAAAATTCAATCGTCTTTCCTCTCCTATCCATTGCAGAGGGCGGGGTCCGCTTTCCCCTACATCCATTCCTTAGGGTCGTCCTCTGCTATTGGGGTCTGATTCCTTCTCAGCCCAACGTGAACTTTTTTCGGATCGTAATGGGGATCGTAGAGTTGAACTGGCACCTCATGATCGACCTTGGGGTTCTGGCCATTCGGCACTGCTATGCTTTAGCCAAATCCTCCGGTCGGCTTGGGCGGTACTTTCTTAGGGCCAAGGATACTGACCATCATTTGGTAATCATGCTCGCCAGTTCTGGCAAGCGTGTGGATGACGTAATGGTCAATATCCGAGGGAACTGGGAATTTGGCGAAGGTGAGGATCGCCTAGACCCTATTCCCAGACAGAGGGGTGAACCAGGTTGCCGTGTGCCTCCTTGTGTTTTACTGAACTTTTCTTTTACTCGGCTTTTCCCCTGTGTCTAACCCCTTGCCTTTGCAGGCAGTAATTTGAAGAAGATTCTGGTTTCTGCCGACGACACGGTCCTTTCGCAGGTTGCGACTGCACTCGGATACTTCGGCCTTCTGAACTTACAGAAGCAAGGGAGAGCAGCCCACATAATTTTTCGACATGAGCCTACTTACACTACTTTTTCGACCGCTGACAATATTCCAATTCCATCCGGCGATCGACAGCTTGCGGCTCTTGTTTTCCCTAGCATCAAGAGTCTCAGAGAAGTTGGTCTCAAAGCCTCTAACTCGAGGCAAGACGTCGAGCCGGTGGTAGAGGTAGTCACCGAACCAGACAAAGAGTTCACTGAGGAGGCCGAAGAGGTTGACGGGGCCCTAAACTCGGCATTTGAGGCAGCCAGACGTAGTCAGCCCACCTCGCCATCCACTTCGAGTCGGGCCGAGTTTTCTTTTGGAGATATTTTTTGAGGTTTGGGAGATTTACCCGGTGATTTTTTTGAAGGTATGGCTGGGGAAAGCCTCACGCAGATGGCTCGAAAGAAAAATGCCGAGCGTATGGCCACCCGGAAAAAGGCTGAGGCCGCCCGTTCTGGACCTGCCTTGGTTAAGTCTTCCGAACCCGTTATTGAAGAGCCGGCTAAGATTGTTGAGGTTAAAACGGCGAAAGAGGTCGAACAACCGGTCATTGATGAACGATTGATTCCGGAAGAGCGGGGCAAGAAGCGTAGCGCCGAGGGAGAGGCCGGTTCAGAAGATAGTCTTGCCGACAAAAGGCCTCGCTTAGAAGAATCAGACGTGGTTGTTCCTTTTATTATTCAGCCAAAGATTAGAGACACGCCGATTCCTTCTGACGCATCCATCATTACCGACCCGGCGGTAGCCTTGAGCCTGGCAGCGTCAGTCTCCCTACCAGCTGATAAGGCATCCTTTCATGTCGTGCCAGATTTGGTGGCCATAGCTCTATCTGCGCAGTCAGCCCTTTTGGTAGGTGAACTTTGACTTGTTTTGATTTTGGTTGCCTATGGCATCTAACGATCGCAACTCGTTTTGCAAACGGTCGGCAGGATCGCCGACTTGGGCTGCCGCCTACACGACGCCCTTGAGAGGATTGACCGTTTGCAGTCGGAAGTGGTCGATCAAAAGAGCAAGGCCGAGTTTGAGATGATGAGGGCCGAAGATAGGGCGAACGTGAGCAAAGAATCGCTTAGGCTAGCCGAGGAGGCGCTTACCAGGATGGAGATTGAGTTAGCAGAGTTGAAGGCGGCCAAGGAAAAGGCAGAATCTGAGGCTTCTGCCGCATTCGAAGCAGGAAAAGGCGCCGCCTTCAAAGCATGCGTAGATGAAGTCCCCAGGTTTGAGAATCGGGGGTTCAAACACGGGTGGCTCAAGGCCCTTGGTGCTACTGGGGTTACATTGGCCTTGCCAATTCCTTATGAGCAGGTGGACGTTGAGCCACTTGAGTCTGACCCCGAGGATTGATCTGGGAGTCAGTCGAATTTTAAGAAATACTTGCCCTTTTAATGTATGTTTTTGTTTTTAGGACTTTTGTTGGTTCTAAGTAGTTTTCATGTATAAATTGGCTATTGTCTGCACTCAATTTATTAATGAAAATTATCTTCTTGTTTCACTACTAATGCGCAGTTTGTGATGTTATGTTGGTGTTGAATGTTTGCCTTTCACTACTTTAGTTAGAATGACTACTCTGTTGATTGAATATCATGATTAATCTTCCCTTGCCCCAGGCGGTGCATGATCATTTGGGCGCCTGAGGAGGCAAACTTAGTTTTGTTGTCGATTCATGGGCCGGCTGGGGCACTTAAGCCAAATGTATTGATAAATCTATCACGCCCTTGCCACAGGCGGGGCATGATCATTCTGAAGTCGATTCATGAGCCGGCTGGGGCACATAAGCCGAATAGATTGATTAATCTATCCCGCCCTTGCCACAGGCAGGGCATGATCATTCTGAAGTCGATTCGTGAGCCGACTAGGGCACATAAGCCGAATAGATTGATTAATCTATCACGCCCTTGCCCCAGGCGGTGCATGATCATTCTGAAGTCGATTCGTGAGCCGGCTGGGGTACCTAAGCCGAATAGATTCCTTGCCCCAGGCGGGGCATGATCATTCTAAAGTCGATTCGTGAGCCGACTGGGGCACCTAAGCTGAATAGATTCATTAATCTATCCCGCCCTTGCCCCAGGCGGTCATGATCATTCTGAAGTCGATTCGTGAGCCGAAGTCGATTCGTGAGCCGATTGGGGCACCTAAACCGAATAGATTGATTAATCTATCACGTCCTTGCCCTAGGCTGGGCATGATCATTCGGGCGCCGGCGGGTCTATCCAGTCGGCGCTAGGCGATTAAGGTTTTCACAATTAATGAAATTTCCTCGAGGGTGCTTCCTCTGTAAAGGATAAATGATTATGGGTATAACGTTTATGAATACAGTAAACAACTGACTCCAACTTTTGAAGGAATCGTGTGAATGTCGAATAGACTTTTCTTTAATAGCAGAGGGGAAGCGAAGACGCTAGCTGAGATGGGTGGAGACATGCATCGAGGTGGTGACCTTTCGCGCACAGGGGGTAGGAGTTCCAGGGATCGAGAGAGGCGTCAGTCTCCTCGATGTCGAAGCAAGTCGCCCAGGCGGGACAAGCAGTCACAGGGCAGGTCTTCTCAACCTCGAGTTGAGAAGGGATCTGACTCGAATCCATGCCCATTAAGCTTTGCGGTGTTTGTGGGGAATAGACCCATGACAGAGGCGGACTCGATCGTGCGGGATCCAAATGTAGTGGTCGAGTTTGTTCGACAAATTTTTTCTCCTGAGGTTCAACAATCGATGGTAGGTCGTCAGGACTACGAAGTATTTCGCGAAGGCATTCACGGGGCAGTGAAGGGGCTTTACACTGCCTATGAAATCGGCATGCGGTTGCGCGCTGCCCGCCGAGAGTTGGAGAAGAAAGAGGAACGTATTCGAAGTTTGGAGGCTCACGTAGAGGCGGCTGAGCGCGAGTTAAGGAAGACCAAGGCGGCCCAGCCACAAACTACAAGGCACGGAAACCCAATCGTGAAAGAAAGGGTTACCAGTCGGCTTATCTGTTTTGCGCTTGCCGATCGTGAGATGGCGAGTATGTTCGCACTGGAGAACGCGAAGGGGAGGGCCTATGAGAAAGGCTTTCATGATGGCCGAAAAGTTAGAATCGAAAAGACAAAGGAAAAACTTGCCGAAGAAGTTTGCCGATGTGAAAATCGTGGATTTAGGCACGGTTGGATCAAGGCATCTCAAGCTGAAGAAGCTCTTCGAGCGTCGGGCATTGATTCGGCATCGCCATTCTACCACAGTAAACATTTTCTGTTTTCTTCTTTTGAAGCCGAGAAGAGTGAGGATGAGGGTGACGCCGTATAAGTGTACTTGTTGTAAGGTTGAAATGCGGATCACGTTGAAAACTATGTAATATATTGCCTGTTTTATTGAATAAAAAGCGTTCTATGATAAATATTTTGTTGCAGTTCGTATTTGGTATGTATGCGTTTCGTTTCTGTATATGTTTGAATGAATGTATAAATGTTGATCGGCAGGGTCGACCCATACGTGATAGTCGTTTATCCCTGAATGAGGCTATTGTAACTTGAGGAAGCCAAAAGCCAGTGGGTAAGGTGGCTGCGGCAAATTCAACTCGGCTCGGGGCCTAGATTTTTGGACAGTGCACGTGCTTCAAAAAGTCGTTTGGATAACTACGCCGTGGCGAATGTCAACCGACATTTTTCTCATGGAGTTTAGAGTTAGTGAAATCGCCTCGGGATTGGGGCCTCGAGATCGCTGCCAGTATTGAAAATAAAAGGAGTGGGCACTTCGCGCAGATATATAATCACTCATGTGTGGTGGGATAAGTGGGGATGTTAGTTAGAGAGACTGGAGTTCAGCCGATCTTGGTGTTGCCATAGAGCGCGGCAGAGGACTTATCCGTATGGGAAGTAGGGTGTCCACACATTGGCATGAATCTTCGAGTCATCGAAGCAGATCACCCCGAAAGAAAAGGCAACGACCGTCGGGTTTTTATCCTTCCTTGTCCTGGATATTTGCCTTGACATTATCAATGGTATCAGTGGAGGACTTGGGCACAGTTGGCTCAAGGCATTGCAAACCGCGGAGGACTTCCGGGTGACGGGAGGTGATTCGGCGCTGCCGCTTTACTAATGCGTCTCCTCTCTTTTTTAGCTTTTAATTTTGGAGATGGGTATTGTAATGCTCAAATGCAAGTTACGTTTATGAAACAAGTATGTGATTAAATAAAAATTGTAACGCTCAAATGCGGGTTGCGTTTATATAACAACTGCTTGATTGAAACAAAAGCTTTATTTTGAACATTTGCGTCTTATTCTGAATTTTTTATATGCTTAGTTAAGCACCTTATTTGCGATGTTGGCAAGTTTTGTTTTATTCGTGCCAAAGGTTTCTTCGAAGCCGGAGACTTAGTTTGGCCAATCGTGATATCCACGAAGCGCGCTCCGAATCCGGAGTCTTAGTCGGCCCTAAGGTGTCATGCACCAAAGGGCGCTCCGAATCCGGGGTCTTAGTCGGCCCTAAAGTGTCATGCACCAAAGGGGCTCCGAATCCGGAGACTTAGTTTGGCCAATCGTGATATCCACAAAGGGCGCTCCGAATCCGGAGTCTTAGTCGGCCCTAAGGTGTCATGCACCAAAGGGGGCTCCGAATCTGGAGACTTTAATCGGCCCTAAGGTGTCATGCACCAAAGGGGGCTCCGAATCCGGAGACTTTAATCGGCCCTAAGGTGTCATGCACCAAAGGGCGCTCCAAATCCGGGGTCTTCGTCGACCCTAAGGTGTCATGCACGAAAGGGGGCTCTGAATCCGGAAACTTAGTTTAGCCAATCGTGATATCCACGAAGCGCGCTCCGAATCTAGGGTCTTAGTCGGCCCTAAGGTGTCATGCACCGAAGGGGGCTCCGAGTTCGGAGACTTTAATCGGCCCTAAGGTGTTATGCACCAAAGGGGGCTCCGAATCCGGAGACTTAGTTTGGCCAATTGTGATATCTACGAAAGGCGCTCCGAATCCGGAGTCTTAGTCGGCCCTAAGGTGTCATGCACCAAAGGGGGCTCCGAATCCGGAGACTTAGTTTGGCCAATCATGATATCCACGAAGGGCGCTCCGAATCCAGAGTCTTAGTCGGCCCTAAGGTGTCATGCACCAAAGGGGACTCCGAATTCAGAGGCTTTAATCGGCCCTAAGGTGTCATGCACCAAGGGGGCTCCGAATCTGGAGACTTTGTTTGGCCAATCGTGATATCCACGAAGGCCGCTCCGAATCCGGAGTCTTAGTCGGCCCTAAGGTGTCATGCACCGAAGGGGGCTCCTAATCCAGAGACTTTAATCGGCCCTAAGGTGTCATGCACCAAAGGGGGCTCTGAATCCGAAGACTTTGTTTGGCCAATCGTGATATTCACGAAGGGCGCTCCGAATCCGGAGTCTTAGTCGGCCCTAAGGTGTCATGCACTAATGGGGGCTCCGAATCTGGAGACTTTAATCGGCCCTAAGCTGTCATGCACCAAAGGGGGCTCCGAATCTGGAGACTTAATCGGCCCTAAGGTGTCATGCACCAAAGGGGGCTCTGAATCCGGAGACTTTAATCGGTCCTAAGGTGTCATGCACCAAAGGGGGCTTCGAATTTGGAGACTTAATTAGCCCTAAGGTGTGATGCACCAAATGGGGGCTTTGAATCCGGAGACTTAATGTGGCCAATCGTGATATCCACAAAGGGCGCTCCGAATCTGGAGTCTTTAATCGGCCCTATGGTGTCATGCACCAAAGGGGGGCTTTGAGAGATGAATGGAGCCACGAAGAAAAATGATTTGCATTGCAGAAGTGATATATATACAAGTATCAAAGCCCACAGATCGGGTCAGTGATAGGGTTTTCATTAAGTCTCTGCTTGTGCCGATTGGGGGGAGCCACGGATTTCTTCAATGCCATGGGCTGTCGGGAAGCGCACAAGCTGATGATAAGTGCTTGGAACAGCCTTCATCATATGTATCCAGGTTCTCCCCATGATGACATTATACGGCGAAGGGAGCTTTATGACCAGGAATTCTACTTCGACCGTTCTGGAACCCGCTCGAACAAGTAGTATGATCTTCCCTAACGGATATTCGGGATTCATATTAAAGCCAAGCAATAGGTAAGGAGACGGAGACAGATCTGACTTGTTGAGGTCGAGTTTGATGAAAGTTTGGTAGTACATAACCTCTGAAGTGCTCCCCGGGTCTATGAGAATGGGTTCAATGGTGAACCAATTTATGCGTAATTTAATGACCAACGGATCGATGTGGGAAGCTATTGTGCCGCTAAGATCGGAGTCATTGTAAGTAATTGTCGGAGCTTCTTTGGGCCATTCAGTCGGAATACGTTGCTTTTGGGGGATTGGATGCGATTGAATTGTGTGCACGGCTGGGGGTTCAGGCAGGTTGTAGATCATATGGATCACGCCAAGTGGAGGTGAGTCCTGCCTCAAGGCCAGTGCCGTGGTTGGCTTTCCCTTTCTTACGTACTGTTGTAGTCGGCCGTCTTGCACCAGTTCTTCCAGGTGATCTTTTAATGCGTAACAACTCTCCGTTTCGTGGCCGTGATCTTTGTGATATTCACACCGCCTATCCCTTCTTCGCATGTCGGACGGCCATTTGGAGAATGGAAGGTGTTGGACTTTGGTCATTATTGCAACGATCGGTTCTGACAACTCTGTGTACTTCTTGTCGGCACATCTCAAACGCCTACTGTCGACTTGCAGTTGTTCATTCGTCCGGTGGGAGCATTGATCGCTTGATCAACGAGTATCCCGCCTTTTGTCGCGTTTAGTGCGTTGCCGACGCTCTGGGCTAGGAGGTGGCGCGAAACTTATTGGTTGAGCAATTTCAAGGGGGGCCATTTTGTTGGACATTTGGCTGGCTTTTATTCTCAAGGCATCATGTTCCACTTTGCAATACTCTTCAACTTTCTTCATCAACGCCCAGACTGTTTTGGGGGGTCTTCTGGTCAGGGAACTGCAAAGGGGACTGTCAGGATGTAGTCCCATTTTGAAGGCAGTGATGGCCATGGAGTCGTTGCAAGCGTCGTCGATGAGGTTGAAGCATTCCCAATAGCGCGCTAAATACGCTCTGAGCGTTTCTCCTGACTAAATCTGCATAGCCTAGAGAGAGTCGGCCTGTTTCGGCTACACCTCGTTGGTGATGAACCTGGCCCTGAAGGATTTCTGTAATTGATGGAAGCTTTTGATCGAGGCCGGCTCCAACTTGTAATACCACCTGACAGCTAACGGCCCTAGGCTGTTAGGGAATATTCGGCACATGAGGGCATCGTTGTCAGCATGCAATGTCATGGCCTACTTGTAGTGGTGGATATGATCAGTGGGGTCTGATTTTCCATCGTAAAGAATGAATGACGGAGCTTTGAACTTCTTAGGCAGGGTCGCCCTTGCAATCCGTCGGACAAAAGGATCGTGCTGGCCCTCTTCGTCTGAACTGCTCCTCCTGTGCTTGTTCCTTGTATGCAGACTCTTTTCAGAGGAGCTGGAAGTTTCGAATCGTCCCTTCTTGTTAAGCTCCGTGGTTAATGAGTTGGAGTCACTATCGGTATCCTTTGGTCAGGCTCGAGGTCGTTGTCCACCAGCCCTCGGAGGTCGCTCGGGATCTTGGCGCATGGCTTCTCTCGATTTTGCGACTTCGAGGGCCAATCTTGACGGAGATGTTCGTTTTCAGCGATCATGTTCTCCTGCCTTTGTTCATTCTGCTTTGCTTGTTCGATGATCGCTTGCATTGTCTCTTGCGTTGAGGTTGTTGGTGAGTCGAAGTTCAAGGCGCATCTTGCAGCGATGGTTTCTTTTCTGAGCATATTTGCTGCAGTGAGGTCATCTCCCTGTGCGGTCTCGTCAATGGCTATCGGAGGATCTTCAGTCACGCCTGCCATGGATGTATTTGAGTATTCCCACAGACGGCGCCAGTTGTGGGGAATATGGTTTGGAAATACTCTTCGGATCCTGGGAAACGTTGGTGATCCTCAGCTAGTCACCTGAAAAGACACAAGCACTCCGGTCGAGGGTGCCGGAATTAGCACTCTGATAGACAAGTTAGTTCAGATACTCAGGATAGCTTATTTACTAAGTTTTTGTGAAGTGATTCTTGCATACCTTTCTATAACCGTTGTTCTTGTATTTATACCTGTTCTTCTTGATCCTCGGGGCCAGGGCCTACTTTTTAATCATTGTCCTTTCCTTTATTCGGCCCTAAGGACTTATACTTTATTCGGCACATATATTCTATTCGGCTCCCCGCTCTCGTAGGATATAGCCGATTAATATCAGTCTTCCAAAGGTACACACCATCTAATCTTTCCAATATTCGGCCCCCACAAGTTACTTACAAATTTATATTGGTTTAAAACACGAATTAGTTTTTGTAATTTTAAAAATTATGGGCATGTTTGTTTTGAGAGAGTAGTTTTTAAAAGTTGTTTTGGAGAGAGAGTTAAGAAATTTTTTTTAGTTTGTTTGGTTGTGTATTTTGGAAGTAGTTTTGCAGTTTGAGAGTTTGGAATGATTTAATATTTTGTTGTAATTAAGTAGATGTGTGTGAGAAAAAAAGTGATTGAGAAGGAGAGAGGAGAGAGGAGAGAGGAGAGAGAAAAAGTGATTGATTGATGTGTAAGAGAGAGTGATTTTAGAAATTGTTTTGGAAAAATTATAAACCAAACAAGTTTTTTAGAAAAATTTTCCAAAATCACTCTACAAAGCCAAACCAAACATTTGTCTTTTTAAATTTCTAATCGCATAACAAATTTTATATTTTATTAATAAATTATTAACTCAATTAATAATTTTTAATGATATCATAAATATTTTTTAATTAACAATTCTAATAACTTTATTGTTACATAGGAAAATAGTTAGAAATTTTATTTTTTATGTTAATTCTATTTAATTAACATTTCTGGGTTGGGAGTATTTATAATTTTTAGAACCACATGAGGTAACCTGTATTTTAAGCAAATTTCAGACGTATATTTGTAATTTATCCTAAATTTTAAGTCAATTTTTGTTTTGTGACTAGACACTCTTCATTTTATTTTATTTTTTATATAAAAAAAACAAATATTTGATAATTTTTTATTTATTTTTAAATTTCGGCTTAATTTTATATAAATTTAACTTATATTTTTGAGTGACATGTGAAGGAAGCAGGTCCGTTATGAAAGAATAAAATTAACTTGGGGCTGCAATGATATTTCTTAAAAGTTTTATCTCATTTTTGCTATTGCGTCAAATCTCGTAGCCTTGATCAAATCATCGATCTGGTCCTAAACAATTGCACGAAGACCCCATACGTGCTAGTATTAAAAGGTGCCACGTGGGCACTCCGTCTTAAAACTCAAGCCTCATTTGAGATGAAGGGTAAATTAGTGACACCTCCACAAGTTTCTATGTAATATATTTAAAAAATTTGTAATGACTCAAATTTTTTTTAAAAAAAAAAAAGTCAGTGCATAATTTAATTGAACAATTTTTTGAATTTGAGTGTTGTGTAAATTCTGGGCGAAAACAGTTCGGTTTCGTATTTTTTAAAAATAGTTACCGATTTTAGAAAATTATGAAATTTTTATATGTCGTTCCCATATGCATCTAGCATGTTGGATAAACATTTCAGAATTAAATGATGAGTATTTATTTTATGAAAATTCACGGACTGATTGGTGTTCAGTTTAATTTATAGCAGAATTTTGTTATTTAATTTTTCATGTTTAGATCATGATTTGGATAGATTTGTTGGGTCTAATTTGATATGTAATTGGGTGATGTTTGGCTTATGAGTGGGAATTTAATTCAAGACCCATGACTTAGATTTAATTTAAATTGAGTTTGTTTAATGACTCATGTTTAACTGTTTGGGCCTTTTTAATTATGTGATTGGTAGTAACCACCTCAGGAGTTGTTATTATTTATTATATAGGGGTTATAATAAATATTTGATAGTTGATTTTATGATGTGTACCATATGGCGAAAAATTATATATTTTATAAAGAATGAAAATGTATGGCGAAAAATTATATATTTTATAAAGAATGAAAATGTGTATATTTCGTAATGAGCAAAATATTATATTTTATGGTGTACAAAAATATTATATTTTTTGGTGAGAAAAATTATATCATTTTATAATTTATATTAAAAAATTTTGAAATATTATTACAAAAATTATATTTTTGAGAAAACCAAATTTTTGAGAGATAAACCCATGCGGGTGGCCCTCCTTTTTTGTCTCCTCATCATCATTTCCCTTCCTTTCCGTTTTTCCTTCTTCAATTGAGTGGAGTTCAATTCTCTCTTGCTCTCAATGTCTCTTTCTCTCTCTCTCTCCCTCTTTATTCCTCCATTAATGCTCAATCTTTGAGCTTGAAATGGGAGTCTTCAAAGTGAGATTTTGTAAAAGTTTTGTAAATGAAAGTCAGAGAGATCGTTGTAATTTTCGCAATGGTAGTCTCGGATTCATGATCGGCCAAGACGTGCCTTCTAGATCTGATTTTCTTCAGTATTTGAGGTAGGAACTTTCTTCATATTTTTACATTAAAGCTATGTTAGGGTTATTCTGAGAAAATATATCATTATAAGAGATATTGCATATAGATATATTTTTAGATTTTTGTTTGGAAATTTTTGGAAGAAAAATTATGTTGAAATGTTAAGAATGTTAGTATTTTGAGATTTATTTTGGAAAAATCATTTTGTATTGTTAATTTTGTAAAAGAAATCCGAAAATAGAATTTAATAGTTGTATGGATTATATATACATCATATTATGGTTAGATAATTTATTTTGAGAAATTAATGTTGAAATATTTATCTGATCCTTGAGTTTTGGAATTTATTTTTGAGAAAAATAAATTGATATTGAAGAATATTGTGTCAATTGTTAAGTAGAGATTTTTCTTACACTTCTTTATGCCCTTTTGCTTGATTATATGGAGTTTAGAGTTGTATATAATTTAATTAGAATTTTTGAAAAATTTGTGTTTTATTTGCTTAAAAGAGAAATTTTGAGAAAAATAAAAAGTTGATGCCCAAATTGTGAAAGTGTAAACTTGAAATATGTTTGTAAGGTTATGAAAGAGTTATGTTTTAAATTTGAACAAAAATGGACTTTGATTCGATTAGTTTTGAAATTTTTACCGGTTTGTGGCCAAAAGAGCATTTTTAAAGCAAACAAAGGAATTACGTTTAACTTTTGGGGCTT
The DNA here is from genome assembly GCF_055761805.1 of Camellia sinensis. Taxonomy (NCBI): domain Eukaryota; kingdom Viridiplantae; phylum Streptophyta; class Magnoliopsida; order Ericales; family Theaceae; genus Camellia; species Camellia sinensis. Next base: position 199,130,798 of record NC_138964.1, on the reverse strand, counting down.
TCGATCAAAATAGGATGTCATAGTTGAATAATGCTTGGAGAATCAGTTTGGAAAGAAAATGATGTTTTCTTGGGCATTAACGGTATTATTTTACTTAATGTATTTGTTGGAATAAAACCGACACGGTTAGAAATGGATCTTGAGAGGTTACCAAACGTGATTGTGATATGAAAACTAGTGTAGTTGTTCATATTTGATAAAATGTGGAATATGATTTGTTTCTAAATGTTGGGAATCATGGGAAATTCCAAATTATAGTTATATGTTGGATTGTATGTCCATGTTGTTATTTTTTAATTAATATGTTAGAGATAACTATTTTGGCTATCGGTGAAAATTTACCATGTTGCATTTAAATGAGGGATTTCTTAGAAGGATGAGAAATGATGGAACTTTGGAAGTTTGATATATAATATGTTATAAATTGGTCTTGAAATGACTAAATTGGGAATGTTGATTAACATATGGAGACTATATGAATATGGATATGGTTGTATTATCTTTTGGAATTGTATTAGAAATTATATTGAAATGAGAAATGAGAATTTTGATCAAAATGGTAATATTTAATAAATAGGGATTTTCTACACTCTAATATGGTTTTTAGCTTAGTTATTTTCTATTGTGTATAGATAATGAGATTTGGTTGTGGTTTGGACAAATTTAAGATCTGGGTGTGAAATGAAAAGAGGGGTTTTTGATGTATAAGAGATAAATGAGTGTGGGGTTTGAATATAAGATCTTGGTATACCAAAATAGTTAATTTTGGATGTTTGGGTCAATAATTGAAAAATGGGGATTTTTGCCCTAATTTGATAAAATGATTGTTTTGTATAAATAATTAGAATTAACATTGAATATGTTAAATTGAATGGTTATTGATATAGATGGTGATATTGGATATATATTATCTCACCTACAGAAGTTTTGAATAAACTATTTATTCCGATATTGAACATCTCTTGGAAATAAATATGTTGGGCTATCGGTGGACGATAGCTATGATTGTTATAGAAATTGTATGAGGATTAGGCGATATAATGCTAGTCTATTGTTGGTTATCATTGAATATGACCATGTTATAAATACATTGCATATGTATGTTTATTGGAAGGAGAAATTAGATGTACTCCATATATGACAATGTTATAAATACATTGCATATGTACGTTTATTGGGAGGAGAAAGGGGATGTACTCCATATATGATTATGTTTGTAAATACATTGCATATATATATATTTATTTGGGAGAAGAAAGGGGATGTACTCCATTTAAAGCAAGTTTGCCGGAGTGTCCTGGGTGAAAGACCCAAAAATCTACATATAAATGGGTGCCGGTTCTTTCGGTCGAAATATCTATAAAATGGCAAAATTTGAAGTGTTTATGTGTGTTGTGCATAATTGGAAAACCATTGTAACGCCCTCAAAATAATAACATTAAACCCATCAAATAAAACATTTATTAACATACGAAATATCCACATTCTTCTATTCATCAGAGTTTCATTACAAAAGTATTACATGTTAACAACAAAAGCAAAATGCCCTACGGGCTTACAGCTTTCCAAGTTGACACTTGGTTACAACAAAAGAGTGCTAACACATCCACACATTAAGCCCTCGGCTTGAATATACATGTAATACATCAAAAAGGAACTTAAACAACAAAAATCTGCCCGCCTCTAGCCTCCCAAGCTATGACCTTAGAGGTGGCATGCTACCTGTACCTGAAAATGATATTCCCATATAGGGTGAGCCACAGCCCAGTAGAAATACACTAAACCAACCATGAACAATGACTAAAAGATTAGCAATTGATAGATGGCCAACACTGATACATCCACATAAATCACATTTTATGTCATACGACTTATGAGTCCAAGTTACTTTTCATTTTCCCTTTTTCAACAGATAAGCATATTAGCTCTATCATCATCTCAACAGATATGTATAAAAACTATATCCCACATTCACAGATAAGCATATAAGCTATATCCACATTCTCGACAGATATGTATAACAACTATATCCCACATTCACAGATAAGCATACAAGCTGTATCTACACTTCACAAAGATAAGCATATGAGCTCTATCTTCACTTCTCTAGACAAGCATATGAGCTGTATCTACGGAGTTCATCCCCTATCTTCTCTCAATACTATCCGGTTTAGAGGTACATCCCTCATTTTCCCCTAAACCGCAGAATACATCCCCCATCTCTTCCTCTACACATAACGTATACAAACACATTGGTTCTATATACAATCACTCAATACATACAGTTAATGTATTCTATCAACCGTCAAATTCCATAACACATTCCATTGATTAGTTTTCATTTGCCTAATCATCATGCATTGTCTACAACAATCACGACTATCTTCCACCGATTGCCCAAAGCAGTTATTTCTAAACAGGAGATAAATGCACAAATGGATATTCAATCAACATTTCAATTCGGTGAGTGATAAATAATTCAACTACACCCTTTAACCCCATGCATTCCCAATCTCAACAATTCCATTTCATTTCCTCATTTCTCACAATTAATTATCCCAATTAATCAAACAATGTAATTAAGTCATTTTCCATAATTAACATTACAACCCTTAGGTCCCATTTTCATCAATGATTCAACATTTATTCCATTTCTCTATGCCAAACATGCATCTAGGTTTATTATAAATAAAACCCCAACTTTTGTAAAATAACACAAAAGCCCCAAACTTTCACAAAATTACCAAACCAACCCCAACATCTCAAAATACTAAAATTTAAAGACAAAATCCATAGAGAGGAGTAGGATATCCCTACCTCAAATCCGGAGCCCCAAGGGAGAAGATGACAAAACCCAACGTGCTCCAAATCCCGAAATTTTCAGATTAAAAAGTAGCCCTCGACGATCAACAACTTTTTTGTAAAGGCCAAAGATGAGCAAATCACTCCTACAAGATCAAAACCTAGAGAGAAGGTAGAGTTCTAGAGTGAGAGGCTTAACAATGGTGTTTTTGGGAAAGTAGAAGAGAGAAGAGAAAGTGAAAAAGTGATTTGAAAAGTCAAAACTCGGAACTTAAACCCATTCACCCCGCTCGAGCGTCCAAACCCCCGCTCGAGCGGCACTCACAGACTCCCGCTCGAGCGCCGGATGCACTCTCCCAGCATCTCGACACAACAGGTCCCCGCTCGAGTGCTCGAAGCCCCGCTCGAGCGTCACTCACAACCTCCCGCTCTAGCGGCCAATCCCCCGCTCGAGCGTCCAACCCCCCGCTCGAGCGTCCAACACTGCACAGGAAATACTGGATGGGTGTATTCCCCGCTCGAGCGGACAGTCAACAACAGGATCCCCGCTCGAGCGGACAAGCCAAAATCTGGGCAACTAGTTTTTGTTTCTATACTCAACCAACCTGTAACAAACCTGCCCAACACATCCTATAACTCCAATACAAAGTAAGAAAGGATGTAAACAAGATAATGATCAACTACCAACATCCACGGACACATGTCCGGATCACTATACAACAAGGGTAAATCTGGGATCGCTATAACCATTGAGTTGTAGTCTCATTTTGGTTGTTGAAAGATAATGAATTCAACTCATGAATTGAGTAGCATATATGAACTGGAAATGAATTGAAGGAAAATGAAATAAGATTGGTTTTAGTGGCATATGAATATGCAGGCCTTGGATTTAAGAGATTATGTAATAAAATCATATGGTTTTGACATGATATGATTTCACGTATATGTATAAGTATCTTTGTCCCCGTATATCTTGTAATGTTTTAATATGAGATTGTTCGATTGGCTTTGCTCACCCCCTACCTGTACATGTGTACAAGGAATGCTTTTCGGATTTGAAGATCAAACAATGGGTTTTACCATTTCATAAGTGTAATGTAGTGATGGATTGTACTACTTCATTTGTAGTTTGGCCGAGTGCTATTTTTTTTTTTTTTTTTTTTTTGTAAAGAGTCGTGTCCTCTCTTTTATTGTAAGCCTAAGGGCATTTCTTTTATTTGTATGTAAATGTCATTGTTGTATAACTAGAGGGAATATATATATTTAATTATTCATCATTTCATCTAAGGATGAAATGTTATTTGTAAATGGACTCAATTAATGAATATTGGTAAGGTTATCTGAGTAATAAAATACGGGGCGTGACAACTTGGTATCAGAGCGAATCGGGTTTGAATACCTTGGCTCGAGGGAAGTGGTTTTGACCACAGCTGGGTTTACCTCGGGATTGTGAGCGACGTTTGCATTCTATGTGATAACATGCTTATGTGCTAAGAGGTTATATGTTTATGTGGGCATCGGGTTGAGTCTCGAGGATGTTGTGTCGGGTCCAGAAATTTTCTTGGAAATCTCATTGGAAATGCACCTAATCAACGTGATTTCTAATAAGTGGTCTAAAAGGATTTCTAGAATGACTAACCATCTTCGTAGGAACAACCCGTTCTTTGTTATGTGGTTATGTGATTTTATGCTACTTGATGTGCATATGTTGAGTTTTGTGTTGGAACATGAGAATGCACCTAAGTGAGAGGTGTTGATTCTAAATGTTATGAATGGTATATGTATGGCCTTGCATGATTGTGAAATTGTTCTATTTACTTGGGTATGTGTGGAGTTGTTCCTGAAGCTTGGGATGTATACCCTTGTGTGTATTTGGGAAGAGGCGTGGCCTTGGCATGATAAAGATTATAAATGGTGGTAAGGGGTGTATTTCCCAAAAGAGATTGACTGTTTTGAGATTTGGTTGTAAAATCTATAAAGTGCGAACTACGTAAGGTTTAAAGATGAGATTTGAAACGGACAATATTCATAACTGTTGTTATCTCTACTTATTTAATTGTTTTGTCCTTGGGTGTCAAGGGAGGGGAGTGTCCAACACTCGTTAGTAATAGAATTATCTTAAAGGGAATGAGTTGTGTTTTGAATCATGGTTGTATTCAAGGTGGACCTTGTGAGTCACCGTAATACTAGTGTTGAGTTTATGTTGTAACTCGGAGTAAAAGTCTTAGAAATTGAGTTGAACTAATTTTTAGCTTAAGGGCCATGTATAATTTGGGTGTTTACCTAGTTGTGTTGAGTCTTGCTTAGACTTAAGGTATGTTTTTGAAACCATTTTGTAAACTCCACATCGGAGTGGAACCATTAATGTTGATTTGTAGTCTTTGTTGATGGAAATCCTAACTCATTGTCCGTATTGAATTTTATTTCGTTTGGGTTATGGGGTATGGCATCACCTTAGTGTTGGTTAAGTGTTGTTCATCTTGTGACGGTTGGCGGTCACTTTTTGAGTTGGTGGTTAGTGCTTTTGAAGATGTATTATTTCATTTTGTTAAGGTTTCGGAGTAGTAATAGTTGTTTTGGCCTTCCAGTGCATTGTGCATTAGGCGATAGAGATAGTTCGTTGAAGTTAGGTTATCACTGAAAAGGTATGTTGTCTTAGTATTCTGAGGAGTTGTTTTGCCAAAATTCTTGTTATACCTAAAGAATTCGATCTTGTTTTGTTGTCATTGGGTTATCAATGTGGATAGAAGAACCCCTTAATGATTTATACTAGTAAGGGCTTTTATAACCAATTATTGTGCGATTGTAATGGTTTGGTTCGTTACTGATATGATTTGTTGAGGCTCATGTAGTAGTAAAAAAAAAAAAAAAAAAAAAATTTGTTGATGCATTAGTAAGTACCAGAGTGAGTTTGTGGGCGACTGTAGAATGTATTACATTACTTGAGTTTAATTTCGAGGGCGAAATTTCTTTAAGGAGGGTAGGTTGTAATGACCCAAATTTTTTTTTAAAAAAAAATAGTCAGTGCATAATTTAATTGAATAAATTTTTGAATTTGAGTGATGTGTAAATTCTGTGCAAAAACAGTTCGGTTTCATATTTTTTAAAAATAGTTACCGATCTCAGAAAATTATGAAATTTTTATATGTCGTTCCCATATGAGTCTAACATGTTGGATAAAAATTTTAGAATTAAATGATGAGTATTTATTTTATGAAAATTCACAGACTGATTGATGTTCAGTTTAATTTATAGCAGAATTTTGTTATTTTATGTTTAATGTTTAGATCATGATTTGGATAGATTTGTTGGGTCTAATTTGATATGTAATTGTGTGATGTTTGGTTTATGAGTGAGAATTTAATTCAAGACCCATGACTTAGATTTAATTTAAATTGAGTTTGTTTAATGACTCATGTTTAACTGTTTGGGCCTTTTTAATTATGTGATTGGTAGTAACCACCTCGGCAGTTGTTATTATTTATTATATAGGGGTTATAATAAATATTTGATAGTTGATTTTATGATGTGTACCATATGGCGAAAAATTATATATTTTATAAAGAATGAAAATGTGTATATTTCGTAGTGAGCAAAATATTATATTTTGTGGTGAGAAAAATTATATCATTTTATAATTTATATTATAAAATTTTGAAGTATTATTACAAAAATTATATTTTTGGAAAAACCAAATTTTTGGGAGACAAACTCATGTGGGTGGCCCCCCCTTTTTATCTCCTTAACCTCATTTCCCTTCATTTCTTTTTTTCCTTCTTCAATTGAGTAGAGAGTTCAACACTCTTTCTCTCAACGTCTCTTTCTTTCTCTCTCTCTCTCTCTCTCTCCACCTTTATTCCTCCATTGATTCTCAATTTTTGAGCTTGAAATGGGAGTCTTTAAAGTGACATTTTGCAAAAGTTTTGTAACTGAATGTCGGAGAGCTCGTCGTAATTTTCGCAATGGCAGTCTCGGATTCATGATCGGGCAAGATGTGCCTTCTAGATCTGATTTTCTTCATTATTTGAGGTAGGGACTTTCTTTAGATTTTTACATTAAAGCTATGTTAGGGTTATTTTGAGAAAATATATCATTATAAGAGGTATTGCATATAGATATATTTTTAGATTTTTGTTTGGTAATTTTTGGAAGAAAAATTATGTTGAAATGTTAAGAATGTTGGTATTTTGAGATTGGTTTTGGAAAAATCATTTTGTGTTGTTAATTTTGTAAAAGAAATTTGAAAATAGAATTTAATAGTTGTATGGATTATATCTACACCATATTATGGTTAGATAATTTATTTTGAGAATTGAATGTTGAAATATTTATCAGATCCTTGAGTTTTGGAATTTATTTTTGAGAAAAATAAATTGATATTGAGGAATATTGTGTAAATTGTTAAGTAGAGATTTTTCCTACACTTCTTTATGCGCTTTTGCTTGATTATATGGAGTTTAGAGTTGTATATAATTTATTTAGAATTTTTGGAAAATTTGTGTTTTATTCTCTTAAAAGAGAAATTTTGAGAAAAATAAAAAGTTGATGCCCAAATTGCGAAAGTGTAAACTTGGAATATGTTTGTAAGGTTATGAAAGAGTTATGTTTTAAATTTGAACAAAAACGGACTTCGATTCGATTGGTTTTGAAATTTTTACTAGTTTGTGGCCAAAAGAGCATTTTTAAAGAAAACAAAGGAATTACGTTTAACTTTTGGGGCTTTTGATCAAAATAGGATGTCATAGTTGAATAATGCTTGGAGAATCAGTTTGGAAAGAAAATGATATTTTCTTGGGCATTAACGGTGTTATTTTACTTAATATATTTGTTGGAATAAAACTGACACTGTTAGAAATGGACCTTGAAAGGTTACCAGACATGATTGTGATATGAAAACTAGTGTAGTTGTTCATATTTGATAAAATGTGGAATATGATTTGTTTCTAAATGTTGGGAATCATGGGAGATTCCAAATTATAGTTATATGTTGGATTGTATGTCCATGTTGTTATCTTTTAATTAATATGTTAGAGATAACTATTTTGGCTATCGGTGAAAATTTACCATGTTGCATTTAAGTGAGGAATTTCTTGGAAGGATGAGAAATGATGGAACTTTGGAAGTTTGATATATAATATGCTATAAATTTGTCTTGAAATGACTAAATTGGGAATGTTGATTAACATGTGGAGACTATATGAATATGGATATGGTTGTATTATCTCTTGGAATTGTATTAGAAATTATATTGAAATGAGAAATGAGAATTTTGATCAAAATGGTAAAATTTAATAAGTAGAGATTTTCTACACTCTAATATGGTTTTTAACTTAGTTATTTGCTATTGTGTATAGATGATGAGATTTGGTTGTGGTTTGAACAAATCTATGATTTGGGTGTGAAATGAAAAGAGGGGTTTTTGATGTATAAGAAATAAATGAGTGTGGGGTTTGAATATACGATCTTGGTGTACCAAAATAGTTGATTTTGGGTGTTTGGGTCAATAATGGAAAAAGGGGGATTTTTGCCCTAATTTGATAAAATGATTGTTTTGTATAAATAATTGGAATTAACAGTAAATTGAATGGTTATTGATATAGATGGTGATATTGGATATGTATTATCTCACCTACAGAAGTTTTGAATAAACTATTTATTCCGATATTGAACATCTCTTGGAAATAAATGCATTGGGCTATCGGTGGACGATATGTATGATTGTTATAGAAATTGTATGAGGATTAGGCGATATAATGCTAATCTATTGTTGGTTGTCATTGAATATGACCATGTTATAAATACATTGCATATGTATGTTTATTGGGAGGAGAAAAGGGGATGTACTCCATATATGACCATATTATAAATACATTGCATATGTATGTTTATTGGGAGGAGAAAGGGGTTGTACTCCATATATGATTATGTTTATAAATACATTGCATATGTATATTTATTTGGGAGGAGAAAGGGGATGGATTCCATTTAAAGCAAGTTGGCCTGAGTGTCCTAGGTGAAAAACCCGAAAATCTATATATAAATGGGTGCCGGTTCCTTTGGACAAAATATCCGTAAAATGGCAAAGTTTGAAGTGTTTATGTGTGTTGTGCATAATTGGAAAACCATTGAGCTGTAGTCATATTTTGGTTGTTGAAAGATAATGAATTCAACTCATGAATTGAGTAACATATATGAACTGGAAATGAATTGAAGGAAAATGAAATAAGATTGGTCTTAGTGGCATATAAATATGCAGGCCTTGGATTTAAGAGATTATGTAATAAAATCATATGGTTTTGACATGATATGATTCACGTATATGTATAAGTATCTTTGTCCCTGCATATCTTGTAATGTTTTAATATGAGATTGTTCAATGGGCTTTGCTCACCCCCTGCCTGTACATGTGTACAGGGAATGCTTTTCGGATTTGAAGATCAAACAATTGGTTTTACCATTTCATAAGTGTAATGTAGTGATGGATTGTACTACTTCATTTGTTTTTTGGCCGAGTACTATTTTTTTTTATTTTTTTAAAGAGTAGTGTCATCTATTTCATTATAAGCCTAAGGGCATTTCTTTTATTTGTATGTAAATGTCATTGTTGTATAACTAGAAGGAATATGTATATTTAATTATTCATCATTTCATCTCATCCAAGGATGAAATGTTATTTGTAAATGGACTCAATTAATGAATATTGGTAAGGTTATCTGAGTAATAAAATACGGGGCGTGACAAAATGACATTCTTCTTTCTGAGATTTATAATTTCATTATAAATTATCTTCTAAATTACTGATATTATGCCTTAAAATTTTCTAAATAACTATTTTTCCATTTTTTCTTCTTATCATTATGATTACATTTTACAATTTTCCATCATTAAATTCTCCCTGAACATATTCTTATTGAGTAATGATATACGAACATAAATTTTATGTAGAATTTTCAAACACAATAGTATAGCTTAATGGTCATCTTTTGCTTTAAAACAAAATATCCATAAACTTGATTTATATTTACAATAATATCACTATCACAATATTTTTATGATATTTTTCTATAAATTTTTATATATAAATATAATTTTTCTTTTTTATTCCCACCATTATATCTATATTAGATCAATTTAATCTAGATATATTTAAAAAGTATAAAATTTGTATATATATTTTTTTAAATTCATTGAATACAACAAAATAAGATAATATATTGATTTTTTGTATTTTTATATTTTTTGTATTTGGTGAATTGAAAAAAAAAAATTTGCAAAATATTCCTTAAGTATATGTAGATTAGGTGTATCTAAAAAAATAAAAGAATTGCTTAAAATATTAAAAAAATTCAATAAAAAAAAACATGAAAAATAAAAAAAATAAAACTTTTAATTTTTTAGATGAGTTGAAGATGATTGTTATTTTATTTGAAATGACATGAACAGAATATCTATATTATTTTATATGTGTAAAGGTTAAGGGGCAAATATGTCATTTTAATTTGACGGGGGGATAAGTGTAATTTTTCAAATGCAACGGAGATCTGTGAGGGGGGTTGGCTTTTTGGCTATTTTAGCCTAGGATTAAAAACCTGGTTTGGGAAGGGCATTTGGCTTTTTTGACTTTTTTGGCTTTTTTGTGAGAGAACGAATGCAATGATTATGGGTTAGATGTGATATTTTGTCTTATTGGGTTAAAAAGCCTATTTTGTTTTTTGTGACTATTTTAGCTAAAAAAAGTCTCCAAACTTTCTTCCCAAACCATACCTTATTAAACAAAAACCACAGTGTGTGAGTGTAATTTACTCTTTGATAAAATAGCAAAAAGGAGCTACGATTTTTGAGAAACTTCATTGCTGTAACGCCCTCAAAATAATATATAAAACCCAACATTCTTGACATGCATCGATATAAGAGAAAATAAACATCTTTCTATTCATCAGAGTAGTTCGTACAAAAGTATTACATGTTGACAACAAAAGTAAGTGCCCTATGGGCTTATAACTTTCCAAGCCAACACTTGGTTACAAGAAGAGGGTGCCAACCCAAATACATATTAAGCCCTAGGCCTGAATTTACATGTAATATATCAAAAGATAACCCAAAACAACCAAAAAGTCTTTCGGCCTATAGCCTCCCAAGCTATGTCCTCGGAGGTGGCATGCTACTTGTACTTGAAAATGATTTTCCCATATAGGGTGAGCCAACGCCCAATAGAGATATGCTAAACATAATATAAGCAATAACTAAGACATTAGCAATTGATAGATGTTTAACTCACATAAATCAATTCATAACCCATTTCAATTACATGACCAAGTGTCCATGTTTTATTCCAGTTCTTATCCAAATTTTCAATTCATAACCCTGGTTCAGAACCTGGCCATATACTTTAACAGAGATTTCATCTCATGTCAACAGTTCTTCCATTTCAATAATTCAAATGAGGTAACAACTCATAACAAAACACTTCCATAAGTCTCAATAGATACACATACTTGTTGTATCATTAACACATACAAACACTTCCATACTTCACAAGTGATACACGAATTTGCTGTATCAACACTTCAATAGATACACATAATTGCTGTATCAATGGAGTCCATCCCCTATCTCCTCCCACATAACATCCGGTTTAGGAGTCCATCCCCTATTTTCCCCTAAACCATGGAGTACATCTCCTATTTCCTCCCACATAACACAATGCATATAAATATTTATCATATGCCTGTTCAATCAATACACAGATTCGATGTATTATTCCAATTGTTATATTCTATGACATATTCAATTGATTAGTTTTAGTTCGCCTAATCATTATGCATTGTCTACAACAATCACGACTATCCTCCACCGATAGCCCAAAGCAATTATTTCTAAATAGATAATAAATGCATCAACAGATAGTTTATCAACATTTTCAAAAGTGAGCGATTAATAAATCCAACTTCACTATTCCATCTCATAATGAGCCAATTTCATTATATTCAACTCAATTTCATATTCTCATAACAAATGTCATTAATTACATAAATGGCCCAATTATACCCAAACATGGCATTTTCGTTTTTTTTTTAATATTGACCCAAAGGTCCAAATATCATCAACTAACATCAATGACTTTCTTTTTAGACCCAAAACATATATATATATGAGCTGAAAGAATAAAACCCCTCTTTTCATTATAACACATCTCAAACCCTAACTTCCCAAATCAAACCATCTATACAAATAGCTCAACATCTATGTTAAAGCATATAAGAATGAGTAGGAATCCCTACCTCAAGAGATGAAACTCAATGGAGGTGATGGAGAAATCTCGAAGTTCTCCAAACCAAGAAAATTTCAGACCAAAAGGAAGCCCAAACCAAGCTCTACACTTTATGTGAAGGGACTAAGAAAGTAGATCACTCCTACTAGATCAATCCTAAGAGAGAATGTAGAAAGTAGTGAGAGAAACACTCAAAAATGGCTTTTTCGAAAAGTAAGAGAGAGAGTGGAAGTTCAAAAGTGATCCAAAAAGACCCAGCTGATATCTGATATACGCATGACCCTCTCGAGCGGAGGATAGGAAGCTCGAGCGTCAAGCACAAAAACTGGACCCGCTCGAGCTCAGAATAACCTGCTTGAGCGTCAGACACAAAAATAAAAATACACCCGCTCAAGCGAAAAGGGAAAGCCCACTCGAGCGTAGATTACCAACTTCCAGTATTTTTGCAGACACAGTACACCCGCTCGAGCGTGAGGAAATCCGCTCGAGTGTAAAAAACACAACTGCAGAAGTTTTGCAGAGGCACGAAATGCTGAAAGAGTGTAAACCCTGCTCGAGAGCAAGAAGACCCGCTCGAGCGGATCACCTGAAAACTGGGCAACAAGATTTGAGACTTAGGCTTAACCAACCTGTAACACACCTGCCCAAAACATCCTAAAACTCAAATATACAGAATCAAAGGATGACAACAATACAAATACAACAACCAACTCCACGGAACCGAGTTCGGAGCACAACTAAACAGTAACGGGAAAACCGGAATCGCTATAATTGTAGCCCCAACTCAATTTTACTGTTTCATAAACAGACCTGCATCTAGAACATCTACTTAACGGGTAAAAACAAGTTAAGAGCCCCTTGGGTGGGTTCAGAGGAAAGAGTTGGCCTAAAAATGCTTTTAACTTGGGTTCGATTTTTCGTCGCTCCTTGGTATGGTGCTCTTATACTTTGTTTAAAGTGAGGTCTTAGCTCGAGGCGAGGGATTGGTGGAGCCTGCACTACACTTTTTTTTTTTGGATTAAAAAAAAAATTATGTATTTATAACAACTCAATCTAAACATAGATTTAAACGGACTAAGTTAATAAGATACGAATTTGATAAATAAACACGATCATATTTAGGCACTATTTGGTATCCTCTACAAAAGTATATTTTTTTTTATCTTCTTATCTTTTTTTGGGTCACATTACCTCTCTATGTTATTAGACATCTTTTCTTAAAAAATAAAAAAGTATACTTATTTAAATTATTCCAAATACCCTCTTACTTTATTTATTTTTTCCTTCATTGAATGTTTTTCTTTCAACATATGGTAGTGGTGATAATGTAGTGGTGACAATAATAGGAGTGATGGTTTGGTGAAGGTAGCCGTGGTACATATTTAAGCAAGTTTAATAGGTATTCATATCCAATTTATTTAAATTTATTTATGGATTTGGATGAGTTTAAATAAAGTTTAATTAAGTTGGTTCACAATTTTAAGTTTAATTTGCTAAGGTTAATTCGACACTAAAATTGCTAAGGATAGAAATTGTGTTGTGTGGTCTTGAATTCGTGTAAGAATTCCTATAATAGTAATTCGATTTATTTATTTTTTCATATTATTATATCTTATTAACATATCATGTCAAAAATTTTACACTTAATTAAAAAAACCAAATATATATAGAGGTATTAAAATTTGTTTCTCCATAAATTAAAATTCATGAAAATAAACTTTATCGGATGAATTCATAAATATATTTACTTTAAACTCAATTTTATTTTTCAATTTCAAAAAATTCAACCCTATATTTATTGTTTTATTCCAAAATAGTAAACAAAAACATCAAATTGTCTCAAATAAAAAATAAAACAATTATATTGATAATGAAATGTTATTTTATATATTTTTTATTCAATTGAATGAAGTTATGGATGTAACATGTCATCATAACACCCCTTAATGAAAATAATATTAAAATGAATAATTAATTTTTCATTAAATAAGTTATTGGTTGCAGTTGTAATTGATTTTTTTATTTTATTTTTTGGTACTTATTTTTATGTTTCATGAACTTTTTCATACGAGTCAAAAAATAATAATTTAAGCCACCATTGATAGACGAGACTACTACCTATTTTTGTTGAGATTATCTTATAAAACAAACTTGTTTATGTCAAAGAAGTTAGGAATCACTTATATTATTAAAAATAAAGTAAATTATAAATAAAATTCTTGAGATTTGCTTAAAATATGAATTATCCCTATAGTGTTAGAAATTACATCTCATCCCTCGAAGTTTCTAATTTCGTAACAAATAACCCATTTTATTAAGGGTAAACCACCAATAGGTCTTAATAGTTAGACTTATTCCCATAAAGTCCTATTAAAAATAAGTCTTAATAAAATTGTCGATAAAAATATTTTTTTATAACAATTTTTTGCATGTCGCTAAAAATTGACAATTAGTGACTTTTTTTCTCACGATTTTTATAAATTGTCGCCAAAACTTTCAATTAATGACATTTTTCTGTGACTAATTTTTTAAACTGTCGTTGAAAGTTGAAAATTAATGACATTTTTTGTGACGATGTTTTTAAACTGTCGCTAAAACTTATAATTAGTGACATTTTTTGACACAATTTTCAAACTATCGGTGAAAATTAACAATTAGTAATATTTTTTAATAGTGTTTGATGAAAATACCATTAATTATCACCTATTTGGACCTATATGTAAGTTTCTTTTCATTAATAAATTATCAACTCAATTAACAGTTTTTAATGATGTCTGAATATATTTTAATTAATAATCCAAGTAATTATATTATTGTATAAGAGAGCACTTAAGAATTTTATTTTTTCAATTAATTCTGTTAGACAAAAAATTTTGACAAAGGAATATTTATAATTTTTCAAATCACATGAGATAATTTATATTTTAAACAAATCTCAAGAGGTATATTTATAATTTACACTTAAAAATAAGGGTAAATTACACTGACACCCGTTGAGGTTTCTGTTTAATATAGATTTCTCCCTCACATTTGAAAAATTACATTCCCATTATTGAGATTTGTAATCTCATTACAAATTACCCTATAGATTGATGATGTCATGCCCTAAAAAGTGAAATTGCCAGAGGATTTTTTTTGTTGCCCAAACAGAGGCTTCTTCAAGTAGACCCAATTTTTTTTGAAAAACCAAGAACACCATGAAGCAGTAAAAATTAATCAAAGATTCGTCAACCCCCACAAACCAAATCAAAGATCACTAAGTAGCCCTACAAATTACACAAAAGTAGTACTTGGAGGTTGAGATTCTTTGGCAGCAGTGGTGATGAATATATGTAAAGTTGAGAACTTGATTCGTTAATGGTGTGGTGATGATGATGATTGACCAAAAAAAAAAAAAGAATAAAGAGACAAATCGGCTACTTAAGAGAGAGAGAGAGAGAGAGAGAGAGAGACCTGCGAAGAAGCCCTAGATGGCTGCGGGAAGAGATCAGAAACAAAAAAGAAAAGTAGATATGGAATTTTATTTTTTATATATATCATACGCAAACCGGCCTACTTCAATTAACCCGTGAGCGGGTTGACCGGTTCAACGGTTAAACCACCGGTTTTCTTTAAATACACCAGTTTTTATACTTGAACAAGTTAAGAGGGTCGACTAGACCGGAACCTCACCCGGTCTCCACAGCGTCCAGTCCGGGTTTCAAAACCTTGAGCCCTACCTTGATTCGACAAAGCCCATTCATGGCCCAATTTGAATTTATAGGGCCATTTGTATTAATTGTTAAATAGACTAGCCCAAAAGATGGATTATGGTGATGCATGGGCTTAAATTGTTTCATAAACTAATCTTATTAGCCACAATTTAGAATTCATCATTCAAATGACATGATTAAGGAATTAAGCCTTATATGGTTGAGTCTGTAACAAATAAATATTGACATGTAATCAACTATTTCTTTGTGTCTAAGAGTGAGAAGAAAAAAGAAATAAAAAATGAAATTATGTATAACGAGAAAAAAATTGAATACAACCATTATACTTGTAGAGGGTCAGAAATTGTCACAATCTAACCCCTGCCCCAAAGGATTAGTGGCACGACCCAACTCCCGGATGCTTAGGGCTGGAATCGCAACTTATTAATTCTAATTTAAGTGGCACAAGTATAAGTGGAATAAAAGTAAGAAAATAATTAAATAGAAAATTAATTCGTTAATGATCGAAAATACATCCATGGGGCTTTTATTTTTTTTTATTATACAGCGACAAAATTTTTATAAAAAGAAAGAAAAAGAAAAAGAAAAAAAGAAGAAAAAGAAAAAGTGTAACAGGTTGGTATCAAATCCCGCGTGGGTCCCACTATACAAGGTTACAGTTCTTCTTTACATCTCATCACCTGAAAGGGACAGCAGCTATAAGCACGCAGTAGAGTGAGAAATATTATGCCAAGAGTATAGGAGACACAAAATAATCATGGATAGTTATTTAAGCTAAAACATTTAAAATAACTTAGCTTGAGTAACTAAATCATTTAAGTGGCAAAACTGAAATTATGTAAATCACTAATCATAACTACAGTACAGTACACAACAGAACAAAACATAACAGAGGTCACTAGAGTGACAAACAGAATAGAGGTTAATGGATTCATGACAAACAGAAGGCCACAAGTGATCAATCAGAAGCCAATGGTTTATTTAAGTCCCACAAGGCATAGGACTCCCGTGTTGGTACTTACAAAAATAAATATTTCTATAATCATAGTCAAATAATTTCTAAATTTTAAACAAACATATCCATGAGTTTCAATTTAAGTAAATGGAGTTCAGAAAATAATTATCGTACTTGAAATCTAAATATAAGTTATAAAACATAACTTGTGTAAAATAAATTATGATAACTCAAAAGCATACATAAAATATATTATGGCAACTCAAGATATAATATAACTCACTTTTTTTTAATTATTTCCCGCTCTCCCTTTAATTTTCCAAGCCATTCAATCGCCGTCGCCCGCTGTTTCTTTCCTATTTTCGTTGCTTCTCTTTCCTTCCTATAGAGTTCCTATTTATAGGCTCCAAACTTACTTACCATGCAAGGTCCCTAGGCCAATTTGTTGCCATGTTGCTTTCCTTTCTAATATATTGCTGTGTTTTCATTGCGCTGGCATTAAGGGGTGATGCCACCTGTCTTACTTTGGCTTAATTAATTTTTATTTATTTATTTATTTATTATTATTTTTTTCTTGACCCACTTCTTTTTCTTAATTCCCCTTTGGTCTTCTGATTAAATTACTTAATAATAATTTAGCCCCTATTATTACTATTGTTGTCATTTATTATTATTTTAATAAAAAGTTGACATTGTCATAGTGTTGAAATTAATCAAATATTTGGGTGTCACATTTCTCTCCCACTGAATAGAAGTTTGTCCCCAAACTTGACATACCGTGGTTTTCCAAGAGGTATAGGTATTTGGCTCACATTTGACTTTTAGTTTCCCATGTCGCTTTTTCGACTCAATGATTCCTCCATAAGACCTTCACAAGGGGTATAGTTTTGTTTCAGAGAACCTGATTACGACGATCTAGAATCTGCACTGGTTATTCTTCAGAAGAGAGATCTTCTTGAACTTCCAGATTTTCATAATTGACAACATGTTTTGGATCTTGAAGATACCGTAGAAGCATTGAAACGTGAAACACATTGTGGACATTGGACAGTTCAGGTGGTAGTGCAAGGCGATATGCCATAGGACCAATCCTTTCCAGTATCTCAAATGGCCCGATGTAATGTGGGTTTAACTTTCCTCATTTTTCAAATCAGATAATCCCTCTTGTTGGTGAAATCCTTAGGAACACATAATCCCCTATTTGAAATTCTAAGTCCCATCTCCGTGTATCTGCATAGCTTTTCTGGCGACTCTGGGTAGTGCGAATTCGCTGTTGGACGAGTTGAATTTTATCACTTGTTATTTGCACGATTTTAAGGCCTAATAACACTACAACAAGTTGGGTCTTGAATGACGAAATTTTTTTGTCTTCAAATAGCTAATTTCGTCACTATAGATATTTGTGAGGAAATATTTTCGTCACCGGTTTCGTCATTGAATGTTTGTCACTAAAAACCACCGTGACGAAAAATAATTTCATCACCAATAAAATTACTTCAGTGACGAAATTTTTTGTCACCAATAAAACAACATTTTGTCGCCAAAAATTCTCATTTTCGTCACCAAATAGTTATTCAGTACCATATTTATGACTTTAGTTGACGAATAAATTTGTCACGTATGTTGATCATTGATGAGGAAATAATTTCGTCACAATAAAATGTAAAGGTGACGAAATTTTTCGTCTTCAAAAGTCATAATTTTTTGTCACCAATAAAAGAACATTTTGTCGCCAAAAATTCTCATTTTCGTCACCAAATAGTTGTTCAGTACCATATTTATAACTTTAGTTGACGAATAAATTTGTCACGCATGTTGATCATTGATGAGGAAATAATTTCGTCACAATAAGATGTAAAAGTGATGAAATTTTTCGTCTTCATTTCGCCACAAATATATATATACGTGATGAAATGTTTAGTCACCAAACAACAAAATAAATAAAAACTTTCATATATAAACTACAGTAAATTTTGTCACAAAAAAAGTTTATTAGTGACGAATAATCACTTTGTCATAATAACAAGTACAAATGGCGAAAAAATTCGTCACTAAACTTGTTCCATATTTTATATTCAATTTAAATTATTATTTCACAAATATCTCTGCTCATATCCCAATAGCCTTTTAATTGTACTAAGAAATCCACTAGCTATTATACATTACTCCACAAAAAAATTCACTAAACGATTTATATTATAAATCAAAATATATCCATCAAACAACTTTAATAATAATCCATTAAGTATCACAAAAAAACCATCAAAGCAAATCCCAAAATGAACTAACATGGAGTCCACAAAAAAAAAAAAAAAAAAAAAAAATCAACACTCAATCTTGATTTGCAACTACAACTAAGCATCGGTTTAGGAAAAAAAATTCAACAGCTGATCTTCATTTGCAAGTATGCTTCCGAACGTCATCAAAATCAATCTGCAAAGAAAATAAACAAGGCAAACATTAATATATTATCAATTACATCTAAACTCATATATGAATAATTTTATTTTATAAACCAATTTAGTAGAAACGCATATAACAATTCGAAACTTCAAAGAGTTGAGGTGATCCTTGATGATAAAGCAACACGGATAACATAAGATGACAAAAGATCGCAAGAATACCGTATATCACTATCACTAATGGCAGAATATATATAATAGCTCCAAAATATAACGTAGCATTGAGGTACATTTTAATTCACGACAATGGACCGATGACTTCTTCAATGAGGTAAATTTGATTGGTGGAATTCAACACAAGAACCTTGTAAGACAACACAAGAACCTTGTAAGACTTTTGGGTTGTACCATTGAAGCCCCTCAATGCTTTCTTATTTATGACAATTTGCATCCATGTATAAAGTAAAACAAACCCCTCAGTCCTAGTCATTACAACAAAGTTGACAATGATGGATGCATTTCAACTAAAACTTATATGAAATATGAAAAACAAACCTCATGTTTACAGTGTATGCATTTTCAACAAAAAGTTGGGATTAGAGAACCCCAAAAAAAGGATTACTACTTGTGTTGTTGGACATGGGTATTACTTGCAGGAATAGACGCGGAGGAAGGAGATGGAGAGGTATGAAAATCTAAGTTTTTGAATTCTTTGACCATATTTTGCATCTCTCCAAGAAATTTTTGGCCTGAAAAATAAAAACACAAACTACTTTAGAAATCGCTAGAAGCATATGAATAAACTAACTATTTGTAGAGATTGTTCTAGTCTTATAAAAGGTAAAGTCGGACATTTTCTCATCACACTGACTTTTCATCTCCTGCATCAATAGAAAAGGAATAACCATTTTGATTGTTACTAGTATAAATGTTTGGATTACCATATAGATATGACACATGCATAGAATCAACAAATGTAAAATGAAAATCTTCAGTGCATGGCCAGATATTTTAAAGTCATAAAACCAAAATAAAAGCCAACTATTATTTAAATATAAAAAGAAAAAAAGAAAAATATATCACATGGCATTAGAAACAATATAAGCCCAAGCAATGCTTGTGTGTAAGTCTGAGCCTTAAGGAATGCTTACAGAGGTGTGAAGTGATTCGATCATCTGCCCATGTTCTTCAGCTCTCGCTACTAAAGTGATCTTGACAAGAGAAAAAGAAGGGGAGGGGATGTTAGGTAAAAATATGAACCTTGTTGTGATGATATCAATATGTTTCAAATCTCGAAGGAGTAAACAAGGCATAACTTTTCTTTTCTTTTTCTTTTTTTTTTTATTAGTACAACTAAACATGCATAACTATTATTGAGATAAGATAGCAGAAATGTCGACAGCGCATTTTTATCCTTTTTGCAGGCAATTTGCGCGTGTGACGAGGAATAAATCTACACATTAGAGAGACGATCATACTTTTCAACAAGATGCGAATCCTCTCAATTAAAGAGACAAGACAAACTCCCTGTATCACCATTTTTTAGTTTCTCCATCACATGCATAGACAATAAACCAGCAGCAACCTGCAAAAAAAAAAAAAAAAAAAAAAAAAAAAAATAATAATAATAATAATAATGATAATAACAGAATTTATTATTAGAAAAACTTGTTAGTAGTTAATCTAAATTCATTTAACTTAAAACTTTAGACAATAGTGAAAAAATAAAACTTGTGTGATCATAGGATAGGTGATTTTTATAGTTCAATACATCATAACTACAAAAGAATACTGTCTTTGGCATAGAAGTATCTAAAAAAGTAGTTTGCTATAAAGAAATAACACCTGAAGCTCTAATCCGTTTAATCCATAAGATACCTATAACCATCCAATCTTCTGCTTCTTCTGCTGCTTTTTCCTTTTTCCTTTTTTATTTTTTATTTTTCTTTTTCAAACATGCATCATAGAAAGGGAAAGAAAAAGAAAAATGAAAAGGAAAGAAAGATCAGTTTTTAACTACAAAAACCACATCTTCCATTTTTAGCTTTTATTCTAATTCCCCAACTTCAAGAAAAAGAAAGAAAGTCCTTTAGCAAAGATAGCTTAAAAAATTTTATCTTGGAAAATGGAAAAGATCGAATATTCAAGTATCTGAGCATGTATGAAAGTTTTGGCTCAAATAGAAGATAGTAACTAACAGAAGTAGAAATGAAACTAAAAGAATAAATGCAGAATTGAGCAAAGTCCACTAAAAGCAGATATATGACAAGCAATTGTGACTCGAGGAAACTTTTCTTTTGCAAAAATGTAGTTATCACATAAGCCCAAAAGCATGTGTCGAATTGCACTAACCTAGTATGAGCTTCTTGTTTCCCTGTACAATATCATTTCCTGCTACATTCACAAGGGAGAAGTTCAATTCCTTTCCAATATGAATAACTTGGTTACAATTCTCAACTTTTCTAAAAGGCATCTTGATGGGAGGTTTCGTTGCTTGCTTCCAGTTACTGATCTTGGGTAAACTTTGTCAAGAACTTCCAATATAACCTATCTGCATGTAAAAGGGATAAAAATCAAACAAAATTATCAGGCACTCAAAAATAGGGCATGGAAATTGTAACCTCACCCTGTTCTGACATCCTCACACAGATTATTGACATATGAATCGATTCCAACACAGTTGTTCCACAGTCAGAAGCATCTCTCTTCCCTAGAAGTTTGAGCATCATCCGTTATCATCTCAGCAAAAGACATATTTTGGTGTCCATGGATAAGCCATTCCTACATTAAGAAATTCACAAACTAATTACAAAGAAATCCATGGTGATACTTCATGGAAAAAGCCAAAATATGCACAAGCAATTAGTTTGACCTCTGCTGGAATATTTGAGCAACAAATGCCAGATTTAGATTTGTCGATCCCACAACAATGTCCTTTGAAGTGACATATCTTTTGCAATCCATTCTCTCTGCATGCTCAAGAATCAAATTCGCTCTTTCAGTAGGATCCTTAGTATCCAATGTGCTAGCATTACCATGTTCTGGTGCAAGAGCATTAAGCAAGTGAGCATAGGCTTCACCAGTGCACAAAGCCTACAAGGTCATTTCAGTGAAAAAAAAAAAGGTGACTACTAATTCTAAAAAAGAAGAAGTTATAAGATTATAATATTCCGAAGGTATGTTTTGGCTCATTAATTGATGATTGATTAGCTGTGAAAAGTTTCTCCTTAAAAAAAAAAATCATGAAACAGAAAGCAAATAAAGAATACAACACCAAAATCCAGTTTCGGTTAGTAGTTCTTCATTAAAAACTCTTTCATTCTCTATAGAAACCTCTCGCATTATGCTAAAGAATGGAGTTGCTTCTATTAAATAAGCCATGGTGGTGAAATGATCATTCAAGGAAAATAGCATGGAAACAAATTATATAGGATCTCAACTATCCACCACCACCCTATATATATCTCAAAAGTGACAAAGCCACTTTTTTTTTTCTTTGACTGAACATTTTTTGCCTGACAATGGTTCAAATTAATCCAAATTGCAAAAAATAAATTTAACCATCAAATTGTGCAAAAAATTCATGAATCATGATGCATGAAGTAGTAAAGAACAGTCCATAATAAAAGAGCCAAAATATAAATGTTGAACATGTTTTTGGTTTGATTTTTCCCCCCTTTAGAGGTGAAAGGGGTACCTCCCTAACTTTGCTCCAATACCATATGTAGGACAACAATATTCTGGGTAGTATCATCAAAAAGTACATACAAATCCATTTACCTATAATTATGTATTCTGATAAACAAACCAGTACTACTATATTTTAAACAAGAGTGCTTCGTCATAAAGAAACTAGTGAACTTTTTCTTACCTTCAGATCAGATGACAAATTTGAAACCTATTACTTGTATCCTGCTTTCTTCAATTGGAAATTCATTCATATGAGTAAAACCTTTTCTAAGGGTAAACCCATGAGTTTCTCAACATCCTGCAAATTTCATTTATGCATTTGGTATAATAACAAAATGTAAAACATAACACTCTATTTTTCATTAAAGTAACAATGAAAGGTAATAAACAATCAACATCTTGTGACCTTGCTGTCATCCACCAATTCCATAAGTTGAGGAGTTTTCTTTAGATTGAGATCAGCTAAGAACTTTGGTGATTAAGATCTAAATATCGCTAGAACATATCCATTGAACAAAGTAAAGATACCTTAATCATTTGAGAAATCAACCCCATTACTAGATGTGACTACAATAAACAAACAAACAAACAAAATGAAGAGACTACAACAATTTTCATATCAGCAACAAAAAATATTCAAGAACATTTCCTTTTTTCAAAATTTTGTTACAATTCATACCTAAATGCTTGTTCTAAACTTCAGTTTGAATTCTCTTTGTTAGGAAATTTTGCTTTGTTGGGGAATTTTGCTAACTTACTGATATACATTTCGATATCATACTGATATTCAACATTCATGGGTATAGTTTCAAAGTGATCAATTCCTAGCCATGTTGGGTTCTGATGCCAGTAACAAGTCAAGGGATCAAATATGCAATGGTTTGATTCGTTTACAAAAAAAAAAAAAAATTTCTGATATCTTGAAAGCCTCTGCATCAACAAAAAAAAAAAAAAAACCCCTAAATGTAGATCAAAAATCATAACCCATTTACTCGTTTCCCATAAATCAAACCCATACAACATCAAAACACAAAAACAAACAAATCCTAGAGCTAGAGTCAAATAGGGAAATAGAGAAAAAGAGAGAGACGAAGAGAGACAGAGAGAGAGAGAGAAACAGAAAAACCTGATTCAAA
The DNA here is from genome assembly GCF_055761805.1 of Camellia sinensis. Classification (NCBI taxonomy): domain Eukaryota; kingdom Viridiplantae; phylum Streptophyta; class Magnoliopsida; order Ericales; family Theaceae; genus Camellia; species Camellia sinensis. The sequence goes on along the minus strand of NC_138964.1, from coordinate 199,106,829 downwards.
ATTAATGGGCCTGAGACGATGTACCAATTGTGGCGATGAGATGATAAGCGACGGTGGCCGATGGTTAGTCGATGAGAGGAGACCGATGGGCAGTCGACGAGAGTGAGAGCAAGAGACTAGCGTTGATTGGTATTTCCTCTGTGTATGTATCATTTGATACATACAGAGAAATAAAAAAAATAAAAAAAATTAATAAAATTAAACATAAAATAAAATTAGGCAGTAAATATTCTCCTCAAAAGCTTTTGATCATACTTATTTAGAAGTTGTAATTAAAAAAATTATATATAATCACACTTATTTAGATGGTGAGATTAAAAATATATATATAATCACACTTAAATGAAAAGTGATATAAAAAATAAATATTATTACACTCGACCAAATTAAGTGTGATTAAAATATCAATCTAATTTTTTTTATCACACTTCCAATAAAAGTGAGATATTTCATTTGTCAAAGCGTGATCTTTAAATGTTTTTGTAATAGTGACTCAACCCTTGTGTTTTTTTTTTTAGAGGGAGAGACAGATAGAGATACAGATTGATACAAAGACTGATCCCAAAAAAAAAAATAAAGGAGGGAAAAATAAACTGATCAAAAAAAAAAAAGGGAGGGAAAAATAATTTAGGAAAACTGATCCCCCCCCCAAAAAAAAGGAGGGAAAAATAATAGACTATTTTTTTCATTATTGCTTAATATGTCAAAATTCTTCTTTCAAAATTAGTGACAAAATAATTTTCTCACTAAAAGCCTAAAAATATTAAAAAATATTAGTGACGAAAATATATTTCTCACCAAATGGTCTTAAAATATTTAAAATCAATTTTTTTTAAAAAAAAGATTATTGGTGATGCAAATATATTCCTCATTAATAATTTTTTAATTATTGAAAAAAAAAATTCTCACCAAAAGTTTCAAAATTCTGGCACTATCAAAAAAAATTAGTGGGAAAAATTTAGGTGACGAAACTTATTTTTTTTCTCACCTAAAAGTAAGTATTTATTGATGGAAATAAATTTCGTCACCTATTATTTTTATATTTTTATTATACGTGACAAAATTTATAATTCCTCATGAATTATTCTTATTTAGTGACGAAATTTGTTTTCTTCACTAATTTTCGTCACCATACCAATACAAAGAATAAGAGAAAGAGACGCCAGAAAAAGAGCAAAGAGAAATCACGTACCAAATCACCGTGCGAAGAAAATGTGGCGGTTACCGGCAAGGCTACTAGTGGCGGCGACGATCGACAAGGCTAATAGAGGCGACGATGGCGATCGGCGTGGTGGAGGAGCAAGAGGTAAGACAAATGAATACCCTATTTTGAGAAAGAGAGAGATAGAGATGATAAACAGAAAATGGGTAAAAAAAATTAATACCCTATGTTTTTTTTTAATTGCCGCTTAATATATTAAAAATTTCCCACCAAAATTGGTGACAATATTATTTCCTCACCAAAAGATATCAAAAATATTAAATTGTTTTGCTGACGAAAGTATATTCCTCACAAATAATTTTATAATTAGTGACAACTTTTTTTCTCACCAAAAGTCCCAAAATTTTGGCGCCACCAAAAAAAAGTAGCGGGAAAATTTTTGGTGACGAAACTTAATTTTTCCTCACTTAAAATGAAGTATTTATTGACGAAAATAAATTTTGTCACCTATCATTTTCATTTTTTTATTATATGTGACAAAATTTATAAATTCCTCACGAATTATTTTTATTTAGTGACGAATCTTATTTTCTTCACTAGTTTTCGTCACCATAGGTTACTTTTGTTGTATAATTTCCGATCTCCGACTTCCATCTAACATAGAGGGGATCGACATCTCCTTCCATACAGTGCTTCGTATGGTGCCATTCCAATGCTCGCTTGGTAACTGTTGTTATAAACGAATTCTACTAATGGTAGGTGATCATCCTAATTGCCTTTGAGGTTTAGCACACAGATACGTAACATATCGTCCAAAGACTAGATTGTTCTTTCGGATTGTCCGTCGGTTTGGGGGTGATAAGTAGTGCTAAACTTCAGTGTTGTTTCCAAAGATTCTTGCAATTTATTCCAAAAGTGAGACACAAATCGAAGGTCTCGGTCAAACACAATGGAGACTAGGGTACCATGAAATCAAATGATTTCCCTGATGTATAAGTTGGCAAACTGATTAAGGGAACACGTGATTTTGATTGGTAGAAAATGTGTCGCTTTCGTCAATCGGTCTACTATAACCCATATTGCATCGTTCTTTGAGACTGACTGAGGCAGCTCGACTACAAAGTCCGTAGTAATGTGCTCCTATTTTCATTCGGGAATAGGGAGGGGTTGCAATGTTCTTGCAGGTCTCTGATGTTCTTCCTTAACACATTGGCAATGTAGGCATTTGGAGACGTGGCTTTCGATGTCTCTTTTCATTCCTGTCCACAAGTAGTGTTCCTTCAGATTATGGTACATCTTTGTATTGCTAGGGTGAATTTCAAACCTCGAGCTATGAGCTTCCACCAATATCTTCTTCTTGAGTTCTAGAAGGTCGGGTATGCAAATTCAATTTCGAAATTTTAGCATCCCATTGCTTATAGTGAAGTTAGGATTGGGCATACTTATTTGCTCCTCGTATTTCTTCTACAAAGTTTATCTTCACATTGGCGTGCTCTAATTTCTTCAATCAATGCGGGTTCCACGATTATGTTGGCGAGCAGTCCATTGATCTTGCAAGGGACGAGGGTACATACCAAACTTCTGGTATTCTTTCGACTCAATGCGTCTACTGCCACATTAGCTTTGCCTCGATCGTGATGAATCTCTACATCGTAGTCTTTCATAAATTCTAACCACTGTCGTTGCCTCATATTCAATTCCTTCTGTGTAAACAAATATTTAAGACTTTTGTGATCAGTGTAAATCTCACAATTTGCTCCATAGAGATAATGAGAGATAGGTCATCTATATATAGAAAAATGTGAGCTTTGGTCAAAAATATCATCAAATGGATAGCTGGAACTTTGTGCAAACAGCTATAGCTCGGCTTTCTCGTGCCCCCTTTTCGGAAGCTCGAAAAGAAGCCCTATAGTTCGGACTCCCGTGGTTCTGAATTCAACTCTGGCAAATCATTTTGGAAAATTGATTTTGAATCAAAAATGCCAAAAATGGACTACTTTGCCAGATACAGAGTCGTCACCTAAATATTTTATTTTGGAAAAATTTAGGAAACCCATGACTCGTGCCAGAGGTCACGTGTCCATCATCACCAAAGTTGTCTCGGCTTAGGAACTTAGGTACGAGAGAGGAAGGTCATGAGTTGAGCACCCCTGCTCGCCTGATCAAAGATCGGCCTCGACTAATCATGATATGATTTTTTATAAACATTATGTGCTCTTGTTTCGGTTATTAGACTAGCTTTACTATGTGATTCACACAAGTAAGTATAAACTAGTTTGCTCAATTTGGAATGATTCAATTTCATGTTTGTATTGCAAAAAGGGTTTGAATTTGCCACCTGTAGACACCCCATTTTTGACCGTCCTCAAGACTTGGACGTCATCGTTTGAACACTCGATGATCATCCATGTTCGTGTTTGTCTTGAGTTCTCGGAGGTTTCGGCTACGCGCCTTGCCTCAAGACCTCTCGACTTGTCTGTTTTGTGTCTGGTTTTGCACCAAACACTTGTTGTTTTGCTTCTGAGGATGGGAAGTAGCTTGTAGGCCATCCCCACACCTCACCGGCCGTAGCTTGAGGCCACCGGCCTTGTTTCCTTGCCACCGGCCATTGGTGATGGCCGGTCGGCACTATTGATGGTCGGTCGGCATTGTGTTTGGTTGGCCGGCCACTGTTTTTGATCAATCGGCCACTTGTCCTGACCGAGACCTTTTCTTGAGGGAGCTTAACCCTTTTGAACCTTTTTTTAGCTTCTCCAAGAAGCTTGACCTTTTTTTTAGCTTCTCCAAGAAGCTTGACCCTTTTGAACCTTTTTTTAGCTTCTCCAAGAAGCTTGACCTTTTTTTTAAAAGCTTCTTGAAGAAGCTTGAACCTCTTGACCCCTTTGCCTAGCTTCTCTAAGAAGCTTGGCCTTTTTGATCCAAGCTTCTAAGAGAAGCTTGGCCTTTTTGGTCAAAGCTTCTAAGAGAAGCTTTGTCCCCTTGGTTTCTCTATAAAAGGAGAGCCTCCCCTTCCATTTTAAGGGTTAGAAAAATCAGATATATGATACATATATCACTCCCTCTCTATATCTCCCTCTCTCTCTACATTTGTGTGGGTTAGAGGGTTCAAAAGGGTCTAGTTCTTGGCCATTTGAACTACACCTCCTAGCACAACACTTCCATCATCACTTGGAGGTCCTTGGGTCTTGTTTTCAGAGGTTGAGGGTTGCATTTTTGGGTCTAGAGGCTGCTGTCCCCCTTTGGCTACAAAGGTAACCCATTTTCCCTCTTTATTCCCCGTTTTTGCACACCCTTTTAGCCTGTCTTGCTTGCTGATTTCAGCTTTGTGTATAACATAAAAAAGTTCTGTTTTTGTGTATTTAATATACTTCATTAAGACTACTTTTGTGTTTGGGGTCGTTTACCCCCTCTTAGGCCTTGTTTGGCCCCATTTTGTGCTATTTTTGGTGAACTCCGGGACCACCTTGTTTGGGCCTCCTCACCACTAAAATCTTGAGGGATTTCAGTGGTGAGGATGGTGGTTTAAGGTCCTAAGAAGGAGAGGGGTGACCCTCTCCCTTGTTGCCTTGTTTGTTGCCCTTTTTGGCCTTCCAAAGGGGCCTATATTTGCACACTTCTTGAGCTCGGTTCAGGCATTTTTCAGTGGGTCTTAGGACCCCCATAAGCCATTTCCAGAGTTGTTTTGGTCATATTGAGTGTCCCTTTTGCATGTGTATAACAACCTCTTGCATGGCCCTCTAAAGTAACTCATCATTTTTGCATGCCATGGTTGCATATCAGTGGTTATTTGGGCCTATTTTCCCATGTTTTATTCACTGATTTTTGATGATTTGGTGAGATTCCATGTGCATCATATACTTGCCATACAACCCATGTTTGCTAGTCAAAGTTGCATGCTATTTTAGTCCATCTTGCTAACATTTTTTGGCCATGCCTTGAACTGATTTCATGTATGTTTTGGACTGCCTTAGCACTATTTTCATGCCTCATGGTCGAATAATGCTTGTTATGCATGCTTGTAGTGCAATGCCCATGCCTAGCTTTGAGTTTTGAAGCTTCTTGCATGCTTGAATGGTAGTGTTTTCATGTCTTGGGGTCATTTTGGAGTCATTTGGTATGCCATTTTAGATCTGGAACATGCACCATTGTATGCCATATTTCCTCCTTGCCATGCTTTGGTAGAGTTGCATTTTTGTGCCTTAAGCTTGGCTAATGCATTGTGCATGCATTCCATGTATTTAGTTTAAGTCCATCCTTGCATGATGTTGCATGCTTGTCTTGCATATTGTCACATCCTTGCTCCATTTTGCATGATTGTTGCATGCTATACATATTCACATGTTCATGTTGCATACTTAGCCTCCATCCTAGGTTGCATTGCATAGAGCATGCATGCTTTGCCTCTTGAATTGAGTATGATAGAGGTTGGGCTTTATGTGTTTAATTGGTTTGCATGTCATTTGAAATCAAAATGCACAACTTGGTTTCTTGGGCCATTACGCATCGACATGCGCGATTGGTGGTTCGACGGTCAAGCACCATCCTCCTTTGAGTCATAAACATGATAAGGAGTGTGGTTGGTGCAAACATTGCTTGAAATGCATTGCCATGCCATGTTTTGCCCTCTGCTACTGTCAAACAGGTTTCAGCAGGAAGAATTGGCCGGCCGGCAGTGATGGGTGCCGACCGGCAAAATAGGTCTGGCCGAGAGTATAATGTTTAGCCGATGACCATTCTAAATGGCCGGTGATGATCTCACTCAGCCAGTAGTATCCCACAACACTCAGAGAAGCAACCTTGGAAGTTGTGCAATTTTCAGAGGAGTAGAGCAGGGAAAATAGAGGTAGACTATGCATGGCGGTGCACTTCCGAGCAAGACCCGAGCACGCGCTACATCTGGCTCTCCTTCCGAGGCAGTTTACTGCTTTTCCTAGCTTAATTAGTTTGTTAATTGATTAGGCAATTTGTAATATTTAATTAGCTTGCGTAGTTAATTAATTTGTAATATTTATTCGGTCCCTCCGAGTGAGGGCAAACTTGTAATAAGTGTGGGTGAGTGTGTGCATGTCTTCCAATCCCCATGTCTTTCTTCCCTTTTACTTACCTGCTTTGATGGTTAGTAATAGGACATATTTAAATTAGCATACCTTATGCAATGCATGCGTGCATTCATACATTTGCTTTGCATGCACTGGGCTCGGTACATCACGCTAACTGCATTTGTACTTCAATTCCAAGTTGAATACGTGCATTAATTGATTGCATTTCACATGCCATGCTTAGGTTAGCCGAGCCTACTCTAATTGCATTTTGCATGCGTTGCATTAGCCACTCTAACATGAACTAGGATCATGCATGTTTGCTAACTGGTTTATTGTTTTGGCACGGAGTACTATGTAAGTATTTTCCTGCTTTAGCATACCACATGCGTGCGAGTGTTGCCATGACAGTATGCCTGCCATGCGGCTAAATGCTTACGTGATATAATTGTTTGGATGCCTGTGGGTGAAGGTTGGATTGTTTGAGTTGGGAAAACTCGTTGAAATCCGTGTTTTAGCCTACTTGCGAGTAGCAAATTCCAAAGCGTTTTTCAAAACAAACAGATATGCAATGCTCGTTTCCAAATTAGGCAATCTAATCTATACTTGTATGCTGTGTGCATAACATAGTAATTCTAGGCTAATAAATGTAATAAGAACACATAACGTTTTCAAAATCTGATATCATGGTTAGTAGAGGCCGGTCTTCGGACCGGGCGAAAGGGGGTGCTCATAGCTGACCTTCCCCAATCGTACCCAAGCTCCCGAGACGAGACAACTCTGGTGATGACGGACATGTGGCCTTCGGCACCGAGTCAGGGTTTCCTAAATTCCCCAATAAAAAATATTTGGGTGGCGACTCTGTATCTGGCAAAGCAGTCCATGTTTGGCACTTCTTTTCAAAAATCCGTTTCTCAAAACGATTTTTCGGATTTGGACTCTTTGGTTCAGATTAAGAACCGTGACACAAATCGAGTCCGAACTGTAGTAGCGAGGCCTCACGGGCGCGTCTACAGTTTCTGGCGACTCTGCTGGGGATATTAGAGAGCTTGACTCGAACTCGTGATATACTATTTTGATTTCGTTTATGTGTTTCTTTGCATTGCATGTGCATTGGTGCGCCTAGGAACACAATGTTTGCCATCTGCCATTCCTGAACGGTTTGCCGGAGGCTTGTCTTGTCAAGGCATGACCATAAGGCTGACCGGTTATGGGCTCTGACAGTATGGGAACACAAACCCCGGTTTTTACCGGGGCACCCTTTTGACCATTCGACCTAGTGCATATTTGGAATCCATAGTGACCATTCCAAGCTAGGATAGGTTGCTTACCCGATTATAGGTTGTTTGAAACAGCTGCGTGCATAGTGGAACCCTAGCTCCTGAAAAAATAGGACAGGGAAACCCTACCCCAACATAGGGGTGTTTTGGCTCTCTTTACTTGCTATGTGCTTTTAGAGTGTTTCTCTACAGGAAAGTGCATATCAGTTTGCAAGTTTGAGTATCATACCTGAGGACACCAGTATCAGTGTCTTGAGAATCAGTTATATCTGCGGGTATCAGATTCAGATTTGGGGCAGCGATTTTTGGGAACAGTGATCAGTAGTAGAATACAGTTATTCAGTTATGCCTATGCCTGTTCTAATGAAATTGGGTTGAGATGCTGCCTGTTTTCTCTTTTGCTAGGTAGTCCTGGAACCATAGCTTCAAAAGGCTCCAATATCCCCCGAGGTTCATTGGACTTGTACTGATAGACTTTGTCAGGTCATAGACTCAGTTCAAGGGTAATCAGGGCCAGAGAAGGCTAGTCAGGCACAGACCACCAGTACAACAGCTACCAGATCAGTGATCTTTGAGCAGTCGGGCTGAGATTTCCGAGCCTATTGCCGACACAGATATACTGGTTGCTCAGTTCGATTAGAACAGTATGTCGAGTCTGGAAGAGATGGTGCGCCAACTCCAGGATAGTATGAAAGCCATGCAGCAAGACACTGTCCATCAAGCAGAATTCGCCAAGCAACAGGCCGTGGTCATAGCCCAACAGGCAGAGACAATTGCTAGATTGGAGTAGCAAACTGGAGTATCTACTTCGCACCAGGCTCCTCCTCCACCAAGAGTTCCCATACTCGGGGAGGCATCCCACGTCCAGGATGATACGGACATTCCAGTAGGGCCAGCTCTGCCCCTGGTTCTACCCCAACTATCCAAGACACCCAACAACCTACCAGACTCCCCTTTTGAGTTAGAGACGGATCCAACGGTGCTAAAGATGAGCAAGCTTGAAAGTTTGTTCAAGAAGGCTCAAGGCATGAAATCCGTCCCGGACATCGAGGATGGGTATACCGATACAGCTGCGACGCTGCCAGACAGATTCAAGATGCCACATATTGACCGTTTCGATGGGTCCGGGGATCCCATGGTGCACTTGCGGCTGTTTTCAGACATTCTAAGGCCGATGGGCCTCACCAGATTACAGAAGCTATCATTGTTTGGCCGGACCTTGTCTGGGATAGCCGCAAACTGGTATGCAAGATTGGAGAACTCTGTGAAACAGAATTGGGAAGAGATGGCTGAGGCCTTCAGTGATCAATACTCCTACAACACACAGATTGAGGTCACAACTCTTGATCTTGAAGTCACCCGCCAAGAGCCAAAGGAGGGTTTTTCAGAGTTTGTGGCGAGGTGGAGAGCAAAGGCCTTGATGATGGCTACAAGGCCTTCCGACAAAGACCAGATAAGGATAGTTGTGCGCAACCTCCAACCCAAACTGATGCAGAAAATGATCGTGCTCCTCTTCCCTACCTTTTCAGATCTGCATGAGATGGGGGTACAGATCGAGGATGCTATGAAGCAGGGCCTTATTGATCATGAGAAGGAGCAGCCCAGGAGGCCGTTTACCCGCAGTTCGAATGCGACCACCAGCGGTGACGCAACTGCAAGATCTTCTGAAGTGGGCATGGTCGCCACCACCACACCAAGAACAGCCACCTCTTTTGTTGGTGCATCCAATCCAAACCCCCGAACTTCGGACTATCTACCCCGAGGCAAGAGGGTTTTCACCCCACTCTTTATGCCTTTGTCTAAAGCCCTGGGGGTCCTACTCAGGAAAGGACATCTGAAACCGTTGGAACAACGGCCTCTACCCGATCCTCTCCCTCCAAAGCATGACCTGACTAAGCACTGTGCTATTCATCAACAAATCGGTCATGACACCAACAGTTGCGTCCGTCTCCACCATGAGATACAAAATTTGATTGACAACAAGGTCATCCCCGCACCAGGTCCTGCAAAGTCTATCGGCACTTGATCGGTGAACTTATGGGGGATAATGTGATGTGATCGAGGGATGAACCACCCGCGGGCGGCGGTCAGTTTATTCCAAGATGTGGCGTTTGGCACGCATTGTTTTGAGCATTTGCGAATGTTAGTTTTGTACTTTCTGACTTGGGTATTGGGTCAGTCTTGTCGTTTTGTATTGAGTCAGTCTTTTCATACTGAGTCAGTCGGGTCTGTCTTGTTGTGTCGAGTTAGTCCTGTTTTGTTAGAGTCGGGTGATTTCGGGGGTGTTACCTCGGACATCACTTGCTTGTTTTGTGTTTGTCTTTTTTTTTGCTTTCTTTTGAGTCTGTTTCTGCCTTGGAGCCAGTTACGCCAACAGATCTGAATGGAACAGCAGTGATTTTCACACTCTTGTGTTTGTTTCTGCCGTGTGCCAGTTGTGCCAGAAATTCTAAGTAAGATGGCAGTATTTGACTAGAAGCTGTGTCTTTTCTGTGCCTTGAATTCATTGCATCGACCTAAGTTTTCCAAAACTTTTTCCGAAACATTGTGATAAAAACGAAGAGGAAGGAATTCCTCGGGTTTTGCAAAATTTGATCAATTGAGAGAAAGAGAGGCATGCTAAGCCCTTAATGATTGAGATCATGCTTGTTAGTGTGAGTACTGGAAAGGATCCTGGCTTGATCCAGATTGGTCCTACACTGTCTTCGGCGCGAGCGATTTGTCGTTTTCTTAACAAATTTCAAAAAATATTTTGCGTGGTCCTGCGAAGACTTGTGTGGGATCGCTCTTGAGATTGTGCAGCTTAGGATCGCTCTCAGCCTCGAGATTCGACCCCTCACTTTCAAACCTTGAACCTAAGTTCAGAACGTTCAACGGTCAACCACAACGTGAGGCCTGTGTGGCCATTTTGAAGCAGCCCTCGAATAGGAGGCACCAAAGTCAGATAAAAAAGATCAGATCAAAGAATGCTTGTAAAGCTAGATCAGAAGCCCCCCTCAAACTAGGGGCAAAAATGCCAAATATGCTCGAAGAGCCGAAGATGGATCCTTCAATAAATCAATACAACAGCCACTCTCCTGGATACGGATGGCTTCAAAACCCTAAAACCATTTGGCATGGACTTGTTACACTTTTACCCTTTGAGAGGCTCGCTGGGCCGAAAACCCGGAAGGACGACCCAGGCAAAAGTTAGAGCAAGAGAAAAATACAAAAAAAGAAGCAAAAAAAAAAATGCAAAAGAAAAGAAAAAAAAAAGAAAGGAAAAAATGCAAAAAAAAAAAAGAGAAAAAGAAATATAAAGAAAAAATTGAAAAGAAAAGAAGAACAGAGCTCGCAAGGTTAAAAACCCGGAAGGGCGGCCTTGGCAAAAGTTAGAGCCTGAAAAGTGAAGGTTAAAATACCCGAGTGTACCTTAACCCCGAACTACGTAAGGCTTGATTCCTATCCTTGGGATATGTAGGCAACTTCATTCTGAAGTCCAGCCCTAAAACACTTCAAATTCGATCATGTCCATGTAATGGTTCTGATAATCTTTGCATTCTCTGTATCCGAGAGTTCGGTTGCAATCATCGCTTCGAGGACTGATTATAATGCGCTGCGGTGCCATTCACACAAGGGGCAACTTTCCGTTGCCATTCAATGCACTGCGGTGCCGTTCAAACAAGGGGCAACTTTCCGTTGCCATGCAGTTCTCTTCGAGCAAGGGGTAATTTTCGTCCAGATCCGAGGTTGTACGTCTCAAGAGTAAGTTCCGCACTTGTTAAGCATCGGCCGTTTGCAAAAATAGTTTTTGAGAATTTTTACTGAGGTTGACTAATTTTCTCGAAAATTGTTCCATCTTTTCCAAAAACTAGACCATTTCTTGGACCCAAAAAAGGAAAATTTTCAGTGCTCATAGCCTGACTCGCATGATTTTCAAATCAAAAATCAAACAAGCATGTTAATCTAACTTTCATGTTGGTCAAAATTGTTTTAAAACCAAAATAAAAAATGGCCAAAACGATGAACTAGGGACACAGTTAAGTCAGGCTTCCTGTCTTTTCCCCATTTTTAACATACTCGCCAAGAAGGGCACTCTACTTGCCGGAAAGGGCACAACAGAAGTTAACAACAAAGGGCTGAAAGCTCTTTCATCCTCCAAGCAACGAGGTATCAAGCTAAGTGCGAAGCACGAACTGGAATGGGACAAGATATTGCACTCCCTTATCTGGACAGATCTGACCACGTCCAAACTCCCCAGCAGAGCATCGTCAACCGATGTCAGCTGCAGATTTGCTACACACCCAATTGTAGCGCAACCACTTTGTGGGAGAAAGTTCACTGTTGTGAGCAGAAGAAGAGAATCTAGTAGAATGCTTGGGGCAAGAACCCACAACTTCCTGTTTATTCATCAACCACCATGGGGAGGGATGAAAAATGAGAGATTAAAGAATAGAGAGATGTGCGCTGAGAGAAAAAGTGAGGAAAAGGGCTTTTTCAGAAAAACAGAGCTTGAGGGCCGAGTGATGTGAGGATCACAAATGAGAAAGGATGGGAAACAATACCCGAAGAAACAGGCTCCCTGTGCACGTCTGTATGTCGTGTCTTTTGTTTTGTTTGCCTCAAATCTTGTTTTGAGTCGTTCGAGTGTTACTCGATGTGTTTAGGTTGTTTACCTTTGTTTTTCCTTTGTCGAGTTGTTTTGGCTGTGGCCAGTCGTAGGCTCAATACCCGGTCGAGAACTCATTCTCTATTTCAAAAAATGAATCGTTTTGTGCTCAGAGTGCTGTGCCATTCTTCACATTTATGCAAAACAAGAATTTGTTCTTTCTTAAAACCACAGAGTTCAACCCAGGTCATGCAAGAACAGTAAAACAAGGACCTATTTGAAGCTATAGGTTCCAGACTGCAAAGCAAAAGAAAAGAGGGAAAATCGAAGCATCTGAGTGTGTTTCACCTTCAGCAAATCCCGTGATTGTACTCCGGGTGTACCTCTTCAGGCCTTGTCAGTGCTCCGAAGAATGAGTGTGCCTCCATTCCAAGCTTAAGCCTGCTTCAAGTCAGAATGGCAATTAAAGCAGCAACAGATGTTATCTCTCGCCAATATAAACAGGGTGTCCCCTTTTCAGGCGGAGTGTGTTACAAACCCCTTCCAGAGGTAAATCGGAGGTCGCATTTGGATTTGGCCTCGTTAAGACTTGTGTTTCCTCATTCGGCATTTTGTTTCAAATGTGCTTTTGAAGTTGCACATTCGTCGCATTGTTATGCACACCATTTCTCACATTGTTACGCACTCCATTCGTTGCATTGTTATGCACATCTATCTAGCATTGTCATGCTCATTACTTGCATTGTTATGCACCTTTTCACTTGCAATTATCATTCTTTCTCCTCGTGTGTGCGACGGGTTAGACCTTCTCTGGTTAAGAGCATTTGGAATACGTTTCAATGCTCACACCATTCCGAAACACCGGGATACGTCCCTACGTTTTCCTTTCTCCTTCTTTTCTGAAACACCGGGATACGTCCCTATGTTTCTCCTACCTTTCCGAAGCACCGGGATGCGTCCCTATGTTTCTTCTTCCATTCCGAAACAATGGGATACGTCCCTATGTTTCTTCCTTCTCTCCGAAACACTGGGATACGTCCCTATGTTTCTCTTTCCATTCCGAAATAATGGGATACGTCCCTATGTTTCTCTTTCCATTCCGAAACAACGGGATATGTCCCTATGTTTCTCCTCCTCTCCGAAACACCGGGATACGTCCCTATGTTTCTTCTCCTTTGTCGAAACACCGGGATACGTCCCTATGTTTCTCCTCCTTGTTCGTAACACTGTGGTACGTCCCTAATCTTCGGGATACATCCCTAATCTTCGGGATACCTCCCTAATCTTCGGGATACGTCCCTAATCCTCGGGATACGTCCCTAATCCTTGGGATACGTCCCTAATCCTGGGGATACGTCCCTAATCCTTAGGATACGTCCCTAACCTTTGGGATACGTCCCTAATCCTTGGGATACGTCCCTAATCCTTTGGGATACGTCCCTAATCCCCGGGATACGTCCCTTTGTTTCTCCCTCTTCGGTTAAAAGCGTTCGGAATACGTTCCAATGCTTACACCATTCCGAAACACTGGGATATGTCCCTATGTTTCTCCCTCTTTGGTTAAGAGCATTTGGAATACGTTCTGGTGCTTGAACCACTCTGGAACACTGGGATACGTCCCTATGCTTTTCTTTCTTTCCGAAACTCCGGGATATGTCCCTATGTTTCTCATTCCTTCCGAAACTCCGGGATACGTCCCTATGTTTCTCTTCTTTTCGAAATACTGGGATACGTCCCTATGTTTCTTCTCCCTTCTTTCCGAAACACCGGGATACGTCCCTATGTTTCTTCTCTTTTTCCGAAACACTGGGATACATCCCTATGTTTCTCCTTCTATTTTCGAAACACCGGGATACGTCCCTATGTTTCTCATTCATTTCGAAACACAGGGATATGTCCCTATGTTTCTCCCTCTTTGGTTAAGAGCATTTGGAATACATTCCAATGCTTATACATTTTCGAAACACCGGGATGCGTCCCTATGTTTCTTGCATGATCATATATTATGCTCGGCTTGGTGCATTGTCTTGCATTTTGTCCCTGCCCTCGGGCGCATATCTTTATTTGTAGCTTGTATGCTTTGTCTAAGTCTTCGGCCTTGTCAAAAATGGGTCGTCTCTGGGCTTTGACTTTCACTCCCGTCATTGTTATGACTTTCGAGTTCTGTCAAAGAGGGGCAACTGTAGACACCCCATTTTTGACCGTCCTCAAGACTTGGACGTCATCGTTTGAACACTCGATGATCATCCCTGTTCGTGTTTGTCTTGAGTTCTCGGAGGTTTCGGCTACGCGTCTTGCCTCAAGACCTCTCGACTTGTCTGTTTTGTGTCTGGTTTTGCACCAAACACTTGTTGTTTTGCTTCTGAGGGTGGGAAGTAGCTTGTAAGCCATCCCCACACCTCACCGGCCGTGGCTTGAGGCCACCGGCCTTGTTTCCTTGCCACCGGCCATTGGTGATGGCCGGTCGGCACTATTGATGGTCGGTCGGCATTGTGTTTGGTCGGCCGGCCACTGTTTTTGATCAATCGGCCACTTGTCCTGACCGAGACCTTTTCTTGAGGGAGCTTGACCCTTTTGAACCTTTTTTTAGCTTCTCCAAGAAGCTTGACCTTTTTTTTAGCTTCTCCAAGAAGCTTGACCCTTTTGAACCTTTTTTTAGCTTCTCCAAGAAGCTTGACCTTTTTTTTAAAAGCTTCTTGAAGAAGCTTGAACCTCTTGACCCCTTTGCCTAGCTTCTCTAAGAAGCTTGGCCTTTTTGATCCAAGCTTCTAAGAGAAGCTTGGCCTTTTTGGTTAAAGCTTCTAAGAGAAGCTTTGTCCCCTTGGTTTCTCTATAAAAGGAGAGCCTCCCCTTCCATTTTAAGGGTTAGAAAAATTAGATATATGATACATATATCACTCCCTCTCTATATCTCCCTCTCTCTCTACATTTGTGTGGGTTAGAGGGTGCAAAAGGGTCTAGTTCTTGGCCATTTGAACTACACCTCCTAGCACAACACTTCCATCATCACTTGGAGGTCCTTGGGTCTTGTTTTCAGAGGTTGAGGGTTGCATTTTTGGGTCTAGAGGCTGCTGTCCCCCTTTGGCTACAAAGGTAACCCATTTTCCCTCTTTATTCTCCGTTTTTGCACACCCTTTTAGCCTATCTTACTTGCTGATTTGAGCTTTGTGTATAACATAAAAAAGTTATGTTTTTTTGTGTTTAAGATACTTCATTAAGACTACTTTTGTGTTTGGGGTCGTTTACCCCCTCTTAGGCCTTGTTTGGCCCCATTTTGTGCTATTTTTTGTGAACTCCAGGACCACCTTGTTTGGGCCTCCTCACCACTGAAATCTTGAGGGATTTTAGTGGTGAGGATGGTGGTTTAAGGTCCTAAGAATGAGAGGGGTGACCCTCTCCCTTGTTGCCTTGTTTGTTGCCCTTTTTGGCCTTCCAAAGGGGCCTATATTTGCACACTTCTTGAGCTCGGTTCAGGCATTTTTTAGTGGGTTTTAGGACCCCCATAAGCCATTTCCAGAGTTGTTTTGGTCATATTGAGTGTCCCTTTTGCACGTGCATAACAACCCCTTGCATGGCCCTCTAAAGTAACTCATCATTTTTGCATGCCATGGTTGCATATCAGTGGTTATTTGGGCCTATTTTCCCATGTTTTATTCACTTATTTTTGATGATTTGGTGAGATTCCATGTGCATCATATACTTGCCATACAACCCATGTTTGCTAGTCAAAGTTGCATGCTATTTTAGTCCATCTTGCTAACATTTTTTGGCCATGCCTTGAATTGATTTCATGCATGTTTTGGACTGCCTTAGCACTGTTTTCATGCCTCATGGTCAAATAATGCTTGTTATGCATGCTTGTAGTGCAATGCCCATGCCTAGCTTTGAGTTTTGAAGCTTCTTGCATGCTTGAATGGTAGTGTTTTCATGTCTTGGGGTCATTTTGGAGTCATTTGGTATGCCATTTTAGATCTGGAACATGCACCATTGTATGCCATATTTCCTCCTTGCCATGCTTTGGTAGAGTTGCATTTTTGTGCCTTAAGCTTGGCTAATGCATTGTGCATGCATTCCATGTATTTTGTTCCCTCACTTGCATCATTGTGGCCACTGATTTTGGCATGCTTGAGAGCTACCTATATTAGTTTAAGTCCATCTTTGCATGATGTTGCATGCTTGTCTTGCATATTGTCACATCCTTGCTCCATTTTGCATGATTGTTGCATACTATACATATTCACATGTTCATGTTGCATACTTAGCCTCCATGCCTAGGTTGCATTGCATAGAGCATGCATGTTTTGCCTCTTGAATTGAGTATGATAGAGGTTGGGCTTTATGTGTTTAATTGGTTTGCATGTCATTTGAAATCAAAATGCACAACTTGGTTTCTTGGGCCATCACGCATCGAAATGCGCGATTGGTGGTCCGAGGGTCAAGCACCATCCTCCTTTGAGTCATAAACATGATAAGGAGTGTGGTTGGTGCAAACATTGCTTGAAATGCATTGCCATGCCATGTTTTGCCTTTAATTTTATAATTTTTACTTTTTTAGTAGAAATTTTACTTTTTTAATAATTTCACCTAAATATTAAGGTTAAATTTCACTGCTTAAAGAGAATGAAATTTTACTAGTTGAAATGACGGTATGTTTTATGATAACGATGACAATGATAATGAAGGTGATGATAATAGCAATGGTGAATGGTGGCGGCGGCGGTGGTGGTGGTGGTGACAGTGACGATGATGACGATTGCAACAATATTAGTGATGATTGTAGCAATTATAAGGTTATAATGGAGTATGTTGATATTTGTGTATAAACATTTATAAATTCAATTAGCATTAAATAATTATGTAATTTTATGTTAGAAATTCATCATAATTTAAATGACTTTTATCATACAAACTCAATTATAATTGGATTCAAATGGAATGAAGAAAGGGTACCGCCTCTTATACCAACACTACCAAATTATGAAAATGACTTTTAAATAATGTATACATTGCAAAAAAATATAAAAACCATAAAAACCATGTTTAGTTACCAAATAATCATCAATGATTTTTTTGACGACTAAATTTTTTGTAGGCAAAAACTTCAAATATTTGGGGCTACAAAATATTCAATCACCAAATAAAATTTATTTTTCATTTTATTTTTTTTGGGCTACTAACTATTTAGTCACCAAAAATCTTTTATTTCTTTTGGCTACCAAATATTTAGTTGTGAAAAAACCTTAATTTCCATTTGGCTATCAATTGGTTAGTCGCCAACAACTTCACTTCTTTTTGGCTACTAACTATTTAGTCAACAAAAACTTTATTTAGTTTTTTTTTTTATTAATTTCGCCACAACCTGTATTTATTCTATGCAACCTGTATCCTGTATATAAACAAAATAATAACAATCCAAGAAAATTCAACTTTTAACGTCAAATTTGAAATATAATAGAAATTTCATACAAACCAAGCATAATCCAACTTAAAATAATAATTTTATACAAAATAGAGGATTATATAAAAACCATGTCTTCCGTACACAAAAAAAGAAATATCCACAATACCATGTCAAATGGTAATCTTTACCATGCCAAAAGCAATATGTTCTATGCCAAAAGTAA
Source organism: Camellia sinensis (assembly GCF_055761805.1). Lineage (NCBI taxonomy): Eukaryota > Viridiplantae > Streptophyta > Magnoliopsida > Ericales > Theaceae > Camellia > Camellia sinensis. Next base: position 199,089,136 of record NC_138964.1, on the reverse strand, counting down.
TTTGTACCACGCCAATAGTTATCTGTACGAACAATAGTAATCCACAAAAAAACAAAGGACAACATAACAACGGATTATAAAAAAACAATGTCCTCTGTACACAAATAAGGAATATCCACATTTCCACGCCAAAAATCATCTGTAACAATAAATTAACCATTAGTATTGATTTAATAACATTATCATTTCAAATTATAACAGAAAATTACATAAAACTTGAATATATATGTAACAGCGCCAGCGGGCCTCATGCTACAGTTCGGACTCTCGATTTGTGTCACGGTTCTTAATCTGAACCAAAGAGTCCAAATCTGGCAAATCGTTTTGAGAAACAGATTTTTGAAAAAGTAGTGCCAAACATGGACTGCTTTGCCAGATACAGAGTCGCCACCTAAATATTTTTTTTTATGGGAGAATTTAGGAAACCCTGACTCGGTGCCGAAGGCCACATGTCCGTCATCACCGGAGTTGTCTCGGCTCGGGAGCTTGGGTACGATCGGGGAAGGTCAGCTATGAGCACCCCCTTTCGCCCGGTCCGAAGACCGGCCTCTACTAACCGTGATATCCAATTTTGAAAACGTTACGTGTTCTTAAACCGGTTATTAGCCTAGAATTACTATGTTGTGCGCGCAGCAAACAAGTATAGACCAAATCACCCAAATTGGAACAAAACATTTTTGAAAATGGTTTGCTACTCGCAAGTAGGCTAAAATGCAGATTTTGCCACCCTCAAGTGGGCTTTTAGAAAAGATGATTTTGCCACTATCTAGTGGGCTTAAAACTCACAGTTTTAATGCGTTATTCCAATTTAGGTAATTCAACCTCCATCCACAGGCATTCAAGCAGTTATATCACATAAGCAGCTAGCCTCATGGTAATCATACTGTCATGGCAACACTCACACGCATGCGATATGCTAAAGCATAAAAGCTTACCTAGTACTCCGTGCCAAAATAATAAACTAGTTAGCAAACATGCATGTCCTAGTTCATGTTAGATTGACTAATGCAACACATACGGGATGCAATTGAAGTAGGCTCGGCTAACCTAAGCATGGCATGTGAGATGCAATCAACTATCACATAGTCAATTTTTGAATTGAAGTACGAATGCAGTTAGCGTGATGTACCGAGCCTAATGCATGCAGTACAAATGTATGGATGCACGCATGCATAGCATAAGGTATGCTAAAATAAATGTGCCCTAATCTACCATCATAAGCAGGTAAATAAAAGGGAGAAAGAAGTGGGGGTTGGAAGACATGCACACACACACCCACACTTATTACAAGTTTGCCCTCGCTCGGAGGGACCAAATAAATATTACAAATTAATTAACTACGCGAGCTAATTAAATATTACAAATTAATTAACAAATTAATTATTCTAAGAAAACAGTAAACCGCCTCGGGAAGCGCGCCGCCATGCGTAGGCTGCCTCTGTTTTCTTTCCTGTGCTCCTCTGGAGGCTGCCAAAATTTCAGGACTGCTTCCTTGGATGCTGGGAGACACCACCGGCTGGGTGAAATTGCCACCGGCACTGAGATGTTGCCACCGGCACAAAATTGAAGCTGTCGGTGAGAAAAGATTGTCGGCCGGCACCTTACACTGTCGGTCGGCAGAGTATTCCTGCAGAACCTGCAACCCACAGCAACAGAGGACAAGGCAAAGCATGGCAGCACATTTCAAGGCATATATGCACCAACCATGTCTCTTATCATTGTAATGACTCAAAGGGACATGTGCCTCGATTCTCGGACCACCAATCACGCATTTCCATGCATGATGGCCCAAAGAACCAAGTATGCAACTTTGATTTCAAATGCAATGCAAACCAAATAAACACACAAGGAGGCCTAACCTCTATCATACTCATCTCAAGAGGCAAGGTGATGCATGCAAGATGCAATGCAACTTAGGCATACGAGTTAAGGATGCAACATGCCGATACAAGCAAACATGCAAGATGAGCATGAAAATAAGCAAAGGATGGTCTTAAACATGAATTAGGCAGCTCTAGTTAGGCCCAAAACAGTGGCCATAATATGAAAATGAAGTGCCTCGAAATGCGTGCACACGGGCACGCAAACCGAGGCAATGGCATACGCAATGCAATGGCTAAAACGGCATATAGAATGCAACATGGACTTATACTAACATGAGAGAGCCTCAGCCACACTCACATAAGAGGCCGATGAATGAAAATGGAGTGCCTCGAAATGCGTGCACACGGGCACGCAAACCGAGGCAATAGCATGGAAATGGCATGCAATCATGCTAATGGAATTTCAGCACTGAAATGTGGGGGAAAACAGCCCCGAAATGAGGCGAAAACACAACCGATACATGGAATAGTCCCGAAACATGGACTTTTGGCACCCGAAATGGCTTACAGCTATACAAAGCATGCACAATATGGACATGGAGCATGAAGACAGAAGAAAAACAGCTTCAAAATAAGCATTTTTCTAGTACAAGTCATGGCCAAACAACAAGCAAAGATAGGGCAACAATGGCATGCAAAAATGGCTCTAAGCATGAGGTTATGAAGCAACTCACGGATGCTAACTCCGAACAGGTTAGGGCCCTTCAACAACATTGAAGAGGGGCCCAAAATAAGACTATTTACAGTTTATGGCAGCCCCAAAAACAGTATACAAATATATTAGAAATGCAATGCAAAAATGAGGCTCAAAAGTGGCTATAACATGAGGTATACAAAACATTCACCAAACATCCAAAGACCCTTAATAAAACATGTTAAGAAGGTCAAAATAAAGCCACTTTTAGTTCGGACCAAGGTCCAAAAACATCAACATCAGGGGCTGCCAAGACATACAAAAATGGGACCAAAAAGAGGATATAAAGGGAAGTACAATATGGAAGTCCCAAACAGTGTTGAGCCCTTCTTCAATGTTGAATAGGGGCTCAAAATAAGCCCATTTTCAGTTTACATCAGGCTCTAAAACAGATCACACACAAGCCAAGAATTCTATGCAAGATTATGGCATTCAAGGAGGATAATGAAGCAAGTGCAAGAGGGGGGGCTCAAACAGTGTTGAACCCTTCAACAAACATGTAGAATAGCTCAAAATAAGGCCACTTTCAGTTTTGGCTGGAGCTCAAATATACCAGAAACTATGGCTTAGATATGATGCAAGAAAAGGCTAGAAAAGAGGGAATGAAGACTTACCCTTGAAGAGCAGCCATGCAGCAGCCTTTGATCCAAGAAAAGGAGCTCTTGACCTCTGAAAATTAGCCTCAAATGGCTGGAATGGAGGATGGAGGCCTTGTGCTATGGGTTGGTGTGTAAATGGCCAAGGATAATGGACTTTTTTGAGCTTGGAAGAGGAGGGTTCAATGTATAGATATAGGGTTGTATCTATATGGTGCCTCAGTTGGTTTTTTTCTTCTAACCTAGTATAAGGAAGAAGAGGGCTTCCTTTATAGAGCCAAGGGAGTAAGACTTCTCTTAGAAGCTTCAAAACCAAGAGCCAAGATCCTCCATACACGTGTATGGAGGATCCAGTCTGTGCCCTCCAGTTGGCACAGCTGGAATCCACTCAATCTGCAGAATGCTCCGGAAGGTCGTCGGCTAGCAAAAAAAAGGCCGGTCGGCTACTTTAACCTGCCGGTCGGCACAATAAATTGCCGGTCGGATAAATATAGTGCCGATGGGTGGCCGGTGAGGTCAAAAAAGTGCCGGTTGGTGTCCAAATTGAGCCCCCAGAAGTTAGCTTTCCAATGGCGCAAACCTTGCATTAAAATTCCTTCTGTGCAAAAAGTTATGCCCTTTTTAGTGAAGCCGCGCAGATTCGATCCAACCGGGATGATGCCCGACTTCAACTGATCATATCTCCCCCACCCGGACTTGGCTCTAGGAGATTCGTGAGTGCAAAATGAAGCCCCGGAAGTAAGCTTTCCGATGGTGGTGGCCCCATAGCTAAAATCCAAGTGTACAGACAGATAAGCCCGATTCAGCGAGGGCTGCTCGACTCACTTTTACCCGGATTCATGCCGAACTTCTCCCAAACTAGTTTTCTCCTCTCCTTTCCTCTTTTCTTCAACTCCAAAACGCTAAACAAAGTGTTTTGAAAGATTTGCCTCTCTTCTAGCCGAAGAAACTGATTCTTTGCCCTGCACATCTCTCAACACCGAGCAAACCATCAGTAGTGCCCAAGTCTTAAGGGCGGTCAAAAATGGGGTGTCTACAGTTGCCCCTCTTTGACAGAACTCGAAAGTCATAACAATGATGGGAGTGAATGTCAAAGCCCAGAGACGACCCATTTTTGACAAGGCCGAAGACTTGGACAAACAAACAAAATACCGATAAATAAATGGTTATGCCCACAGGCTGCCTACGTATCCCTTTGCAAGGAATCAAACCAGCGTAGTTCAGGGGCAGGATGCAAATGATATGCAGGAAGACTTTGATAATTGGACTTATACGCCACGCGAAGCCAGTTTTGAAAGTTGGACTTATACGCTACGCGAAGCCGGTTTTGAAAGTTGGACTTATACGCTATGCGAAGCCGGTTTTGAAAGTTGGACTTATACGCTACGCGAAGCCGGTTTTGAAAGTTGGACTTATACGCTACGCGAAGCCGGTTTTGAAAGTTGGACTTATACGCTACGCGAAGCCGGTTATCACTCACGATCATGTAAAGAGAGCTGTAATGAAGCAATTATGTGAAATAAATGCAACATTTTAAGCGAATGCTAGGCAAGCAAGTAAGCTCGAGCCAAACTACACCTCGTGCAGAAAGTATGTAAGAGAATTATGCAATTCTCACGAACATGTGCGTTAGATACACAAAAGTGAACGAAGTGTGATAGATACACTAAGTGGACAAACATGCGTGATAGATACACAAAAGTGAAGAGAGTGTGATGGACATGCTTACATGAATAAAGTGTGATTGATACACTAAGCAAAGCAAAGTGTGATAGATACACAAAGCGAAATAAGTGTGATGGATACACTGAGCAAATATGTGATAGATACACTAAGCAACCGTGTGTGGTGGATGCACAAAGGGAGCGTGTGATGGATACACAAAGTGAACGTGTGATAGATACACAAAGTGAGCATAGTGTGATAGATACATAAAAGGTGAAGCTGGTGTGATGGATACACTATATGAGGCAAAGTGTGAGCGTGTGATGGATACACTAAGCGAGTATGGTGAGCATAGTGTGATAGATACACTAAGTGAATAAGGTATGATAGATACACAAAGTGAGAGTGTGTGATTGATACACAAAGCGAACGTGTGTGATTGATACACAAAGCGAGCATGTGATAGATATACTATATGAAGCAACATGTGATACATACAGTAGTTGAGCGTGTGATAGATACACTAAAGGTGTGCACAAAGTGTGATAGATGCACTAAGTGAACAAGTGTGATGGATACACAAAAGGTGAACACAAAGTGTGGTAGATGCACCTGGTGAACAAGTATGATAGATATACTGAAAGCGAACACGAAGTGTGATAGATGCACTTAGTGAGCAAGTATGATAGATATACTAAAAGGGAACACAAAGTGTGATAGATGCACTATGTGAACAGAGTGTGATTGATACACTAAAAGCGAACACAAAGTGTGATAGATGCACAGTGTGAACAAAGTATGATTGATATACTGAAAATGAACACAAAGTGTGATAGATGCACTATGTGAACAGAGTGTGATTGATACACTAAAAGTGAACACAAAGTGTGATAGATGCACAGTGTGAACAAAGTATGATTGATATACTGAAAATGAACACAAAGTGTGATAGATGCACAGTGTGAACAAAGTATGATTGATATACTGAAAATGAACACAAAGTGTGATAGATGCACTATGTGAACAGAGTGTGATTAATACACTAAAAGTGAACACAAAGTGTGATAGATGCACAGTGTGAACAAAGTATGATTGATATACTGAAAATGAACACAAAGTGTGATAGATGCACTATGTGAACAGAGTGTGATTGATACACGAAAAGCGAACACAAAGTGTGATAGATGCACAGTGTGAACAAAGTATGATTGATATACTAAAAATGAACACAAAGTGTGATAGATGCACTATGTGAACAGAGTGTGATTGATACACTAAATGTGAGCACGAAGTGTGATAGATGCACTTAGTGAACAGAGTATGATCGATATACTAAATCAATGAAGTGTGATTGATACACTGAAAGTGTGATACAGAAAACGAGAATGTGTGTGATAGATACACAAAATGAAAGAAGTGTGATTGATACACTAAGTGAAGAGAGTGTGATTGATACACTAAATGAGAATGTGGGTGATAGATACTCAAAGCGAGTGAAGTGTGATTGAAGTGTGATTGATACACTAAGGCAAATGAAGTGTGATTGATACACTAAATCAATGGAGTGTGATTGATACACTCAAAGTGAATGACCTTAAAACGGAACTTCTTTGAATGAACCGTGCATACAATATCGTGCACGACTGAGGAAGAAACTTGATAGGTATAATGCATTACAATGCAAGTGAAGTGGATGCATAACAATGTAAGTGGAAGAGTGCATAACCTTGAAGCAGGATTGATCTTGCGCTTGAGGTAGAGGTACACTCATATTTTGGAGCATTGGCAAGGCCCTTGAAGGGGTACGTCCGGAGTACAATCACGGAATTTTCTGAAGTTGACACAAACTCAGATACTTCGATTTTCGCTCTTTTGTCTTTGCTTTGCAGTCTGGAACCATCATAGCTTCAGATAGGTCCTGGTTTCACCGTTCACACTTATCGGGGGTGGACCCTGCAGTTTTATGGAAAAAAGAATCTTGTTTTGCACAAACGTGAAGGATGGCACAGCACTCTGAGCACAAAACGATTTATTTTTGAAATTGAGAGATGAGTTTTCGACCAGGTATTGAGCCTACGACTGAACACAGCGAGAAAGACTCAACAACGGAAGACAAAAGGTAAACAACCTAAACACGTCGAGACACGCTCGGGACGACTCAAAGCAAGAATCGAGACAAACAAATCAAAAGACACGACACACAGACGTGCACAGGGAGCCTGTTTCACCGGGTATTATTCCCACCCTTTCTTATTTGTGATTCTCACATCACTCGGCTCTCAAGCTCGGTTTTTCTCTCAAAACCCTTTTCTCGCTTTTTCTCTCAGCGCACATCTCTCTATTCTTTAATCTCTCGTTTTTCATCCCTCCCCTGGGTGGTTGATGGATAAGCTGGAAATTGTGGGCTCTTGCCCCTGGTATTTTACCAGCTTCTTGTTCACAACAGTAAGTTTCTCCCATAGAGGGGTTGTGCTACAACTGGGTGTGTAGCAAATCTACAGCTAACATTGGTTGATGATGCCCTGCTGGGGAGTTTGGACGTGGTTAGATCTGTCTAGATGATGGAGTGGAACATCTCACCCCATTCCAGTTCGTGCTTCGTACTTGACTTGATTCCTCGTTGCTTGGAGGATGAGAGAGCTTTTAGCCCTTTGTTGTTGACTTCAGTTGTGCCCTTTTCTGGCAGGTAGAGTGCCCTTCTTGGCAAGTATGTTGAAAATGGGGAAAAGACAGGAAGCCTGACTCAATTGTGCCCCTAGTTCATCATTTTGACCATTTTTTGTTTTGGTTTTCTACGAAAACAATTTTTGACCAATATGAGAGTTAGATTAACACACTTGTTCGATTTTTGATTTGAAATCATGCAAGTCAGGCTATGAGCACTGAAAATTTTTCTTTTTTGGGTCCAAGAAGTGGTCCAGTTTTTGGAAAAGATGGAACAATTTTCGAGAAAATTAGTCAACCTCAGTAAAAATTCTCAAAAACTATTTTTGCAAACGGCCAATGCTTAACAAGCACGGAACCCACTCTTGAGACGCACAACCTCGGATCTGGATGAAAATTGCCCCCTTGCTCGAAAAGGGCTGCATGGCAACGGAAAGTTGCCCCTTGTTTGAACGGCACTGCAGCGCATTGAATGGCAACGGAAAGTTGCCCCTTGTCTGAATGGCCCCGTAGTGTATTGTAATCAGTCCTCAGAGCGATGATTGCAACCGAACTCCCGGATACAGAAAAGGCAAAGACGATCAAAAACCATTACATGGACATAATCAATTTGGAAGCGTTTGTGGCTGGACTTCAGGATGAAGTTGCCTACGTATCCCAAACATGGGAATCAAGCCTTACGTAGTTCCGGGATTAAGGTACACTCGGGTATTTAACCTCTCCTTTTTAGGCTCTAACTTTTGCCAAGGCGCCCGTCGCGGGTTTTCGACCTTGCGAGCTTTGTTCTTCTTTCTTTCTTTTTTCAATTCTTTTCTTCTTTTTTATTTGATATTCTTTTCTTTTCTTTTCTTTTCTTTTTTTTGCATTTTTTCTTTCTCTCTTTTTTTTCTTTTTCTTCTTTTTTTCTTTTTTTGTTCTTTTTCTTCTTTTTCTTGCTCTAACTTTTGCCTGGGTCGCCCTTCCGGGTTTTCGGCCCAGCGAGCCTCTCAAGGGTAAAAGTGTAGCTTGGTCCATGCCAAATGGTTATAGGGTTTCGAAGCCATCCGTATCCAGGAGAGTGGCTGTTGATTTGCAAGAGGACTCATCTTCAGCTCTTCAAGCATATCTGACATTTTTGCCCCTAGTTTGAGGGGGGGCTTCTGATCTAGCTTTACAAGCTTCCTTTGATCTGATCTTCTTGATCTGACTTTGGTGCCTCTTGTTCGAGGGCTGCTTCAAAATGGCCACACAAGCCTCACATCGTAGTTGACCGTTGAACCTTCTGAATTCAAGTTCAAGGTTTGGAAGCGAAGGGGTTGAGTCTCGAGGCTGAGAGCGATCCTAGGTTGCACAATCTCAAGAGCGATTCCACACAGGTCTTCGCAGGACCGCGCAAAACATTTTGTTTTTGAAAGTTTTTAAGAAAGCGACAAATCGCTCGCGCTAAAGATAGTGTGAAACCAGTCTGGATCAAGCCAGGGTCCTTCTCAGTACTCACGCTAACAAGCATGATTTCATTCATTAAGGGCTTAGCACGCCTCTCTTTCCCTCAGTTTGATCAAATTTTGCAAAATCTGAGGAATTCCTTCCTCTTCATTTTTATCACTGCAGTGTTCAAAAAGGTTTTGAAAAGCTTAGGTCATTACAATGACTTCAAGGCACAGAAAAGGCAGGCGAAGAGCACTGTCATTCCATTCAAAACTTCCGGCACAACTGGCACACGGCAGAAGTAAACACAAGAGTGTGAAAATCACTGCTGTTCATTCAAATCTGTTGGCACAACTGGCTCCCTGGCAGAAACAGACTCAAAAGGACAAACACAAAGCAAAATAGTGATATCCGAAGTAACACCCCCGGAATCACCCGACTTCTGTACAATAGGACTGACTCGATACAACGAGACAGACCCTTAATCAAAAAGACTGACTCAAAACAAAGAGACAGACTTAAAACAAAACCACAAAACTGACTCAACACCCAAGTCAGAAGCTACAAAAACCAGTATTCGCAAATGCTCAAAACAGTGCGTGCCACACGCCACATCTGGAGTAAACTGAGTGCCGCCCATAGGTGGTTCATCCCCTGATCACATACTCGTACTATCCCCGAGTTCACTGATCCAGTGGTGATAGACTTTACTGAGCTGGCGCGGCGATGACCTCGTTGTCAAACAAATCCTGTACATCGTGGCGCAGACGAAAGCAGCTATCGGTCTCATGACCGGTTTGTTGGTGGTATGCACAGTACTTAGTGTGGTCATGCTTTGCAGGGATAGGATCGGGTAGGGGCTGTTGTTCCAACGGTTTCAGATGTCCTTTCCGAAGTAAGACCTCCAGAGCCTTTGACAAAGGCATATGGAGCGGGGTGAAAACCCTCTTGACTCGAGGTGGATATTTGGTTTTTTGTGAGCTACTTCCGGACGCACCAGTGAATGGGGTGGCTGTTTTTGATGCGGTGGTGGTAACCATGTCTACTTCAGAAGATCTTGAACCTGCATCACCACTGGTGGTCGCATTCGAACTGCGGGAAAACGCCCTCCTAGGCTGCTCTTTCTCCTGGTCAAAGAGGCCCTGCTTCATAGCATCCTCGATCTGCACTCCCATCTCATGCAAGTCTGGAAAGGTAGGGAAGGGGATCACGATCATTTTCTGCATTAGCTTGGGCTGGAGATTGCGCACAATCATCCGTATTTGATCCTTATCTGTTGGCCTAATGGTCATCATTGAGGCCTTGGCCCTCCAGCGGGCCACGAATTCTGAGAAGCTCTCTTTCGGCTCCTGCCTCATCGTCTCAAGATCACCGGTCGTAATCTCGATTTGGGTATTGTATGAATATTGTGTGACGAAGGCCTCGGCCATCTCCTCCCAGCTTTGTTTTACTGAATCCTCCAATTTGGCATACCAGGTGACTGCAATACCCGACAGGGTCCTGCCAAAAAGGGAGAGCTTCTGTAATCTTGTCAAGCCCATCAGGCGCAAAACATCTGAAAACAAGCTCAGGTGGACCATGGGATCTCCTGACCCATCAAAACAGTCGATGTGAGGCATCTTGAACCTATCCGGCAGAGTTACAGCTGCGTCGGTGTACCCGTCCTCAATGCCCGGGATGGACTTTACCCCCTGGGATTTCTTGAACAACTTTTCAAGCTTGTGCATTTTTAATGCCACGGGCTCCACCTCGGGCTCGAAGGGAGAATCTGATTGGTTGATAGGAGTGGGTGCCTTGGAGAGTTGAGGCAGAATCGGGGGTGGAGCTGGCCTGACTGGAATGTCCGTATCATCCTGGACATGGGTTGCCTCCCTGAGTATGGGAACTCTTGGTGGGGGAGGAGCCTGGTGCGAAGTAGATACTCCAGTTTGCTGCTCCAATCTGGCAATTGTCTCTGCCTGTTGGGTTATGGCCACAGCCTGTTGTTTGGCGAATTCCGCTTGACGGACAGCGTCTTGCTGCATGGCTTTCATACTATCCTGGAGTTGGCGCACCATCTCTTCCAGACTCGACATACTGTTCTAATCTAACTGAGCAACCGGTATATCTGTGTCGGCAATAGGTTCGGAAATCTCAGCCTGACTGCTCAAAGATCACTGATCTGGTAGCTGCTGTACTGGTGGTCTGTGCCTGACTAGCCTTCTCTAGCCCTGATTACCCTTGAACTGAATCTCTGACCTGACAAAGTCTATCAGCACAAGTCCGATGAACCTCGGGGGATATTGGAGCCTTCTGAAGCTATGGTTCTAGGACTACCTTGCAAAAGGGAAAACAGAGAGCATCTCAGCCTAATTTCACTGCAACGGATAGCAGAACGATGGTACTCAATACTGATAACTGTTCCCCAAATATCTGTTCCCAAAATACTGAATCTGATACCCACGGATATAACTGATTCTCAAATTCTGATACCAATGCCCTTAGGCCTGATGCCCCAAACTTGCAAACTGGTATGTACATTCCTGTAGAGATACACTCTAAAAGCACATAGCAAGTAAGAGAGAGCCAAAACACCCCTATGTTGGGGTAGGGTTTCCCTGTCCTATTTTGTCAGGAACTAGGGTTTCACTATGCACACAGCGGTTTCAAACAACTTAGCATCGGGTAAGCAACCTGTCCTAATTTGGAATGGTCACTATGGATCCGAATATGCACTAGGTCGAATGGTCGAAAAGGGTGCCCCGGTAAACCGGGGTTTGTGTTCCCATGCTGTCAGAGCCCATAACCGGTCAGCCTTATGGTCATGCCTTGACAAGACAAGCCTCCAGCAAACCGTTCAGGAATGGCAGATGGCAAACACTGTGTTCCTAGGCGCACCAATGCACATGCAATGCAAAGAGACACATAAATGAAATCAAAATAGGATATCACGAGTTCGAGTCAAGCTCTCTAAATTCCCCAGCAGAGTCGCCAGAAACTGTAGACGGCGCCCGCGTGCCTCATGCTACAGTTCGGACTCTCGATTTGTGTCACGGTTCTTAATCTGAACCAAAGAGTCCAAATCTGGCAAATCGTTTTGAGAAACAGATTTTTGAAAAAGTAGTGCCAAACATGGACTGCTTTGCCAGATACAGAGTCGCCACCTAAATATTTTTTTTTATGGGAGAATTTAGGAAACCCTGACTCGGTGCCGAAGGCCACATGTCCGTCATCACCGGAGTTGTCTCGGCTCGGGAGCTTGGGTACGATCGAGGAAGGTCAGCTATGAGCACCCCCTTTCGCCCGGTCCGAAGACCGGCCTCTACTAACCGTGATATCCAATTTTGAAAACGTTACGTGTTCTTAAACCGGTTATTAGCCTAGAATTACTATGTTGTGCGCACAGCAAACAAGTATAGACCAAATCACCCAAATTGGAACAAAACATTTTTGAAAATGGTTTGCTACTCGCAAGTAGGCTAAAATGCAGATTTTGCCACCCTCAAGTGGGCTTTTAGAAAAGATGATTTTGCCACTATCTAGTGGGCTTAAAACTCACAGTTTTAATGCGTTATTCCAATTTAGGTAATTCAACCTCCATCCACAGGCATTCAAGCAGTTATATCACATAAGCAGCTAGCCTCATGGTAATCATACTGTCATGGCAACACTCACACGCATGCGATATGCTAAAGCATAAAAGCTTACCTAGTACTCCGTGCCAAAATAATAAACTAGTTAGCAAACATGCATGTCCTAGTTCATGTTAGATTGACTAATGCAACACATACGGGATGCAATTGAAGTAGGCTCGGCTAACCTAAGCATGGCATGTGAGATGCAATCAACTATCACATAGTCAATTTTTGAATTGAAGTACGAATGCAGTTAGCGTGATGTACCGAGCCTAATGCATACAGTACAAATGTATGGATGCACGCATGCATAGCATAAGGTATGCTAAAATAAATGTGCCCTAATCTACCATCATAAGCAGGTAAATAAAAGGGAGAAAGAAGTGGGGGTTGGAAGACATGCACACACACACCCACACTTATTACAAGTTTGCCCTCGCTCGGAGGGACCAAATAAATATTACAAATTAATTAACTATGCGAGCTAATTAAATATTACAAATTAATTAACAAATTAATTATTCTAAGAAAACAGTAAACCGCCTCGGGAAGCGCGCCGCCATGCGTAGGCTGCCTCTGTTTTCTTTCCTGTGCTCCTCTGGAGGCTGCCAAAATTTCAGGACTGCTTCCTTGGATGCTGGGAGACACCACCGGCTGGGTGAAATTGCCACTGGCACTGAGATGTTGCCACCGGCACAAAATTGAAGCTGTCGGCAGAGAAAAGATTGCCGGCCGGCACCTTACACTGCCGGTCGGCAGAGTATTCCTGCAGAACCTGCAACCCACAGCAACAGAGGACAAGGCAAAGCATGGCAGCACATTTCAAGGCATATATGCACCAACCATGTCTCTTATCATTGTAATGACTCAAAGGGACATGTGCCTCGATTCTCGGACCACCAATCACGCATTTCCATGCATGATGGCCCAAAGAACCAAGTATGCAACTTTGATTTCAAATGCAATGCAAACCAAATAAACACACAAGGAGGCCTAACCTCTATCATACTCATCTCAAGAGGCAAGGTGATGCATGCAAGGTGATGCATGCAAGATGCAATGCAACTTAGGCATACGAGTTATGGATGCAACATGCCGATACAAGCAAACATGCAAGATGAGCATGAAAATAAGCAAAGGATGGTCTTAAACATGAATTAGGCAGCTCTAGTTAGGCCCAAAACAGTGGCCATAATATGAAAATGACGTGCCTCGAAATGCGTGCACACGGGCACACAAACCGAGGCAATGGCATACGCAATGCAATGGCTAAAACGGCATATAGAATGCAACATGGACTTATACTAACATGAGTGAGCCTCAGCCACACTCACATAAGAGGCCGATGAATGAAAATGGAGTGCCTCGAAATGCGTGCACACGGGCACGCAAACCGAGGCAATGGCATACGCAATGCAATAGCATGGAAATGGCATGCAATCATGCTAATGGAATTTCAGCACTGAAATGTGGGGGAAAACAGCCCCGAAATGAGGCGAAAACACAACCGATACATGGAATAGTCCCGAAACATGGACTTTTGGCACCCGAAATGGCTTACAGCTATACAAAGCATGCACAATATGGACATGGAGCATGAAGACAGAAGCAAAAAAGCTTCAAAATAAGCATTTTTCTAGTACAAGTCATGGCCAAACAACAAGCAAAGATAGGGCAACAATGGCATGCAAAAATGGCCCTAAACATGAGGTTATGAAGCAACTCACGGATGCTAACTCCGAACAGGTTAGGGCCCTTCAACAACATTGAAGAGGGGTCCAAAATAAGACTATTTACAGTTTATGGCAGCCCCAAAAACAGTATACAAATATATTAGAAATGCAATGCAAAAATGAGGCTCAAAAGTGGCTATAACATGAGGTATACAAAACATTCACCAAACAGCCAAAGACCCTTAATAAAACATGTTAAGAAGGTCAAAATAAAGCCACTTTTAGTTCCGACCAAGGTCCAAAAACAGCAACATCAGGGGCTGCCAAGACATACAAAAATGAGACCAAAAAGAGGATATAAAGGGAAGTACAATATGGAAGTCCCAAACAGTGTTGAGCCCTTCTTCAATGTTGAAGAGGGGCTCAAAATAAGCCTATTTTCAGTTTACATCAGGTTCTAAAACAGATCACACACAAGCCAAGAATTCTATGCAAGATTATGGCATTCAAGGAGGATAATGAAGCAAGTGCAAGAGGGGGGGGCTCAAACAATGTTGAGCCCTTCAACAAACATGTAGAATAGCTCAAAATAAGGCCACTTTCAGTTTTGGCCGGAGCTCAAATATACCAGAAACTATGGCTTAGATATGATGCAAGAAAAGGCTAGAAAAGAGGGAATGAAGACTTACCCTTGAAGAGCAGCCATGCAGCAGCCTTTGATCCAAGAAAAGGAGCTCTTGACCTCTGAAAATTAGCCTCAAATGGCTGGAATGGAGGATGGAGGCCTTGTGCTATGGGTTGGTGTGTAAATGGCCAAGGATAATGGACTTTTTTGAGCTTGGAAGAGGAGGGTTCAATGTATAGATATAGGGTTGTATCTATATGGTGCCTCAGCTGGTTTTTTTCTTCTAACCTAGTATAAGGAAGAAGAGGGCTTCCTTTATAGAGCCAAGGGAGTAAGACTTCTCTTAGAAGCTTCAAAACCAAGAGCCAAGATCCTCCATACACGTGTATGGAGGATCCAGTCTGTGCCCTCCAGCTGGCACAGCTGGAATCCACTCAATCTGCAGAATGCTCCGGAAGGTCGTCGGCTAGCAAAAAAAAGGCCGGTCGGCTACTTTAACCTGCCGGTCGGCACAATAAATTGCCGGTCGGATAAATATAGTGCCGATGGGTGGCCGGTGAGGTCAAAAAAGTGCCTGTTGGTGTCCAAATTGAAGCCCCAGAAGTTAGCTTTCCAATGGCGCAAACCTTGCATTAAAATTCCTTCTGTGCAAAACGTTATGCCCATTTTTGTGAAGCCGCGCAGATTCGATCCAACCGGGATGATGCCCGACTTCAACTGATCATATCTCCCCCACCCGGACTTGGCTCTAGGAGATTCTTGAGTGCAAAATGAAGCCCCGGAAGTAAGCTTTCCGATGGTGGTGGCCCCATAGCTAAAATCCAAGTGTACAGACAGATAAGCCCGATTCAGCGAGGGCTGCTCGACTCACTTTTACCCGGATTCATGCCGAACTTCTCCCAAACTAGTTTTCTCCTCTCCTTTCCTCTTTTCTTCAACTCCAAAACGCTAAACAAAGTGTTTTGAAAGATTTGCCTCTCTTCTAGCCGAAGAAACTGATTCTTTGCCCTGCACATCTCTCAACACCGAGCAAACCATCAGTAGTGCCCAAGTCTTAAGGGCGGTCAAAAATGGGGTGTCTACAATATATAATCTTTTCAAAATTGTATAATTATAGTCGTAATCATATGTTGCATGTCCGAACAAGTTTCTCCTAAGTTTCCCCCTCCCGAAATGTGATTTTTTAATTAAGTTTAAGGCATTTTCAGCTCTAACTCCTAACCTATGTGTCTTACTCACAGGCCATATGTCCTCATATGTTCTATTAGGCATGAGGAAGCTACCCGCGCAATCCCCAGAGTGGTTTGAGATTGTTTTGCATTTTCAGCCCCCCAATGCACTTTTTCGACTAAGTTGAAAGCGTTTTTTACTCTAACTCTCAACATATATGTCCTAATTATATCCCATATGTCCCAATAGGTTGTACTTGTCACGAGCCAGTTGCCGATGACATCCCCAGAGTGGTTTAGGCACTGTTTCGTGTTTTTGCCCCCCTCAACGCCCTTTTTCAACTCTAACTCCCAACCTACGTGTCCTAATTACATGTCGTCTATCCCCACAGGTCATATTTATCACAAGCAAGCTTCCTATGACATCCCCAGAATGGTACACAGGCTGTTTCGTATTTTTGCCCACCAGACGCCATTTTCAACAAAGTTTTAGGCGTTTTTTACTCTAAATTCAAACCTATGTGTCCTAATTACGTGTATTTTGTCCCCACATGTCGTATTTGTCACTGAGCAATCTTCTCGTGACATCCCCACAAGTGGTTTACGAGCTATTTCACATTTTTACCCCCGCACGTCTTTTTTCGACAAAGTTTAAGGTGTATTTTACTCTAACTTTCAACCTACACGTCCTAATTACATGCCGTTTGTCTCTATAGGCATATTTTATTGTATAAGCCAACCTTAACGAAGTAAAAGTATGAAATTGAATATTCTAGATCCTTCCAAAATAAGAAAATTTGTTCTATATACTAATTAGCTAATTGCTAACTAATTTGAAATTCCCAATAAAGTAAGGCATCACTTTGCCTTGAATTGGCTATAGAAAGACTGAAAATTGATTTGTTGACACACCTCATGATTGATTTAAACACTATAAGGTTATTCTAAACAAATATTTCAAATTCAAGTAATTCCTCCATATTCTTATCAGGTACTCAACAATTATCCTAAAGTAGGACTTCAAAATCAAGCTAAAAAAAAAATCATGTAGTTTCACGACAATCCTTTAAAGCATTCAATAAATATTTTAATAGAATGTGCAAAGTTTAGAAATAGAATCGCATTCAAATCAATTGAGCCCAATTCATTTTCTCCCCTTGTTTTATGTTCTTTAATGAACACTAAAGTGACAAAAAATATTAGAGTTCTCATATTGTCAACATTTTAAATCATGCATTAGGATTGGAGATGCTCTATCTAACGCGACATAAAGTTCTTTAACCAATCAATTTCTAACCACAAACAAAACCTAGCATTTATATTCAATTTAAACTAGAATTTATATACAGACATAGCAAAACATTTTTCTTTTCAATCAAAATAGTGGCTCAAGTTTTGTATACATTGTGCATGGTACGGTACTCTTAAGTTAATTTCATATCCAAACCACACTATTCTATCGGCTTCATGTTATACGATGTGTGTGATGCACCTGATCAAAACGATTATGATCCAAAAGTTAGGATGTTAATGCAAAACCTGTCATGCACTGCCAGCGTATCTGATAAGATATCTGTGGTTGGGATTGTTAGGTTTTTATTCTTAGCAATCCCATTTGACAAAACTCTTTTCAGTTGTAATTTTATTCGATCTTTTATTTTAGTGAGGCTATGAGTTTTAAATGTGAATCCAACTCGAATTATGCCTTGCAGAGAAGTTTGTTATGTCTATTCTTTCATGTTTGCATTCGAAGTTGCTTGTTCGCTCGAGTAGCCGTTTGTGTGCTTGAACGGAGAATGTTTGGTTCTAGAAGTTTGACCTATTTGCAAAAGTATTGGAACTTGGAATTTTACACTTGAGTGAACTTTCCTACACTTGAGCGAGGTCCGCATGAGTGGACATTCCTGCACTCAAGCGGAGAACACGATTCAGTTTTCTATAAATATGTGTTTCAGTCAGATTTTAGGTTTACGGCTTTCAAATCTTCTTTGAGGGTTCTAGGGTTTTCCTCTGGGGCCATCTTGCTAGTTTTCTTTGATATTTAATTGAGTATTTAACTCATGGTTTAAGAAGTATACATCAAAGGATTGTTTGCTTATTCTATACAAAAGAGAGAGTTGTTTCTCGGTGGATTCCGTGGAATTTGGGCCTGAAGCTTTGGTGGATTCTGGAGTGGCTCATCGTCGTGGATTCGACATCGGTGTTATGGACTGAACGTTGGGCAAGATGATTCTGAGGTGAAGACCGTGGTGGAAAAGGCATATAGGCGTCAGTTCAATTTGGGCATGGAGTCGCTAGGTAATTGAGAGTGCATTTGTGTAATTCCTTTTGTCTTCTTAGTGGATTGTTTTGTAATTTTTGCCCATGGTTTTTTTTATCACAATTGGAGGAGCTCCAATTGTGATTTTTCCATGTCAAAATCATTGTGTCGATTTGTCTTGATTGTTTAATTGAGATTGTTATTTACTGCTTAAAATTGGTACATAATCACAAATCAATATCTAGGGGATTTCTAGATTTTTCAATTGGTATCAGAGTGGGTCACTCTATTTTGTTTAAAACTTTTGGAGTGAGATCTTGTCTGATTTGTGATAATGGATTCAATTCGTGGGGGAAATTCTATGGTTCAACCACCCATACTTGACGGTTCTAATTATTCTTTTAGGAAAGCTCGAATGAGATCGTTTTTAAAATCTATTAACGAAAAAGTTTGGCAATCTATCATGTATGGGTGGACTGAACCAACAATTACCATTGATGGAGTAACTTTCCCCAAACTAATTGATAAGTGGGAGCCAACTGATTACCAAAATAATAGTTGGAATAGTAAAGCTATCAATTCTCTCTTTTGTGCCGTCACACCTGAATAATTTAGTCAAATTTGCAATTGCGAAGTCGCAAAAAAGGCTTGGGATATCTTACAAACTATTCATGAGGGCACTCCTTTTGTTAAATGCTCAAAACTTCAAAGGCTCACGTCTAGTTTCGAAAACCTTTCTATGAAAAATAGTGAGACCTATGATGAATTTTATGCGAAGTTGAGTGACATTGTAAATTCTAGCTTCAATTTAGGTGAAAAAATACCAAAATCCAAGGTTGTGGGAAAAATTTTGAGATCCTTGCCCGATTGGTTCTAACCAAAAGTTATGGCTATTGAGGAGGCTCAAGATGTTGACAACCTCAAATTGGATCATTTGGTTAGAAATCTCCAAACTTATGAGGCACATAGAAATTTTAAAAAGAAACAAAAAGATGGTATTACTTTTAGTAGTGCTCATACAGTTGGAAAGGATTCTGATAAGGATTACGAGATTGATTCCAAGATTACAGATGCTTTCGTAAAACAATTTAAAAAGCCTTTTCTGAAAAGAATCCTAATCTTTTGGAATCAACTCATAAATCCAAAGGCAAAGATAAATTCAAATTAATTCTATAGCCTAGAAAAAGAAAGGAAAAGTAAAAGGGAACTTTGAAAGAGTCCAATGCTATGAATGCCAAGGATTTGGCCACTTTGCTCAAGAATGCCCTACTCGTTTGAGGAAGAAGAAAGCCTTCGCTATCACTTGGGATGATGAATCAGAGTCTGATAAAGATGAAAATGACAATGAAGCACAAGGCGAAGAGGGGCATGAACAATTCTCTGCTTTCATGGCAGCTTCACAAACTGAAGGACGAACAGAGTATTCGAAGAGGCCAGTTAAGAATGACATTGATAATGAATCCTCAGGGAGTGATGATGAAGAGCTTCAGCAATCTTATGAAAAGTTGTATAAGGAATCCCTTAACTTATCCAAATTGAATGACAAACTCACTATGAAACTCAAAGCATGTGAAAGTGAGAATGACAAACTAGAGAAGGAGATTTCCGAGGCTAGGATTTAATGATCGACAAGCTCTTTGCGCAAAACTCTTATCTTGTGAGACTGAGAGGAATAAGCTACAGCAAATCTATGCAACGTATGAATAAAAGATTAAATCTCTTGAGATGTCTTAAGTTGCTTTGGAAGAACTAATGATCAAGAAAGAGGAAGAGCTCAAGTGTGCTGTGGCCACCATTGGTCTTTGGAACAAAGGATCAAAGACTTTGGACAATATCATTGGGTCTCAACAAATGTGTTATGACAAGAGTGGCAAGAGCAAAAACGGAGTGCATCCACATCTCATGATACAAGAACTCAAGCGCAAGGGGAGCAAAAGATTCAACGAGAGAAAAGACTTCTTAATCTTCCTAGAGTTGGTAAGGTCAAAGAAAAGAAGGTACACCTTGTACACCCTGTTTTTGTTTGTCATCATTGTGGTATGTATGGTCATATTCGCCCTTATTGTTATGAGTTGCATGTGAGAGTATCTCATAGAGATGGAAGAAATTCCAACATCTCGTGGGATAGGAGACACTTCATCAGTCATAATGAGGATAAGGGTCATAATAGACCTTGCTATTTTGATTTTCTTAAGACCAAACATGGAGCGAGTTTGCATTTGCCTAGACCTAGGAATAGGAAGTTGGAAACCACATCGAGACGGGTTCCCATTGAAAGGGAAGGGAACCACAATGTCAAGACACCACCTAAGAACCGCAATTCTCACAACTTTGTTCATACTAAAGCAATTTGGGTGAGAAAAATTGTCTTGTCTTAATTTGTTTATTCGTTTTAGTTTTTGGGTTTCTGTGTGTTTTTTCTTTTTGAGTAATTTAATGTGTGCCTGTTCGTTTTCTGTCTTGCTTTGTTTTTAAAAAAAAAATCCAAAAAGATTTTCTTAGTATGGTTTTGCAAGCCTGAAATTTTTGAGTAGTCCTTGGTGCATATTGGAATTGGTGAGAATATCCATTACATGTTAATATGTGTGTGTTTTTTGTGGTCATTACTCATTTCAGAGTGTGTGTTCTTTGATTAGTATGTCTCATTCTGTACACACTCTTGGATTAGCAAATGTCGGAGTTTTCCGCCTTAGTGATCATTTTTCTCTATGGACTTCTGGCAGTGTATCTTTTGCTTTTCTAGAGGAATTGGCCTATACTAGCATATCATGGGTGATGTTGAGTCTCTTAACCACCTTCCATCTTTTTGCATCTCCACAGCTTTCTCCTTTGTTCTTTGCAATTAAAGCATGAGGAAAAGGCTACCTCAGAGTCACCCAGCCAAGCTATCCTCATTGTATCCATACTTCTCTGGTTCGGTTTCCATACTTTTGAGCGTGTCAGCCACCAATGAGTGTGCAAAAGAAAGAAAAAAATGTGCACAAGAAAGAAAGGGAAGAAAAAAAAAAGATATATTGATTGGCGGGGAGCCTTCGCTTGACTTTCATTAGTTGGGTTGAGATTCTCTTGCCGAAGGTCTGGCTTTCAGATCACAACTAGAATTTGAATCTAGTGTTTGTCGAACTCCAAGAGTCACAACCACACTTTTATCATGGGATCTATGCTTTTCACATAATGCATCACTTTCTTTTATGAGGAATCTTCTAGAGACTGTGCACATTGTGTTTTCAAGTAATTGTGCTTCTTGGATAATCTTGTGTGTGTTTTAAGGTACAAATCTGAAATTCCTTGCTTGCTTCATCATATTATTTTTGTCGTTTTCTTCTTTTTCATTATTTTCAGTGTTTGTGGTTGTTTTGAGTAAGGGAGAGTTTGGTTTATTATTGCAAGGGTTTGTTAGCATGAACTTACTTTAATTGGTTTGGTTAGGGAGATTGGCATTAGTTGGTTTGCATGTTGCTTTGCATTGCTTCTTTATTGTTTCTTTCTTGCATGCTACTGCTAATTACATCATCATATCCTTGCCTGTGTTATTTTTGCTTTTACTTTAGTTGATTGAGCTTCCTTTGATAATTCGTGACAAAAAGGGAGAGAAATGTGTAGGTGCATGTGTCTTAAAATGTTTAACTATTCATGCTACATGTTCTTAAATTCTTAAGATTTTCATTTATTCATGCTACATGTTCTTATAATCTCCAATCTATATCTATTCATATTTCCATCTCATGCTTCAAAATAATCTTGTCATATATGTCTATTGCTTTTTCATATACTCTTGTGGCACTATGTAGACCGCCCGGAACTACGCTCTACGCGCGAGGACGCAAATCGTTGTTCATAGCTACTACAGTTCAGACTCATGTCACGGTTCTGAATCTAATCTCACAAAGTGCAATGTGAGACTGATAAATCACCAAAGAGTCCAAATTCGACAAATTGTTTTGGGAAATTGATTTTAATCAAAAAGCGCCAAACATGGGCTGTTTTGCCAGATTTCAGAGTCGCCACCTAAATAGTTTATTTTGGAGAAATTTAGGAAACCCTGACTCGTGCCTAAGGCCACGTGTCCGTCATCACCAAAGTTGCCTCAGTTCAGGAACTTGGGTATGAGAGGGGAAGGTCCTGAAATGAACACCCCCGCTCGCCTGATCAAAGGATCGGCCTTTACTAACATGATATGTTGTTTTTGAAAGCACATGTGTTCTTATTCCGATTTATTAGCCTAATTTACTATGTGATGCGCACAGCATACAAGTATAGACTAGATCGCCTAAATTGGAACAAAACATCTCATGTTTGTTTGTTTGAAAATGGTTTAAAGGTGCTACTCACAAGTAGGCTAAGACGCGGATTTTGCCACCCTCGAGTGGGCTTAGAAAACATGATTTGCCACTCTCAAGTGGACTTAAAACTCGTATTTCGATGAATTGTTCCAATTTAAGCAATCCAACCTTCATCCGCAGGCATTCATGCAGTTAAACAAATAAACACCTAGCCTCATGGCAAGCATGCTAACATGGCAATCACTTACACTCATGCAAGATGCTAAAGCATAAACACTTACCTAGTACTCCGAGCCAAAACAAAAGCTAGTTAGTAATCATGCATGATCCTAGCTATGTCAAGAATGCCTAATGCAACACATGCAAAATGCAACTAAGATAGGCTCGGCTATTCTAAGATGTTATGTAAATGCAACTTGATAACATGTATTCAAATTAGTATTGAAATACAATGCGGTATGTATGATGCGCCGAGCCCGGTGCATGCAAAACAGATGAATAGATGCACGCATGCAAGCATAAGGATGCTAATTGAAACATGCCCTAAAACTAATCATCGAAAGCTGGTAAATAAAAGGGAGAAAGAAATGGGGGTTGGAAGACATGCATCACACATACGCACACTTATTACAACAGTTGTGCCCTCTCTACGGAAGGTCCGAATAATAAGCTAGCCAGCTAATCTAAGCTAATTAAACTAATTATTACAAAACAAGCTAATTAACTAACAAGTTAAGTAACTAGTTATTACAACACAAATTGAATAGCTAAGGGCATTAACTACTTAAGTACAAAAACGAATGCATTAGCTAGCTTAAGCAAAGCAACTAAGTAAAGCAAATAGAAAGGGCCTTGGAGCAAGAAGCGCATGCATGCTCGGTCGCCTTGTTCGGAAATCCATCGCGATGCCCCAACTTGCCTCTGTTTTCAATTGTTCTCAGAACACTGTACAAAGCTCCAGATAGCTTTTGCTCCACTATGAAGACCTCCAGGAGCATGGCCGACCACTTGTTGGTGTTGCCAACCACTTGCCGACCACTTACCTTTCCTGCAGACCAGAAAAAGTGGTCGGCCAGCCACTTTTACTGGTTTGCCGACCACTTTTGCTCCCACACTTCCAATTTGCTGCAACAGAGAACAAGAAGGGAAATGGCAGTATATTTTGCAAGATATGTGTGCACAATTACCCTCTCTATCATTTCATGATCTCAAAGGAGTGCAGTTTTCGACTCTCGGGCCACCAACCGAGCATCGCAATGCACGATGGCCGAGATGCCAAGATTGCACAATTCAATGTAAATGAATGCACAAATAACGCATAAAGCCTTAACCTCTATCATGATTGATCAAGAGGGTCGGCGACCGAGAATCGAGGCACGTTTCATCACTTCAAGTATGAAACGTCCCTCATTTCTAGTGTTTGGACTAACACCCTATCCAAACACAATGCAATGTATGCACATGGAAATACAATGCCATGCAACATGAGCATGGCAAGTATAATGTAAACAACATGAGCATGCAACCACATGAAAACAAACATGCTCAATGGACTTAAACCGAATATGGACGGACCTCAGTCATGCCCAAAACAGTGGCCATAACACCAAAACTAAGGCACCAAAAGGCAATACATGGATGCACATGCATTGGCCTATCAACTAGGTGTAAGTACATAACTCTCAAAAGTGCTCAAGGAGTGACAAATCTAAGAGTGTAGCCACACTATATGCACTGAAATAAGGTATGAAATGATGCCAAATCGTCCAATCAACATAAGCATGGCGTGCTAGGGTCCTTAAAGCATAAAGCTACCAAAGAGGACCACACAAGAGGCATGCAATACATGGCACAAATGAAAGAACCAACCATGGACAGAGCTGAAATAGGTCAAAACAAAGACCAAAAGATGTTAAGATGGGGGCTCAAATGCCTAAGCATGCATGCATGCGCACTAGGCCATAAACAAGGCAACAATGCACAACCCTTATAGGCACTCAAAGGTTGAAAGAAAGGGAACATGGCAATGCTATATGCTCTGAAATAACATGCTAAATGATGCCAAACCATGCACATGTCACAAATGAAGCATGCTAGGGTGCCCAAAGCTTGAAACTAGCATAGGCACTTGCATTATAGCTATGAAAAACATGAACCATATGGAAAATATAACCCAAAACACTCCTAGATCATGCTAAATCAAGGTTAAAACATGCACGGAGTATAGCCAAAACAAGCTAGCATGAAGGCATGAAGCATGGAGTATGCAAGGCCAAAAGGGAGGATTACACTACACCTACCAAAACCAAGCATGAGATGGCTTCGCCAACAAAAATCAGAGTTATATCATGGAAAAAAAACCCCAAAAACACACTGAAAGGATATCTCGCAAGGTTAGGTATGAAGGCATACACAATGGCTCATGTTTAAGGCATAAAGCATAAACTCTCCAATGCATTGAAAGAGTGACACATGCGAGTGTATGACCACACTACATGCACTGAAATCACATATGAAATGATGCCAAATCATGAAAATAGTCCAAGCAATGCATGCTAGTGGCTTGGAAACTCAAAGCTAGTGAGCTAGATTGAACCGTGGCTATACAAAGCAATGCATACATGACCAAAACAACATAAATCAGAGCTAGAGCATGCTAAAACATGACCAAAAGCTTGCTGAAGTTAAGCCAAAATTATGCTAGAATGATGGTCCAAAGCATGATACACATTAGGCTAGTGAATGGAAATGCACTACAAGTGCAAGAAGCATGAAAGGGGCTATCAAACCAACCCCAAACAGAGTTGTGGCATGCTAAAAAAACACCAAAAACAAGCTGAGATGGAGCCAAAACATGCTAGAAAGACATGCTACTTCATAAGGCATACAAGGCCAGTTTGTAAGAATTACACTACAAGTGCATAAAGCATGCAAGGGATGTCCAAACCAAACCAAAATAGTGGTATGCCATACTGAAATAAGGCCAAAAATAGGCTGAGAACAAGCCAACACAAGCTTAACAAACATGCTCAAACATGAGGCATACAAGGCAAGTAACCAAGATACAAGGAGAGGGGATGACCCTCTCTTATTTAAGACCTCAAAACATAAGTTTTACCACTGAAAATCCACTGGATTTTAGTGGTTAAAAGGCCAAGAGAAAGTGATCTTAAGGGCCTAAAGTGATGGTGCAAAACAAAGCCAAGCAAGGCATGCAAGGGAGTAGATCACCCCCAACACCAAAGAAGCCTTAAACAAACATGTTAAGCACTAAAAATCAGAACTTTTTGCAGTAGAATGTTAGGCCTAAAACAACATGCAAATAGGGCCAAAAGCTTAATAAAAAACAAGGGTTTAAGTGGTTAGAAGCTCACTCTTGTAGAACAACTTTAAAGCAACAACTCCAGCAGCTTTTTTGGATCAAAACTAGTCCAAAAACATCAAAATCGACTTCAAAGTGCCTCAGCAACAAGAGTATGGTGTTTCACTATGTGTTTGTGTGCAAAAGTGTGAAGAATAGGCACTTTTGAGCACAAATATGAAGTGAAATGAAGAAGTATAGAGATAGATGATATGTATAGCTCAAGCAACTTTTTTTTGAACCTGAAGAAGAGGGAGGAGGCTCCCTTATATAGAAAAATCATGCAACAAGCTTGTTGAGGAAGCTAAGAGCTCCAAGCCATCCCTCCATACAGGTGTGTGGAGGATGGTTTTTGTGCCTTTCAGCTGTCACAGCTGGCACCAAAAGATCTTCAGAAAGGTACAGGAAAGCTGCCGACCACTTGAAGTGGTCGGCCAGCTACCTACACTGGTCGACTGACTAGTGAAAGTGGTCTCCCAGAAAGAAAAGTGGTCGGCCATGGGAAGGAATGGTCTGAACAAGGAAACTAAGGTGGTGGCATAGTGGGAGACCACTTTTTCCAGCTGCAAATCACTTGTAGACCACCAAAAGTGGTCTACAGGGAAGAAAACTAGTTGCTGGGGAAGAAAAGTGGTCTACGGGGAGAGAAACTGGTCTTCAACCCTTATTCCACCCTTTAAGCAAGGAAAACAAGGTTTATGCCAAAAACAAACCAAAAAAGATGCAAGGCGAGAATCCGAGGGACAAGGCGCGCAACCGGAAGCCTCGAAAACTAGTCTACGGGCACCAAAAGTGGTCTACAAGGGAAAAGTGGTCTCCCAGACCTCAGTGTCCCTCTAGACCAAGGCAACAAGGCATGGTTCGAAAATCGGGCCAAAAGAAAAACGTTAAGCAGTCCCGAGATAAGGCGCGCAACCGAAGGCTCTGGAAACCGGAAACTAGTCTCCAAGAGGGAAAAGTGGTCTACGACCACAAAAAGGTGGTCTACAGACCTCTCCCTCCCTCCAGGGAAGGGAAAACAAGGTTTGGTTCAAAACCAAACCAAAAGGGAAGCAAGACAAAGCGCTCGGTTGAAGGCTCCGGAAACCGGAAACTAGCCTACTAGAGGGAAAAGTGGTCTACGAACCTCTCTCTCCCCCAGGCAGGGTCAACAAGGCTTGGTCCACAAACCGAGCCAAAACACAAAGAGTTCAGAGGCCACAAGGCAAGGCACTCAGCCAAAAACTTCAGAATCTCAAAACGAGCACAAACATGCACTATCATCGAGTGCTCAAACGATGACGTGAGTCTTAAGGTCGGTCAAAAATAGGGTGTCTACAGTTGCCCTCTTTGACAGAACTCGGAAGTCAAGAAGTGACGGGAGTGAATGTCAAAGCCCAGAGACGACCCATTTTTGACAAGGCCGAAGACTTAGACAAACAGGCAAGATAGCAAAAAGATGCGCCCGCAGGCAGGGGCAAAATGCAAATGACATGCACGATGCCGAACATAAATCATGATCATGCAAAGAGAGCTGTGATGAAGCAATTATGCAAAATAAATGAAACATTTTAAGTGAATGTTATGCGAGCAAGTAAACACGAACCAAACTACATCTCATGCAGAAAGGATGTAAGAAAATTATACGATTCTCACTGCATCTCGCATGGAGAAGACTAATACATACAATATCGTCTGGTTTCACCAGCTTCAAATGAACCATACATACAATATCGTGCCTGCACAAAAAAAGATTTTGACAAGTACAATATAATAGGAACATATGAACAACGCTATATCAAGATATAGTATCAAGGTAAGATAAACGCGTGCACATATGATGCTGATGGAAACATGCATAGCAATGCAAGTGAAAAGTGCACAACAATGCAACTGAACGTGCGCGGCAACGCAAGTAATGAGGTGCATAACAATGCAAGTAAAATGTGCGTAATAACGCAAGTAAAGTGGTGCATGACAATGCAACTGGACATGCGCGACAACGCACACGAAGAGTGCATAACAATGCGATTGGAAGAGTGTATAACAATGCAAGTGGAACGTGCGCGACAACGCATGTGAAGAGTGCATGACAATGCGGGTAGAAGGGTGCATAATAATGCAAGCGGAACATGTGTGACAACGCATGTGAAGAGTGCATGACAATGCGGGTGGAACGTGCGTGACAACGCATATGAAGAGTGCATGACAATGCGACAAGTGTGTGCATAACAACGCAAATAAAACGTGCGTGACAACGCAAGTGGAGAGGGTGCACAACAATGCAACCGAAGCATGCATAACAATGCGAGCAAAATGTGCATGACAATGCAAGTGGAGTGTGCATGACAATGCGAGTAAAGTGTGCATGACAACGCAAATGAAGAGTACATGACAATGCAACAAGTGTGTGCATAACAATGCAAATAAAACGTGCTCGACAACGCAAGTAGAGTGCATAACAATGCAAGAGCAATGTGCATAACAACGCAACGAATGGTGTGCATAACAATGCGACTAATGATGTGCATAACAACGCGACGAATGATATGCATAACAATGCATTTTCAGTGTAACTTCAAAAGCATGTTTGAAACAAAATGCCGAATAAGGAAATACAATCCTTAACGAGAGCAATTCAGCCGCAACCTCCGATTTACCTCTAGGAAGGGTCACAATGTACTAAAAAAGGATACACCCTGCTCTTGACGAGTGACGATGAGCCACGCATCGAAGACTTGAATCGAAGTTCCCGCGGGGACAATTTAAGCCGAAAAGTGTACTTTTCTTGCACTTTCTCGAGAGCCGATGACTCCAATCATCACAAAAACACACAGGGGGGACAATGTGACCCTGGAGACTACTCAGGAGTGCTGCCAACCACCTAGAACTATTGCCAACCAGTTGTAGACCACTTAAGTGGTCGGCCAGCCAGAAAAACTAGTCGGCTGACCAGTTTACACAGCTTGGGGCAGTTTTGTTTTTTAAAGGCCGGCTCTTTAAGTACACAACTTCAAATCACTTTTCATCACACCTCTAAGGCCGAAATACACTTGTCTTCCATCCTAGACACTTTTCTCTCTCAGATCTGCACTTTATACACGTTTTTCAATGCCCAACGCGAAGTTGATTCGCGAAAACTTTTGATTCTCTTCGTTTTGAACCGATCAGAATTTGTTTTTGGAGCTTCTTTCTCCATTTTCACCACTTGAGGTATGTTTCTCTCGAAGTTTAGCACCTTTTCCCGGGCTTTGACTTTTGTTGACTTTTTCTCTTCCCGAGAGTTAACTTTTGTTGACTTTTTACAATTTTGGCTCATTTCGCTCATTTTTGCACCTTTTTCAAATGGCCGACGATATTCCATACGACGGAGGTTCCCCGAGAGTAGAGGATGAGCCCGACATTATGCCATTGCCGCCTAGGATGCGGCCTTTCGACCCGGAGAGGTACCACCCGCAGGAGCACATGCTGCCACCGAGCACTTTCCACCATTTTACAAATTTTATGCGGCGAGCACCTGCAAACTTGCTGCTACGGGAGCTTGAGTCCCACTTAACTCATCAGGCGCGTGAGGTGCGTATTTTACTTTTACATTTTTTGCGATGTATTTTGCATTTCTTCCACACTTCATGCTTTCACTATGTATTATATCCGCTCGTTCTGAACACATTTACGGACACAGCGCTTTTGCTCATTCTGAACATAACTCACAACAACACAGCATCCTGTTCATTTGGCATGCAGCTCATACATGACACTCTGCTCACTTGGCACACAGCTTACAACACAACATTCTATGCATTTGGCGCACAACTCAAAACATAACACTCTGTTCATTTGGCACACAACTCACAACACAACACTTTGTTAATTTGGCACGCAACTTACAACACAACACTTTGTTAATTTGGCACGCAGCTCATAACACAACACTTTATTAATTTGGAACGCAGCACACAACACAGTATTCTATTCATTTGGCACACAGCTCAAAACACAGTATTCTGTTCATTGGGCACACAACTCATACATAACACTATGCTGACTTGGCACACAGCTCACAACACAGCATTCTTTTCATTTGGCACGCAGCTCATACATAACACTATGCTGACTTGGCACACAACTCATAACACAGCATTCTTTTCATTTGCCACACAACTCAAAACACAGTATTCTGTTCATTCTGAACACACAACTCATAACACAGTACACTGTTCATTTTGAACACACAGCTCATAACACAGTACACTGTTCATTCTAAAACTGAATACATCCGTTCATTCTAAACACAGGTAGCTTCCAGATGCTGTTCAACATATTGTGGATGAGGTGGGGTTTGGCCCATTTTGTATGGGGTTGTCGTGTCATCCGGCAAGCAGGACCCTTCTGGGTGCACTTGTACAAAGATGGTGGGACACCACCAACTCCTTCCATTTCTCAGCCACCGGGGACATGACGATGACCCCGTATGACGTTTCCATGCTGACAGGCCTCGACGTGGGAGGCCGGCCGATCCCATACGATTTTGACATGGGCGAGTGGGAGGCAGCTTGGACTTATCTGCTCGGAGCCCATCCGCCGGCCTGCAGATCACCATGTATGGTCAGGTACACCTGGTTTACCGAGCAGTACAGGAGGACTACGCCCGAGACTATTGAGGCCATAGAGCAGTATGCCCGGGGATTTCTGATGTTCCTTCTCGGGACCACACAGTTCTCCGACATGGGGAACACAGTCGGGCTATATCTGCTGAGTGCTCTAGCAGACCTATCACAGGTCCGACACTTTGATTGGGGCGGCGCTGGCCTCGCTACCCTTTACTGCTACATGAGCGCGACCTCCCGCAGGCGGGGGACCATAATAGGTGCTACTGGAGATCCTGGAAGGTACCTTCTGTCCTCTTGATTTATATTTCAGCTTTTTATTATCTGCAGACTGCACACTGCACATATTACATACATTACATTCTGTACTCTGCATTCCGCACTCAGCATTCTACATTTTCTGTATATTCTATACTCTCATTACCACTGTCTTGCCTTTCACAGCTGTGGGTTTACGCCTACTTCCCGGTGCTCGCCCCCGAGCCGAAGGTTGTGGCACTGCTTGAGATACCGTACTTGCGCAAATTTGAGGGTCGATGCCGGCCCAGGCCTTGGGAGACATTGTCATATCTCCGGCAGTATTTTGACACCGTATGGGTGACAGAGGTAAACCAGAACTCTCAGTTTTTCATGCTTTCAGCTTTTATTCATCTTGCATATTTATGACATCTAATCAATTCATGCACTTGCTATCTGCAGATCACTTGGCAGCCTTGGATAGCCATGCAAGATATTCTCGATTCCAGTTCGCTGGGGCATGGGGCGCCTCTCGGTACAGGATTTTGTATGAGGGACTAGTCGGCAAAGCCTGGTTTCTTGGGGAGCGCTTCATGCGCCAGACAATGGGTAATCCCGCTCAGGAGATCCTTTCGCCGCCTCCACTGGACGTGCAGTCCACATAGAGTCTCACTCCTCAAGAGATTGACGACCTCATGATGGATGTTGACGCAGTTCTTTTCCTAGAGGAGGGGGAGTACACGACGTACTGCCATACATACTTGATGCCTCCACTGACAGGTGTCCGTACTCCCACGAGGAGGGCTGCAGATATGCCGTCGTCGAGTCACACCCGAGCTGTAGACATTCCCTCGACTAGCAGGGCTAGCGTTTTGGGAGGTAGGAGTAGGGGGATCCCTCCTATTAGGCAGTGTGCTGGATGGCCAGATCTTCCAACCGAGCTGACAGGCTAGCGGTATAGGACGCCTTACTAGATTCCACTGGAGCCTCCATTGCCCGATCATTAATATGTCAGTGACCCTGACTCACCGCTGGTATGCTCCATAGTTTTTATTTATCATTCAGATATTTAGACATTCATTCATTCACTGATGACTTGAATTTGTATCTGCAGCCTCCCAGAGGATATACTGAGGGGTTTCTCGAGATGGTGGCCTCACTCGAGAGTATGGTCTTGCGGAGGGAGACGCTGTTATTCGCCTCTGGCATTCCGGTACTTTTCAATTTTCTTGTATTTATCATACTTCTGATGACATATGAAAATTGAACATTTTACTATATTGATTCACTACATGTGTAGAGCACATCTGACACATCACATTCACATACTATATCTGTATGCACACACTCTACGTACCATTCTTGCATCCGATATTTGATATACATACTCTGGTTGATGTATTCGAAACTGCCTTTTTAGGTCGTACCACTACAGGCCGGGCCATCCAGGCCTTCTCGAGTAGCTGGGAGAGGGGTCTCGACTCGCCGGCGAGAGAGATGTAGAGCACCTACTAGATACGATGACAAGTCCAGCGAGGAGGAGGAGTCAGCGCACCCTCAGTTAGAGACATCTGCAGGCAGAGATGATGACACCAGTTCCGGTTCAGAGGGCGGAGGTGACGCCGAGGAGGATTCCGAGGATGGCAGCTCTGATTTAGACAGGGGTGCCGGTGGGGGTGGTGCAGAGGCTGCTCAACCGAAGAGGGTGAAGAGGGCCTCTCAATCTTGAGCCACATAACATCGATGCAGATGTTTTTGTTTTTGTTTTCTTTTTACTAGTAGTTGTAGCACATTGTACAGTGTTAGGTAGTTTTATTTTTTTTAAAACTTGTACCCTATTGTAAAAACAAATTATTGTAGAATGAAAGCAGTATTTTGATCAAAAAGTGTTGTATTTGTATTCTAAGCATCGCATCGCATCATTTTGCACAAAAATGAAAGTGAATGGAAATTGAACATCGTGTATTGCTAAGTCAGGTAGTGAACTAACATAACAAGCTAAACAACTTAACTCAATAAACAACAACAAGACCTTAACAAGTTTACAACTCGATAAGCAAAGAGCAACAACTCGATAAATAAATCACAACAACTCGATAAACAAATGAGCAACAACTCGATAAATAAGTGAGCCACAACTCGATAAACAAATGAATTTGACAAACAAAGCAACAGAGCGCATCTGAAACAGAGGTAAACTCAGACCTTTAGCACTCTCAAAACATAGGAAGGCTAGGAACTCTCTTCCGGAGATAAGAAAAGGCTGCAGACCACCTTTTTGCTCATGGTCGACCACCAAAGAAGGCTGCCGACCACTTTTTTGGTCTGCAGACCAGAAAATA
Organism: Camellia sinensis; assembly: GCF_055761805.1. Classification (NCBI taxonomy): domain Eukaryota; kingdom Viridiplantae; phylum Streptophyta; class Magnoliopsida; order Ericales; family Theaceae; genus Camellia; species Camellia sinensis. The sequence continues at coordinate 199,056,077 of NC_138964.1, read as the reverse complement.
TAGCTGGCCAACCAGAAAAACTGGCTGGCCGACCAGAAAAAGTGGTTGGCCGACCAGTTATTGCTGGGGACCTCCAGATTCATGCCACATGTCCTCCAAACAGTGCCTTATCCTCCATAAAGGTTCCAGCTTCATGGTTCCCTCATTCTAACTCAGTTTTGCACCAAAATGGAGGCATTTGTTGTCCAAAATGTCACAAATTAGATTGCTACCTTGGACGGCTCGGAAAAGCTAAATTTTCGAGGCTTCGGCACAAATGCACTATTCACGTTGAGTCGCACCCCGCTGCATTTTTCGTTCCTTCATGCCACGACACGATGTTGGAATCCGGTAACTCACGTCTTTAGCTTTGGTAGACAAGAGATGTGTCCCACTTTCGAAGACTTCCAAGCTTTGATGGAGTTCGAGCGTGAGGAAGAGATCTTGCCCCAGTTCCGCTTCGGCCATGTCCAAGCCTTAGGACGGATATGTGGGCTTACTTTGCATGATGCTCGGTCATTGATTTGTGACGGGGTGCTGGACATTCCGAGCTTGATTCGTCGGTTTTCTGATGCCGGTGACCGCGGCGATCATCACTGGCAGGGTTTTCGACGACATGCGTTTTGCTTGTGTATGTTGTCTCATTTCTTGCTTGCCCCAGACTCTGGTGGGTTTAGTGCCTGTTTGATTGAGGTTGCCGAGGGCTTGAAAGACGGCAAGAGCTGCATCGCCATGACACTAGTTGAGACATTGATGGGTTTGGATGCTTTCCATCGCCGGGAGACGACTAGATTCGCGGGGAGTCCACTACTGCTGCAGGTAATGTTTCCCACCCTACCTCACATATATGTCTCACATCACTCGGCCCTCAGGCTTGGTTTTTCTCTTAAAACCCTTTTCTCACTTTTCTCTCCACATACACCTCTCTATTGTTTAATCTCTCATTTTTCATCCCTCTCCAGATATGGTTGATGGATAAGTTGAAGGTTGTGGACTCATACCCAGCATATTCAGCTCGCGGCTATTCTTCCGACAACGTCTAGTCGATGCCCCTAATGAGGGATGGTGGTGTGAATAGATGTGCAGTCTATCCGCTCTCGACATTGCTTGGCGCTGCCCTTGGCTCAATTCGCCGGCAATGAGCTACAGCATGACTCGCCAGCCCAAGATTCAGTTGATCGGCCTGACACACTGTGTCTTTTATTTCCCATTCCGATTCTGACGCCAGTTCGGGCATGATCAGACTTGTCTAGAAGAAGGGATAGAGTACCCTGCCGCATTTTCGGTCCGAGGCGCACAGCTAGTTTGGTATGCCACAACATGGAGGACGAGAGAGCTTCTGGCCCCCACTTCCACTTTCAGTTACAGCCTCTCTGATGAGTGCCTAGCTTGGCTTGATAAAGAGGTGCAGGTTGGGCCTACTTTGGTATCAGAGGCTTCCACAAGCTCTGGGAGGGGGCGCAGGAACACTTGACTATGCCCTGAGTTTATTTGTTTTAATTAGTACTTTCAAGTTTTCTTTATGAATGTAATAAAAAGCAACTTCAATTTGTAGTCAAGAGTAGGAGAACTCTGTACTGAAATCAATGTAATTAAAGGTTGTGGGTATTGAAAATTTTCTGTTTGGTCCAAAAATGGTCTAAGTTGTAAAAAGATTAATTTAGGAAAAATCAACTTTTATTAAAAACTTTTCAAAACCATTTTCGATATGAATCACAACTGGACACGCCTGAGATCTATCATTGAGATGTACAACCTCGGATCCCAGCAATTGGAAAGTTGCCCCTAGTCTGAATAGCACTGCACTGGAGATCACAATCGAGCTCTTGAATGCAGAATAGACAGAGATGACCAACATGATCACATGGACAAAGTTGATTTGGAAGTGTTTATGGCTGGACTTCAGAATGAAGTTGCTTACGTATCCCAAAGATGGGAATCAAGCCTTACGTAGTTCGGTTTAGGTTCACTCGTGTATTAACACTCTCTTTTTGTGCTCTAACTTTTGCCAAGGTCGCCCTTTCTATGTTTTCAACCTTGCAAGCTCAGTTTTTATTGTTTCAAATTTTTCATGCTCTAACTTTTGCCTAGGTCGCCCTTTCAGGTTTTCTGCCTAGCGAGCCACTCAGGGATAGTATTTTTTCAACTTGTCCATGTTGATCGGCGAGGAGAACTTTAGGCCATCTAGGTCTATCAGAACGACAGCTCCACCCAACCAGATAAACTTGATGATGTAAGGGCCAGTCCAATTGGGTCTGAACTTGCCCCTTGGGTCGTGGATGGGAGCTCGGTTGTCTTTGAGCACAAGATCTCCCTCTTTCAAATCCCTGGACTTAACCTTCTCGTTGAAAGCCCTAGCAATTCTTCGTTAATAATGCTGGACATGATACAGTGCTTTCAGCCTTCTTTCATCAAAGAGCATGAGTTCTTCGAACCTGCATTGCTGCCAATCTGTCTCAGCTATCTGACACTCAGCCAATACTCGTAACGACAGAATCTCAACTTCGATAGGCAGAATAGCCTCCATCCCATAAACCAAGGAATACGGAGTTACTCCGGTAGAAGTTCGAATTGAAGTCCTGTAGCCCCAAAGAGCAAATGGCAGCTTATCTGACCAGTCCCTGTAGGTTTCCACCATCTTCTGTAGAATGTGCTTGATGTTCTTGTTGGCGGCCTCAATAGCTCCGTTGGTTTGCGGCCGATATGTAGATGACTTATGAAAAGCCATGTTGTACTTCTCCAACAAGTCGATCACCTCCTTCTTGAAGTGGGAACCATTATCCGAAATAATCTCATTCGGGACCCCATAGCAACAGATGATGTTATTTCTAATGAACTTAGCAACATGCGATGCCTTCAACACCGCGTAAGATTGAGCCTCAACCCACTTCGTAAAGTAGTCTATCGCTACCAGAATGTACTCATGCCTGTTGGACCCCTTCGGAGTGACAGCCCCAATTACATCAATTCCTCAGACTGAAAATGACCACAGTGAAGTCATGTTGTACAGCTTTGACGGCAGAATGTTCAAGCGGTTTGCATGGATCTGACATTTGTGGCATCGCCAGACAAAGCCAATACAATCCTCCTCTATGGTGGACCAGTAATGACCCTGTCTAAGGATCATCCGGGCTAGCATCACTCCACTCATGTGCGCTTCGCACTCTCCTCCATGGATGGCCTCCATCAGATGATTGGATTCTTCAGCATCAACACACAGCTTGTGCATCCCCAGATGACCCCTCTTGTACGGTTTACCCCCGCAGACGATGAACTGAGCAGCCATTCTTCGAATTGCCCTCTTATCTTTGGCATTTGCCCCTGGTGGATACGCCTCTTTTTCTAAGAAGTTCTAGACATCGTAATACTAGGGATTCTCATCTTGTACCTCATCTATGGCAGCAATCAGCTCGTAGGCCGGCACGAATTTCTATTCGATGATGATTGGATGCATCCAGACTCTGAAAGGGATGTCTGTCATAGAAGATAGAGTTGCTAATATATCAACAAACCTGTTGTTCTCTCTTAACAGATGCACGAAATTCAGTTTCTCAAACCGAGGAATCAGAACGTCCAAGGTCTGGTTGTAGATTCTCATATTTTCTTCTTTAACTTTCCAATCTCCTTTAGCTTGAGATACAACAAGGTTCGAGTCCCCTATGACATCTAACCGTTTTGCCCCTAGTTCCAGAGCTGCTTCTAGCCCAGCAATACATGCCTCATATTCTGCCTCTTTGTTCGACACTTTGAACCGGAGTTTGAATGCTACGGGTATGCGGGAATTGTCGGGTGCTATTAGCAACACCCCTATCCCATACTCGTATTGGTTTGACGCTCCGTCAAAGTACATCGTCCAAGTCTCTTCTTCAATATGCAGAATGGCCTCGTCAAGGGATAGATACTCAACTACTTTATCCCCTGCAACTGGGTGATCGGCTAGGAACTCCGCTACCGCTCCGCGTCATGTACTTTAGATCGAATTCGAAAAGCAAAAGCAACCAACGGGCTAGCCTGCCCGTAAGTGCTGGTTTCTCGAAAAGATATTTTACGGGATCTAATCTTGAAACCAATATTGCTGAGTGAGCTACCAGGTAGTGCCTCAGCTTCCTGGTAGCCCATACCAAGGCCAGACAAGCCTTCTCCAGCGGAGTGTAGCGGATCTCGTAATCCAGCATTTTCTTACTCAGGTAGCAGATAGCCTTCTCTACTTTGTCCTCAGACTCCTGTGCAAGCATGCAGCCCATTGTAGTTTCAGTCACTAAAAGGTACAGAATCAACGGTTTCCCCGGCTCAGGTGGTGACAACACAGGTGGGTTCTGTAGATATTGTTTGATCTATTCGAAAGCAACTTAGTATTGGTCGTCCCATTGGAACTTCTTTCCTTTCTTCAAGAGACCAAAAAGTGGTTCACAAGTCAAGGTTAATTTTGTAATAATCCGTCTTATGAATTGCACTTTACCCAGAAAGCCTCGCACCTCCTTTTCAGTCCTTGGTGGTGGCATTTCTAAGATGGCCTTGATTTTAGAAGGATTGACCTCGATACCTCCTTGTGTGATCACGAGCCCCAGCATTTTTCCTGCTATAACACCAAATGTACATTTCTGAGGATTCAGCTGCAACCGATACTCTCTGATCCGTTGAAAGAATTTCTGCAAGGCGGTGTAGTGGCCCTCTCTTTCCTTGGACTTGACAATCATGTCGTCCACGTACACCTCAACCTCTTTATGGATCATATCGTGCAAAATTGTGGTCGCAACCCGTTGATACGTAGCCCCAGCATTCTTCAGCCCAAACGGCATCACCCTACAATAATAGGTTCCCCACGGGGTGGTGAAAGTAGTCTTCTCCCAGTCTTCGGGTGCCATCAAAATCTGATTATAGCCTGAAAACCCATCCATGAATGAGAGCAGCACATGCCCAGCAGTGAAGTCCACTAATTCGTTGATATGCGGCAGAGGAAAGTCGTCCTTCGGACTGGCTTTGTTCAAATCCCTGAAGTCCACACATACCCAAATTTTTCCGTCCTTCTTCGGCACCGGAACTATATTGGCCAACCAAGTCGGGTATTTAGATACCAGCAGGAACCCTGCGTCAATTTTCTTGGTGACCTTTTCTATGATCTTGAGAGCCCAGTCCGGGCGGATCCTTCGGAGCTTTTGCTTAACAGCTTGGGCCTCTGGCTTAAGAGGGATTCGATGCTATACAATCTCAGGATCGATTCCAGGCATGTCTTCGTAGGACCATGCGAAAACATCATTGAAATCTTTTAATAAAGCGACTGAGCACTCGCGCTCCTCCGAAGACAACGTGGACCCGATCTGGACCAACTGTGGGTCCTTCTCAGTACTAACATTAATTGTGGTGATTTCATCAACCAAGGGTTTAACAAACCTCTCCTGCTCTTGATCAAGCAAATATTGCAAAATCAGAGGAATTTCTTCCTCATCGTTTTCATCAAAATTTTGAAAATCCTGATTAATGCAATAAATTAAAGGCACAGAAAAGTACTCGGAAGCCACAGCTATACCATTCTCATTAATAACATCCAGTCCGCCTGATTCCTCTATTACAACAGACTCAAAGGAAAAAGAAAAAGACGACCTGGACAGGACAATGGCATCTGGGTTGTCACCCCTAAGAATACCAGACTCAAACACAAACGAGTTGGAACCTGATTCTGACTCCACAGACTCAGTGGAATCAGATTCTGGCTCACTACCTGACTCGGTGCTGCTCGATAAAAAGCCCTCCTCGTATTGCCAGACGAGGGAGGGTGCGATGGATGCATCCAGAATGTTTGAAGATGGGCTCACAGTCGCTTCATTCCCAATCATGGAGACTGAGAAGTTATCCCCCAAGCACTGTTGTACGATCAGAGGATCTGAGAGTAGACAAGCCAGTGCTACCCCCATTTCAATCTCTGTGCTCTCGGAATCCTCCCCCTTGCACTGCTCAGCCTCAGCTGGTGAGTCTGTCTGCTCTTCGGCAACATCATCCCCGAACAACTGCAAGTCGAAGAAAATCTCGAATCCCGGCAAGCGCCGCCTCTCTGCGTTTAGCCATGGCTCTGGGAAGCCGCAGAATGGGAAGTCTTCCCCCTCCCAGACAAAGTGTCTGTTCAGGGTGCCCTGGATAGGTCGGTGCATCAACTCATAATGCTTCTCGGCCTGCTTAGCCCTGGCTCTTCCGGCCATCTCTTTTTCTTTCCTCACCCAATCCTTTTTGGTAGGCAGATAACCTAGGCCAAAGGTATATGGGTTGTGCGGCACTTCGGCCAATGCTACAACGCCTTTCCAACCACTTCGCCCTAATCCCATCCTGGGGATGTACTGGAGCTTGTTCATAAGGTAAACAGACTGTGCGCTGATGTATAGCCCCTCATCAACAGCTAGAATATTTTGTACAACCCAAGCTTCAGCTAGGGTATATCTTGACAAAAACACATCCTCCGCACCATGCTCAATCTCCAGTATTGGTGTAGAAACTTCTGGCGGCGGATGGATTGAAGAATTCCAAAAAACGATGGCTACCCCCTTCCCATAGGGGTACTTCAACATTTGGTGCAGGGTGGAAGAGACCGCCTTCACCTGGTGCAGCCACAGCCACCCTAGGAGTAGATTGAAGGTTGCCGGGACATCCAAGACATGAAAGGCAATATCCTGTTGTCCTAGACCAACCTGAGTCCGAATCTGTACAGTCCCCATCACTTCTTTGCTAGTATTATCATACGCCCGTATCACCTGGGCCGTAGGCACAAAATCCATGGGCTTCAACTCGATAGCATATGCCGTCCTCGACGGGCACATGTTGATAGAAGATCTTGTGTCAACAAGGACCACCGGTATCCATTTCTCCCTACACTCGACAGAGATGTAGAGAGGTTTGTTATGATCTGAACCCTCAGACGGCAGTTCCTTGTCAATAAAGGTCAACGTCGGGGAAGCTCCTCCTGGAAAAACCAACCCTACTAACTGTTTGGGTGTGGTGTCAATTGAAAGTTTCGCCTTGTCCATGGCAGAAAGGACAACTTGCCTGTGAACTCTTGAGGCCATAAGCAGTCCCCAGCTGGAGATGTCTGCTTGGATTTTCTTAAGCTGTTTCAATACAGCCTCCTCCTCGAGCAGTTTTTCCTTCTGCCTTTTCGCTTCTTTGTCCTTTCCGGACGGCTCTAGTTGATCCAAGTGCGGGGGCTTGAAATACCGCCAACTCCTAGTCTTGTGGTCAACCTCTTCCACATACCAGGGATCATCCGGTTGGTTTTGTCCCTGATCTTCATCAGTATGGGCAAGACATAAGTCATCGTCTTCCCACTACATACCGTCGGCAACCGACAAACAGCTGTCCGGTTCTATTATAACTATTTCTGTGCGCACAGCACATTTCGTCCCCTCAGGGGCTTTGGCCTTTCTAGCCCTCTCCAGACCTTCGATCTTTTCCTGCTCAAACTGCTTCAGTGTAGCCTGCTGTTCAGTATCTTCTATATTCAAACTGCCCAGGTCCCGAGCAAAATTCTTAACACCGATGCTCTCCGGCGATCTCCCCGATTCTCGGCCATTCTGGCCATTGATGATGTCTCAGTTCCTAATTGCCCCTGTTCTAGCTAAGGTTGTTTAACAACATCCGGCTGGTCGTCGAGCCACCCAGTATTCTCTGCCGACCCATCCAAGTTGAACCAGTTGACAGTCACGTCCCCTGAGTCCCGCTCTTCAAAGAACTGCATATTTTTGATATCTTCTTCTAGCTCTACTAGGTCATCTAACCCCTGATTTGGTCTATCCTCTCGAACTACATTAATTTATGCCCCAACCGGCAACTCCACCCTTGGTTTAACCTGGTCCGTTGACGTGATATAACCACTCGGGTTGTACGCAAAACTCGCAGACCTCTCAGGCTCTGAATCATCATTAACATCTGCCCCCAGAGTTATCCCGATTCAATCTTTGATAGTCACCACCACCGGTTCAGGTTGGGTTTGGGAAGTGCTCAACATGCACAGGTCCGTGCTGTCTGGAATGAACACCTCTGGCTTGGGTAGGCAAGAAGGCGTGATATATATACTAGGGTCGTATGACACAACCCCAGTTTGGATCAGGTTGATGCGCTTAGGTGGTGGAGCTTGGTTATGTGGTGGGAGAGGGTTGGTTGTTACATTTGGTTTTTCTAGAGGTGCGTTCACCTTATTATTAACGAGATCCTGGATCTTGTGACGCAGTCTATAACACTGGTCGGTGTTGTGACCATGCTATTGGTGAAAGGCACAGTATTTAGCTGGGTTATGGGAGGGAGGAAATTTGTCTGGTAACGGTCGCGGCTCCAAGGGCTTCAAATGCCTTTTCCTGATCAGAATCCCCAGAGCTTTGGACAGGGCATGTATAGTGGAGTGAAGGTTCTTTGGCCTCGGGGTACATATCTGGCTGTTTGTGAGCTACTTCCGGACGCACCGGTAAAAGGTGTAGCTGTAAGGGTTTTTGGAGGGGTGGTGGTGGTGACAATGCCCACATCTGAAGTTCTGGCAGCTGCAGCATTACTCGTGCCTGTATTCGTACTGCAGAAAAATGCCCTCTTGGGCTGCTCTCTCTTGTGATCAATGAGACCTTGCTTCATGGCGTCCCTGATTTGCACCCCGATCTCATGTAAATCTGCAAAGGTGGGAAGGGGTAGGACGATCATCTTTTGCATCAGCTTAGGTTGGAGGTTGGGCATAACCATCTGACTCTGATCCTTGTCGACCGGCCTGATGGTCATCATCGAAGCTTTGGCCCTCCAACGGGTTATAAAGTCGGAGAAGCTCTCCTTTGGCTCCTGTCTCGTTGTCTCGAGATCACGAGTTGTGATCTCAATCTGCATGTTGTAGGAGTATTGAGCTACAAAAGCCTCAGTTATTTCCTCCCAGCTTCTCTTGATAGAGTCCTCCAACTTTGCGTACCAAATAGCGGCAACACCCGACAGGGTCCGGCCGAATAGGGAAAGCTTCTACAGTCTGGAGAGGCCCATCGGCCTTAGGATATCTGAAAACAACCGCAGGTGTACCATGGGATCCCCAAAACCGTCAAAACGGTCTATATGCAGCATCTTGAACCGGTCCGATAAAGTAACCGCTGAGTCGGTGTATCCATCCTCTATGTCAGGTATGGAATTAACGCCTTGAGCCTTCTTGAATACCTTTTCTAGCTTGCTCACTTTTAGCGCTGTCGGATCCACCTCGAACTCAAACGGTGTGTCCACTAGATTTGTAGGTGCTTTGGACAGCTGAGGTAGGATTAGGGGTGGAACTTGCCCCGTTGGGACGTCCGTATTTTTCTGGACATTTGTAGTCTCCCCAAGTGTTGGAATTCTAGGTGGGGGTGGAGGTGGGTGCAAAGCAGATGCACTGGCTTGCTATGATTATTACTGTTGCTGAAGTCTGGCAATCAGCTCTGCCAGTTAGGCCACTACTTCTGCTTGACGTGCAACAACCTCTGCTTAGCGGGCAGCATCCCGCTACATGGCCTACATAGTCTCTTGGAGCTGACACCTCATCTCTTCCATGCTTGCCATAAGATCTTGGTCTAACTGAACAACCGATATATCTCTCTCTGCGGTAAGCACGGGAACCTCAATCAGACTACTCACTAGCGGGGTAGATAAGGACCACTGGTCTGGCAACCGCTGCACTGATGAACTGCGCCTAACTGACCTCTGTCTAATAACCGGGGGTAATGAAAGGAACACTGGTTGTCCGTCTATCAAATCCTCAGATCGATGAAGTCTTCGACCTCTGGTCCACAGTGCTTGGGGAATATCTGCCTGGTCGGAAGCAATTGTACTAAACTACCTTGCAAAAAGATAAATAAAGCATAATAAGGAAATAAACAACCAGAAAAACAGAAAATATAACGGCTTAAATAAAGACAACACACAGTTGGCAAGACAACACACAGTTGGCAAGACAACACACAGTTGGCATTTGTAAGCTGAATACACTGTTCTCAACACTGATCACTGTTCCCAAATCACCGCCCCATATCTAATACCCTGAGGTAAAACTGATTCCCCAAATACTGATGCCCATAGGCCTGATACCCAGACTTGTAAACTGATACATGCATTCCTGTGGAGGCACACTCTAAAAGCACATAGCAAGCAAGTAAGAGCCAAAACACCCCTATGGAGGGGTAGGGTTTCCCTGTCCAATCTTATCAGGAGCTAGGGTTTCACTACGCACACAGCGGTTTCAAACAACCTATAATCGGGTAAGCAACCTATCCTAGTTTGGAATAGTCACTATGGATTTCGATATGTACTAGGTCGAATGGTCAAAAAGGGTGCCCTGGTAAAAACTGAGGTTTGTGTTCCCATCGTGGCAGAGCCCGCAACCGGTCAGCCTTATGGCACGCTTTTCCAAGCAATCCTCCGGCAAACCGTTCAGGAATAGCAGACGGCAAACACGGTGTCTAAGGTGCACTGATGCAAATGCAATGCATAGAGGCACATAAGTGTAAACAAAACAACATATCATGAGTTCGAGTCAAGTTCTCTAAATCCCCAGTAGAGTCGCCAGAAACTGTAGGCTGCCCGGAACTCCGCTCTGCGCGTGAGGGCGCGAATCGTTGTTCATAGCTACTACAGTTCGGACTTCTGTCACGGTTCTAAATCTAATCTCACAAAGTGCAATGTGAGATTGATAAATCACCAAAGAGTCCAAATCCGGCAAATCATTTTGGAAAATTGATTTTAATCAAAAAGCATCAAACATGGACTGCTTCGCTAGATTTCAGAGTCACCACCTAAATATTTTATTTTGGAAAAATTTAGGAAACCCTGACTTGTGCCTAAGGCCACATGTCCGTCGTCACCAAAGTTACCTCGGCTCGGGAACTTGGGTACGAGAGGGGAAGGTCCTGAAATGAGCACCCCCGAAATCACCCGACTTCAACACAACAAGACTGACTCGATACAACAAGACAGACTCGATTGACTCAGTACAAAGGACTGACTCAATACATCACAACAAGACTGACCCAATACCCAAGTCAGAATGTAAAATAACCAGCATTTGCACATTGCTCAAAATAGTGCGTGCCATCCCCATATCTGGAGTAAACTGAGTGACATCAGCAGGTGGTTCATCCCCCGATCACATAATCACAGTATCCCCCAAGTTCATCGATCCTGTGCCGATAGACTTTGCAGGACCTGGCGCGACAATGATCTTGTTGTCAATCACATCTTGTATTTCATGGCAAAGACGAAAACACATGTCAGTGTCATGGCCGGTTTATTGATGGAAGGCACAGCACTTAACCTGGTTGTGGGAGAGAGGAAGTTTATTTGGTAATGGCCGCAGCTCCAGGGGCTTGAGATGGCCTTGTCCTATAAGGATTTGGAAAGCTTTGGACAAAGTCATATAGAGGGCATAGAAGACCCTCCGACCTCGGGGTTGGTACTTCGAGGTTTGTGGAGTTTTGCTGGATACACCAGCAAAGGGATTGGTAGGTACTGACTGGGTTTGCTGATCTCTTCTGAGTACAAGTTTATAACTGAAATGAACGTCTCTAGTACAACGGCCCTTCTCCTGGCTTGCCCCGTGATTCAAACTACCCCCAACTTGAGTGGCGAAAGTGTCACCCACAATCTTTGCAATAACTGCAATCACTTGCTGTTTGTTCAGCCCTTCGGCTTTTAAAGCCTCAATAGCCCACTGAAGGTGTTCATGGGGACCAATGCCTGCCCCTACCTTGTTCTTACCACTGGCCTCCAATTTGCCAAGGGATTGACCTTCTTCCAATTCAACCTGTCCCAAGATTGGGGGGCCTTTTGGTATAAAATTTCTGGCATTGCGATATGGTCAATGACGGAGCCAATATCCCAAAGGCCAGATTTTCCACAGTTCTCTAAAGATCTTCAATCATTCTCATTAGCTTAGAAGTAGTGGGTTCATGGGTTTGAGATGATTGGGGTTCAGGTGCATTCATCATGGATAAATCCATGCTGTCTGGAATGAACACCTCAGGCTTAGGTAAATGGACTGGGGTGATGCATATGCTGGGGTTGTAGTCTGATGGCAATATATGGATCTGATTGAGATGCAGAGATGACGGGTCAGTACTGACCCGAGGACCTTTAGGTGGAGGTATGGTCTCTTCGTCAATAAGATCCTGAATCTTATGACGGAGGCGAATACAACGGTTCGTATCATGACCGTGTTGTTGATGATAGGCACAATATTTAGCTAGGTCATATCTTGGTGGAAGAGGATTTGGAAGGGGTTGAGGTTCTAGGAGCTCTAGGTGCCCTTCCTCTCGCAGCATTTTCAAAGCTTGAGAGAGACTCATGTAAAGAGGATGAAAATTTCAGGCTTGGGTCCAATTTGAGGTGGTTGGTTTTTAGCCATTGAGGGAAGTGGTGATAGTGCCTACTTCTGAGCATTTCACAGCTGTGCTACCATCAGTAGTAGCATTGGAACTGTGAGCAACATTCCTCTTCAAAGGCTCATTACCTTCTGCAAAGATCCCTTGTCGGATGGCATCCTCGATTTGAACCCCCATTCCATGAAGGTCTGGAAAGGTAAACAGTGGTAGAATGATCATCTTCTGCAGTAACTTGCCATGCAGATTCCGAACAATCATCCTGATCTGATCTTTGTCAGAAGGCCTTGTAGTCACCATCGAGGCCTTTGCTCTCCATCTCGTCACGAACTCTGAGAAACCCTCATTTGGCTCTTGGCAGGTGACTTTGAGATCACAAGTTGTGACCTCGATCTGTGTGTTGTAGGAGTATTGAGCAATAAAGGCCTCAGCCAGCTCTTCCCAGTTCTGTTTCACAGAGTCCTCCAATTTAGCATACCAGATTGCGGCTATCCCAGACATGGTTCGACCGAATAGTGATAACTTCTGGGCTGCGGTCAAACCCATTGGCCTTAGAATATCAGAAAACAGGTGGAGGTGCACCCTTGGGTCTCTAGAGCCATCAAAACGGTCGATATGCGGCATTTTAAACCGCTCCGGTAAGGTAACTGCAGATTCAGTATACCCGTCCTCTAAATCCGGGATGGAGTTCACTCCTTGTGCTTGTTTGAATAATTTCTCTAGTTTATTGACCTTAAATGCAGTTGAGTCAACCTCAAATCCAAATGGAGCTTCGACTTGATAGACAGGAGCTTTAGAGACTTGCTCTGGGATTGGCTTCGCCGAATTACCTTGAGTCTGTTGGAAATTAGCAGTATAGGCAGTGGCTTCGGGTGTCGGGTTACCCGTGGGAGGTGCATGAGATGTAGAAGCCACAGCCTGCTATGGCTGTTGTTGTTGTAGCTGGGTTATCACTTCAGCCTGATGAGCCATGACTTCAGCTTGACGAGCCGTGACTTCAGCCTGACGGACTGCGTCCTGCTGTAGTGCCTCGATTGTTTGTTGCAGGTACCGCATCTGTTCTTCCATACTGGCTGGGGGATACTAAGCCATGAGAATGAGTGATTGATCTCGTGCTGAGCTGAATACAGGCAATTGTTTCCAGACCAGACTAGACCCGGGTGAACTGAAGTGTGACTGCTGTAGAAACTATACTGGTGAATTCTGCTCGAACCTCCTTCGTCTTGTAACCGGTGGGGGTGAGGCAAACACAGGTTGCTTCTGAACCAATTCCGACCTGACAAAGTCTATCGATACAAGTTTGGTGTACTCGGGGGATATTGGAGCCTTCTAAAGCTATGGTTCCAAGACTACCTTGCAAAAGAAGAAAACAGACAGCATCTTAGTCTAATTTCACCAGAACAAATATGAGCGTAGCTGAATGACTGTGCTCTCTACTGAATTTTGTCCCAAAATTTGCATGAAAACTGATACCCTTAGGCCGATACTCAGACTTGCAACTGATACATACATCATGTAGAGACACACCCTAGCAGCAGATATCAAGCAAGTGAGAGCCAAAACACCCCTATGGTGGAGTAGGGTTTCCCTGTCCTATTTTGTCAGGAGCTAGGGTTTCACTATGCACACAGCGGTTTCAAACAACCTACAATCGGGTAATCAACCTGTCCTAACTTGAAATGGTCACTACGGATTCCGATATGTACTAGGTTGAATGGTCAAAAAAGGTGCCTCGGTAAAAAAGTGAGGTTTGTGTTCCCATCGTGGAAGAGCCTGCAACCGGTCAGCCTTATGGCACGTTTTTCTAAGCAAGCCTCTGGTAAACCGTTCAGGAATAGCAGACGGCAAACACGGTGTCCTAAGTGCACCGATGCAAATACAATGTAAAGAAACACATAAGTATAGACAAAACAACATATCATGAGTTCGAGTCAAGTTCTCTAAATCCCTAGTAGAGTCGCCAAAAACTGTAGACCGCCCGGAACTCCGCTTTGCACCCGAATCGTTGTTCATAGCTACTACAGTTTGGACTCCTATCACGGTTCTGAATCTAATCTCACAAAGTGCAATGTGAAACTGATAAATCACCAAAGGGTCTAAATTCGGCAAATTGTTTTGGAAAATCGATTTTAATCAAAAAGCGCCAAACATGGACTGCTTTGCCAGATTTCAAAGTCCCCACCTAAATATTTTATTTTGGAGAAATTTAGGAAACCCTGACTCATGCCTAAGGCCATATGCCCGTTATCACCAAAGTTGCCTCGGCTCGGGAACTTGGGTACGAGAGAGGAAGGTCCTAAAATGAGCACCCCCACTTGCCCGATCAAAGGATCGGCCTCTGCTAACATGATATGTTGTTTTTGAAAACACATGTGTTCTTATTCCGATTTATTAGCCTAATTTACTATGTGATGCGCACAGCATACAAGTATAGACTAGATCGCCTAAATTGGAACAAAACATCTCATGTTTGTTTGTTTGAAAATGGTTTGAAGGTGCTACTCGCAAGTAGGCTAAGACGTGGATTTTGCCACCCTCGAGTGGGCTTAGAAAACACGATTTGCCATTCTTAACTGGGTTTAAAACTCGCATTTCGATGAATTGTTCCAATTCAAGCAATCCAACCTTCATCCGCAGGCATTCATGCAGTTAAACAAATAAGCACATAGCCTCATGACAAGCATGCTAACATGGCAATCACTTATACTCATGCAAGATGCTAAAGCATAAACACTTACCTAGTACTCCGAGCCAAAACAAAAGTTAGTTAGTAATCATGCATGATCCTAGCTATGTCAAGAATGCCTAATGCAACACATGCAAAATGTAACTAAGATAGGCTCGGCTATTCTAAGATGTTATGTGAATGCAACTTGATAACATGTATTCAAATTAGTATTGAAATACAATGAGGTATGTATGATGCGTCGAGCCCGGTGCATGCAAAACAGATGAATGGATGCACGCATGCAAGCATAAGGATGCTAATTGAAACATGCCCTAAAACTAACCATCGAAAGCTGGTAAATAAAAGGGAGAAAGAAATGAGGGTTGGAAGATATGCATCACACACAAGCACACTTATTACAACAGTTGTGCCCTCTCTACGGAGGGTCCGAATAATAAGCTAACTAGCTAATCTAAGCTAATTAAACTAATTATTACAAAACGAGCTAATTAACTAACAAGTTAACTAACTAGTTATTACAACACAAATTGAATAGCTAAGGGCATTAACTACTTAAGTACAAAAACGAATGCATTAGCTAGCTTAAGCAAAGCAACTAAGTAAAGCAAATAGAAGGGGCCTTGGAGCAAGAAGCGCATGCATGCTCGGTCGCCTCGTTCGAAAATCCATCGCGATGCCCCAACTTGCCTCTGTTTTCAATTGTTCTCAGAACACTGTACAAAACTCTAGATAGCTTTTGCTCCACCATGGAGACCTCCAGGAGCATGGCCGACCACTTGTTGGTGTTGCCAACCACCTGCCGACCACTTACCTTTGCTGTAGACCAGAAAAAGTGGTCGGCCAGCCACTTTTACTGGTCTGCCGACCATTTTTGCTGCCACACTTCCAGTTTGCTGCAACAGAGAACAAGAAGGGAAATGGCAGTGTATTTGCAAGATATGTGTGCACAACTACCCTCCCTATCATTTCATGATCTCAAAGGAGTGCGGTTCTCGACTCTCAGGCCACCAACCGAGCATCGCAATGCACGATGGCCGAGATGCCAAGATTGCACAATTCAATGTAAATGAACGCACAAATAACACATAAAGCCTTAACCTCTATCATGATTGATCAAGAGGGTCGGCGATCGAGAATCGAGGCACGTTTCATCACTTCAAGTATGAAACGTCCCTTATTTCTCGTGTTTGGACTAACACCCTATCCAAACACAATGCAATGTATGCACATGGAAATACAATGTAATGCAACATGAGCATGGCAAGTATAATGTAAACAACATGAGCATGCAACCACATGAAAACAAACATGCTCAATGGACTTAAACCGAATATGGACGGACCTCAGTCATGCCCAAAACAGTGGCCATAACACCAAAACTAAGGCACCAAAAGACAAGACATAGATGCACATGCATTGGCCTATCAAGTAGGTATAAGTACATAACTCTCAAAAGTGCTCAAGGAGTGACAAATCTAAGAGTGTAGCCACACTATATGCACTGAAATAAGGTATGAAATGATGCCAAATCGTCTAATCAACATAAGCATGGCATGTTAGGGTCCTTAAAGCATAAAGCTACCATAGAGGACTACACAAGAGGCATGCAATACATGGCACAAATGAAAGAACCAACCATGGACAGAGCTGAAATAGGTCAAATCAAAGACCAAAACATGCTAAGATGGGGGCTCAAATGTCTAAGCATGCATGCATGTACACTAGGCCACAAACAAGGCAACAATGCACAACCCTTAGAGGCACTCAAAGGTTGAAAGAAATGGGAACATGGCAATACTATATGCTCTGAAATAACATGTAAATGATGCCAAACCATGCACATGTCACAAATGAAGCATGCTAGGGTGCCCAAAGCTTGAAACTAGCATAGGCACTTGCACTATAGCTATGAAAAACATGAACCAAATGGAAAATATAACCCAAAACAATCCTAGGTCATGCTAAATCAAGGTTAAAACATGCACGGAGTATAGCTAAAACAAGCTAGCATGAAGGCATGAAGCATGGAGTATGCAAGGCCAAAAGGGAGGATTACACTACACCTACCAAAACCAAGCATGAGATGGCTTCGCCAACAAAAATCAGAGTTATATCATAGTAAAACAACCCTAAAAACACACTGAAATGATAGCTCGCAAGCTTAGGTATGAAGGCATACACAATGGCTTATGTTTAAGGCATAAAGCACAAACTCTCCAATGCATTGAAAGAGTGACACATGCGAGTGTATGACCACACTACATGCACTGAAATCACATATGAAATGATGCCAAATCATGAAAATAGTCCAAGCAATGCATGCTAGTGGCTTGGAAACTCAAAGCTAGTGAGCTAGATTGAACCGTGGCTATACAAAGCAATGCATACATGACCAAAACAACATAAATCAGAGCTAGAGCATACTAAAACATGACCAAAAGCTTGCTGAAGTTAAGCCAAAATCATGCTAGAATGATGGTCCAAAGCATGATACACATTAGGCTAGTGAATGAAAATGCACTACAAGTGCAAGGAGCATGCAAGGGGCTATCAAACCAACCCCAAACAGAGTTATGGCATGCTAAAACAACACCAAAAACAAGTTGAGATGGAGCCAAAACATGCTAGAAAGACATGCTACTTCATAAGGCATACAAGGCTAGTTTGTAAGAATTACACTACAAGTGCATAAAGCATGCAAGGGATTAACAAACCAAACCAAAATAGTGGTATGCCATACTGAAATAAGGCCAAAAATAGGCTGAGAACAAGCCAACTCAAGCTTAACAAACATGTTCAAACATGAGGCATACAAGGCAAGTAACCAAGACACAAGGAGAGGGGATGACCCTCTCCTATTTAAGACCTCAAAACATAAGTTTTACCACTGAAAATCTACTGGATTTTAGTGGTTAAAAGGCCAAGAGAAAGTGATCTCAAGGGCCTAAAGTGATGGTGCAAAACAAAGCCAAACAAGGCATGCAAGGGAGTAGATCACCCCTAACACCAAAGAAGCCTTAAACAAACATGTTAAGCACTAAAAATCAGAACATTTTGCAGTAGAAAGTTAGGCATAAAACAACATGAAAATAGGGCCAAAAGCTTAATGAAAAACAAGGGTTTAAGAGGTTAAAAGCTCACCCTTGTAGAACAACTTTAAAGCAACAACTCTAGCAGCTTTTTTGGATCAAAACTAGTCCAAAAACATCAAAACCGACTTCAAAGCCCCTCAACAACAAGAGTATGGTGTTTCACTATGTGTTTGTGTGCAAAAGTGTGAAGAATAGGCACTTTTGAGCACAAATATGAAGTGAAATGAAGAAGTATAGAGATAGATGATATGTACAGCTCAAGCAACTTTTTTTTGAACATGGAGAAGAGGAAGGAGGCTCCCTTATATAAAAAAATCATGTAACAAGCTTGTTGAGGAAGCTAAGAGCTCCAAGCCATCCCTCCATACACGTGTATGTAGGATGGTTTCTGTGCCTTCCAGCTGTCACAACTGACACCAGAAGATCTTCAGAAAGATGCAGGAAAGCTGCAACCACTTGAAGTGGTCGGCCAGCTACTTACACTGGTCGGCCGACCAGTGAAAGTGGTCTCCCAGATAAAAAAGTGGTCCGCCATGTGGAGGAATGGTCTGAACAAGGAAAGCAAGGTGGTGGCATGGTGGGAGACCACTTTTTCCAGCTGCAAACCACTTGTAGACCACCAAAAGTGGTCTACAGGGAAGAAAACTGGCTGGTGGGAAAGAAAAGTGGTCTAAGGGGAGAGAAACTGGTCTCCAACCATTATTCCACCCTCCAAGCAAGGAAAACAAGGTTTGTGCCAAAAACAAACCAAAAAAGATGCAAGACAGGAGTCCGAAGGACAAGGCGCGCAGCCGAAAGCCTCAAAAACTAGTCTACGGGCTCCAAAAGTGGTCTACGAGGGAAAAGTGGTCTACGACCACAAAAAGTGGTCTCCCAGACCTCAGTGTCCCTCTAGACCAAGGCAACAAGGCATGGTTCGAAAATCGGGCCAAAAGAAGAACGTTAAGCAGTCCCGAGACAAAGCGCGCGGTTGAAGACTCCGGAAACCGGAAACTAGTCTCCAAGAGGGAAAAGTGGTCTACGACCACAAAAAGGTGGTCTAGAGACCTCTCCCTCCCTCCAGGGAAGGGAAAACAAGGTTTGGTTCAAAACCAAACCAAAAGGGAAGCAAGACAAGGCGCTCGACCGAAGGCTCTGGAAACTGGAAACTGGCCTACCAAAGGGAAAAGTGGTCTATGGACCTCTCTCTCCCTCCAGGCAAGGTGAACAAGGCTTGGTCCACAAACCGAGCCAAAACACAAAGAGTTCATAGGCTCGGAGGTAAGGCACTCAGCCAAAAACTCTGAAAACTCGAAACGAGCACAAACATGCACTATCATCGAGTGCTCAAAC
This sequence comes from Camellia sinensis, assembly GCF_055761805.1. Taxonomy (NCBI): domain Eukaryota; kingdom Viridiplantae; phylum Streptophyta; class Magnoliopsida; order Ericales; family Theaceae; genus Camellia; species Camellia sinensis. Next base: position 199,036,638 of record NC_138964.1, on the reverse strand, counting down.
GATGACGTCTGAGTCTTAAGGTCGGTCAAAAATGGGGTGTCTACACACTAGTAGTTATTTTGGAGATTGTGGCACTAATAGCTGTTTTGCAGATCATGACCTTGTAATGGGTTGGGGTGATTAGGATTTTATTTGTTAGGCGTGTTTTGTCATGACATTGCCAAAGGGGGAGATTGTTAGGTTTTTATTCTTGGAAATCCTGTTTGACAAAACTCCTTTCAGTTGTAATTTTATTCGATCTTTTATTTCAATGAGGCTGAGTTTTAAATGCAAATCCAACCCGAATTGTGCCTTGCAGAGAAGTTTGTGATGTCTATTCTTTTATGTTTGCATTCGAAGTTGCTTGTCCGCTCGAGCAGCCGTTTGTGTGCTTGAGCTGAGAATGTTTGGTTCCAGAAGTTTGACCTGTCTGGAAAAGTACTAGAAGTTCAGATTTTACGCTCGAGCGAACTTTCTTACACTCAAGCAAGGTCCGCTCGAGTGGACATTCCTGTACTCGAGCGGAGAACGCGATTCAGTTTTCTATGAATATGTGTTTCAGTCAGATTTTAGGGTTATGGTTTTCAGATCTTCTTTGAGGGTTCTAGGGTTTTCCTCTGGGGCTATTTTGCTAGTTTTCTTTGATATTTAATTGAGTATTTAACTCATGGTTTAAGAAGTATACATCAAAAGATTGTTTGTTTATTCTATACAAAAGAGAGAGTTGTTTCTCGGTGGATTCTGTGGAATTTGGGCCTGAAGCTTTGGTGGATTCTGGAGTGGCTCATCATCGTGGATTTGACATCGGCATTGTGGATTCAACGTTGGGCAAGGCAATTCCAAGATGAAGACCATGGTGGAGGAGGCATATAGGGGTCGGCTCAATTCAAGCGTGGACTTGCTAGGTAATTGAGAGTGCACTTGCGTAATTCCTTTTGTCTTCTTAGTGGATTATTTTGTAGCTTTTGCCCGTGGTTTTTTTATGACAATTGGAGGCGCTCCAATTGTGATTTTTCCACGTTAAAATCGTTGTGTCGATTTGTCTTGATTATTTGATTAGGATTGTTATTCACTACTTAAAATTGGCACATAATCACAAATCAATATCTAGGGGATTTCTTGATTTTTTAGGGATGACTCGTATGGTTGGCAACACGACTATCTACGGTTATGTGGATTACACACGAGATGTGAATGGTCAGGATTGCACCACGTGCTTGTTAGGCGCTACTGATTCAATACTGTGTTCTTGCTTAAGTAAATGGGTTGGTTGGATTGCTAATCCTACTTGTAACATATAGTTTAACATGGACCTAGTTCATGATGATTGGATCAATCCACCAGAAATTGACACGAATGTGGCGACCGCTACAATGTTGGTGACTGAGCCATTAGCTCCGATGGATGATGGTAGTTTAGTGACGGATGAGATAGTAATAAAGAGAGAAGTGTCATATTGGTTGTTGCGGTGGTTGTGGCATTTATTCTGGTAGTTGGGGTGATCTTGCGGGTTAGATGGAGGAGGAAGAGAGCAGACAAAATGGAAAAGATGAAGATGATGATGATGATGATGATAGAAGAGGAGGACAAAGGGTCCAGATCCTTCTCGCATGATTTAGATATGTTGGTAGCTGCAACTGATAATGTCTCCTCTACAAATTGTCTTCTGTCCATTTCAGAGTGCCAACTATGATTAAACTTGTATAATCTGATTGATAGATTATAACATTTGACAGGCTAAAACTTATTACAATTCAATTACCTGCATCATTGCTATGAGCATCACAAGGAGCGCATACAAGCCAATTCCACCAGTATACACCTGTATATTTTTAGGACTCTAAAATTAGGCAAATCAAAAGGAAAAGTTTGTAGGAAAACTAATCAGAACAAGTAAATGAATCCACACCTCATTTAACTCTCTTTGTTGTAGAAAAATTTTCAATATGAAATGCAATGGCTGTAATAGGAGGAACTTAGATATGGCATCTTGAAAGAGAATCACATGTATTTTACAAATTGCAAGAACCATATAGAAAGAACTCACGCATATCCAACGTAAGTGAAATTTTACTGTATATGTGAGAAACTTATCAACTATATGTGCATAGATACACATATGTCTACACATATTACCTGTTTGAAACATATTTAAGGAGCCTTCATTCCAAGACTTATCATAATAAGTGAAATATGAAGAGTTTATATTTAGGAGAAGCACATAAAATGACGTAACTAGTTGCCTGATTGCTCTTCTTTGTTGCCCATGCCCATATATGAAGAATTCTGGTGTACTACCTAACCTATTGCATGGTTATACATTAAGTTGTTATTCATTTAAAAATAAATCAAATTGGCGCAAAATACCAAGATAGGACTAAAATACATTAGGTTGTTATTCATTGAAGAAGTGGTACTTGAATGGATTTTGCACTCTTTCTGGAAGAACCGATCAGGTCTGGATGGATCAATCTCTAGCTCCACTACAATCAAAATTCCCAGAAAGTCTCTGCTACAATCGCAAATAAAAAAATGGAAATGTGAGAAGCATAATTCCAGCTAGAAGTACTACTAGAAAAATTAAAATTACAAACATAATTAAAAATTCAAATTAACAACAAAAATTTTGGTTTACGTTTGCCAACCAAAAACAAAAACACAAAATTAACTAAACTGTTAGGTTTTTATTCTTGGCAATCCCGTTTGACAAAATTCCTTTCAGTTGTACTTTTATTCGCTCTTTTACTTTAGTGAGGTTATGAGTATGTGAATCCAACCGAAATTGTGTCTTGTAGAGAAGTTTCAGAAGATAATTCTTTCATATTTGCCACTTCGCTGACTATGATAGGGATCAAGATGACTATGACGTTAAGGGTCATAATAGACCTTGCTATTTTGATTTGCTTGAGACCAAACATGCAACGAGTTTGCATTTGCCTAGACCTAGGAATAGGAAGTTGGAAATCACGTCGAGACGAGTTCCCAGTGAAAGAGAAGGAAACCACAACGTCAACACACTACCCAAGAATCGCAATTCTCACAACTTTGTTCATACTAAAGTGGTTTGGGTGAGAAAACTTGACTTCTGTTAATTTGTTTATTCGTTTTAGTTTTTGGGTTTCTGTATGTTTTTTTTTTCTTTTTTCTTTTTGGTGTCATTTAGTGTGTGCTTGGTTATTTTATGTCTTGCTTAATTTTAGAAAAAAAAAAATCAAAAAGTTTTTCTTAGTATGGTTTTGCAAGCTTGAAATTTTTGAGAAGTTCTTGGTACATATTGGAATTGATGAGAATATCCATTACATGTTAATATGTGTGTGCTTTCTGTGATTGTTACTCATTTTAGAGTGTGTGTTCTTTGATTAGTATGCCTCATTCTGTACACACTCTTAGATTAGCAAATATCGGAGTCTTCGGCCTTAGTGATCTTTTTTCTCTATGGACTTCTAGCATTGTATCTTTTGCTTTTCTAGAGGAATTGACCTATACTAGTATATCATGGGTGATGTTGAGTCTCTTAACCACCTTCCACCCTTTTGCATCTCCACGGCTTTCCCCTATGTTCTTTGGAGTCCAGCTATAAGGAAAAGGCTACCTCAAAGTCACCAACCAGGCTATCCTTATTATATCCATGCTTCTCTAGTTCGGTTTTCATACTCTTGAGCTTGTCAGCCGCCAATGAGTGTGCAAAAGAAAAAGAAAAAGAAAAAAAATGTGCAAAAGAAAGAAAAGGAAAAATCAGGGATTGAGGGGGAGCCTCCACTTTTACTCACCAAATACCCCTTTGATTCCTAGTGGTTTAACTTTCCGTAGTTGCCTTTAGATTCTCTTACCGGAGGTCCAGCTATTTGATCACTACTAAGATTTGAATCTTGTGTTTGTCGAACTTCAAGAGTTACACGCACACTTTTATCATGGGATCTATGCTTTTTACATAATGTATTACTTTCTTTTATGAGGAATCTTCTAGAGGCTGTGCATATTGTGTTTTCAAGTAATTGTGTTTCTTGGATAATCTTGTGTGTTTTAAGGTACAAATCTGAAATTCCTTGCTTGCTCCACCATATTATTTTTGTTTTCTTCTTTTTCTTCTTGTTCACTGTTTTCAGTGTTTGTGGTTCCTTTTAGTGAGGGGGAGTTTGGTTCATCTTGGATTAGTTTGGCAAGAGAGTTTGGCATTAGTTGGTTTGTGTGTTGCTATCCACTGCTTGTTTATTACTTACTTCTTGCAGGTTCTTAATTTTTGCATTTTTTTGATCTTGCTTCATTGTTTGAGCTTCCTTTGTCAATTCGTGACAAAAAGAGGGAGAAATGTTGTCGGGTGCATGTGTCTTAGTTTTCATGGTTTCATGTTACATGTTCTTAAAATCTCCAATTTATATGTATTCATATTTCCATCTCATGCTTCAAGATAATCTTGTCATATGTCTATTGCTTTTTCGTATACTCTTGTGGCACTAATAGTTGTTTTGGAGATTGTGGCACTAATAGCTATTTTGCAGATCATGACCTTGTAAAAGAAGTTTGTGTTTGTTGGCTGTAATGGGTTGGGGAGATTAGGATTTTATTTGTTAGGTGTGTTTTGTTATGGCATTGCCAAATGGAGAGATTGTTAGGTTTTTATTCTTGGCAATCCCGTTTGACAAAACTCCTTTCAGTTGTACTTTTATTCGTTTTTTTATTTGAGTGAGGTTATAAGTACTTAGATGCGAATCCAATTGGAATTGTGCCTTGTAGAGAAGTTTCAGAAGATAATTCTTTCATGTTTGCCATTTCGCTGACTATGTTTGCCCCCCGAAGCAAAATGCAAAAATGTATACGAAATTGCTTGTCCGCTCGAGCAGACATTCTCCCGCTCGAGCGAAGAATCCTTGGTTCCAGAAGTTTGATCGCCTGCAAAAATACTAGCAGTTGCATTTTTCCGCTCGAGCGGAAATTCCTGCGCCCGAGCGGCAATTCTGGCGCTCGAGTGGAGATTGCGAAACAGATTGCTATAAATATATGTTTCAGTCAGATTTTAGGATTACGTTTCCAGATCTTCTTCTTAGATATTAGGGTTTATATCTGGGCCTATTTTTCTAGTTTTCTTTGATGTTTTGATTGAGTGTTCAACTCATGGTTTAAGAAGTATACATCAAAGGATTGTTTGTTTATTCTATACAACAGAGAGAGAGTTGTTCTTCGGTGGATTCTGGAGAATTCTAGCCTGAAGCTTTGGTGGATTCTGGAGTGGCTCATCATCGTGATTCGACATCAGCGTTGTGGATTCAACATTGGGCAAGACAATTTCGAGGTGAAGACAGGGCTGGAAGAGGCACATAGGGGTTGGTTCAATTCGGGCATGGATTCGCTAGATAATTGAGAGTATACTTGTGTAATTCATTTATGTCTTTTCAGTGGATTGTTTTGTGGCTTTTGCCCGTGATTTTTTTATCACAATTGGAGGCGCTCCAATTGGGATTTTTCCACGTAAAATCATTGTGCTGATTTGTCTTTGCTTATTTGATTGGGATTGCTATTTACTGATTACAATTGATACATAATCACAAATCAATATCTAGGGGATTTCTAGATTTTTCATAAACAAAATCAATCAATATACAGGTTGTATATATATACACACACACACACACATACATATATACATATATGTTTTTTAAACATATATATGTTTACTATCTTATCAGTGGATTCAGCAAAGCACGTAATGACAAGCATATCAAGCTGGTTTGTTCAAATTTCACTATAGGTATGGATCATAAATATTATACTGATTTAACCGAGAAATAAATTAGATGAGATAAAATGAAATAATATCAAGATTAATAGTAAACATATCAAAGGAGTTCAATTTTCTTACCATCCAAATCCAATACTAGGGTAGTGGATTTCATTTTCTGATGTGAACATGGATATGCTTTACATATACAAAAGATATTTCACAATCTAAAGATTTTAGTTCAGTTTTTGCAGGACTAGTCACCTTGTTTAGTTTAGACTGATTTTCTGAAAATTGAGATTTTTAAAAGATGACATAAGTTGATGCCCTATTCTAGTCATTAGAGCAGAAGAATTGATCAATATAATATAAGAATATCATTCTCGTAAGAAGTTGCCACAAGAACTATAGTCACCAAAAGCCCGAGAACCAGAAAATCAAACAAAAACCCAATGAACCTTCAACCTTGTGATCACATGTTTTAGAAAATCACCAATCCATCATCCGAGTTTCAAAGATCAAAACACAAAATCAATGGCTCCATTTGTTAATGAAGAATTAATTGCTTTCACCAACCAAGCCACACAAACCTTAAACAAGGCAATGACATCCACCTAATTTCCTGTTCAAAATTATCTTTGTTTCTAATTATCAAACATCAAAGAAACATCAAAGAGTACCAAATTTGATTTTTCACATTCTTATACCCTAATACAAACCACCAGGCAACAAAAGAATCCAACCAAAATTTTAATTTAATTAATTATTCTTGAATTTTTTACTAAATTGACCCAAAAAAATTCATTCATTTGGGTCCTCGTTAATTATTCTCCAATCTTTACATTTGGGAGTATCGTATTTCAATATTCTATTTGAGAGAAATAATCCATAACATAACAATACTCGGAACTAAACAGCAACTTTATCCAAGTTAGCCATTGCATAGTTCAACTTCAAAGGGTTGTCGTAACATCAACTATATTTGAACTCTAACAAAGAATTAGAATTTTGCTACAAGCCCTCTAAAACCCAAGTGAAATGTTCCCTAAAGAGAACCTCATAAATTATGCATAAGAAGCACAATTAAAAAATAATTATCAACACTCACTTCTAGTTCAACTCATGACATTACACAAAAAGAAATTCCTACATATTTGCAAAGCTCAATTCAAAAAGCAATTTAAAGGAACTCAACTACTAGTTGGATTGGGATCAAGAATAAGTAGAGAACTCGCATCAAATGAATAGGAGAACCGGAATATAGGTTGTCCAAAACACAAAGTTCCAACAACAAGAAGTTCCATTTGTATGATTTCACGAAGTAAGAAAATTTAAAATATAAGTTTCGACAATTTTGTACCTTTCCAAATGCCCTATCAAATGATGTTATCATTTCCAAAATTGACGTTCCTTTTCAATTGCAGCAGACCACACACTACAAGAGGAGGAGAACATGAGTTCATATGTCAAAAACCTAATCAACAAATGATTTCAAATTTAACAAATAAATTCCCATAACATTGAAATTGTGCCTATATGATAACCATGAGTCATTGGAAATCATAAAAAACAACCAAGAAAACAAATAATACAACTTCAAAAAGGATTTTGCTAAGTCTAACCTTCAGTACAAATAATTTCATTCACGTCATTAATAGAGACAATTCCCTAGATACATCATGCGTTACTAAGAAGAGTCGCATACATAAATGATAAGCATAGATATTTACGTAAATAGATTCTCTAGATCTATATATCTATGAAAGCATATTATATAAAATTCACACTTCAAACGCAAAATGGGTGACTAGAATACAATATTTGGACCTAATTTATTAGTAAAGAAATTTTTTTGAAAATCTTTGCTCTACATTCACAAAATTAATCAAGAAACTAGTTCCATCTAAGTTTGTCTTTGACAAGATATCTAGTCCAATGCCTAGCTAAATTGGAGAGGCAGCAAAATAGCATAAGGTTACCAGTCAAGCTTGTTGCTTCAACTATATTTGACTTTGCAATTTTTCTAGATGATAAACCATCCTGATATAGGAAACATTCTTCAAAATGGTTTTAATTTTCTATGATCAAATTCATCCCAAGCTAGTTTGAGGTTCTATTGTAAGAGAGTAATGAATTTAGCAGCTGCTATAAGCACGTGTACTTCAAAAATGGTGTCGTACAAGTACTGGGTACTTATCGAGTGCGGGTGCGCGCACCGATACAGTTGTACGGGTATGCCGAATACATGCTGGGTACGGAAAATACGTTTGGGTATGTCGTGGGTACGACACGGGTACGACGAGGTGATTTTTTTTTTTTTTTTTGTGCAGCTACTAGAATTTGTTATAGCCTTTATTATTATTCTTTCAACTTCAAAATCATCAAGTAATTTATTTCCAACACCCTTTACTCATGAATCATGGTTTTGCTATCTTTTACATCATGTTTTAGACAATCAAAAAAAAAAAAAAAGAATTATATAATTTTTTAGACAAGTTGTTCTCCTTTTAGTTTTGATATTAAAACTTTGATTTGTATGTTAGATGTTTAGCTATAAAATTAAAAAATAATAAAAAAAATAAAAAAAAAAATTTGACGTACTCTAGCCTACTTTTTTAAGAATTTGCCGTATACCCATATTTGTACCCATACCCGTGCTTCATAGGCAACTGTAGATTCAAACAGGGACAAAGTGACATCTCAAATTTTGAATAAGTACAGGTTTGACTTTAAAATGTACACATTTGTCATTTTGGACAAAAACATATTTGAGGTGTTGACTTTTAATTCATTTTCTCCAAATTGCCTCATTGAAAAAGTATGACACTTTCCAAAAATATATTTAAGTCTAGTTTTTAACCCCGTTGATCTTGCATGAATTCATCATGTTTCGAAAGATATTTGATAGCCAAAAAAAAAAAGGTAATGACAGTGGGTTAGAATCTATCCGAGTAAAATAAAATAGGTAATTCTCCCTTAAATTTAAGTCAAAAGTGGCCCATCTTATGTCAAAATAAAGATAACAAAGGAGGCTAGGTGACGGAAAATTTTTTAAGCGTGGTTCAAAATACTCTAAGAGATATGACCTTGAAAGAGGACTATTGTGTAGGCAAATGTGCTGGAAATTTGGTACAAAAGTCTTTTTGAGTTTTATAATTGGTCAAAGTTCCTTAAAGTGCTCTTGAAAGGTTCATGTAGGATGTACAAGTTTCTTAAGCCTCATCATAAACATCCCAAGCCTTTGATCATAGAATTGAATGAAATAAAATTAAAAAAGTGCATATAACCAACTATACATAATGATATTGTTAACTAGAACAACCAACTTCTTGAACATAGAAATTGTAACAATTACCATCTTAAGAAGAAATGAAAAATGTAAATAACTTGGACAGTTTGGTCAATGAAACCCACATCTTTTGTTTCATTCTCTAGCTCTATCACCTTAATGCCTATAATTTAAGCAAAAACAAGAAAGCCCCCTCTCAAATTCGAAGATGTGACGCAAACACTAACTATCTTCACTAGTATGTCAACAAGTTAAGAAATTATTAAGTTTTTTATATTCGGTGGAAGGTAGGCTGAAACTCTGGTCCAACCAAGTGCAACTAAGGATTGAAAGAATTCACAATGTGATCTTATGGGGCCTTAAACCTTAGAAAACATCTAAGAATGTCCATTACAATTATTTAAACACTATCCATTTTGCAAGAAACTCATATAATTTCACAAGTGACCTAAAGAAAAACACTAAAACAAATAATATTACAGACTAGTGGCCTCAAAATTAAAAATGGTTCTCAAATGGACCAATTAAAAAACATAGAATGTTGTGCAATACTGATATCAAATTTACATATAGTTTTCACCTAATCCTATGACTGCAAAAGGGGAATATTATAGTTAGCAAAAACATAAATGCACCATGGACCAAAAGCACTATATCATACAAAAACATAGTAACAAATGGAAAAATGAGAAACATAAACAGATGTCCCTATACAAGCTATAGAAAATGAAAAAACTTCAGATCAATAATTTACAAAGTTGGAAGCCAGTGTCAGCTATCTCAAATCACAAGTTAAGCCCACATATCATGCATATCATAAATAATTCCATAATAACGCCAATTCCCATGTTAACTTAAAGTTTTCTTTTTAAAATATAAAATTAGTGCCCTAATACATTTAGCATAGGGGCACATGTTTGCTCTTGTTTTTCGGTTTCACTTCTAGATTCCTCTATTATTTCTTCCAAACTTATCACAATATGGATGGTTTTTGCATTGTGAAAAAGTTAAGATCATGGCAAAAGCAAGCAAAATAAAGTACAAACATGTGTCTACTTTAAGAAGAAAATAAACTTACATAATCAATTCTCTCTCTCTCTCTCTCTCTCTCTCTCTCTCTCTAACAAAAAATGGTAATTTATGCTTACAAGGGAAAATAAATAATTGGAATAGGGACACATTAATTTCTTAAATTTCTGTCTGCCATATCAGGATTTAATTCATTGTTTAAATTAGTTTGGTCCATGGAAAGGTTGAGTGTAGTTGAGGTCTTTAGTCTGAATATGGTTGTAAGCTCCTCCGAAATTATTTAATAAATTTGTTGAATTAGACCATAGATAGAAGGATGTTCCTAAAACCATTTACAATTGACATAAAAAATAAAATAATAAATAAATAAATAAACTTAAAACTATCAAACCCATGATTTGCAAGAATTCACAAGTTTAAGTTCTTAACACTTAACAGTGAAAATGTGAATCGAAGATAGAAATAATAAGGAAGCATAATTTACAACTAACACTTAACTGGAAGTTGGTTGCTCAAGATCTTTGATTCATTTCATCTAATGTTTTAAAACATAAACAATTCAATAGACCATGCAATAGACAGTATTAAAACTATGCTATTAAAATTGTGTATTCTATCCCATATTTGGATTGATTTAAGATTATGATGAGAGATTCACAAAATTTTATCAATTTTGTAATTTAACTAATAAGTCCAAATTTTACCCCTTTTTTTTTCAACAAAAATTTTACTAACATCTATTTCCTTAGTCTAGAAATCAAGCCAAATTTTACTAATTAGTCGAAAATCGATTGAGAAAGAGATAGACGTTATTGTTGCAGATGGAGGGTTTTGGGTTTAGGGAATCGTAGAGGGGTTGAAGTTAGGATGAGGGTTTAGGGTTTATGGAAAATCGCTGAAGTGAAGAGGGAAAATATATATATATATATATATATAAAGAGAGAGATAGACAGATAGAGAGCCAGAGCTCCATACCTAATATCTGGTTGGAGAGAATGCCTTATTATCTTGTCGGTGGAAATTAAGGGTAGTGCAGAGATTCAACAATGAAACCCAACAGAGGCTGGTAGTTGTTGCTGGAAATCAAGGGTTACACAATGAACCTTACACAAATGGCGAGAGCAACAGAGAGGAATGAAAGAAAAGCGAGAGAAGAAAAAGAGTTGTTAAGGGAAGTGTAGCACGTCCCGCGAGGGGCCCCGCTACAGTTCAGACTCGATTTGTTGTCACGGTTCTAAATCTGAACCAAAGAGTCCAAATCTGGCAAATCGTTTTGAGAAACAGATTTTTGAAAAGAAATGCCAAACATGGACTGCTTTACCAGATACAGAGTCGCCACCTAAATATTTTTTATGGGGGAATTTAGGAAACCCTGACTCGGTGCCGAAGGCCACATGTCCGTCATCACCGGAGTTTCTCGGCTTGGGAGCTAGGGTACGATTGGGGAAGGTCAGCTATGAGCACCCCCTCTCGCCCGATCCGAAGATCGGCCTCTACTAACCGTGATATCCGTTTTTGAAAACATTATGTGTTCTTATTCCAATTGTTAGCCTAGAATTACTATGTTATGCGCACAGCAAACAAATATAGACTAGATTGCCTAATTTGGAAAGAAACATTGCATATCCGTTTGTCTTTAAAAAAAGTACTTTGGAATTTGCTACTCGCAAGTAGGCTAAAATACGGATTTCAACGAATTTTTCCAACTCGAACAATCCAACCTTCACCCACAGGCATTCAAACAATTTATAACACATAAGCATCTAGCCACATGGTAAGCATGCTATCAGGTTAACATTCACACGCATGCGAGATGCTAAAGCATAAATACTTACATCGTACTCCGTGCCAAAACAATAAACTAGTTAGCAAACATGCGTGATCCTAGTTCATGTCAAGTTGACTAATGCAGCACATGCAAGATGCAATTAGAGTAGGCTCGGCTAACCTGATCATGGCATGTGAAAATGCGATCAATTTGATGCACGTATTCAATTTGGAATTGAGGTACAAATGCAGTTAGCATGATGTACCGAGCCTAATGCATGCAATACAAATGCATGAATGCACGCATGCGTAGCATAAGGTATGCTAATTTCAAAAATGCCCTAATCTACCATCATAAGCAGGTAAATAAAAGGGAAGAAAGACGTGAGGTTGGAAGACATACACACACTGACGCACACTTATTACATAATTGCCCTCACTCGGAGGGACCAAATGAATATTACAATCCGAATAATAAACAAATAAATTATTACAGAACTTCTAATTTACTTAATAGGATAAATGCAAAAGGAAGAAAGGTGGCCACAGCCCCCTGCCTCGGGATGCGCGTATGATGTATGCTCGAGACCCAGCTCGCCTGGAAAACCCGCGCCATACCCCTGCCACCTCTGTTTATATTGCCCTGTCTCTCTGAAAATTGCCAAAGCCCTAGGACAAGTTCCTTGCATGCTGCAGAGTACCACCGGCTAGGGGAAATTCCCACCGGCAGTGCAGAATTTCTATCGGCTGTTTTTGGGTTTATCGGCCATTCATCAATGGCCGGTCGGCACTGAATTATGCCGGTCGGCAGAAGCTTCCTGCAGAAGACAGATTTGACAGCAACAGAGAACAGACAGTATATGGCATGGGATTTCAGGCATATGTGAGCATGGTCATGCTTCCCATCATGCTTTGAGCTCAGGGAAGCATGGCCCTCGATCCTCAAGCCATCAATGGTGCATGATAGCCCAAGGGATCAAGTTTGCCACTTGATGTAAAGATGCATGCAACACACAAATGAAGACCAATGCCTTATCATGTTGAAGTCAAAGGCCCCGGTGACCGAAAGTTAAGGCACGTTACATCACTTATGGTATGAAAGCCCCTCAACCCTCACACTTGGTTTGACACCCCAAACCAAGTAATGCATTGCATGTTATGCAAATATGGCTTAAAATGCAACATGATATCAATATGCAAGGCATGCCAAGTATCATGCAACTAGTATGTCAAGCATGCAATGTTAGGCACACAAGATGCAAATGCAATGTAAATATGGATACTTTAAGCAATAGAATCATCATGCTACAACACCTAATGAAGCAACCATACATCAAACATGAAACAAGCATGCAATTTTGGCTTAAAATGGTAAAGGGGCAGACCTTCACCCTCCTCAAAACAGTGGCCAAAAGTGTCCAAAAGGTGGGCCAATACTCATGCCAACAAGCAAGCCAAAGGTCCTAAGGTTAAGACACAAAAAGGAAGCATTTCACTCCCACTAACATGACCACTTATGGCATGGCTTGGACAAGCCAAAACAGAATTTTAACATGCAAAAAGGGACTCCAAAACTTCCTAATATGGCAGCTAAAGTGGCCCCAAAGAGGTGTGTGCACCAAGGCTCATATCTAGGCTTAAAAGAGCACACCCTCAAGGCATGGAAGAGGTCACAAATGCAAGCAAACAAGCATGATTTATGGACTGAAATAGGGTCCTAAATGATGCCAAATCGTGAGGATGATCATAGTTATGCATGCTAGAGGTCAATGTGCTCAAAGCTTACAAGCCAAAACATAAAGAGATGACACCAAACAAGGCAAGTATGACTGAAATGAAGGGCCAACAGACCTTAAACATGGTGAAATAATGCCAACATCTTCATGGAATCAAGCCAACACATGCAAGAATCATGGCCTAAACACAAGATACAATCCTAGGCCAAATGGAGGAATGTAAAGCAAGTATATTAAGCATGCAAATGGGTACAAATCCGGCCAAAAACAGAGATCACACATGACCCAAAACACCCAAAAAACTTCTGAAATGAGGCCAAAAATGATCAAGTATACATGTTACCCTTTTAAGCCAAAATGCAAGGAAACAAGACAATGAAGGGAGAGGGGTGTCCCTCCCCTATGCAAGACTTCAAACCACCTTCCTCACCACTGAAAATCCATTGATTTTCAGTGGTGAGAAGACCAAAACACTTAAGCAAACAAAGCCTTACCAAAGAGGCAACAAAAGGGCCAAATAAGGCCTAAGAGGGTGAGTTTGAACTCAAACCATGAAAGACTCTTAATGAAAGTTCTTAAGCATGAAAATACAAGCCTTTTTTATGTTATGCACAAAAACTAAATCAACAAGTATGATAGGTAAAAAGCTAGTGCAAGTTTGGGGAAACTAAAGTAAAATGCTCACCCTTGAAGCACTCTTCAAGAACAGCCAAGGCAGCCCCCTTCTTTTGATCAAAAACAGCCCAAAAACTCAAGAATCAACCCTCAAAGTCCTCAATCTCGGAGCAAGGTGTAATAGTGTGTGTATTGGTGCAAAAGTAAGGTAAAATCACACTTTTAGGCCAAGAAAAACACACAAAGGAGGAGGGAGAGGGAGATATAGAGATAGGGTGTATCTATATATGGAAGCTCTGGTTTTGCCTTCAAAAATTCTAACCTAAAGCAAAGAGAAGGCTCCTCCTCTTTATAGAACTCCCTCTTGCAAAGCTTATACAACAAGCTTGGTTAGAGGGCAATCCCTCCATACACGTGTATGGAGGGAAGAAGAGTTGGTGCCAGCTATCACAGCTGGCACAAAATATCTACATAAAGTAGATGAACAGTGGTCGGCTGCCCAAAAATGTCATTTTGACAAAAAAGAGTGCCGACCGGCAACAAAAGGTGCCGACCGGCAACAAAAGGTGCCGACCGGCAGAAAAGATTGCCGATGGAAGCAAAAACCAGCCGGTGGCCTCTAGCCACTGCCGGTGATATGTGGGGATGCCTCACAAGGCATTCCCTCCCCCTCCAAGACAAAACACAAGTGTTTGGTGTGAAACCAGACACTAAACAGTCAAGTTCGGAGATCCTGAGGCAAGGCGCGCAGCCGAGATCTCCGGGAACTCCAAACGAATACAAACAAGGGTAATCACCAAGTGTTCCAATGGTGACGTCCAAGTCTTGAGGACGGTCAAAAATGGGGTGTCTACAGGAAGAGAGAGAGAGAGTCGAAAGGGTTAATCGATTGCCCAGGTTTTCATTTTCCACAATTAAACAATTCAATGGTCCTTATCATTTCTTTCTAATCCAAGGGTTAATATTTAGGGTGCATATGGTGTGCAACCTTAAGAGGGTTGCACATTTAAACAAAACCCAAAAAAAAAAAATACTCGGAATGTGTTGAATGATTATGAGATTCTTAGTACACAGTAAGAGTAATATATCAAAGCATAGTATTATGGAAAGAGTTTAAAGGGGAATATGACATGCCCAAGAGTGATTTTGGACATTAATTTTTTTTTTTAATTTAATTTTATTGATTTTGGGTTCCATTGGGGGGGAGAAGGAGATTGGAGCATGGCATCATCTGAGGTTGGAGGAATAAAAGAAGGATTGGACAAGAGAAAAGGGATGTGGTCACAATTTGACCACCGAGTGAAGGGGAGATGTTCATCAATGTGAATGGACAACTCAAAAAAATAAACAAATGAGAGATGATCATACTGAACTGTTGCAAACTCCCCTTTTGTATTAAGATGCATCTCCTTCTTTGATTCATTCACTTTTCCATTAGCATCAATGGATTTTTTATTTGTTATTATTTTTATGGAGGAATTTAGGGTTATATTAAACTCATCTCAAATATCAACAATCACTTACGATCTACAATATTAATTAAGATCCAGTGCAACACCACAAAAATCAAAATCAAAATTCTTGAATTCACAATTTATTGCAAGACAATGACCTTTTATCATTGGGAGGAGAATTAATCCCTTCTTTTTCGCTTACGCTTTCTCTTGCTTCTTTCAAATCTAATAATGAGTTTATTTGGTCCAGCTTTTAACAAGTTAAAAATGGATAATCAGAAATCAAAAATCTAAAACACCTCTCCCCCTACTTATTAATAATTAATTTTTTTAGTTTATTAAATTATTTCTACCTCATGAGTTATAAGTAAAAATGAAACTAAACACTCTTAACACATAATTTGAAGAAGAAAAAAAAAAACTATATATATAACTTGATAAGTTGCACCAAACAGTTCTAAGGAAATTGGGCATCTCTCTCCTAACCAATAAACTCTAATGTCACAAAATCTTTGTTGGACTTAAACATGACAATGGAGTTACATATTGTGACAAATAGAAAATGCTGTAAAGAAAAAAATTTGTGCCCATACTTAAAAAAATAAAAAAATTATGCACAAAATTCATATAAATTAAAGTAAGAATGACATTCATGAATCAAGATATTAATATGCCTTATTGCTTGGAAGGCCTTTTCTGGTAGTCAGCTTAAAACTAGTTTTTTGGGGCTTTTTAGTACAATTTTTCCGTAACATAAAAACTTTATAATTTTAGCAGAGCATACTTAAAAAAAAAAATTTAAAAGTAAAGGTGGGAGCATCCTCAGCATATGCCTTACAATACCTTTATATTAATGCTTCAAACATTCTTCTCTACCAGATCCCTTATACAACCTCTTAAGTTAAGGATTGCTACAGCCACTCCCTATTTGTAAGGAGTCATTGTACCTCCCTCATATCTGACGGTAGTCGTCCATCTAGATGTCCCAGATGAAGGGATCTGTGCAAAACTTGTTTCGCCAGTTCTCCACTTGGAAGTCCGACCGAACGTCCTCCCGGATGTCTTATCAGCAAAAGATTGAAGAAGCAAAAACAGAGGTCAACAAATTAACCAGGTCAAGAACATCAACAAGGGATTTAATTCCATTTTCATCCATGGAATTGATATGATCCTCCACCCATTTCCCCAAAATCAAATATAGTTCAAGAAACCCTCTCTGTCTGCTTTTGTATAACAACCTACATGGACATATAGAGATGAAAATCACTATCAAAATCACTTAAATACTTAATACACAAATGGCATTTTTGTAGAGAGAGAGAGAGAGAGAGAGAGAGAGAGAGAGTGCCTAGAAAGAGATTGGGAGAGGATAGAGGAGGTGGTTCGAGCATGTATGGATGTCGAATTGACGATTCGTGGGATGTTGAGCAGGAGAGCTCTTCTCATATTCACCATTTTTTTTTTTATATTTATGAACAATGCTCTCCTTCTACTTTCTTCTGCTTTTTGTCTAAATATTTTATTATTAAAAAAATATTCAAATTTAAAAATAATTTAAAAGACTATTTTAATAGAACGGAGAAAGAATATGGCGTTTGTTGAGAGAAATAGATAAAAAGAAATGATTCTTAAAATAAAAAATAAATTTTTTAATAATATTTTAGGGTTTATCTGATCGATTTATTTTTTACATAAATGATATACTTGATGAACTTTAAAATATAAATAGTTCAAATTGTCGAAATAAAATTAAAAAATGAGCCTACCATACAGACTATTGGATTTAATCTTAATATCAAACTGAAGACAAATTAAGGTGTTGTTTGGAATAATTTAAATAAATGTTCTTTTTATCTTTTTATGAAAAGATGTGTAAAAAAGTAAAAAAATGACGTGATAAAAAAAAGATAAAAAATAAAAATAAATAAATTATTTTATGTATACCAAACTTAGCCTAAATCTATTTTTTTTCTCAATCCCAATTGTTGAGCAATTCCCCCTTATAACATTAAAGTTGACACAAAGTACAGTGTTATGTGCATGAGTGAGCCATGTGACACCCACAGTGTGGTCCAGGCCCATAACCCGATACCCACGATAATTTCAGAATTTATCGCAACAAATCCAAGAGATTAAAAAAAAATAATAATTTAATACATTTTAAAAGAAAGATTTAGGCCTCGTTTGGGAACATGCTAATTTAGTAACTTTTTGACTATTTGGCTAAAATGTGATGTAAAAAAAACTAGTATGTTTGGGATGACTTTTTAGCTTTTTACGAAAAGATGTGCAAAAAGTAGAGAGAAAAGGGAATCTTTGACTTTTTGGTATGAGTTGTTGGCTTTTTGGCCTTTTTAATAACTTTTTGACTTTTTGGCTAAAATAGCCTCTTACCAAACGAGGCCTTAGTTTTTATATTTTTATAGTTGAAAAAAAAAAAAAAAGGTTAACTGGGGAAAAATTCATTCTCATGTAGTCGTAGTTATCAGAAAAGTCTCCGGCAATCAACAGTTGCATGTCAGCGATGGCCGATAATGGCGTTGCGGTAACAAAATGAACAAATAGAAGAATAGATAAGTGATACGTGTACAGAACAAATAATTAAATATTTGAACAAATAATTAAATAAATAGGTGATACGAATATAAATTGATATATATATATATATATAATGGAATATTTGAACAAATAGTTGAATAAATAAATAAAGGAGATTGATCAATAAATTTTATATTTTGAACTTGTAATCCATATAGTCTCATATTTTTTCTTGTGATCCATTTAGTTATTTTGGATGTGTAATGACTCATTTGCTCGCCATATTCGAGTGTCACATTTGAAAAAAAGTACATTAAAGAGTTTTTAGTATCATATCATACCCGCCACGTTAGAGTGTCACATTTGGAAAAAAAATACACTAAATTTTTTTTAATTTTTTTAGAGTGTCACATCATACCTGTCACGTTGCAGTGTCACATATCACGTTTGAGAAAATTACACAAAGGAGTTCTTAATTTTTTTTTAGAATATCACATTATACCTACCACATTATCACGTTTGAGAAAAATACACTAAGGAATTTTTATTTTTTTGAAGCGTAACATCATACCCACTATGTTGTCACATTTGCGAAAAGTATGCTAAGGGGTTTTTATTTTTTTTAGAGTGTTACATCATACCCGTCACGTTGTCACGTTTGAGAAAAGTACATTAAGAATTTTTTTTTTTTAGAGTGTCATATCATACCCGCCACACGTTATCACGCTTAAGAGTTTTTTATTTTTTTTGAAGTGTCACATCATACCCGTCATATTGTCACGTTTAAGAAAAGTACACTAAGTAATTTTTATTTTTTTTTAGAGTGTCACATCATATTCTTCACGTTGTCACGTTTGAGAAAAGTATAGTAAAAAGTTCTTTTTTTTTTTAAAGTATCACATCATACCTATCACTTTGTCACATTTGGAAAAAAATATACTAAAAAGTTTTTATTTTCTTTTTGTTTGAGTAAAAGTTTTAGAATATCACATCATATCTGTCGCGTTATCACATTTAAAAAAAATATGCTAAGAAGTTTTTAATTTTTTAAGACTGTCACATTGTTGGAGTGTCACATTCATATTCGCCACATTAGAGTATCACATCATACCTATCACATTAATAAAAGGATATAGATATCCACCAAAACACTACCAAAATAAAAAAATAGGACCATATGGAAAGAAACTCTCCACTAATAGGACTTAACAAATCAATAGAAAAAATTTGAGACTAATTCATTTCTTGTTTGTGAAATGGGAAATATCCCAATAAATAACAAGCGTACAAATAAATGACATTTAAAGGAACTTTTTTGATAAATTCTCTTTCTAAAAGTTTTATTCCATCAAACTAATATTCTTTTTGACTATTCTATTATATCCTGTGTTGATGTAAGAAGACCAAAATACCCTCAATCTCTCATGCCCCCTATTAATATTGATTGCCTTTATGTTTTGATAATTTCCATGCATAAGGATATTGACTGTCATTATATTCATATTAATTTGAAATGATTTTTTGTCATTGTGTTGTCAATTATATGATGTGAATATTCACATCATGTAATTGAAATGAATATTCACATCATTATATTCATATTAAGTTGAAATAAATTTTTGTCATTGTGTTGTCAATTACATAATGTGAATATTTATATTAAAACATACGAATGTGAATGTTTACATCACTACATTAGATGAGATAAAATGTTCACATCACTACATGTTGTGAATAAGAATGTGTTGTCAATTAAAAATATAATGAACGTTGTTTTTAATGTGTTGTCAATTAAAAATAAGAAGGTTATATGTTGTAAACATTCATATCACTACATTAGATGAGAGAGAATTTTTCGAAAATGTGTTGTGAACATTCACATCAGATGAGAGAGAATGTTCACATTATTTTTAATGTGTTGTCAATTAAAAATATATTTACCTCCGATAAGAAAGAATGTTCACATTATTTTTGATGTCTTGTCAATTAAAAATGAATAATGTTATATGCACCAATTAGTGTACCAATTGATGATGTGACATAATTTAAGAGATTTTTTAGTATTTGTAATTTGTAATTTGTATAATGAGTGAGGTTAATAATAATGTCATAACTAGTGTTGGTACACTAGTTAGTACACTAATTGGTGCATGTAGCACTACTGATTAAAAATATATTTACATTATATAATAATACAAAATAATAACATCAATATTTTTTAATTTGTGTATGAAATTTCCTATGCCATATTCCGTTTTCTTCTCTCTCCTCCCCAACATAAAATATTAATTTTAAACATAAGAGCAGAATAGTCTAAAAAAATAGTATAAATCAATAAAAAAGATTTCATAGAATAAAAATATAAATACATAAAAATAAGTGGGTTAAAAAATTCTTTCATAGACTTTTTAAATTAGAATATTTTTAAATAAGATTTATCAATAAAAAATCTCGACATTTAAATAAATAAATAGATAGCTACACTTTGAACATATGTTGTTCTGACTAAAAAAATTTTAAACTTGAATTTATTAAGGCCAAGTTTGGCATGTTTGAAAAAAATAAAAAGTCAAAAAGTCACTATCCTATTTAAATCACATCATCTTATTTAAGTCACATCACCACTCTAACACATCACTTCAAACCCAACCCAAACTCAACCCATATTTGATAAAAAGGCAAAAAATATACTTATTTAGATCATCCTAAATAACCCATAATCTAAGAATATTAAAAATGGATCTCTAACTTAAGTATTAAAAAAAATATTATTTATATATATATATATATAATAAAAATAAATAAAAAATGAGATGTATGGCATTAATATCAAAGTAAGAGAGGGGGATGGATCATGGATAAGTCGTTTTCTTGGACAGCTCAGAAATCATACATTTCTTTAATTTGAGAGTTTTAAAAGAATATTAATGACATGAAAAATTATTAAAAAAAAGTCAAAGTTAAAATATCACATCACATAAACTCGCATACCAATTAAAACTATTAGAATTCTTAATTTAAAGCTCCCAGTTTTTTTTTTCATAAAAACTTAATTGAAAATTTTATGTACAAATAAATAAATGTATTAATTTCACTTTTATTTCTAAACTATGTTGGCAAGCAAGCAAAATCTTGTAAATAATTTTCATTGAAAATTATCCGACATTTTACCGCCACTTCATTTTTATTTAAAGAAAAATGTTATAACTCTCAAATTTTTTACTAAATAAATAATTAAATGTTTCACATGGGTATGAGATTCACAAAATAATAGATTCCACATCCCATGTGAGACATTTGGCTATTTATTTAGTAGAAAAATTGGTATCCTTAACATTACACTTATTCAAACTGTCTATAGTTATTTTTATAATTTCAAAAATACATTAGTATATTATTTTTAATGTATTTTTTGAATAAAGTTTTTATTTGCAAATTATTTTTTATTTTCATTTCTAAATTATTAATTTTATCTATTTAGTTCTTATAGATTTTTATTTCAGTTCATATAATTCGATTGAAAACAATTGTTTTAGGGCATCTAACGGTGTATCAAATATTTCACCAAATCTAAATAAAAATTTGAGGAATTCCTCTATCTGTTATACAACTCTCCAATGGTGTTATCCAGCTCTCCAATGGTGTATTTTTGGGTATCAGCAAAATGCCGAGAGGATGACTGACCAGAAGTCCGGCTGGTCGACCAGCAAGGTAATCCGAAAAATCTATTTTCTTTGTTTGCTAAGAACGGAACTGCTTTTATCGTGTATATTGACGAGTATGTAAAGTGTGAAGTGAAGCAAATGTGGCAGAGAGAGAGAGAGAGAGAGAGGACTGTGTATTGTTGCCAATCTGTGAAATCAAAGAATCTCTTGGTGGGTAAGAGAAGAGGAAGGTGAAAGTGCTTGCGAGTTTTCGTTAGATTTTATTTTTTCTGCATAGAAAAAAAGGTACGATTGAAACCAAACAAATCTGCTATGATTTTACCATTTTTTGAATGTGTTTTTTTTTTTTTTTTTTTTGTGTTAATTGGAATCTTAGACTTGAATTGCTTGATTTCATCTGGGTTTTGATGTACAGTTATGGAATCTATGAAAACTTTTAATCTTTTGATTTTTTGTTTGTGGGAAAATTGGGATTTTCTTTGAATTTTTTTCGCATATTGTACCTTGAAATGCTTGATTTTGTGGGTTTTTGTCGAGTCTTTTTGTGAGGACAGATGTGAAATTGTGAAAGGCGAGAAGTTTTTCTCAACTGGGTTTCTCCTGAATTCTCTTTTTTGCTAACGGATTTGCTTTAATGGGAGTGTTTTTTAGGTATCATTTTTGGTTTTGCCTGTTCTTTTCTTTTGCATTCATGGTTCTTTGAGTGGTGGATTGATGTATGTGTTTCGAAATGCTTATAAATTTTACACGAGGGATTTTGTAGAAATTAGTGTTACATTATCAACGCAGGTAAGCAAATGGAAATGGAGTTTCAATTAGTAAAATTTATCAACACTAGTTTAACCTAAGAAACAATGGGGAACTTAAGAAAACCAAATACTACGGTAAAAGCAGATTTTGTGGATGAATAAAGAAATCAATATATTTGGGAATGTGAGTTTATTGTTGGTGAAGATTGATCTTGAAGATTCGGGTACTTGTGAACTCATTGTTGATGAAGAAACCAGAGATGAATTCAATATGAATTCGTTCAACCACCGTGTTGTCGAAACCTTTTTCGGAATCAATTTCGCATTCACTCAGAAAATGGTTTGAACAACCAAATATACGAAGTGAATCACCACCAGACAAAGAACGCATTTTCACCCTGGCACACCTCAATCAGTGCTCAGAGCCGATCTCAATTAGGCTCAAAATTAGCCAAAGGTTATGGTTGCACAAACCATTTTTCTAACACTCTGTGTTACCTATTTTTGTGGGAATTGTTCAAGGAAGAGGATGACCGGGGGGACATCCGGCTGGTCGTCCGGTGGGTCCTACATCAACGGTCATGCACAGTAAAATGGTGAAAGGTGGCCCAGATCCTCAGTTTGGTAAAATATTTTTTAAATTCTCAATTTGATACAAGTTTAATTAAACTACTGGCGTACAAAACAAAAAGACTTTCTTTTTTTTTTTTTATCAAATTTGAATTTAGTGATGAATTTAGTGTAACGTTGGAGATGACCTTATTAGTGTTTTTATACTGTTTTTCAACTATTTTAAGAGGTAAAAGATTAAAATTAAAATGTTTAAAACATTACTAAAGGATTTTTTTTTTTTATAAGTGAAAAGATCGAAATGACATTTTGACTTTTTAAGTTACAAACTGGGTTTTGTTGCAGGTCTCCAAACACTCAATTAGTAATAGTTGAATCCCAATTTAATGAGTAAAAATAAAATTTAAACAATTTAAGTGAAAATGAAGGAAGAGAGAGGATATTGTACGAGTAAGAAGATGCTTAAGAGCATCTCCAACGGTGAATCAAAAATTTCACTAAATTTGAGTTAAAAAATGGTCATTTCTTGAATTTGATACTTCAGGCTCCAACGGTTCACCTTCACCAAATTTATCCCGGGACAACCGGGTGGTCGACCGGCCGGTTGACCGGTTAGGCCAAAAATTTTTTTTTTTTTTTTTTTTTTTTGCGAATTGTCTGAACTTTTTTTGAACTTTCTGAAATTTTTTCGGGACAACCGGGGTGGTCGACCGGCCGGTTGACCGGTTAGGCAAAATTTTTTTTTTTTTTTTTATTTTAACGGTTTGAACTTTTTTTCCTGAACTGTTTGAATCTTTTACTGGTTGACCGGTTGGTCAACCGGCCGGGCAACCGGTTGGTCGACCGGTATACCATTTTCAACGGTCAGTAACAGTGATTTGGTAAAATCTGTGTCTTGATCTCAGTTTGATGTCTTCTTTGCTGAATTCTCATTTTGGTATGACTTTGGTGCAACCGTTGGAGCGTGAAAAAGTGAGTTTTTCATCAAAATTTAAATCTGATGCTGGGTTTGGTTCACCGTTGGAGATGGTCTAATCCCGCCCACTTGACCTCGTGGACTCTTACCTAGCTCGACCATAGGGGTGGCTCGGCCCATTTGTGGTTAGGTCTAGACTTGGGCCTAGAGTTTGATGTCCAAGTAAGTAAAAAACTAATTTTTTGATTTTTTTTTTTTATTTAAAAATGTGTAAAAAAATAGAGATGCAATCAGTGTGTTTGATTTGAATTTTTTGGATTAAATTTTTTGAAAATTGATTTTTTTTGTTTTCGTGTTTTTTGTTTTTAGTAAATATTTTTTAAATTTTAAACATTTTTTTTTTACTTTTTTAGATGCACCTTACTTAGATGTATCTAAAAAGAAAAAATATTTTAAAAAATTAATAAATACATAAAAATACAAAAAAATGTATTGAATTCTTATATTTTTTTTTGTATTTTTGGTATTTAGTGAATTTTTAAAAGATTTTTTTTACAATTTTTTTACTTTTTAAGTGTATTTATGTTAGGTGTGTCTAAAAAGTAAAAAAAAAATTGCTTAAAATATTAAAAAAATTCAATAAAAACAAAAAAAACACAAAAAATAAGAAAGTATAATTTTTTAAAAAGTGTTTTTTGAAAAACGAAAACAAGCAAGGTGTATATGATTCAAAAAAATTAAAAAGTCAAAAAAACTACTAGTAACATCTTTTGTCAAAAGAAACCTCAGACTGTTTTGCCCGTGAGAAACAATCCCCCAAGACCATTCGATAATATGAAGGGGAAAAAAAAAAATCAAGAAATAGATCTTAAATCTTCACATGTTGGCTTGCGAGCCCATTGACTAAGGTTTGGGTCTAAGATTTCGGCTCGCAGCCCAACCCAACCCATGTCCATCGGGGAGAAAATCCTTTGGGCAAGCTTGGACTCTATTTTTCTTTCGCAAGTGGACCCGATCTAGCCCAACTCAACCCTATCAAATACCGACCCTTATGTAATTTTGATTGTTTAAATTGTAAAATAATATTTTTGTCACTCTCATCTTTACTAATTGAGATTAACATTTTCAATTGGACCAAGTGATATGAATCTTAAAAAAAAAAATAAAAAAATAAAAAATAAAAACTCTGTAAATGTATGAAATTGATAGCTTAAAATTGAAATAAAAATTACAATAATTTAGGGAAAAATTAAATGTACCTTATTATGTATTTTGTCGTGTATTTTATATATTTTTTGTGATAAATATTACACAATGTTTTAGTAGAGTTACGCTAATTTGTGATTAAAACATTAATGCTACACATTTTTTTATCCAAACAATTTCTAACCATAGAATGCGTAATTTTATTTCTCCACGACAAATTATCGTAACATTATAAAAAATATGTAATAGTAAGGATATATATAGTACACACTTTTAAACACAATGTTATCGTTTGGTAATAGGTTTTTTTTTTTTTTTTTTTTGTTTTTGTTTTTGTTTTTTTTTTTTATAACTTTTTGACTCTTAGTTTGGGATTAAAAGTTTGTTTTGGTTGATTTCTTGTTTTATTTTTTTGATTTTTATGAGAGAAAAAGTGAAATGATTATGATCTGGATGTGACATTTTATTTTATTAATTTTTTAGAAATTTTTTTTTAAGATCCCTGATATTAAGATTTTATAACATAAATGACATATAATATTTTCATAATAGTTAAGGTCCCTCAATATTTTCACAGAGAAAATTTGACTTAGAGAAATTTTGCCTGATTTAGAGAAATTTCGACATTTCTCTGTGAAATTGGAGAAATTTCGATGTGAAAATTGAAATTTCTCTAAGTTGAGAGAAATTTTTCTGAATCGAATTTTTCTGTAAAAATTTTGAGGGATCTTAGCTAATAAAAAAAAAAATTGGATCTCTTTTGTTATACAAAATTAAAGATGAATGATTCACTAATTTTTCTACTTTTTAGTATATTTTATCTTTTTTATAACAAATTTATCCAAAAAATTCATTGCCAAACGAAGAAAAATGTACCATAACATTACCCTTGGATTCTCAGTCTTATTGTTGAAGTAAAGGTGCAGGAAAAAAGAGATTGATGAGAGAAATGTGGTGCTGATTCTATAGAGAGAAAATATGAGATGAGAGATTGAGAGGTTGTGGGAACATTCTGAGCTTGGCTTTTTGCGCAAGCATTGTGTTTCTCCAGTGGCTAGCAAAGATTAGTGTAGATACCTCATTTTTGACCGCCCGCAAAGCTTGAGCGCTTAGTATGATACGTTTGATGATGAAAGTGGTGTTGTGCGTGGTTCGAGGTCTCAACAAATGGGCTATGTTTAAGATCCGAAACAATCCCAAATCTTTCATATTCCCACTATTTATACCCTAGAAATCCATTTTTACACATTGTACCACCCTATGTTGAGTTTGAAGCAAAGAGACAGGGCATCACATTGAGGTCCGACCGTACCCTATTGGGAGCTGGCCATGGCCATTTATGGCCGGCCGTGCCATGGTAGCGAGAAACACTATTCTGGGCAGGAGCCTGCCAACTGTCAATTTTTGAAGATATTTATGACATCTTTTGCTCAAATTCTATAAAAACGAAGTTATATCACTGTTTTGAGGGTTAAAAAAATTCTAAAAAGTTTATACACTTTCTTGAGAGCTCCTTCTTCTTGTGCAAGCAATCTTTAAGCAAGCTTATCACCTTTAACCTATATCCATACACCATATACACCTTCACACCTTAACCTTGGACCCTTGGTTGAGCCTTGAGCATCACAATTCAAGCTTGAGAGTGTGTTTGGACCAAGTTTGATTCACAAACAAAGAGCTTACCTTCTTCAAGAGGTATAAGCTTACCATTTTCTCTCTTTCTTTCATTTCCATCATTTACTATCAAGTTCTTGTATTTTTGTATTGTTTTGATCCCCTTTCAAGTGTCTAAGCTTGGGTTTGGATAGCTACCAAAGGGTAGAGAGAGTTAACACTCTTTCTTACACGTTTACCTATAGCTCAAATCCTTATTTTACATCCTTTTCTTTGTTTTACAAATTGATTTTCAGAGTTTAAAAGAGGCTAAAAGTCATGCTTTGAGGTTTCAAATGTGGAGGGGTTAGCCACCCCTCCTTGTTCTTGCTTTACTAGTCTTATTTTCTTTGTTTGTTGTTTAGCTTTTTGGGCTTTTTCCATGTACTTTGAGCTACTATTTTTCACCTATTAGGGGCTATTTTAGGGTTGTCCTAGGTTGTTTAATTGGTTCAAGCTTTGATTAGTCCATTTCTTGTATCATAAGTCTATATATATAGCTTGTTACATATTGTTCTAGCTTTTCTTTAATTAATTTCCATGTTAAGATGCCCCATTTTAACAACCTACCATCCATTGCTTTCCTTTAAGAGTTGTTTCAACCAGTTGATAGTTATTCAAAACATGAACTAGAGATCTATGCTTAATGGCTTAATCTTTACAGAGGTTCATCGTCAATGGCGTGGTCTCTCTTTCATGTTGAGAATCACTTCCCCTTTGACATGCTTTTCTTTTAGTGGACGTAATCACCACCTTGGACAAATGGATTAAAGAATGGCAAAGACTAATGAATTTAGCTTAAAATGAACCAACCAACATAAAGAACATGAGTTATATTACTTGGGCTTGGCCGAACGTTATGCTGAGTCTATTGTGTTGAGGGTTGTCATACGTCGATTAATGATGTTTTGATGAAACTTGAAGCATCTCTACCTTCCTCTTTGAGCTCATTTCATGATAAGAGGAAGGGGCGGTTGTTATTCATTGCATTAATTAATTTTTGTCCAAACTCATGTCCGAAATCATCAAGCAATCAAATTGCTCATTGATGGTCTCGGTAATGACTTTGCTCTTCTCTCGAGGCTTTCCATGACGGAGAAGAGCAAAGGGGACAAACAGAGCTCAGAAAATTCTGTCTGCACTATTTTCACCTCAGAGCACAAAAATAGGATTTTACATAAAACTAATGCATAGCCGGGCTTCATTGGGGGTCGGCCGGCCATCAATGTTTGGTAAGGCAGTGTGTTTTGCAAAAGCAGAGGGCAGTGACTGAAGGTAAAACATGATAGATTCCAAGGAAGAAAGATAGAGTTACTTTTGAAACCGCTACGTGCATGTCATCCTTGTGCGTCCATTGTAAATTGTAAATTAATGATCTCAAAATGGTTACAGTTATTAGCATTGTAATTAATATTGTTGTAGTAATGATTCGTTAGATAGTTAGCTTTTTTGTTATAATAGATTAGCTAGTTTAATTATAGCTTAGCTAGTTAGTTACTTATTCATTCATTTGGTTTTGTAATAATTAGTTTAATTCGGACTCTTAGACATTGATTCGCACCCCCTTGTACGAGGGCAAATATGTAATAACTTGTATGTCTCCCAACCCCATGTCTTTCTCCCTTTTACTTATTCGCTTACGATGGTAGTATAGAGCACCATTTCTTAAATTAGCATTTTTATGTTTTGCATCCATTGTCTTGCATACATCCAAGGTTCGGCTCATCATGCTAACCAAATGTTTGAATTCATTGCTTGAATACGTGATTCATTACATGTTTTGAATGGAATCATATGCCATGTTCATAGCCGAGCCTATTAAAATTACATAATGTGTGCGTTGCATTTAGTCATATTGCATTAGTTAGGAGCATGCATGTTTTCTAGTCATTTTGCTTTGTTTGGCTTACACTGGAGTACTAGGTGAGAATTTATTGTTTTAGCATCTTCCATTGTATGTCTATGTTACCATATCAAGCATGCTTTCCATGAGGCTAATTGCTTAAATGATATACTTGTTTGAATGCTTGTGGATAAAGGCTAATTGCTTAAATTAGGATGCATTGATTAATGTACATGCAAACTCACATTTTTAAGTGATGCATATTTAAACCAATTTTCAAAACAAACATGAAATCAAAGCGTTCCAACTTTTACAAATTAGTCTATACTTGTGTGCAACACATAGTAAAGTTAGTCTAATAATCGGAACAAGAGCATATAATGTAGATAAAAATCACATCATGATTAGTAAAGGTCGATCTTTGATCAGGCGAGTGGGGTGCTCAATTCATGACCTTCCCCTCTCGTACCTAAGTTCCTGAGTCGAGACACTTTAGTGATGACGGATAAGTGGCCTTTGGCAAGAGTCTCGGGTTTCCTAAATTTTCCAAAAATATTTAGGTGGCGACTCTGAAATCTGGCAAAGCAGTCCATTTTTAGCATTTGATTCAAACATCAATTTTTCAAAAGAATTGTCAGATTTGGACTCTTTTTGTGTTTTCACTGTTTCACATTGCACTTTGTGAAATCAGATTCAGAACCACGGGAGTCCGAACTATAGGGCTAGTCATATCCGAAAGGAGCACGAAAAGCACGCTACAGTTTCTGGCGACTCTGCTGGGGACTTAGAGAACTTGACGTGAAATTCATGATGTGAAATTTTATCTACACTTATATGTTCTTTGCATTGCATTTGCATTGTTACTTTAAGTCAATGTGTTTTCCATCTGCTATTCCTAGACGGTTTGCCGGAGGCTTACCTAGTAGCTTGCCAAAAGGCTAGCCAGTAGGCTATGCCATGTTGGAAACATAACCCTTAGATTTGGATTACCACTGTACCATTTGATCCTCCTTTCACTTTTCGGTGTTAGTTGTAAGAGGTATATTAAGTAGTCTTGCTGAGGTATCCCTTTTGACCAATCGGCCTAATTGCATATAGTTAGCCTTAGTAACTTTTCAAACATAGGACAAGATGCTCTCCTATTTACTAGGTTTTGTGATACCACTTGTTTGAATAGTAAAGCTGTAGATCACTCCAAAACTAAGACAAGGAAACTCTAACCTCTCATAGGGGTGTTTTGAAAGCTTTTGTGCAAAATGTGAAATCTTTGAAAATGTGTGATGGGAGAGTCTTAATTTTGAGGTGATTCCTTTCAAACTTGAGGATTATATCAGAATCAGAATTTGGGTCAAATCCAAGGGTTTGTGTTTGATATGGGTGAATTGTTAGCAAGACCAGAATCTTGTTTTGTTTTGACCAGCATGTTTGATATCTTGATTTGATGGGGCATTTGTTTTAACGCTAGGTTTGTCTGAGCCAAAGAAGGAGCAGTACCCAACTCAGCAAAGGCCAAGCCCAATCCAACCCGGAAAGCCCTAACCCATCACAATCTATCCAATCCCCAAAAAAAAAAACCCACTCAACAAAGGCCCAGTCCAAAAAACCAATTCTGAAAAGCCCAATCAGTCAAATCCATTTATCCAGTTCAAATACATCAAGTATAACCAAGTTGAAATCCTAGTTAGTCAGCTCTCAGTTTACACACATCTATTTCCCTGATTGCCAACTCAGCAGACCCGTGATGGTACAGAGTCTAGAAGAAGTTGTGGCCATGATAACGACCCTAAACCAAGGAATTGCCATGCAGGATGAAACCAGTGTTGAAATACAATGCCCATCTAGGGCATCTATCACACATCCAACCTCAGTCTCCCAGCCGAACTTTGTCCCACCTCCGCCAGCTGAAGATTTGCAAGGACCAGATCCTTAAGAAAGGTTGGCTCAAGCTCGAGTTTTCAGACACTTGGTGCAGCCTAATGAGGGCCTTTTTCCCCTTGATATTAATGATCTCGACCCGACCTTGTTAAAAATTGCTAACCTTGAGAAGCAATTCAAAAAGGCACAGGAAATTAGCTCCATTCCCGACATTGAGGATGTGTACACTGAGGCTACCATACGGCTCCCAGACAGATTCAAAATGCCACACATTGACCAATTTGACGGGTCTGAAGATCCTATGGTACATATCCGACTTTTCTTGGACATCCTGAAACTAATGGGTCTGACTAAGCCTTAGAAACTCTCTCTGTATGGAAAAACCTTGTTAGGTATAGCAGCCACTTGGTATGCCAAGTTGGAGGATAAAGTGAAGTAGAACTGAAAAAATTTGGCTGAGGCGTTTGTCAATCAGTATTCTTACAACACCCAAATTGAAATAACCATCCAAGAGCTTGAAGCAACCCACCAGAATCCTGAAGAACCTTTTGTGGAATTCATTGCAAGGTTGAGAGCAAAAACAACACAAATGACAGATCAACCCTCTGAGATGGACCAAGTACGGATAATGGTGTAGAACCTTGAGCCAGATATGTTACGACAGTTAATAGTCGCTCCACTGTTCACTTTTAAAAATTTGCATGAGTTAAAGGTTTAGATTGAGAGCGCATTCAACAAATGGATTATTCCTAGAACAAACGAGCCAACAATGAGGGTGTTTTCCAGGAGTACCAATGCTAGTAGTAGCATTATTCCCAAACCCACTGAAATTAATACCGTCGCCACTCCTAAAACTGTCGACCCTTTTGCCAATACCAACCCACAAACAGCCAGCCCAACTCAAGCTCAAGGAAAGATTTTCACCCCCTCCATATGAGCCTAACTAGCGCACTGAAAGTCGTGATGGAAAGAGGGTATCTCAAACCCCTTGATCCCGAACCTCTTCCTGACCCACTTCCTGCTAGACACAACCCCACCAAATACTATGCGTACCACTAACAACGCGGTCATGGCACCGATCGTTGCTACCGCCTTCGTCATGAGGTTCAAAATCTCATCAAGAACCAGACAATAGCTCTACCTCAAGAACCCAATGTTACCACCAACCCACTGCCCATCCATGACCAAGTATATCCTCCTTATCTTAACCTCATCCATACACCGCCACCTACCTTCAACCCCAGCATATACAACACCCCGGCCCATTTACCCAAGCCTGAGGTGTTCATTGTTAAAAGCATTAATTTGTGCACGATGGATACACCCACTCCAATTCGGACACATCAAGAGTGCAAAATGGCCAAACCCACTACTTCTGAGATGTTGAGAATGATTGAAGACCTTCAAGGAACAATAGCATATTTAACCTTTGGGGTTCTGACCCCGTCAAAGAATTCTCCAATCTTGGGACAAACTAAAAGTGGAATGGGCCAATCAAAAGCGAACATGGTTGAAGCAAATAGCAAGAATGAATCTAGGATAACTATTGATCCCTATGCACATCTTCGGTGGGCTATTGAAACTTTAAAAATCAAAGGGTTGAACAAGAAACAAATGCTCGTCGTCGTTGCAAAGACTATGGATGACACTTTTATCGCTCACGTTGTGAGCATTTTGAATCAAGGGCAAGCAATGAAAATGGACACTTTACCAGAAACACTCATCCTGATTCCCATCCCAAGCCTATAAATATCTAGCCAACACCCACCAATCCCTTTGCCAATGTCTCTAAACCTAATGCTTCCTCATCTAGAAACAAACTTTCGCCCATCTCCATATGAGCCCAACCCTTGCCTTGAAGGTATTGATGGAGAAAGGCCATCTCAAACCGCTTAATCCTTGACCTTTCCCTAACCCTCTCCCACCTAGACATGACCCTACCCAATATTGCACATTCCATCAGCAGTACAGTCATCATACTGACCACTGCTTTCGCCTTCGCTATGAAATTCAAGACTTGATTGACAATAAGGTCATCACCCCACCAAAACCCAAAGCTGTCAATAAACCTCTCCCTAACTGCAATAGATTGCCATCCTATAACATAAATCCCATCTATGGCTTGCCGACAACCAACCTTGACCCCAGCCAGCACGGTAGAGGAGATGTGTGGGGACAACCAGGGTAATTGTGAGGCTCAATCTGCGAGACTCAATATGGAGGCCTGAAATCAATCCTATTAGGTGTGGATGTTGTACCACTGAATTGCAAGAAGGCCTGGACCCTCCCATGGGCTACTTGAAATTGTTTTTGAATTCAGCAGATGGACTTGGAGAGTAAAAACCCCTTTTGTCTCAAGGGTACTGATTTTGTTTTGAGTTATTTTCTTATAAATAGTTGAGTTTTGTCTTGTAAATAGTTGAGTTGTGAGTTTTATTTTCTTTGTCTTTTCTTGCATTGTCGCGTCAGTTGAGTCTTTTCCTTTGAGTCACTCTTGCATACCCTCTGGTCTTCGTTGTTTTCAATAAGAAAGTGGGAGTCAAGCTTTTGATAATTTTGTTATGCCTATAATAATGCATGTGTGACCTTTTAAAAATAGAAAATCTTTGCATTTGTCTTTTGAATGAGATTCCGTTGATAAGCTCAAGTGTTAAGAAGGATCCTCCAAATGGTTTGAGTGGGTTCTGACTCATCGGTGCAATGTCCTTCATGATTTCAAGAATTTTAAACTATTTCTTTTGCAAACCTGCGAATATAGATTCAGAATTATGCGTGGTATTCTACACTGTCCTGGGGTTTTTTTTCACCTTGGCGATCATTTGGCAAAGCACAAGACGGCCTTCAGACCTCACAATCATAGAATTTCTCCTTGGTGTTTTTGTTATTTCAAAAAGAAATTGAGAAAAGATATCAAAAGAAAAAGAAACCAAAAGAGAAAAAAGAGAAAAGAAAAGAAAGGAAAAAAAGAAAGGGAAAGGAATAAGAAAGGAAAGAAAGAAAAAAAAGAAAAGAAAAAAAAAAAGAAAAAGAAGTCAACTATCAAGCCAGGGGTATCCATTAGAATGAAGTCCAATCAATTGTGAGGAAGGAAACTTTTGTTTGAATTCAGGAAAGCCAATGCAAGAAGGTAACACATTGTGGAAAGAACCAACTTTCAGAATGGAGCAAAGGAAAGGAAGAAAGCATGTGTAAAAGAATGGAGAACCAAGCTCAAACTAAGGCGAAGTCCATTCCAGTGTTAGGGCAAGGATGACTATTGATCAAATTCACCACAAGTGTTGTAACGCTATCCTTGAGAGGCTTGCTAGGCTGAAAACTTAAAAGGGTGACCTAGGCAAAAGTTAGAGTATGAAAAATGAGAAATCAAAAAATATAGCTCGCAAGGTTGAAAATCTCGAAGGGGCGACTTTGGCAAAAATTAGAGTGCAAAAGGAGAGTGTCAATACCTCGAGTAAACCTCAGCCATGAACTACGTTGACCTGATTCCCATTCTTAGGATACGTAGGCAACTTCATCTTGAAGTTTGGTCTCAACCATATCTATCTTATTCATCTCAGCCTAATTATCTTGCCCGATTCACGTTGTCAACTTCACATCAGTCCATGAGCTACACCAACTACTGCGCATATCATACTTGCATTGGGTAAGGAAGAACTAACTTGAATCAACAAGTGGAACAATTTTCAATACTTGAACTTATTAGTGGAATCTCTAACTTGAGCACAAAAAAAAAAAAAAAAAAAAAAGGAATCGAAATTGAGTTTTAAAGGAAGCATAAGTAATACTAGGGGCACTATGAATGATCAGTCACCTTGAGTCTTTTTCTGTTTTTGGATCAATTATGAGTCCTGTTGTGTCGTGCCTAGTGTTTGTCTCAGTCTACGCTCTTCATCGAGTCACCATAGCGTGTCTACCGCTCAAGTTGAACAGAGTGGCATAGTTGAAATTCCATGCACGAATGTTCGCTCCAAACTCAAAAACAGTCCATGTGTGGAATTTATAAACAAACTGAGAGTGCCCATACAAGGGGTATTGCATTTACAATCATTGCAAAGTATATATAAGGAATCCATCACTATTTTGGAGGAAAATGGAGTAGATTCTCAACATGCTAGGATAGAAGAAAAGCATCAATCTAATTGGTTGGCAACCGTTCTAGGATCTGATGATCCCCATCACACGTGCCTGCATAATGTTAAAAAGATGGCTAGTGACTGGACACTAGGGGCACTTTTCAGTACATTTGACCGTACCATGCATCTAACAAAGGGCATGAACCCAACCGGTGGCCGATAACTAGACACTAGAGGCAATTTTCAATACATCTGATCGGGTCATCAATTAAACAAGGGGCATGAACCTAACTTTTCTGTCAATCCGCTCAGAGCCATTTATTTTTCCCTGGATTTGGGTGAGCTCACCCCCATGATGATTCTAATATGATTCAGCTTTCGAAAGTTGTTTTCGATCATTCCAAAACTCTCTTGGGATTGTCATCTTCCCTCTGATTAATACATGTTCTTTGGATTATGCATACATGCTCATACATTCTGGTTAATTTGAATTGCATGATTGGTTGCTCCTGTTTCGTCGAGTTACCTTTTACAGTGTTTTCAATTACATTTCAATGAGTTGTGGCAAGTTGCCCTACACTCATTTCATAAGGTACATGATGCATTACTTTGAGTACTGCTCATTTCCCTCTACATACCTTAAGTTCACACTGTTTTGTGCATCTTGCATCGCACTATTTTGTGTACCTTGCATCGCACTGTTTAGTACATTCACCTTGTATCGTACTGTTTTGTGCACCCTACATCGCACTGTTTTGTGCACTTTGAGTTCGCATTGTTTTATGCACCTTGAGTTTACGATGTTTTGTGCATCTTGTATCATACTGTTTTGTGCATTCGTACATTTGCACCTTGTATCGCACTGTTTTGTGCACCTTGTATCGCACTGTGTTGTGCACCTTGCATTACATTGTTTTGTACATTCACCTTGCATTGCACTGTTTTGTGCATTCACCTTGCATCTCACTGTTTTATGCACCTTGTATCGCACTGTCTTGTGCATCCAAATAGCATTGTTTTGAGCATTCACCTCCTCTGCACTGTCTTGTGCACTCATGGGGTCTAGGAGACCTTAAATCCTCTAGAGGTGCAATTCCTTTGGTGTTTGTCATGCCCAAACGACTTTAGGCGGTCTAGTATAGCCACCTGACTATGTTTGTAGTGAGTTCCTAGGAGACCAACTGAGACAATGGAAACTAGAGTTCGAATGGCGAGGCCTAGAATGCAAAGGTTCGGACTTTCTGCAACTAAAGTCTGGTTTAAATACCCAGAGGTGTATCCTTGGCTTGAAATCTGTATGGCAACCCCATAGGTTGCGGTCGCTTGTATGCGCCTCAATTCTGGATACTGAACCAACCTAGTCTGTCACTCTGTTGAAGAATGTCGAAAGTTGCAAACATGGCCAGGAAGAAAAGTAGATGAAGAAGAAGAGGAAGATCCCCAGCAGCATAAGGTAAGTCCTTGCCAATTTCCCCTGTAAGGTACTTTCACTTCCTAGCTGCTACATGATATCCATTATTATTTATTACCTCTATCGCATTGCATATAACACCGATCGCATGTACCTACTGCACTATCCATTACACCCATTACATCATACCATTTTATTGTCTACATCCTCTCCATGTTAAGCTTAGTTTGGCATGTGCTCATACATTTCTCTCGTTGAAATATGGTTATGTCATGTGTAAGAACCCATGCTGCGTTGAGGCCAGTATTGAGGGTGTTGGCACCTTTTCTATCTTAGACATGGTCTGTTTTGTGTCCATGCCCTTTCTAGGTAAGATCTAGTTCAGCCTATGCCCCTCATTCACTGCATCCATTGCATTTATTGCATTGTACTCTGTCTTGTTGCATTCAGCACTTATGATCATTATCTTTTCCCAACAGATCATTTCTCATTTATATCATACCACCCAATTACTTGTACTCTTTCTCTTTCTATGAAAAATATAGTTTTGCAAGTGCTCGCACCCCTTTCACATTAACACATGGTTCTATTATGTGTAAGCATCCATGCTGTGCTAAGGCCAATATTGAGGATATAGGCACTTAGCCTGTGTTAGGCATCATTTGGCTCGTGCCCACACTTCTTTTCTATAGTTTGATTTGCATCCCCATTCCTTTATGATATTTGTGTGGTAAGCACTGCTCGTGGTTTAGATTGCTTACATTATATATCATTTGATTATTTCGCTACATTGTGTATCATTTTACATCCTGCCCCTGAACTATGCTGGTTTGATTCTTTGCAACGAGATACGTAGGCAACTTTCGAGTTCAACCAACTCTATCTGCATTTTGTTTGTTTGCCCAAGTCTTACGGCCTTGTCAAAATGGGTCGTTTTTGGGCTTTGACTTTCACTCATGTTATTTCATGACTTCGACCTCTGTCAAAGAGGGGCAACTGTAGACACCCCATTTTTGACCGCCCGCAAGGCTTGAGCACTTAGTCTGGTACGCTCGATGATGAAAGTGGTGTTGTGCGTGGTTCGAGGTCTCAACGAAGGGGCTATGTTTAAGGTCCAAAACAATCCCAAATCATCCATATTTCCACTATTTATACCCTAGAAATCCATTTTTACACGTTGTACCACCCTATGCTGAGTCTGAAGCAGAGAGACAGGGCATCACATTGAGGCCCGATCGTGCCCCATTGGGAGCCGGCCATGGCCATTTATGGTCGGCCGTGCCTTGGTAGCGAGAAACACTGTTCTAGGTAGGAAACCGCCAGCTATCTATTTTTGAAGATATTTAGGACCTCTTTTGCTCAAATTCTATAAAAATGAAGTTGTATCTCTGTTTTGAGGGTTAAAAAAATTCTAAAAAGCTTATACACCTTCTTAAGAGCTCCTTCTTCTTGTGCAAGAAACCTTTGAGCAAGCTTATCAACTTTAACCTATATCCATACACCATATACAGCTTCACACCTTAACCTTGGACCCTTGGTTGAGCCTTGAGCATCACAATTCAAGCTTGAGAGTGTGTTTGGACCAAGTTTGATTCACAAACAAAGAACGTACCTTCTTCAAAAGGTATGAGCTTACCATTGTAGACACCCCATTTTTGACCGTCCTCAAGACTTGGACATCACCATTGGGACACTTGGTGATTACCCTTGTTTGTGTTCGTCTTGAGTTCCCGGAGGTCTCGGTTGCGCGCCTTGCCTCAGGATCTCTCGACTCGACCGTGTTGTGCCTGGTTTTGCACCAAACACTTGTGTTTTGCCTTGGAGGGGCAGGGAATGCCTTGTGAGGCATCCCTACACATCACCGGCCATGGCTTGAGGCCACCGGCTAGTGATTCTATGCCATCGGCAATATATATTGCCGGTCGGCACTCTTTGTTGCCGGTCGGCCATTTATTTTGTCAAAGTGGCAATTTTGGATGGCCGACCACTGTTCATCTACTTTTAGTAGATATTTTGTGTCAGCTGTGATAGCTGGCACCCACTCTGTTCCCCTCCATACACGTGTATGGAGGGATTTTCCTCTTGGATGGCTTGTTTTGGAAGCCTTACAAGAGGGAGTTGCCTATAAGAAGAGAGCTCCTCTCTTGGCATTAGGGTTAGACAACATTTTTAGAGAGCTTTGACATTAGGGTTAGGAATTTGTATCTATTCCATCTCTATATTTCCCTCTCTTGTTAGTTTAGTGTGTGTTTGGTCTGACTTTTGCACACAAACACCCACCATTACACCTTTTATTGGTTATTGAGGGCCAAAGGAGTGTTCTTGGAGTTCTTGGAGCTGGTTTGGAGCTAAAGAAGCTGCTGGGGCTTCATTTGTGAAGGAAGTCTTCAAGGGTAACAACTTTGCCCCCCTTTTTACCCCTTTCTTGCATAGCCTTTTAGCTTACCTTGCAACTGTATTTGAGCTTTGTGTATAAC
Organism: Camellia sinensis; assembly: GCF_055761805.1. NCBI lineage: Eukaryota > Viridiplantae > Streptophyta > Magnoliopsida > Ericales > Theaceae > Camellia > Camellia sinensis. Next base: position 198,998,077 of record NC_138964.1, on the reverse strand, counting down.
ATAAAAAAGTTTTTTTTTTAGGCCCTCTAAATAGTTATTTAAGGTTGTTTCAAGCTTTGGGGTCGTTTGACCCCTCTTAAGCCTCGTAAGGCTCCATTTTGTGCCATTTGGGGTGAGCTCCGAGACCTTGGTGTTTGGGCCTCCTCACCACTAAAATCTTGAGGGATTTCAGAGGTGAGGATGGTGCCTTGAGGTCCCAAAAAGGAGAGGGCCACCCCCTCTCCTTGTTGTCCTTGAAAAGGGCACTTTTTGCCTCTTGAGGGAGCACCTAGCTTAGGCTCTTGTTGACCATGCCTTAGCTATTATTTATGCTTATTTTTCCATGAAATAGCATTGTTTTAAGTTGGTTTTGGTACACCATGCTTGCTTAGCATACATGCCTTGTAATGCCATGAATTGCCTTAACATGTGCTTAGCATTTAGACCACTATGCTTACTTGTTTTGGCTTAGCTTTGTGAAGCTTTTATGCATGTTTTAGTGTGCTTGAGGTCTATTTTTGGTCATTTGGGTCATCCATGCTTTGCTTTGCATAGCTACTATGCAATCCCCCTTGTAGGCCTTGAGTGTTGACCCCTCTAGCATGCTTTACTTGCTTTGTTTCAGTGGTTTGGAACCACTTATCATGTCATTTCAGTCCTTATAGCATGCTTGTATGCTTGCATTTGATGCTCCTTTAATGCTTTAAGAGGTTGGTATCTTATGCTCCATGTTTGGCCCCTTTTGTATGCTTCCATGTATAGGCCATTAAGATGCCATCTAGGTGTGTCTTTGACCTTAATTTGGCATGATTTGGGACTGTTTTGATTCACTTTGATCATTTGCTTCGTGTGTCATATGATCATAGTTTAAGTCCTTGGGCTTGGATGCATGCTTTGCTTGCATTGGTAGGTTGATTTGGCATCATCTTCTACATGTTTTTCAAAGCTTATCATGTATGCTATGTGCCAATGTTTGCCCCTTTTAAGTGTGCTTGAAAGTTGCTTCTATATGCTTAGGTATTCAACCATGTTTGCATGCATGTTTGTATGCTTTGGTACTTGGCTCATGACATTTTGTTGCATGTTTAAATGGTGTTGCATTTGGCATGCATTTCTTGCTAACTTTCCTAACATGTTACATGCCTTGCATGTGTGCATGGTTAAGATTACACTTTGCATGTTTGCTAACTTGATACTTGTCCTCATGTTCATGTTGCATACTTAGCCTCCATGCCTAGGTTGCATTGCATTGTGCATGCATTGCCTCACCTCTTGAAGTGAGTCATGATAGAGGTAGAAGCCCCTTTGTTTGTTGGTTTGCATTGCATTTGAAATCCACATGCATAATTTGGTCTCTTGGGCCATCTTGCATTGAAATGCGCGATGGATGGTCCGAGAACCAAGGACCATGTCCCTTTGAGTAACAAACATGATAAGGGATATGGTTGGTGCATACATTGCTTGAATTGCATTTCCATGCAAAGCTCTGTCCTCTGCTGCTGTCAAACAGATTCTGCAGGAACTTTTTGCCGATCGACTGCACATAGTGCTGACCGGCAATCCATTCGTGGCCGATACCTTCATCAACAGCCGATGATCACATCTTACTACCGGTGGCCATTCTCCTCAGCCGGTGGTGTCTCCCAATGTCTAGGGAAGCAATTCTGAGACTTTGGAAGTTTTCAGAGGGGCAGAGCAGGGAAAACAGAGGCAGCCTGCGCATGGCAGTGGACTTCCGAGCAAGACCCGAGCACGCGTGCATTGGGCCCTCTTCCCGAGGCCCTTTTTTTCTTGCTTTCTTAAATTAATTAATTTGTTTAATTAATTTAGTTGTTCTATAATAATTAATTAGATAGGATAGTTAATTCATTATTCGAATTGTATTATTCTTTTGGTCCCTCCGGGCGAGGGCGAATTTGTAATAAGTGTGGGTGAGTGTGTGCATGTCTTCCAACCCCCACTTCTTTCTCCCTTTTACTTACCTGCTTTGATGGTTAGTCATAGGTCATGTTTAATTTAGCATACCTTATGCTATGCATGCGTGCATCATTCATCAGTATTGCATGCACCGGGCTCGGCGCATCATGCTAACTGCATTAGTATTTCAAATCTAACTTGAATACATGCTACTTGTGCATTTTCACATGTCATTCATAGAATAGCCGAGCCTACTCTAGTGACATTCCGTATGCGTTGCATTAGACATTTAAACATGGACTTGGATCATGTATTGATTGCTAACGAGTTCTTTGTTTTGGCACGGAGTACGATGTAAGTATTTATGCTTTAGCATCCTTGCATGCGTGTGAGTGTTGCCATGATAGCATGATTACCATGAGGCTAGCTGCTTATGTGATATAACTGCTTGAATGTCTGTGGGTGAAGGTTGGATTGTCTGAGTTGGAATGACTCATTGAAATCCGTGTTTTAGCCTACTTGCTAGTAGCAAATTCCAAAACATTTTTTTAAAAACAAACGGATATGCAATGCTTATTTCCAAATTAGGTGATCTAGTCTATACTTTTGTGCTGTGCGCATAACATAGTAATTCTAGGCTAATAATCGGGATAAGAACACATAACGTTTTCAAAAACAGATATCATGGTTAGTAGAGGCCGATCTTCGGATCGGGCGAGAGGGGGTGCTCATAGCTGACATTCCCCAATCGTACCCAAGTTCCCGAGCCGAGGGAACTTTGTTGATGACGGACACGTGGCCTTTGGCACCGAGTCAGGGTTTCCTAAATTCCCCCCAAAATAAAATATTTAGGTGGCGACTCTGTATCTGGCAAAGCAGTCCATGTTTGGCACTTCTTTTCAAAAATCTGTTTCTCAAAACGATTTGCCAGATTCGGACTCTTTGGTTCAGATTAAGGACCGTGACACAAATCGAGTCCGAACTGTAGCGGGGTCCCTCACGGACGTGCTACAACCATATTCTCTCTTGTTTTCATTTCTATCATTTAATATCAAGTTCTTGTATTTTTGTATTGTTTTGATTCTCTTTCAAGTGTCTAAGCTTGGGTTTGGATAGCTACCAAAGGGTAGAGAGAGTTAACACTCTTTTTTACACATTCACCTATAGTTCAAATCCTTGTTTTACACCATTTTCTTTGTTCTCCAAAGTGATTTTTAGAGTTTAAAAGAGGCTAAGTTATGCTTTGAGGTTTCAAAGGTGGAGGGGTTAGCCACTCCTTCTTATTCTTACTTACTAGACTTATTTTCTTTGTTTGTTGTTTAGCTTTTTGGGCTCTTTTCGTGCACTTTGAGCCACTGTTTTTCACCTATTAGAGGATGTTTTAGGGCTGTCCTAGGTTGTTTAATTGGTTCAAGCTTTGATTAGTCCATTTCTTTCATTTAAGAGTTATTTCATCCGGTAGATGGTTACTCAAAATATGAATTAGAGATCTATGCTTAAGGGCTTAATCTCTATGGAGGTTCATCATCAACGGCATGGTCTCTCTTTCATGTTGAGAATCACTTCCCGTTTGACATGCTTCTCATTTAGTGGACGTAATCTTTAGTGGATGTAATCAACACCTTGGACAAATGGATTAAAGAATGGTAAGGACTAATGAATTTGGCTTAAAATGAACCAACCAACATAAAGAACATGAGTTATATTACTTGGGCTCGGTCGGACATAATGCCGAGTCTATTGTGTCTAGGGTCGTCATACGTCGATTAATGATGTTTTGATGAAACTTGAAGCATCTCTACCTCCCTCTTTGAGCTCATTTCATGATAAAAGGAAGGGGCAGTTGTTATTCATTGCATTCATTAATTTTCGTCCAAACTCATGTCTGAAATCATCAAGAAATCAAATTGCTCATTGATGGTCTTGGTAATGACTTTGCTCTTCTCTTGAGGCTTTCTATGACAGAGAAGAGCAAAGGGGACAAACAGAGCTCAAAAAATTCTATCTGCACTATTTTCACTTCAGAGCACAAAAATAGGATTTTGCATAAAATTAAGGCACGACCGGCCTTATTTGGGCTCGGTCGGGCTTCATTGGGGGCCGGTCGATCGGCCATCAATGTTTGGTAAGGCAATGTGTTTTGCAGAAGCAGAGGGCAGTGACTAAAGGTGAAACGGGACAAATTCCAAGGAAGTCAGATAGAGTTACTTCTGAAACCGCTACGTGCATGTCATCTTTGTGCTTCCATTGTAAATTGTAAATTAATGATCTCAAAATGGTTACAGTTATTGGCATTGTAATTAATATTGTTATAGCAATGATTCATTAGATAGTTAGTTTATTTTGTTATAATTAATTAGTTAGTTTAGTTAATTATAGCTTAGCTAGTTAGTTATTTATTCATTCATTCGGTTTTGCAATAATTAGTTTAATTCGGAGTCTCAAACATTGACTCGCACTCTCTTGCATGAGGGCAAATATGTAATAATATGTATGTCTCCCAACCCCACGTCTTTCTCCCTTTTACTTATTCGCTTACGATGGTAGTGTAGAGCACCATTTCTCAAATTAGCATTTTTATGCTTTGCATCCATTCTCTTGCATGTATCCGAGGTTCGGCTCATCATACTAACCAAATGTTTAAATTCATTGCTTGAATACATGATTCATCACATGTTTTGAATGGAATCATATGCTATGTTCATATCCAAGCCTTTTAAAATTACATAACGTGTACGTTGCATTTAATCATATTGCATTAGTTAGGAGCATGCATGTTTTCTAATCATTTTGCTTTGCTTGGCTTGTCTTGGAGTACTAGGTTAGAATTTATTATTTTAGCATCTCACATTGTATGTCTATGTTACCATATCAATCATGTTTTCCATGAGGCTAATTGCTTAAATGATATACTTATTTGAATGCGTATGGATGAAGGTCAATTGCTTAAATTGGGATGCATTGATTAATGTACACACAAACTCACCTTTTTAAGTGACGCATATTTAAACCAATTTTCAAAACAAACATGAAATCAAAGTGTTCCAACTTTTGCAAATTAGTCTATACGTGTGTGCAACACAAAGTAAAATTAGTCTAATAATCGGAACAAGAGCATATAATGTAGATAAAAATCATATCATGATTAGTAGAGGCCGATCTTTGATCGGGCGAGTAGGGTGCTCAATTCATGACCTTCCCCTCTCGTACCTAAGTTTTCGAGCTAAGACACTCTAGTGATGACGGATAAGTCGCCTTTGGCGCGAGTCTCGGATGTCCTAAATTTTCCAAAAATATTTAGATGGCAACTTTGAAATCTGGCAATGCAGTCTATTTTTGGCATTTGATTCAAACATCGATTTTCCAAAAGAATTGTCAAATTTGGACTCTTTTTGTGTTTTTGACTGTTTCACATTTCACTTTTTAAAATCAGATTCAGAACCACGGGAGTCCGAACTATAGGGCTAGTCGTATCTGAAAGGAGTACAAAAAACAAGCTACAATTAACGACAACTCATCTTTTTGATAGTGAAGTTTTTTGTGTTTTCTTTTGTTTTGTGGTGGTCTCTATAACCAATCAATACTACTATCTCATTGGTGATGGGGTTTTCTATTTTGTCCCCCCTGTAGACACTCCATTTTTGATCGACCTTAAGACTCAGACGCCATCGATTGAGCGCTCGGTGATGGTGCATGTTGTGCTCGTTCTGAGGTTTCGGAGTTTTGGCTGAGAGCCTTGTCTCTGGGCCTCGGAACTCTTTGTTCTTTGGCTCGGTTTGCGGACCAAGTCTTGTTTTCCCTTCCCAGAGGGAGGGAGTGGTCTTGTAGACCATCTCTCTGTGGTCGTAGACTACTTTTCGTGGTCGTAGGCCACTTTTCCCGTTTGGAGACTAGTTTTTGATTTTTGAAGCCTTTGGCCGTGCGCCTTGTCTCGGGACTGCTTAACATTCTCCGTTTAGCATGGTTTTTGAACCACACCTTGTTGCCTCTGCCTAGAGGAACACTGTGGTCCGGGAGACCACTTTTGTGGTTGCATACCACTTTTGATGCTCGTCAGCTAGTTTTCGGGGCTTTTGGCTGCGTGTTTCGCCTCTCGATTTCTCGTCTTGCATCCGCTTTGGTTTGTCTTTGGTACAAACCTTGCTTTCCTTGTTTAGAAGGTGGTACAAGGGTGGGAGATTAGTATTTCTCCTTGGAGACCACTTTTCCTTTTTTCAGCTAGTTTTCTTGTCAGATAACTGGCTTTCTTGGTCTTTGGACCATCTTTTTTGGTCGGCCACCACACCACCACCTTGCATTTAGTGTGTTGACCTCTCCCACCTATGGCCAACCAGTTTTTGCTCTAGTTGACCACCTAAAGTGGTCAGCTGACCACTTTTACTAGCAAGCCGACCACTTTAAGTGGTCGGCTACTTTTTGTCACTTTTTTGGAGATATTTTAGGACCGCTGGCACAGCTGGAGAGCATTTGAGCCATCCTCCATACACGTGTATGGAAGGATGGCATTCAAGCTTAGCTTCTCCAAGAAGCTTTGGCTTTCCTCTTCTATAAGAGGGAGGCTCATCCTTCCTTCTCCAGGTTCAAAAAATTGCCCTTAGAGTGTTAGATATAGCTTTGTCTCTATATCACTCTTGTTCTTCATTTTTGTGCCTTAAAGTGTAGATTTGTCTTACTTTAATACACAAACACACACTCAAGTACCATCCTTTTGCTACTGAGGTGCTTAAGGGCTAATTTTGGTGTTCTTGGGTTACCTTGAGGCTTGAAAAACCTGTTGGAGTTGCAGTTATAAAGAGGGTCTTCTAGGGTGAGCTTTTGACCTTTAAATCCCCCTTTCTTGCTTAAGCTTTTAGCCTATCTTGTATACTGTTTTAATCTTAACTTATAACTGATAAAATTTCTATTTTTGCATGCTTTTGATCTTTGTTTAAGATCACTTTTGTGTTTGGGGTTGTTTACCCCCTCTTAGGCCTTGTTTGGCCTTGTTTGGCCTTGTTTTTGAGCCTTTTTTGTGAGCTTTGGGACCACCTTGTATTGGCCTTCTCACCACTGAAATCCAAGATGGTGTTTTAAGGTCCTAAGAAGGAGAGGGCCATCCTCTCTCCTTGTGTCTTCAATACATGCCTTAATATGCCTCATGTTTGAGCATCTTTACTAAGCTTGTGTTAGCTTGTTCTTAGCATGTATTTGTGGTTATTTTGCTGTGGCATACCACTGTTTTTGCTTGCCTTGGTCACTCCATGCATGGTTGATACACTTGTAGTGTAAATCACACAATCTAGTCTTGTATGCCTCATGTTTGAGCATGTGTTTCTAGCTTGTTTTGGAGCCATCTCAGTAGGTTTTTGGTGTTATTTTAACATGCCTTAGATCTGTTTTGGGTTGGTTTGGTTGGCTCTTGCATGCCTAATACACTTGTAGTGTAAATCCCTTAAACTAGCTTTGTATGCATCATGTTGTAACATGTCATTTTAGCATGCTTTTGGCTTAGCTTCATGAAGACTTTGTTCATGTTTTCGCATGTTTAAGGTCTGATTTGTGTTGTATTGGTCATCCATGACTTGCTTTGTATAGCTGTAGTTCAATCTAGCTTGTTAGCTTTGTGTATTGAATCCTCTAGCATGCTCTACTTGGCCTATTTCAATGATTTGGCATCATTCCTAATGTGATTTCAGTCCATTTAGTGTGGGCATACACTTGCATCTTTCACTTATTCAATGCGTTGGAGGGTTTGTCCCTTTATGCCTTAACGTGAACAATCGCGTATGCCTTTATGCCTTTGCTTGCGAGCTCTCAATTCAGTGTGTTTTTGGGGTTATTATGCCATGATATAACTCTGATTTTTGTTGCTTAAGTCATCCCATGCTTGGTCTTAATAGGTGTAATGTAATCCACCTTATTTGCCTTGTATGCATCATGTCTTATGCCCCTCATGCTAGCATGTTTTAGCTTCCTTCCATGCATGTTTTAGACTCATTTTAACATGTACTAGGACTGTTTTAGGTTGCCTTAGCCACATGCTTCATGTTTTGTATACTTATAGTACAAGTGCTCTTGCTTGCTTCAAGCTTTGGGCACCATTGCATGCTTCATTTGTGTTATGTACATGATTTAGTATCATCTAACATGACATTTTAGAGCTTATAGCATGCTTATGTTCCTACTTCATTCATGCTTTGAATGCCTTTGAGTATTGTGCATTGTTGCCTTACTCGTAGCTTGGCTCGTATGCTTGCATGCCTAGGCCTTTGGGCCCTTATCTTAGCATGTTTTGGTCCTTGTTTTGACCTACTTGAGCTCTGTCCATGCTTAGTTCATGCATTTGTGCCATGTATTGCATGCCTCCTTTGTGTTGCTCTTTGCTAGTTTTCATGCCTTAGGACCCTAGCATGCTTCACTTATGTTGTTTGAATGATTTGGCATCATTTCTTGCTTCATTTCAGTGCACTTAGTGTTGTTACACTTCCACTTTTGTCACTCTTTGAGCCTTCTTGAGAGTTGTGCTCTTAGGCCTCTTTGATGGCCAATGCATTGTGGATGCATGCCTTGCTTTATGTGCCTTCATTTTATCACCAATGGCCACTGATTTGGGCATGATTGAGGTCTACCCTTTTGGTTTAAGTCCATTGAGTATACCATGTATATTACATTGAGCATGCCATGCTTGGTATATTACATAAGTTGCCCTTGTTGCATTGCATTGTGCATGCATGCATTACATTATGCTTAGAACCTCATGAATGTCTTGCATTGAGTATGCCATCTAGTTCTTAGCATTTAGCATTGTATATGCGAGTTGTTACATGCTTTAGCATTATGCATGCCATTAGCCTTGTTAGGTTGTTCATATTGCATTGCATGTTTGTATGCTTAAGTCATACTGCATACTTGCATGCTTGAGTCGCATTGTGTATGCCATGCTTGCTTGCATTGTGTTTGGAATAGGTGTTAGTCCAAACACAGGAAACGAGGGACGTTTCATACTTAAAGTGATAAAAAGTGCCTTAATTCCCGGTCGCCGACGCTCTTGATCATCCATGATAGAGTTTTAGGTTTTATGTGTTTACTTGTGCATTCATTTCCATATTGAATTGTGCAACTTCGCCTCTCAGCCATCATGCATGAAAATGCACGATTGGTAGCCCGAGGGTCGAGAACTACACTCCCTTCAGTTCCTGACATGATAGGGAGGGCGGTTGTGCACACATATCTTGCAAATACATTGCCATGCCCCTTCTTGTTCTCTGTTGCAGCAAATTACAGTTCAGCAGCAACAACTGGTCGGCCAGCCAGAAAAAGTAGTTGGCCGACCACTTTTCTTGGTTTTCAGCAATCAAAGTGGTCGGCAGGTGTTTCTAGAGACCAAAAGTGGTCGGCCACCCTCCCACAGGACTCCCAAGGTGAATTTTCAACTTTCTGGAGCTTGGTGCAAGTTTCTGAGGACAAATGAAAACAGAGGCAAATTGGGGCATCGCATTGGATTTCCGAATGAGGCGACCGGGCTTGCATGCATTCCTCTCCCTCTGAGGCTCCTAATTTACTACTTTCCTTAGCTGCCATGCTTAGATAGCTTGCTTTTGCTTTGGCTTGTACTTTAATTAGTTAATGCGTTTAGTTATTTCAATTCATTTTGTAATAATTAGTTAACTGGGATTAGTTAGTTAATTGTGTTGTAATAATTAGTTTAATTAGCTTAGGTTAGCTAGTTAGCTCTTTATTTGGTCTCTCCCTCGAGAGAGCCAATTGTTGTAATAAGCGTGCGTGTGTGTGATGTATGTCTTCCAATCCCCATTTCTTTCTTCCTTTTGCTTAAGCTCTTACGATGGTTAGTTTTAGGGCATGTTTCATTTAGCATACCTTATGCTTGCATGTTTGCATCTATTCATCTGTATTGCATGCATCGGGCTCGGTGCATTATGCTAACTGCATTGTATTTCAATTCCAATTTGAATACATGCACCAAGTTGCATCTCACATGGCATTCTTAGGATAACCGAGCCTATCTTAATTGCATTTTTGCATGCGTTGCATTAGCCATTTTAACATGAACTAGGATCATGCATTGATTTCTAACTAGTTCTTTGTTTTAGCTCGGAGTACACTGTGAGTGTTTACGCTTTAGCATGCTGCATATGTGTTAATGTTGCCATGAAAGCATGCTTGCCACGAGGCTATTTGCGTACGTGATTAACTGGCTGAACGCCTGTGGGTGAAGGTTGGATTACTTGAATTGGAACAATTAATCAAAATCCGCATTTTAGCCTACTTGCGAGTAGCAAATTTCAAACTATTTTCAAACAAACGGATATGCAATGCTTTGTTCCAAATTAGGCGATCTAGTCTATACTTGTTTTGTTGTGCGCATCACATAGTAATTCTAGCTAATTAACCGGAATAAGAATGCATTTGTTTTCAAAAATTCGATATCATGCTTAGTACAGGCCGATCTTTGATCGGGCGAGCGGGGGTGCTCATTAAATGACCTTCCCCAATCGTACCCAAGTTCCCGAGCCGAGGCAACTTTGGTGATGACGGACACGTGGCCTTAGGCACGAGTCAGGGTTTCCTAAATTCTCCCAAAATAAAATATTTAGGTGGCGACTCTGTATCTGGCAAAGCAGTCCATGTTTGGCACTTCTTTACAAAAATTAGTTTTCCAAAACAATTTGTCGGATTTTGGCTCTCTGGTGATTTATCGGTCTTACATCGCACATTGTAAAATTAGATTCAGAACCGTGACATTTGAGTCCGAACTGTAGTATTCTAGAGAACAAAACGAGATTTATCGTTTCGAGTGTTACTCGATGTGCTTAGGTTGTTTACCTTTTGTTTGTCTTTGTTGAGTCGTTTTGACTGTGGTTAGCTGTAGGCTCAATGCCCGGTTGAGAACCCTTTTCTCATTATAATTTCAAAAATAAATCGTTTTGTGCTCGGAGTGCTGTGCCATTCTCCACATTTGTGCAAAACAGAATTTGTTCTTTTATAAACTGCAGGGTTCAACCCAGGTCATGTCAGAATAGTGGAACCAACTATGGGTTCCGGATTGCGAAGCAAAGGAAAATAAGGAAAATTTGGAGCATCTGAGGTTGTTTCGACTTCTGCGAGTTCCGTCTTTGCATCCCGTGCATTCAAAATGAATAGAATGTTGTGTTATGGGCTGTGTGTTCAAAGTGGACAGTGTTCAAAATGGGCTGAGTGTTCAGAATGAGCCATGTGCCGAATAAACCAAGCGCTGTGTTATGAGCTGTGTGTTCAGAATGAGCAGTGCGCTGTATGAGCTGTGTGCAGAATAAATCGGGTACTGTATTATGGGCCGTGTGTTCAGAATCAGCAGTGTCCTGTATGAGCCGTGTGTTCAAAATAAGCCAAGTACTGTGTTATGAGCTGTGTGTTCAGAATGAGCAGTTTGTTGCATGAGCTGTGTGTTCAAATTGAATCAAATACTGTGTTGACTGTTTCAAAGCCAGAATGGCAATCAGAAGTGCTCTCCTTGAGTACCATTCCCTGCCAGAGGCATCTTGGCTGTGTTTGCAATGAGTTCCTAGGAGATTAATTGCGATGGTGGAAACTAGAGTTCAAATGGTTGTCGCCTAGAACACAAAGGTTTGGAATTTCCGAGACTAAAGTTTGGTTTAAATACCTAGGGGTGCATCCCCGGCTTGAAATCTGTATGGAAGCCCCATAGGTTAAGGTAGTGGGTATGCACTTCAATTTTGGATATTGAACCAACCTAGTCTGTCACCCCGTTGAAGAATAGGGAAAGTTGTGAGTATAATCAGGAAGAAAAAGCGGCATCAGTGGTTTCCCCAGCAGACATTGCACCTTGTCAGCATTTCAGGACCTTTGTACTGTGAGTTAAAGGTAAAAGTTCGAAGAACACAAGGGGAGATCCCCGTTAGAATAGAGCGGTTCACCGCCACTCACCTCATGAGGTGCTTTCTAAAGCGCCGCTTTGTCTGTTTACTGCATTCCTTAAACATCATGCATTGTTTTGCATTTTGCCTATCTAGATCCTTTTTCAGTCATGCACAGTATTGTATGTACTGTTCATTCAGGGAAGTTTCGGTCCAGTTTGATTGGTACCATTCCACTCTTGCGTGTGCCACACTGAGAGATACTTTCTTTCCCCTCTTGTGTGTGCCACGCTGAAAGATGCTTTCTTTCCTCTCTTGCGTGTGTCACGCTAAGAGATACTTCTTTCCCCTCTTGCGTGTGCCATGCTGAGAGATGCTTTCTTTCATCTCTTGCTTGTGCCACGTTGAGAGATGCTTTCTTTCCCCTCTTGCGTGTGCCACGCTGAGGGATGCATTCTTTCCTCTCTTGCGTGTGTCACGTTGAGAGATGCTTTCTTTCCCCTCTTGCGTGTGCCACGCTGAGGGATGGCTTTTTTCCCCTCTCGCGTGTGCTATGCTGAAAGGTTTTACCTTTCCTCTCTCGCGTGTGCTACACTGAGAGATTTTTCCCTTTCCCCTCTCGCATGTGCTACGCTGAAAGATCTTCCTTTCCCCTCTCACGTGTGCTACGCTAAGAGGTTTTTCCTTTCCTCTCTTGCATGTGATACGCTAAGAGGTTTCTCATTCTTTTTCTGAAACACCGGGATACGTCCCTATGTTTCTCCCTTTTCTGTTAAGAGCATTTGGAATACGTTCCAGTGCCTGAGCCATTCTGAAACACTGGGATACGTCCCTATGTTTCTCCCTTTTCGGTTAAGAGCATTTGGAATACGTTCTAGTGACTAAGACATTCTGAAACGTCGGGGTCCCTTTGTTTCTCCCTCTTCGGTTAAGAGCATTTGGAATACGTTCCAATGCCTAAGCCATTCTGAAACATGGGGATACGTCCCTATGTCTCTTCTTCTTTTCGGAAACACTGGGATACGTCCCTATGTGTCTCCCCCTCTAGTTAAGAGCATTTGGAATACGTTCCAATGCTCATGCCATTTGAAACTTTGGGATACATCCCTATGTTTCTCCCTCTGTCCCCTTTCCTTACGCGATTTCAGCGTGTTTGGAATTTATCTCAGGACGCGTGTGCGTGGGCCTGGGCGTGTTTTATCTCAGGTTGTGTTATGAACACACCCGGGCGGGTTGTTCTGGACCTCCTCTCACGATTTCAGCGTGGTTTGAGTCTTCCATTCCTCACACGATTTCAACGTGTTTGGAATTTATCTCAGGATGCGTGTGCGTGGGCCTGGGCGTGTTTTATCTGAGGTTGTGTTTTGAACACACCTGGGCGGGTTGTTCTGGACCTCCTCTCACGATTTCAGTGTGGTTTGAGTCTCCCGTTCCTCACACGATTTCAACGTGTTTGAAATTTATCTCAGGACACGTGTGCGCGGGCCTGGGCGTGTTTTATCTCAGGTTGTGTTTTGAACACACCTGGGCGGGTTGTTCTGGACCTCCTCTCACGATTTCAGCGTGGTTTGAGTGTCCCGTTCCTCACACGATTTCAGCGTGTTTGGAATTTATCTCAGGACGCGTGTGCACGGGCCTGGGCGTGTTTTAGCTCCGGTTGTGTTTTGAACACACTTGGGCGGGTTGTTCTGGACCTCCTCTCACGATTTCAACGTGGTTTGAGTGTCCCTTTCCTCACACGATTTCAGCGTGTTTGGAATTTATCTTAGGACGTGTGTGCGCAGGCCTGGGCGTGTTTTATCTTAGGTTGTGTTTTGAACACACCTGGGCGGGTTGTTCTGGACCTCCTCTCACGATTTCAGCGTGGTTTGAGTGTCCTGTTCCTCACACTATCTCAGCGTGTTTGGAATTTATCTCAGGATGTGTGTGCGCGAGCTTGGGCGTGTTTTATCTCAGGTTGTGTTTTGAACACACTTGGACGGGTTGTTCTCGACCTCCTCTCACGATTTCGGCGTGGTTTGAGTGTCCCATACCTCACACAATCTCAGCGTATTTGGAATTTATCTCAGGACGCGTGTGCGCGGGCCTGGGCGTGTCTTATCTCAGGTTGTGTTTTGAACACACCTGGGCGGGTTGTTCTGGACCTCCTCTCAAGATTTCAGTGTGGTTGGAGTTTGTCACCCTTTGCATCTACTGAACTATCTGTTGCTTCACACTATTTTGTGCAAATTATCAATAGTGTTATTTTGCGCTGTGTCCAATACTTGCATTTTGCATGCATTTTATCGCGCTATCTTACGCACCTCAATCGCACTGTTTTGTGCATTGCATATCATTCACGCTATCTTGCGCACCTCAATCGCGCTGTTTTGTGCGTTGCACCTCATTCGCACTATCTTGTGCATTTTGCACTGTCTTGTGCACTCGCGCTGTTTAGCGCATTCGCACTGTCTTGTGCACTCACGCTGTCTTGTGCATTCGCACTGTTTTGTGCACTTCATTTGCATTGTGCATGCGTTTTATTGCGCTATCTTGCGCACCCTACCTGCACTTGTTAGTGCATCGCATTGTTATGCGTCACACTTAGGTTGCATTGTCTTGCATCCCTTCTGCATTGTTATGCGTCACACTTAGGTTACATTGTTCTGCATCCCTACCACATTGTTATGCGTCATACTTAGGTTGCATTGTCGTGCATCCCTCGACTTGCATTATTACGCACTTTTCACTTGCATTACTATGCATGTTTCTAACAATATTGTACCTGTTGAGTTTCTCTCTTTTGCAGGCACGATATTGTATGAACGGTTCATTTGAAGATGGCGTGACCAGACGAACCGGACAGGTATTGTATGTACTCCGCACGAGATGTAGCGAGAATTCTATAATTCTCTTACATCATTTCTGCATGTAATGTAGTTTCTTTTGTATTCACCTGCTTAAAACTATTGCATTTATTTTGCATATTTGCTTCGTTACAGCTTTCTTTGCATGATCATAAGTTATGTTCGGCTTTGTGCATGTCACTTGCATTTTGCCCTTGGATTAGCTTACATCCTTGGATTTCAATGGCTAGAAGGCCATGCAAGGATTAGCTCAAAGGCCTTAAACCATGGCACAAAACAAAGCCAAACAAGGCATGCAAGAGGGTAGAAGACCCTCAACACCCAAGAGGCCTTAAACAAACATCAAAAACACTTAAAAGGCCTAAATAAGCATGCAAATGAGACCAAGAGAGCAACCAAAATAAAGCTTAAAAGGAAGAAAAGAGGTTACCCTTGAAGCACTACAAAACCAACAGATTTCTCAGCCAAGAACCATCTTTTTAACCTCCAAAAATGTCCTCCAAGAACCTCAGTTCAATGATGGGAGTGTATGGTTAAGGGTTGTGGTGCAAAAGTGAAGAACAACACACTCTTTAGGTACCAAATATAGAGATATAGAGAGAGATATATGCTTATGCCTTAGGAAAATTTCAGAACCTCTCCCATGGAGAGGGAGAGCCTCTCTTATAGAAAAACAAAGGTTCAAGCTTCTTGGAGAAGCTAAAACTTGGATGCAATCCCTTCATACATATAGTCTGTGCCCTCCAGCTGGCACAGTTGGCATCCACACAGTCTGCCAAAACAGGAGGAGATTTAAGTGGTCGGCTTGCTACTTGCAGTGGTCGGCCGACGACTTCAAGTGGTCTCCCAGGAAAAAAGTGGTCGGCAGGGGGAATTGGTGGTCTCCACACTAAAGGTAAGCCAATGGTGGGGTGAGAGAACAGAAAAGGTGGCCCAAAGACCAAGAAAACCAGTTTCCCGACCAGAAAATCGACTGGCGGGAAGGAAAGTGGTCTCAAAGGGGAAAAACTGGTCTCCCACCCTCGTACCGCCTTACAAGGTTTGTACCAAAAACAAACCAACACGGACGCAAAACGAGAGTTCGGGAGGCAAAGCGCGCAGTCGGGAGCCTCGAAACCCAACTATTGAGCACCAAAAGTGGTATACGACCACAAAAGTGGTCTCCCGGGCCACAGTGTCCTTCTAGATAGAAGAAACAAGGTGTGGTTCAAAAACCACGCCAAACGGAGAACGTTAAGCGGTCCCGAGACAAGGCGCACGGCTGAAGGCTCCGAAAATCAGGAACTGATCCCCAAACAGGAAAAAGTGGTCTACGACAGCGAAAAGTGGTCTACAATCACAAAGAGATGGTCTACAAGACCTCTCCCTCCCTCCGGGAAAAGAAAACAAGGTTCGGTCCACAAACCGAGCCAAAGCACAAAGAGTTCGAAGACCCGGAGGCAAAGCTCTCAGCCAGAACTCCAAAGCTCGAAACGAGCACAATACGCACTATCACCGAGTGCTCAATCGATGACGTCTGAGTCTTAAGGTCGGTCAAAAATGAGGTGTCTACAGTTGCCCCTCTTCGACAGAACTTAAAAGTCATAAGTGACGGGAGTGAATGTCAAAGCCTAGAGACGACTCATTTTTGACAAGGCCGAAGACTTAGACAAATAGGCGAGATAACACAGAGACGTGCCAACAAGCAGGGGCAAAAATGCAAAAGACATGCACAACTTATGATCATGTAAAGAAAGCTGCAATGAAGCAATTATACACAATAAATGCAACAGTTTAAGCAAACGAATACAAATCAAACTACATTACATGCAGAAAGAATGCAAGAGAATTATGCAATTCTCGCTACTTCTCACACGGAGAATACAATACCGTCCGGTTCGTCTGGTCGCACCAGCTTCAAATGAACCGTACATATAATATCGTGCTTGCAAAAGAAAGAAACTCAATAGGTACAATATCGTTAGAGACATGCATGGCAATGCAAGTGAAAAGTGCGTGACAACGCAAGCAAAGTGTGGGTGCATGACAATGCAACCTAGGCGTGACGCATAACGATGTGAAAAGGGGTGCATAACAATGCGACGAGACGTGCATAACAATGCGACGAGTGGTGTGCATAACAATGCAAGAAGTGGTGTGCATAACAATGCGACGAGATGTGCATAACGACATTCTTAAAAGTGTGTGTAACAAATGCAAGAGAGGAAAGGGTGTATGACAATGCGAGAGAAATGCAACTTTAATAGTATGTTTGAAACGAAATGCCGAACAAGGAAATACAAGCATTAACGTGAGCG
The DNA here is from genome assembly GCF_055761805.1 of Camellia sinensis. Lineage (NCBI taxonomy): Eukaryota > Viridiplantae > Streptophyta > Magnoliopsida > Ericales > Theaceae > Camellia > Camellia sinensis. The sequence goes on along the minus strand of NC_138964.1, from coordinate 198,981,184 downwards.
ATTTAACCGGAACCTCCGATTTACCTCGCGGAGGGGTCACAACGTACTCAAAAAGGATACACCTTGCGCTTGGCGGGTAACGATGAGCCACGCATCGAAGAGTTGAATTTGAAGTTCTTGCGAAGACAATTTCGCGCCGAAAAGTGTACTTTTCTTGTACTTTCTCGAGAGTCGAGGACTCCAATCATCACCAAAATACACAGGGAGAACAAAGGGACTTTGGAGACCACTCATGAGGGCCACCGACCACCTAGAACAGCCACCGACCAGTTGTTGACCACCAAGTGGTCGGCCAGCCAAAAAAACTGGTCGACCGACCAATTTACATAATTCGGGGCAGTTTTGTCTTTTAAGGTTCGACCCTTTAAGTATACAAGTCCAAATCAATTTTGCTCACACCTCTAAGGCCGAAAACAACTTCTCTCCCTCCCTAGACCTTTTTCTCTCTCAGATTTGCACTTTGTACGCATTTTCCAACGCCCCGCGCGAAGTTGTTTGGCAAAAACTTTCGATTCTCTTCGTTTTGAACCGATTAAAATTCGATTTTGAAGCTTCTTTTTTCATTTTCACCACTTGAGGTATGTTTGTCTCGAAGTTTGGCACCTTTTCTCGGGCATTGACTTTTGTTGACTTTTTCTCTTCCCAAGAGTTGACTTTTGTTGACTTATTGCAATTTTTGCTCATTTTTGCAGATTTTTTCAGATAGCGGATCACTTTCATCATGACGGAGGTTCTTCACATGCCGAGGACGAGCCAGACATTATGCCATTACCTCCGAGGATACGACCGTTTGATCCTACAGCATACCACCCGGAGGAGCACATTCTTTCTCCTAACACCTTCTATCACTTTACCGACTTCGCGCGGCGAGCACCCGTGGACCTACTGATACGGGAGCCAGAGTCTCACCTATCTCACCAAGTGCGAGAGGTACGTACTTCACTTTTACATTCTCTGCAATGTATTCTGCATTTCCTGCACATTTCATGTTTTCGCTATGTATTTTATCTGCTCGTTCTGAACACATTCATATGCACAATACTTCTACTTATCCTGGCATGCGGCTCACACATAGCACAATACTGATTTGGCACGCAGCTTATTTAGGATATGATGTTGACTTGGCACAGTGCTCACTCTGAACACACGGTTCGTCCTGACCACACAGTTTATTTTGGGCACACAACACATTTTCAGGCACACAGCTCATTCTTGGGGCACATAGCTCACTTTTCGGGCACACAGCTCACTCTTTGGGCACGCAGCTCACTTTTCGGGCACACAGCTCATTCTTGGGACACACAGCTCATTCTTTGGGCACGCAGCTCACTTTTCAGGCACGCAGCTCACTTTTCGGGCACACAGCTCATTCATTGGGCATGCAGCTCACTTTTCGGGCACACAGCTCATTCTTTGGGCACGCAACTCACTTTTCGGGCACACAACTCATTCTTTGGGCACGCAACTCACTTTCCGGGCACACAGCTCCTTCTTTGGGCACGCAGCTCACTTTTCGGGCGCACAGCTCACTTTCCAGGCACACAGTTGCTTCTTTGGGCACGTAGCTTACTTTTCGGGCACACAGCTCATCATTTTTTCATTCTGAACACACAACTCATTCACTTCACTTTGAACACGCAGCTCACACATTTCAATTCTGAGCACGCAGCTCATATACTTTCATTTGTGAACATACAGCTCATTCACTTCATTTGCACGCTGCTCATACTGAACGCACAGTTCATAACACAGTATTTGATTTAATTTTGCACGCAACTCATACTTTTCATTTTGAAACTGAATACATCTATTCGTTCTGGACGTAGGTATCTTCCCGTTCCACACGGGGTTATGGATCGATCATTGCCAGGGAGTGGTATATGGAGCTCCCAGATACTGTTCGCCATATCGTGGATGACGCAGGATTTGGACCTTTCTGCGCGGGCTTATCACGTCATCCGGCGAGTAGGACCCTCATGGGGGCACTAGTGGAGAGATGGTGGGACACCACCAACTCGTTCCATTTTTCAGCTACTGGGGACATGACGATGACCCCATATGACTTTTCCATGCTGACGGGCCTTGACGTGGCCAGCCGGCCTGTCCCCTACGATGCAAATATAGGTGAGTGGGAGGCCACTTGGATTTATCTGCTAGGAGCCCGCCCGCCGATAGACAGATCATCAGGTAGGGTCAGGTACACCTGGTTTTCTGAGCGGTTCAGGAAGACTTCGCCCGAGACCATCGAGGCCATACAACAGTATGCTCGGGGATTCTTGATGTTCCTCCTTGGGACTACTCTATTCTTCGATAGGGGGAACACAGTTGGACTTTATCTGCTCAGTGCTTTGGTAGACCTATCACAAGTCAGTTAGTATGATTGGGGTGGCGCTAGCCTCGCTACCCTTTATTACTACATGAGTGCGACCTCCCGCGGGCGGGGGAACATAGTAGGTGGCTACTGGCGAGCCTGGGAGGTATGTTCTGCACTCTTTGATTTACATTTCTGCTTTTCATTACCTGTACACAGCATACGGCACACATTACATTCTGTATCCTACATTCTGCATTCAACATTCTGTACCCCCTATATATTCTGTATACTGACAGCTACTGTCCTGTCTTTCACAGCTATGGATTTATGCCTACTTCCCGATGTTAGCCCCTGAGCTGGAGGTTGAGGTACCTCTTGAGATCCCCTGCTCTCGTAGATTTGAGGATTGGTGCCGACCGAGGCCCCGGGAGAGTCTGTTATACCTTCGATAGTTATTTGACATTGTACGGGCGACAGTGGTAATCAAGAACTCTCAGTTCTTCATGCTTTCAGCTTTGATTCATCTTGCATATTTATGACATCTAATCCGTTTATGAACTTGCCATCCACAGATTACTTAGTAGCCATGGGCACCCTTGTCAGGAGATGCTCGGTTCCGGTTCTCTAGGGCGTAGGCCGCTTCTCGATACAGGGTTTTATTTGAGGGGCCAGCTGGCAGGGTCTAGTTTTTGGGGGATCGCTTCTTGCGTCAGACGATGGGCAACCCTGTTCAGGATATCCCCCTCAGCACCTCCAGAGGACATGCGGTCCATTAAAAGACTCACTCCTCAGGAGGTAGAGGTCCTTATGTTGGGTACTAATGCAGTTCTGTTACTGGAGGAGGGGGAGTACGTGACCTACCGCCATACGTACTTGATGCCTCCACTGACAGGTGTCTGTACTACCACGAGGAGGGCTACTGACATGCCTTCCTCAAGTCACGCCCGAGCTAGAGACATTCCTTCGACTAGCAGAGCCGACACATCGAGGGATGGGGCTGGATGGATGCCCTATACTTGCCAGTATGCTGGATGGCCAGATCTTCCAACCGGGCTGACAGGTTGGGAGTAGGGGACACCATACCAGATCCAACTAGAGCCTCTGCGGCCGGATCACCGATACGTCAGTGACCCTGACTCACCACCGGTATGCTTCACAGTTTTCATTTATCATTCAGATATTTAGACATTCATTCATTCACTGATGACTTGAACTTGTGTGTGCAGCCTCCTAGGGAGTATACTGAGGGGTTACTCGGAGTGGTGGCTTCACTCGAGGGCATGGTTCTACCGAGGGAGACGCTGCTGTTCACCTCCGGCGTCTTAGTACTTTTCAATTTCCTTGCATTTATCATACTTCTGATGACATACTGAAATTGAACATTTCACTACATTGATTGACTGCATGTGTAGAGCACATCTGACACACCACCTTCACATACTGTATCAGCACACACACACTCTATGTAGCATTCTCGCATCTGCATCTGATATACATACTTTGGCTGATGTATTTAAACTGCCTTTTCCAGGTCCCGCCGCTATAAACCAGGCCATCCAGGCCTTCTAGAGCGTCTGTCAGAGATGACGAGGAGTCCAGCAAGGAGGAGGAGTCTGCGCATTCTCAGTTAGAGACATCCGCAGGCAGAGAGGATGACTTTGGTTCTGGTTCTGAGAGCGGAGGTGATGCCGATGAGGATTCCGAGGACGGCGGCTCCGATTCTGATAGTGGTGCTGGTGGGGGTGGTGCAGAGGCTGCTCAGCTGAAGAGGATGAAGAGAGCTGTAACAGCGCCCGCGTGGGCCTCGCTACTACAGTTCGGACTCGGTTTGTGTCACGGTTCTAAGTTTGAACCAAAGAGTTCAAATCCGGCAAATCGTTTTGAGAAAAACAGATTTTTTTGAAAAAAGTGCCAAACATGGACTGCTTTGCTAGATACAGAGTCGCCACCTAAATGTTTTAAAATGGGAGAATTTAGGAAACCCTGACTCGGTGCCGAAGGCCACATGTCCGTCATCACCGGAGTTGTCTCGGCTCGGGAGCTTGGGTACGATCGGGGAAGGTCAGCTATGAGCACCCCCTTTCGCCCGGTCCGAAGACCGGCCTCTACTAACCGTGATATCCAATTTTGAAAACGTTATGTGTTCTTAATCCGGTTATTAGCCTAGAATTACTATGTTATGCGCGCAGCAAACAAGTATAGACCAAATCGCCCGAATTGGAACAAAACATTTCATGTTCGTTTTGAAAATGGTTTGCTACTCGCAAGTAGGCTAAACTGCAGGTTTTGCCACCCTCAAGTGGGCTTTTAGAAAAGATGGTTTTGCCACTATCTAGTGGGCTTTAAAATTCACAGTTTTAATGTGTTATTCCAATTTAAGCAATTCGACCTCCACCCACAGGCATTCAAACAGTTTATCTCATATAAGCACTTAGCCGCATGGTAAGCATACTGTCATGTTAACATTCACACGCATGCGAGATGCTAAAGCATAAATACTTACATTGTACTCCGTGCCAAAACAATAAACTAGTTAGCAAACATGCATGTCCCTAGTTCATGTTAAGTGGCTAATGCAACACAGGCAAGGATGCAATTTAGAGTAGGCTCGGCTAACCCTAAAATGGCATATGAAATGCTACAAGTAACATGTATTCAATTTGGAATTGAAAAGTACAATGTAGTTTGTATGATGTACCGAGCCCGGTGCATGTCAACAAATGCATGAATGCACGCATGCATAGCATAAGGTATGCTAAAATAAATGTGCCCTAATCTACCATCATAAGCAGGTAAATAAAAGGGAAGAAAGAAGTGGAGGTTGGAAGACATGCACACCACGCACCCACACTTATTACACAATTGCCCTCACTCGGAGGGTCCAAATAAATATTACAGTCCGAATAAATAACTAACCACATTAATTATTACAGAATTTCTAATCACTGAACAAAATGAATGCAAAAAGAAGAAAGGTGGCCACAGCCCCGGCCTCGGGATGCGCGAACGATGCAAGCTTGAACCCGTCTTGCCCGGAAAGTCCGTACCATACCACTGCCGCCTCGGTTTACACTACCTTGCTTCTCTGAACAGTGCCAAAGTACTGGGACAGGCTTGTTGCATACTACAGAGTGCCATCGGCTAGGGGAAATGCCCACCGACAGTGCATAATTTCCATCGGCAGATTATGTAATTATCGGCCAGCCACAAATTGCCGGTCGGCACTAAATGATGCCGGTCGGCAGAAACTCCCTGCAGAAGACAGTTTTTGACGGCAACAAGAACAGACAGTGTATGGCATGGAATTTCAAGCAAGTGTATGCATGGCCACTCTCCCAATCATGTAATGGACTCAAGGGAGTATGCCCCTCGACCCTCGGGCCATCAATTACGCATGATGGCCTAAGAGACCAAGTTTTGCAATTCAATGTAAAAATGCAATGCACACAAAACATACAAGAGACCCAACCTCAATCATGGTTGGTCAAGAGGCGAGGCAATGCACAACAATGCACATGCAACCTAAGCATGCAAGCAAACATACAAACATGCAATATAACTACATGGCGCACACAACGCTAACAACATAACATGCACAACGCATTGAAACATGGCATACACAATGCAAGATGGACTTACACCAATGTGAGTGGACCTCAGCCGCACCCACATCAGTGGCCATAAGATGAAAATGAAATGCCTCGAAATGTGTGCACACGGGCACGCAAACCGAGGCAATGGCATATGCAATGCAATGGCTAAAATGGCATATAGAATGCAACATGGACTTATACTAACATGAGAGAGCCTCAGCCACACTCACGTGAGAGGCCGATGGATGAAAATAAAGTGCCTCGAAATGCGTGCACAAGGGCACGCAAACCGAGGCAATGGCATATGCAATGCAATGGCATGGAAATGATATGCAAACATGCCAATGGGATTTCAGCAGCAAAATGAGGGGCAAAACAGCCCCAAAATGAGGCGAAAGTACACCCGATGCATGGAATTCCTCCCGAAATGCGAAATTAGGCACCCGAAATGGCCTATAGCTATACCAAACATGCATAATTGGTACATGGAATGAAAAGACAGAAGCAAGGCAGCCTCAAAATAAGCATTTTACCAGTACAACTCATGGCCAAAAAGCAAACAAAGATAGGGCAACAATGGCATACAAAAACGGCCCTAAACATGAGGTTATGAAGCAACTCATGGATGCTAACTCCGAACAGGTTAGGGCCCTTCAACAACATTGAAGAGGGGCCCAAAATAAGACTATTTACAGTTTATGGTAGCCCCAAAAACAGTATACAAATATATTAGAAATGCAATGCAAAAATGAGGCTCAAAAGTGGCTATAACATGAGGTATACAAAACATTCACCAAACAGCCAAAGACCCTTAATAAAACATGTTAAGAAGGTCAAAATAAAGCCTCTTTTAGTTCGGACCAAGGTCCAAAAACAGCAAAATCAGGGGCTGCCAAGACATACAAAAATGGGACCAAAAAGAGGATATAAAGGGAAGTACAATATGGAAGTCCCAAACAGTGTTGAGCCCTTCTTCAATGTTGAAGAGGGGCTCAAAATAAGCCTATTTTCAGTTTATATCAGGCTCTAAAACAGATCACACACAAGCCAAGAATTCTATGCAAGATTATGGCATTCAAGGAGGATAATGAAGCAAGTGCAAGAGGGGGGGCTCAAACAGTGTTGAGCCCTTCAACAAACATGTAGAATAGCTCAAAATAAGGCCACTTTCAGTTTTGGCCAGAGCTCAAATATACCAGAAACTATGGCTTAGATATGATGCAAGAAAAGGCTAGAAAAGAGGGAATGAAGACTTACCCTTGAAGAGCAGTCATGCAGCAGCCTTTGATCCAAGAAAAGGAGCCCTTGACCTCTGAAAATTAGCCTCAAATGGCTGGAATGGAGGATGGAGGCCTTGTGCTATGGGTTGGTGTGTAAATGGCCAAGGATAATGGACTTTTTTGAGCTTGGAAGAGGAGGGTTCAATGTATAGATATAGGGTTGTATCTATATGGTGTCTTAGCTGGTTTTTTTCTTCTAACCTAGTATAAGGAAGAAGAGGGCTTCCTTTATAGAGCCAAGGGAGTAAGACTTCTCTTAGAAGCTTCAAAACCAAGAGCCAAGATCCTCCATACACGTGTATGGAGGATCCAGTCTGTGCCCTCCAGCTGGCACAGCTGGAATCCACTCAATCTGCAGAATGCTCCGGAAGGTCGTCGGCTAGCAAAAAAGGCCGGTCGGCTACTTTAACCTGCCGGTCGGCACAATAAATTGCCGGTCGGCACAATAAATTGCCGGTCGGATAAATATAGTGCCGATGGGTGGCCGGTGAGGTCAAAAAAGTGCCGGTTGGTGTCCAAATTGAAGCCCCGGAAGTTAGCTTTCCAATGGCGCAAACCTTGCATTAAAATTCCTTCTGTGCAAAAAGTTATGCCTTTTTTCGTGAAGCCGCGCAGATTCGATCCAACCGGGATGATGCCCGACTTCAACTGATCATATCTCCCCCACCCGGACTTGGCTCTAGGAGATTCTTGAGTGCAAAATGAAGCCCCGGAAGTAAGCTTTCCGACGGTGGTGGCCCTATAGCTAAACTCCAAGCGTACAGACAGATAAGCCCGATTCAGCGAGGGCTGCTCGACTCGCTTCTACCCGGATTCATGCCGAACTTCTCCCAAATTAGTTTTCTCCTCTCATTTCCTCTCTTCTTCAACTCCAAACTCCTAAACAAAGTGTTTTGAAGGATTTGCCTCTCTCCTTGCCAAAGAAACTGAACATTTCCCCTGCACACCTGTCTCCACCAAGTAAACCATCAGTAACGCCCAAGTCTTAAGGGCGGTCAAAAATGGGGTGTCTACAGTTGCCCCTCTTTGACAGAACTCGAAAGTCATAACAATGACGGGAGTGAATGTCAAAGCCCCGAGACGACCCATTGTTGACAAGGCCGAAGACTTGGACAAACAAACAAAATACAAATGAATGAATGGTTGTGCCCGCAGGCTGCCTACGTATCCCTTTGCAAGGAATCAAACCAGCGTAGTTCAGGGGCAGGATGCAAATGATATGAAAGGAGACTTTGACGATTGGACTTATACGCTACGCGAAGCCGGTTTGTATTCAAAACAATGTAATGTACTAACAAGTACAAGTGAGGTGCGCAAGATAGCGCGATAGGATGCATGCAAAATGCAAGTAAGGTGCACAAAACAGTGCGATGCGCAAGAAAGCGCGAGTGATTTGAAATGCACAAGGCAGTGCGAGTGAGGTACGCAAAATAGCGCGAATGATAAACTACACAAAACAGTGCGATTGAGGTGCGCAAAATAGCGCGAATGGATGCATGCAAAATGCAAGTAAGGTGCACAAAACAGTGCGATGCGCAAGAAAGCGCGAATGTAAACTGCACAAAACAGTGCAATGCGCAAAATAGCGCGAATGATAAACTGCACAAAATAGTGCGATTGAGGTGCGCAAAATAGCGCGAATGTAAACTGCACAAAACAGTGCAATGCGCAAAATAGCGCGAACACATGCAATGCACAAACAAGTGCAATTGAGGTGCGCAAGATAGCGCGAACAAATGCAATGCACAAAATAGTGCGATGCGCAAAATAGCGCGAAGGAAATGTGATGCACAAAACAGTGCGATGCGCAAAATAGCGCGAAGAAAATACAATGCACTAACAAGTGCAAGTAAGGTGCGCAAGATAGCGCGAACAAATGCAATGCACAAAATAGTGCGATGCGCAAAATAGCGCGAAGGAAATGTAATGCACAAAACAGTGCGATGCGCAAAATAGCGCGAAGAAAATACAATGCACTAACAAGTGCAAGTAAGGTGCGCAAGATAGCGCGAACAAATGCAATGCACAAAATAGTGCGATGCGCAAAATAGCGCGAAGGAAATGTAATGCACAAAACAGTGCGATGCGCAAAATAGCGCGAAGAAAATACAATGCACTAACAAGTGCAATTAAGGTGCGCAAGATAGCGCGAACAAATGCAATGCACAAAATAGTGCGATGCGCAAAATAGCGCGAAGGAAATGTAATGCACAAAACAGTGCGATGCGCAAAATAGCGCGAACAAAATGTAATGCACTAACAAGTGCGATGCGCAAAATAGCGCGAACAAAATACAATGCACTAACAAGTGCAAGTAAGGTGCGCATGATAGCGCGAGTGAATGCATGTTCTATGCAAATGAGGTGCATTTTCTATGCAAAAGATACGAACATTTTCTATGCAAGAGATACGAGCATTTTCTATGCAAGAAACAGGAGCATATTCTATGCAATATTGAAAGCAAATTCTATGCAGAATCGAAAGCAAGCATATTCTGTGCATGAATCATAACGATATGCGGCACGCATGTCACAGAAGTGTATACGAAAGTGCACATTCTATGCAACGGAAGGGTATCAAACACGTACTCTGGTGCCTCCGATTTACCTTTCGGAGGACTTTGTAATACGCTCAGCTCAAAAGGGGACACCCAGTTTATGTTGGCAAGAGATAACATCTGCTGCTGTTTTAATTGCCATTCTGACTTGAAGCAGGCTTACACTTGGGGTCGAGATACACTCATACTCCAGAGAGATGGTGAGGCCTGAGAAGGTGCACCTGGAATGCAGTCTCGGATCTTGCCAAAGCTGGAACACCCTAAGATGCTCCGAATTTTCCTTTTTCTTTTGCTTTGCAGTCTGGAACCTACATAGCTTCAGATAGGTCCTTGTTCTACTGTTCACACTTATCGGGGGTGGACCCTGCAGTTTTATGAAAGAACAAATACTGTTTTGCACAAATGTGGAGAATGGCACAGCACTCTGAGCACAAGATGATGATGATTTTTTTTTGGAAATTGAGAAATGAGTTCTTAACCGGGTATTGAGCCGACGACTGGCCACAGCCAAAACGACTCGACAAGGGAAAAACAAAGGTAAACAACCTAAACACGTCGAGACACGCTCGGAACGACTCAAAGCAAGAATCGAGACAAACAAAACAAAAGACACGACACACAGACGTGCACAGGGAGCCTGTTTCACCGGGTATTATTCCCACCCTTTCTTATTTGTGATTCTCACATCACTCGGCTCTCAAGCTCGGTTTTTCTCTCAAAACCCTTTTCTCGCTTTTTCTCTCAGCGCACATCTCTCTATTCTTTAATCTCTCGTTTTTCATCCCTCCCCTGGGTGGTTGATGGATAAGTTGGAAATTGTGGGCTCTTGCCCCTGGTATTGTACCAGCTTTTGATTCTTGTTCACAACAATGAATTCCTCCCACAGAGGGGGTTGCGCTACAACTGGGTGTGTAGCAAATCTGCAGCTAACATCGGTTAATGATGCCCTGTTGGGGAGTGTGGACGTGGTTAGATCTGTCCAGATGAGGGAGTGGAACATCTCGCCCCATTCCAGTTCGTGCTTCGCACTTGGCTTGATACCTCGTTGCGTGGAGGATGTGAGAGCCTTCTGCCCTTTTGCGGTCAGCTTCAGTGGTGCCCTTTTCTGGCAGGTAGAGTGCCCTTCTTGGCAAGTATGTTGAAAATGGGGAAAAGACAGGAAGCCTGACTCAATTGTGCCCCTAGTTCATCATTTTGACCATTTTTTTATTTTGTTTTCTACGAAAACAATTTTGACCAATATGAGAGTTAGATTAACACACTTGTTCAATTTTTGATTTGAAAATCATGCAAGTCAGGCTATGAGCACTGAAAATTTTCCTTTTTTGGGTCCAAGAAATGGTCCAATTTTTGGAAAAGATGGAACAATTTTCGAGAAAATTAGTCAACTTCAGTAAAAATTCTCAAAAACTATTTTTACAAACGGCCAATGCTTAACAAGCACGGAACCCACACTTGAGACGCACAACCTCGGATTTAGAGGAAAATTGCCCCTTGCTGGAGGGAAGCTGCATGGCAACGGAAAGTTGCCCCTTGTTTGCACGGCACCGCAGCGCATTGAATGGCAACGGAAAGTTCCCCCTTGTGTGAATGGCACCGCGGCGCATTATAATCAGTCCTCGAAGCGATGATTGCAACCGAACTCTCGGATACAGAAAAGACAAAGATGACTAGAACCATCACATGGACACAGTTGAATTTGAAGTGTTTTAGGGCTGGACTTCAGAATGAAGTTGCCTACGTATCCCAAACATGGGAATCAAGCCTTACGTAGTTCGGGGTTAAGGTACACTCGGGTATTTAACCTCTCCTTTTTAGGCTCTAACTTTTGCCAAGGCGCCCGATGCGGGTTTTCGACCTTGCGAGCTTTGTTTTTCTTTTCTTTTCAATTCTTTTCATTTCTTTTCTTTTCATTTCTTTTCATTTCATTTCTTTTTTTTATTTTCTTTTTTGTTCTTTTCTTTGCATTTTTTTTCTTTTTTGTATTTTTCTCTTGCTCTAACTTTTGCCTGGGTCGCCCTTCCGGGTTTTCGGCCCAGCGAGCCTCTCAAAGGGTAAAAGTGTAGCTTGGTCCATGCCAAATGGTTTTGAGATCCTGAAATCATCTGAATCCAGGAGAATGGCTGCTGATTTGCAAGAGGACTCATCTTCAGCTCTTTGATCGTGTCTGATATCTTTGCCCCTAGTTCGAGGGGTACTTCCGTTCCAGCTTTGCAAGCTTCTTCTGATAAGGTCTAATCTTCTTGATCTGACTTTCTTGCCTCTTCTCCGAGGGCTGCTTCGAATCTAGCCACACAGGCCTCACATCGTAGTTGACCGTTGAACCTTCTGAATTCAAGTTCAAGGTTTGGGAGCGAAGGGGTTGAGTTTCGAGGCTGAGGGCGATCCTAGGCTGCACAATCTCAAGAGCGATTCCACACAGGTCTTCGCAGGACCGCGCAAAACATTTTTTGAAATTTTTTAAGAAAGCGACAAATCGCTCGCGCCGAAGACAGTGTAGAACCAATCTGGATCAAGCCAGGGTCCTTCTCAGTACTCACATTAACAAGCATGATCTCAATCATTAAGGGCTTAGCATGCCTCTCTTTCTCTCAAATGATCAAAATTTTGCAAATCCCGAGGAATTCCTTCCTCTTCGTTTTCACCGCAGTGTTCAAAAAAAAGTTTTGAAAAAAACTTAGGTCGATACAATGATTTCAAGGCACAGAAAAGGCAGGCGAAGAGCATTGTCATTCCATTCAATACTTCTGGCACAACTGGCACACGGCAGAAGCAAACACAAGAGTGTGAAAATCACTGCTGTTCATTCAAATCTGTTGGCATAACTGGCTCCAAGGCAGAAACAGACTCAAAAGAAGGCAAAAAGACAAACGCAAAACAAGATAGTGATGTCCGAAGTAACACCCCCGGAATCACCCGACTCTTAACAAAACAGGACTGACTCGATACAACAAGACAGACCTGAAACAAAAAGACTGACTCAAAACAGACTCAAAACAACACAACAAGACTGACCCAATACCCAAGTCAGAATGTACAAAACTAGTATTCACAAATGCTCAAAATAGTGCGTGCCATACACCACATCTGGAGTAAATCGAGCGCCATCCGCAGGTGGTTCATCCCCCGATCACATCACATTATCCCCCAGGTTCACTGATCCAATGACGATAGACTTCGCTGAGTTGGTGCGGCGATGACCTTATTGTCAATCAGATCTTGTATTTCGTGGCGAAGACGGAAACAACCATCAGTGACATGGCCGACTTGCTGATGAAAGGCACAGTACTTGGTCGGATCATGGGAGGAGGGAAGTCTATCTGGCAGTGGTCGCGGATCCAAGGGTTTCAAATTCCCCTCTCTAATCAAGATCCTAAAGGCCGCTGATAGAGACATGTACAGTGGTGCGAACACCCTCTGGCCTCGAGGTGGATATTTTGAGGTTTGTGGAGTTTTGCTGGATGCACCAGCAAAGGGATTGGCAGGCGCTGACTGGGTTTGCTGATCATTTCCGAGCATGGGATTAGGGCTGAAGGGAACATTCCTGGTACAAAGGCCCTTCTCCCGGCTTGCCCCTTGATTCAGACTGCTCTCATTCTGAGTGGCGAAAGTGTCATCCACAGTTTTTGCGACAACTGCGAGGACTTGCTCTTTGTTCAGTCCCTCAGCTTTCAAAGCCTCAATATCCCACCGAAGGTGTTCATGGGGACCAATGCCTGCCCCTACCTTGTTCTTACCACTTGCCTCCACTTTACTAAAAGATTGGCCTTCTCCCAATGCAACCCGTCCTGAGGAGCCTTTTGACATGAACTCCCTGGTATGTGATGCGGTTGATGACGGAGCCAAAACTCCAAAGGCCAGATCTGCCACAGTTCTCTGAAGATCTTCGATCATCTTCATCAGCTCAGAAGTAGTGGGTTCATGGGTTTGAGATAATTGGGGTTTAGATGCACCCATCATGCATAAGTTCATGCTTTTCGGGATAAACACCTCAGGCTTGGGTAGATGGGCCGGGGTGATGTATACGCTGGGATCGTAAGGGATGGCCAATGTGTGGATCAGATTGAGATGTGGATGAGGTACTTGGTCATCGGGGGCTGAAGGTGGAGCTATCGTCCGGTTGTCAATGAGATTTTGGACCTCATGACGAAGGCGGTAGCAACGATCGGTGCCATGACCGCGCTGCTGATGGTACATACAGTACTTGGAGGGATTATGTCTGGCTGGAAGTGGGTTAGGCAGAGGTTGAGGATCGAGGGGTTTGAGATGCCCTCTTTCCATCAAGGCTTTTAGTGCGCTAGTCAAGCTCATATAGAGGGGAGTGAAAGTTCTGCCCTGAGCTCGGGCTGGACCGGCTGTTTGTAGGCTTGGTTTGGCAAAAGGGTCGGCTATGGCGACTGCATTGATCTCGGTGGGTTTGGGAATGACGGTACTACCAACATTGGTACTCCCTGCAATCGCCCTCCTTGTCGGTTCACTTGTTCTGGGAATGATCCCGCTGTTGAACGCATTCTCGACCTGAACCCCCAGTTCATGCAAACTTTTGAAAGTGAATAATGGAGCGACTATTAACTTTTGCAACATATCATGCTCGAGGTTTCGCACCATCATTTGCACTTGATCCCTCTCAGAAGGACGATCTGTCATCTGTGTTGCCTTTGCCCTCCACCTTGCTACAAATTCCACAAAAGGCTCTGTTGGGTTCTGGCGGGTTGTTTCAAGCTCTTGCATGGTCATTTCAACTTGGGTATTGTAGGAATACTGATCAACAAAGGCCTCAGCCAATTCTTCCCAGTCTTGCTTCACTTTGTCCTCCAACTTAGTGTACCAAGTAGCTTCTACACCCGACAGGGTTCTTCCATATAGAGAGAGTTTCTGTGGCTTAGTCAGTCCCATTGGCTTTAGGACATCCAAGAAAAGTCGGATATGTACCATTGGATCTCCAGACCCGTCGAAACGGTCAATACATGGCATTTTGAATCTGTCTGGGAGCCGAACGGCAGCCTCGGTGTGTCCATCCTCAATGTCGGGAATGGAGTTAAGGCCCTGGGCCTTTTTGAATTGCTTCTCAAGGTTCGCAATCTTCACTGTAGTCGGGTTGAGCTCATTAACATGAAAGGGTCGAAGCCTCTCAGTAGGCTGCACCAGGGGTCTGAGCACCTGAGCTTGAGTCAACCTTTCTCGAGGATTCGGACACTGCAAATCTTCAACTGGCGGAAGTGGGTCAAAGTTTGGCTGGGGTCCCAAAGCTGGATGTGAGGCAGATGCCCCAGATGGACGTTGCATTTCAATACTGGTCTTAGCTTGCATGGCAGTTCCCTGATTTAGCGTTGCTATCATGGCCACAAATTCTTCTGAACCCTGTGCCATCATGGTCTGCTGAGTCCGAACAAAGGTGATGTGGCTGGTGACTGTCGGATCAGATGAACCAATGAGCCCTGTTTGGCCCTTCTTTACCTTGCCTCGGCAAAAGAACACTGGTTGCCCTTGAATTGAATTTCTGACCTAACAAAGTCTATCAGCACTAGTCCAATGTACCCGGGGGATATCGGAGCCTTCTGAAGCTATGGTTCCAGGACTACCTTGCAAAAGAGAAAACAGACAGCATCTCAGCTCGGATATGATCATAGTGGAATGACTGTGCTCAACACTGATCACTGTTCCCCAAATATCTGTCCCAAAATTGATACCCTCAGGTAAAACTGATTCCCCAAATACTGATGCCCACAGGCCTGATGCCCAAACTTGCAAACTGATATGTGCATTCCTATAGAGATACACTCTAAAAGCACATAGCAAGTAAGAGAGAGCCAAAACATCCCTATGTTGGGGTAGGGTTTCCCTGTCCTATTTTGTCAGGAGCTAGGGTTTCACTATGCACACAGCGGTTTCAAACAACTTAGCATCGGGTAAGCAACCTGTCCTACTTTGGAATGGTCACTATGGATTCCGAATATGCACTAGGTCGAATGGTCAAAAGGGTGCCCCGGTAAACCGGGGTTTGTGTTCCCATGCTGTCAGAGCCCATAGCCGGTCAGCCTTATGGACATGCCTTGACAAGACAAGCCTCCGGCAAACCGTTCAGGAATGGCAGATGGCAAACACTGTGTTCCTAGGCGCACCAATGCACATGCAATGCAAAGAAACACATAAATGAGATCAAAACAGGATATCACGAGTTCAAGTCAAGCTCTCTAATTTCCCCAGCAGAGTCGCCAGAAACTGTAACAGCGCCCGCGTGGGCCTCGCTACTACAGTTCGGACTCGGTTTGTGTCACGGTTCTAAGTTTGAACCAAAGAGTTCAAATCCGGCAAATCGTTTTGAGAAAAACAGATTTTTTTGAAAAAAGTGCCAAACATGGACTGCTTTGCTAGATACAGAGTCGCCACCTAAATGTTTTAAAATGGGAGAATTTAGGAAACCCTGACTCGGTGCCGAAGGCCACATGTCCGTCATCACCGGAGTTGTCTCGGCTCGGGAGCTTGGGTACGATCGGGGAAGGTCAGCTATGAGCACCCCCTTTCGCCCGGTCCGAAGACCGGCCTCTACTAACCGTGATATCCAATTTTGAAAACGTTATGTGTTCTTAATCCGGTTATTAGCCTAGAATTACTATGTTATGCGCGCAGCAAACAAGTATAGACCAAATCGCCCGAATTGGAACAAAACATTTCATGTTCGTTTTGAAAATGGTTTGCTACTCGCAAGTAGGCTAAACTGCAGGTTTTGCCACCCTCAAGTGGGCTTTTAGAAAAGATGGTTTTGCCACTATCTAGTGGGCTTTAAAATTCACAGTTTTAATGTGTTATTCCAATTTAAGCAATTCGACCTCCACCCACAGGCATTCAAACAGTTTATCTCATATAAGCACTTAGCCGCATGGTAAGCATACTGTCATGTTAACATTCACACGCATGCGAGATGCTAAAGCATAAATACTTACATTGTACTCCGTGCCAAAACAATAAACTAGTTAGCAAACATGCATGTCCCTAGTTCATGTTAAGTGGCTAATGCAACACAGGCAAGGATGCAATTTAGAGTAGGCTCGGCTAACCCTAAAATGGCATATGAAATGCTACAAGTAACATGTATTCAATTTGGAATTGAAAAGTACAATGTAGTTTGTATGATGTACCGAGCCCGGTGCATGTCAACAAATGCATGAATGCACGCATGCATAGCATAAGGTATGCTAAAATAAATGTGCCCTAATCTACCATCATAAGCAGGTAAATAAAAGGGAAGAAAGAAGTGGAGGTTGGAAGACATGCACACCACGCACCCACACTTATTACACAATTGCCCTCACTCGGAGGGTCCAAATAAATATTACAGTCCGAATAAATAACTAACCACATTAATTATTACAGAATTTCTAATCACTGAATGCAAAAAGAAGAAAGGTGGCCACAGCCCCGGCCTCGGGATGCGCGAACGATGCAAGCTTGAACCCGTCTTGCCCGGAAAGTCCGTACCATACCACTGCCGCCTCGGTTTACACTACCTTGCTTCTCTGAACAGTGCCAAAGTACTGAGACAGGCTTGTTGCATACTACAGAGTGCCATCGGCTAGGGGAAATGCCCACCGACAGTGCATAATTTCCATCGGCAGATTATGTAATTATCGGCCAGCCACAAATTGCCGGTCGGCACTAAATGATGCCGGTCGGCAGAAACTCCCTGCAGAAGACAGTTTTTGACGGCAACAAGAACAGACAGTGTATGGCATGGAATTTCAAGCAAGTGTATGCATGGCCACTCTCCCAATCATGTAATGGACTCAAGGGAGTATGCCCCTCGACCCTCGGGCCATCAATTACGCATGATGGCCTAAGAGACCAAGTTTTGCAATTCAATGTAAAAATGCAATGCACACAAAACATACAAGAGACCCAACCTCAATCATGGTTGGTCAAGAGGCGAGGCAATGCACAACAATGCACATGCAACCTAAGCATGCAAGCAAACATACAAACATGCAATATAACTACATGGCGCACACAACGCTAACAACATAACATGCACAACGCATTGAAACATGGCATACACAATGCAAGATGGACTTACACCAATGTGAGTGGACCTCAGCCGCACCCACATCAGTGGCCATAAGATGAAAATGAAATGCCTCGAAATGTGTGCACACGGGCACGCAAACCGAGGCAATGGCATATGCAATGCAATGGCTAAAATGGCATATAGAATGCAACATGGACTTATACTAACATGAGAGAGCCTCAGCCACACTCACGTGAGAGGCCGATGGATGAAAATAAAGTGCCTCGAAATGCGTGCACAAGGGCACGCAAACCGAGGCAATGGCATATGCAATGCAATGGCATGGAAATGATATGCAAACATGCCAATGGGATTTCAGCAGCAAAATGAGGGGCAAAACAGCCCCAAAATGAGGCGAAAGTACACCCGATGCATGGAATTCCTCCCGAAATGCGAAATTAGGCACCCGAAATGGCCTATAGCTATACCAAACATGCATAATTGGTACATGGAATGAAAAGACAGAAGCAAGGCAGCCTCAAAATAAGCATTTTACCAGTACAACTCATGGCCAAAAAGCAAACAAAGATAGGGCAACAATGGCATACAAAAACGGCCCTAAACATGAGGTTATGAAGCAACTCATGGATGCTAACTCCGAACAGGTTAGGGCCCTTCAACAACATTGAAGAGGGGCCCAAAATAAGACTATTTACAGTTTATGGCAGCCCCAAAAACAGTATACAAATATATTAGAAATGCAATGCAAAAATGAGGCTCAAAAGTGGCTATAACATGAGGTATACAAAAAATTCACCAAACAGCCAAAGACCCTTAATAAAACATGTTAAGAAGGTCAAAATAAAGCCACTTTTAGTTCGGACCAAGGTCCAAAAACAGCAACATCAGGGGCTGCCAAGACATACAAAAATGGGACCAAAAAGAGGATATAAAGGGAAGTACAATATGGAAGTCCCAAACAGTGTTGAACCCTTCTTCAATGTTAAAGAGGGGCTCAAAATAAGCCTATTTTAAGTTTACATCAGGCTCTAAAACAGATCACACACAAGCCAAGAATTCTATGCAAGATTATGGCATTCAAGGAGGATAATGAAGCAAGTGCAAGAGGGGGGGCTCAAACAGTGTTGAGCCCTTCAACAAACATGTAGAATAGCTCAAAATAAGGCCACTTTCAGTTTTGTCCGGAGCTCAAATATACCAGAAACTATGGCTTAGATATGATGCAAGAAAAGGCTAGAAAAGAGGGAATGAAGACTTACCCTTGAAGAGCAGTCATGCAGCAGCCTTTGATCCAAGAAAAGGAGCCCTTGACCTCTGAAAATTAGCCTCAAATGGCTGGAATGGAGGATGGAGGCCTTGTGCTATGGGTTGGTGTGTAAATGGCCAAGGATAATGGACTTTTTTGAGCTTGGAAGAGGAGGGTTCAATGTATAGATATAGGGTTGTATCTATATGGTGCCTTAGCTGGTTTTTTTCTTCTAACCTAGTATAAGGAAGAAGAGGGCTTCCTTTATAGAGCCAAGGGAGTAAGACTTCTCTTAGAAGCTTCAAAACCAAGAGCCAATATCCTCCATACACGTGTATGGAGGATCCAGTCTGTGCCCTCCAGCTGGCACAGCTGGAATCCACTCAATCTGCAGAATGCTCCGGAAGGTCGTCGGCTAGCAAAAAAGGCCGGTCGGCTACTTTAACCTGCCGGTCGGCACAATAAATTGCCGGTCGGATAAATATAGTGCCGATGGGTGTCCGGTGAGGTCAAAAAAGTGCCGGTTGGTGTCCAAATTGAAGCCCCGGAAGTTAGCTTTCCAATGGCGCAAACCTTGCATTAAAATTCCTTCTGTGCAAAAAGTTATGCCCTTTTTCGTGAAGCCGCGCAGATTCGATCCAACCGGGATGATGCCCGACTTCAACGGATCATATCTCCCCCACCCGGACTTGGCTCTAGGAGATTCTTGAGTGCAAAATGAAGCCCCGGAAGTAAGCTTTCCGACGGTGGTGGCCCCATAGCTAAACTCCAAGCGTACAGACAGATAAGCCCGATTCAGCGAGGGCTGCTCGACTCGCTTCTACCCGGATTCATGCCGAACTTCTCCCAAATTAGTTTTCTCCTCTCATTTCCTCTCTTCTTCAACTCCAAACTCCTAAACAAAGTGTTTTGAAGGATTTGCCTCTCTCCTTGCCGAAGAAACTGAACATTTCCCCTGCACACCTGTCTCCACCAAGTAAACCATCAGTAACGCCCAAGTCTTAAGGGCGGTCAAAAATGGGGTGTCTACAAGAGCCTTCCAATCTTGAGCCCGACAGCACTGATGTAGATGTTCCTACTTTATTTTCCTTTTTACATGTAGTTGTAGCACATTGTATAGCATTAGGCAGTTTTATTTTCCTTAAAACTTGTACCCTGTTGTAAAATGTTGTAAAAAGAAGTTATGATGGAATGAAAAAGCTTTTTGTTCAAAAAGTGTTGTATTTTGTATTCTTAGAATCGCTTCGCATCATTTTGCACAAAAAAAAAAAAAAAGAGATTGAATGGAAATTGAGCATCGTACATTGCCAAGTCAGGTAATGAGCCAACATAGCAATATAGACGTCCTCGAACGTCTTGGGAGAAAATCCCGTTTTGTTTATTGGGCTTACTACAGTTCAGACTCAAATGTCACGGTTCTGAATCTGATCTCGCAAAGTGCAATGCAAGATCGATAAATCACCAAAGAGTCCAAATCCAGTAAATCGTTTTGAAAAACTGATTTTAGAAAGAAGTGCCAAACATGGACTGCTTTACCAGATAGAGAGTCGTCACCTAAATATTTTATTTTGGGGGAATGTAGGAAACCCTGACTCGTGCCTAAGGCCACGTGTCTGTCATCACCAAAGTTGCCTCGGCTTGAGAACTTGGGTACGATTGGGGAACGTCATTTCATGAGCACCCCCGCTCGCCCGATCGAAGATCGACTACTACTAAGCATGATATCGAGTCTTTGAAAACACATGCGTTCTTATTCTGTTTATTAACCTAGAATTACTATGTGATGCACACAGCATACAAGTATAGATTGGATTGCCTAAGTTGGAACAAAGCATCGCATATCCGTTTGTTTTGAAAATGGATTGAAGTTTGCTACTCGCAAGTAGGCTAAAACACGGGTTTCGACAAATTATTCCAACTCAAGCAACCCACCCTTCACCCACAGGCATTCAGGCAGGTATATCACATAAGCACATAGCCTCATGGTAAGCATGCTATCATGGCAGTCACTCACACACATGCAAGGATGCTAAAGCATAAACACTTACCGAGTACTCCGAGCCAAAGAAAGAAACTAATTAGAAATCATGCATGAATCCTAACTATACTAAGAATGCCTAATGCAACACATGCAAAAATGCAACTATGATAGGCTCGGCTATTCTAAGATGGCATATGAGATGCAACAATCGATACATGTATTCAACTTGGAATTGAAATACAATGCAGTTAGCATGATGCGCCGAGCTCGGTGCATGCAAAATAGATGAATGGATGCAAACATACGAGCATAAGGATGCTAATTTAAATGTGCCCTAAAACTAACCATCATAAGCTAGTAAATAAAAAGGAGAAAGATGTGGGGTTGGAAGACATACATCACACACACACACACTTATTACAACATTGCCCTCCTCGAAGGGTCCGAATAAATAATGCACAACCAAATGAATAACGAATTACAGCTAATTATTACACAACCCTAATTAATTAACAAATTAACTAAAATAAATAAGCTAGCATGCAAAACATATAAAATGGTCTGCCTCAGCTCGGTCTTGAATGATAAGGAATGCATGCATGCTTGAGTCGCCTTGTCAGAAAATCTATTGTAATGCCCCGATATGCCTCTCTTTGCAACTGGTCCCAGAACACTATACAAAACTCCAGAAGGCTGAAACTCCACCATGCTGTAGGGATACTACCGACCAATTTTTACTGCTGGTTTCCGATTTGCTGCAACAGAGAGCAAGAAAGGGGCATGGCAAAGTATTTTCAACATATGTATGCACGACCACTCTCCCCATCATTGCGTAAGCTCTAGGGAGTGTAGTCCTCGATCCTCGTGCCACCAATCACGCAACTTGATGCATGATGGCCGAGGAGTCGAATTGCATGACTCAATGTGAAATGGATGCACAAATGAACACAATAAGGCCTAAACTCCATCATGGGTAATCAAGAGTGTCGGTGACCGGGAATCGAAGCACGTTTCGTCACTTTGAGTACGAAACGTCCCTCATTTCCCATGTTTAGACTAAACCCTACTCCAAACACTATGCAACAACTAGAATGGCATGGCATGCAAACACAACGCAACAACTAGCATGCAATCCTAAACGAAATGCAACTAAGACATGCAAACATGCAAGGAATGACATGCAAAGGTGCAACTAGCATACACAATGCTATGAACTACGAATGGCGTACTCAATGCATATGACGCTATATGGCATACACAACGCACATATGACGATGGACATACACAAAGGCATAATCAAGGCATGCACAATGCGACGATCAAGCATGCGACAACATGGACATGGCACACACAATCAAGATGGACTTAAACTAAAATGAATGGGCCTCAGCCACAATCAAATCAGTGGCCATACATGATGAAAATGAAGCAACAACACACATGCAAATATGCACAAATGCAAGGGACCAAACCTAAGGCACCAAATGCAACTCTACCAAAGCATGGCAAGGGATGAAGCATGGCATACAATCACACATTTTCCAGCTCTGAAATGACATGCAAGATGGTCCCAAATCATCTAAACACCTCACACAATGCATGCTAGATGGCTCGGATACTGAAACTAGTGAAGTGCATTACACTAGAGGTACACAAACCAATGCTCAAATGACCCAACCAGCCCCAAACATTCCCTATACAGGTCTAAGACAGTGGGAAAATTGTCTAAAATGATGGCTCAAAATGCATAGAAATGAAGCTCATGCAATGGTCCATAAATGAGGTATTCATGCATAACTATCAAACACATTTAAAGAATGGAAAACATGGGAATATGACATAAGTATAGGCTCTAAAATGACATGCTCAATGGCCCCAAAACATGAAAACACCTCAGTATAAACATGCAATAGGCTTCAAAACTCAAGGCTAGGCAAGGATATTACACTACAACCATGCATAGCAAGCATCATTTGACCATGAGGCATAAAAATAGAGCTAAGGCAGTCCAAAACATGCACAAAATCAGTTTAAGTCATGGCCAAAAAGTGCTAGAATCAAAGACCAAAATAGTATGCAATACAAGCTAGTGAAGAGGGTTTACACTACAAGTATATGAAGCATTCAAGAGGTCACTAAACCATCAAAATTCAGAGGTATGACATGCCAAATAAAGCCCAAAAACTCATTGAAACATGGTCAATGCATGCAAGAATGACATTCTCCTTTGATAGGCTATGAAGAGGGTTATTCTACACATGCAAGATGGACACCCAATATGGAAAAACAAGCTCTGGATAGAGCCTATACAGGTCCTAAAACTCACCAAAAATGGCCTAAAACATGGCTCGGAAGCATGCAAATAAGGGCTCCTTTGTTAGGCCAAATATGCTAGGAAACAAAACAAGGGGAGAGAGGATCACCCCTCTCTCATTTTGGCACTTAGAAAAGCATGCTATCCACTTAAAATCCACTAGATTTTAGTGGCTAGAAGGCCAAACAAAGGTCAATGCAATGGCCCTAATCCATGGCTCAAAATAAGGCGAAATGAAGCATGCAAGGGGGTAGATGACCCCCAACAGGAAAATGATCTTAAACAAACATGTTAAGGACCTCAAAATAAGAATTTTTTCAGTTTACACCGAAGCTCAAAAATGTTTTCAAGTATGGCTAAAAGATGGAACAAAATAAAGCTCAAAAGAGGGAATAGGGTGTTACCCTTGTAGCTCAACAACTTCAGTAGCTTATGGACCAAAAATGCAGCTCCTTAGGACCTCCCAAGACCCTCCAAGAAGCTCAGGTTGGTGTTGGAGGTGTTAGGCTAAGAGGTAGTGTGCAAAGGGGCAAGAACTTAGCACTTTTTGAGCTTGAATGTAGAGATATAGATAGAGAGGTATTGTATGCCTTAGACCAAAATTCTAAACCTTTTCCAATGAGGGAGAGGGTCTCTCTTACAGCCAAAGGGGTCCAAAGCTTCTCAAAGAAGCTAAAAAAAAAAGCTTGAAGATCCTCCATACACGTGTATGGAGGATTCATTCTGTGCCTTCCAGCTGGCACAGCTGGCAACAACTCACAGAGACAGAACTGAGGGAGGCAGGCCGACCAGTTTAAATGGTCGGCCGACACTCCCCCTGGTCGACCGACCAGTGAAAAAGGTTCAAGTGAGTGAATGGTGGTCGGCCATCCCAATTGGTGGTCTCCCAATTGAATGCAAGCTAGTGGTGTGGTGGGAGACCAGCAATTGTGGCCCAAAAGTGAGGGAGACCAGTTACCTATCAAGGAAACCAGCCGGCGGGGAAAAAGTGGTCTCCAAGGAGAAAAGGTGGTCTCCCACCCTTGTACCACCTTCCAAACAATGAAAACAAGGTCCATGCCAAAAATGAACTAAGACGGATGCAAAATGAGGGTTCGGGGGTCAAAACGCGCAGCCAGGTGCCCCGAAAACTGACTGTTAAGCATCGAAAGTGGCGTGCGACCACGAAGGTGGTCTCCGGGCCACAGTGTCCCTCTAGAGAGAGGAAACAAGGTGTGTGCCAAAAACCGTGCCAAACGGAGAAAGTTAAGCGGTCTCGAATCGAGGCGCACGGCCGACGGCTTCAAAAATCGAAAACTGGTCTCCAAACAAAAAAAGTGGCCTACGACCACGAAAAGTAGCCTACGGCCACTAAGAGATGGCCTACAAGACCTCTCCCTCCCTTCGGGAAGAGAAAACAAGACCTGATTCCCAAACCGAGGCAAAGCACAAAAGGGTCCCGAGATCCGGGGGTAAGGCTCTCAGCCGAAAGTCATACCGATGCACAACATGCACCATCACCAAGCGCTCAATCGATAACGTCTGAGTCTTAAGGTCGGTCAAAAATGGGGTGTATACAGTTGCCCCTCTTTGACAGAACTCGAAAGTCATACCTGACGTGAGTGAATGTCAAAGCCTAGAAACGACTCATTTTTGACAAGGCTGAAGACTTAGACAAACAGGCGAGATAAAAGAGATGTGCCGGCAGGCATGCCCACAGGCGGGGGGCAAAATGCAAAATGATATGCACAAAGCCAAATGTAACTCATGATCATGCAAAGCATCGAGCTATAATGAAGCAAATATTCACAATAAATGCAACAGTTTTAAGCAAGAATGCAAATCAAAACTCCATTTCATGCAGTTTAAGAATGCGGAGAATTATTCAATTCTCGCTACGTCTCACACGGAGAAGATACAATACCTGCCCGGTTCGTCTGGTCGCACCAGTTTCAAATGAACCGTACCTACAATATCGTCTGGTCTCACCAGCCTCGAATGAACTGTACATACAATATCGTGCCTGCAAAAGAGAGAAACTTAGCTAGCACAACATAGTTAGCAACATATGTTCAACACTATATCGAATGCGGATAGACATGGTGCTGATGGAAAAGTGCATTGCAATGCAAGAGAAACGCGCGTGACAACGCAAGTTAAGTATGGGGGCATGACAATGCCAGTGAAATGTGCACAACAATGCAGGCATGTGCATAATAATGCAAGTGACGTGCATAACAATGCAGGATAAGTGCGACTTCAAAAGCATGTTTGAAACGAAACATTGAGCAAAGAAATGCAAGCCTCAACGAGGGCAACTCAAACGCGACCTCCGATTCACCTCTCGGAGGGGTCGCAACGTACTCAAAAAGGATACACCTTGCTCTTGGCGAGTAACGATGAGCCATGCGTTGAATATTGGATTTGAAGTTCCCGAGGAGGGATTTCACGCCGAAAAGTGCACTTTACTTGTACTTTCTTGAGTGCCGGGGACTCCAATTACTACCAAAATTTGCAGGGAGCTCAAAGAGACATTGGAGATCACCCAGGAGGGCCACCGATCACCTCGGGAGGCCACCGACCAGGTTTTGTGCAAGGGGGTGGTCGGCCTACCAGGAAAGGTGGTCGGCCGACCACCTGTCCAAATCCGACACAGTTTTGTCTTCATACACTTGTTTCTTTAAATCCACATGTCCCAATCACTATTCCTCACACCCTCAAGGTTGAAATCAGTTCTCTTTCCTTCCTAGACCATTTTCTCTCTCAGATCTGCTCTTTATACGCGCTTTCCAATGCCCCACGCAAAGTTGTTTCGCGAAATCTTTCAGTTTTCTTCATTTTGGACTGATTAAAATTTGATTTCGGAGCCTCTTTCATCATTTTCACCACTTGGGGTATATTTTGTCTCAAAATTTGGAACATTTTCTCAGGAGTTTACTTTTGTTGACTTTTTCCAATTTTGGCTCATTTTGCTCATTTTTGCTCATTTTTGCAAATTTCTTCAAATGGCAGGTCATTTTCCTCATGGTGGACGTCCTCCAGGTGCCGAGGGTGAGCCGGACATGATGTCCTTGCCCCTGAGAGTTCGGCCGTTTAATCCCGAGAGGTATCATCCTCGGGAGCACGTCCTTCCTCAGGCCACTTTCTACCATTTCACTGACTTTGATGACCGAGCGCCTGCGGATCTGTTGCTGCGGGAGCCAGAGACTCATCTCTCTCTTCAGGCACGAGAGGTACGTACTTCACTTTTACATTCTCTGCAATGTATTCTGCATTTCTTGCACATTTCATATTTTCGCTATGTATGCTTATCCGCTCGTTCTAAACACATTTGCACACCATATTTCTGCATATTTTAGCACATATCTCACAGCACAGAATTCTGTTGAGTGGGCACACAGCTTGTTCTGAACACTTAGTCTATAACATAGCATTTTGTTTGCATTTTGAACACACAGCTCAATCACTCGAATTTCTGAACACGCAGCTCATACTTTTTATCGTGAACACGCAGCCCACAGTTTTTGAAAGTTGAACATGCAGCCCAAACTTTTGATGGTGAACACACAGCTCATTTTTTATGAAAGTTGAACACGCAACCCAAACTTTTGATGGTGAAGACACAGCCTACATTTTTCTGAAATCTGAACACGCAACCCAAACTCTTGATTATGAACACACAGCCCATAGTTTTTGAAAGTTGAACACGCAGCCCAAACTCTTGAGGGTGAACACACAGCCCACTTTTTTAAAAGTTGAACACGCAACCCAAACTTTTGATGGTGAACACACAGCCCACAGTTTTTGAAATCTGAACACGCAGCTCAAACTCTTGAGGTGAACACACAGCCCACAGTTTTTGAAATCTGAACACGCAGCCCAAACTCTTGAGGTGAACACACAGCCCACAGTTTTTGAAATCTGAAAACGCAGCTCAAACTATTGAGGTGAACACACAGCCCACTGTTTTTGAAAGTTGAATACGCAGCCCACAGTTTTTGAGATCTGAACATGCAGCCCAAACTCTTGATGATGAACACGCAACCCACTTATTTCATTTGCACGCAGCTCATATTGAACACACAATTCTTACATTTCACTTTTGAACTCACAACTCATTCATTTCATTTGCATGCAGCTTATACATTTCATTCTAAAACTGAATACATCTGTTCATTTTGAATGCAGGTACCCTCTCGTTCTACACGAGGTTATGGCTCGATTATCGCTAGGGAGTGGTATACAGAGCTCCCAGAGACCGTTCGTCACATGGTGGATGGGGCAGGATTTGGGCCCTTCTGCGCGGGGCTATCTCGCTACCCTGCGAGCAGGACCTTGATGGGGGCACTCGTGGAGAGATGATGGGACACCACCAACTATTTCCACTTCTCAACTACCGGGGATATGACGATAACCCCATTCGACTTTGCGATGCTGACTGGCCTTGATGTGGCCGGCTGACCGGTCCCCTACGACGAGGATATGGGCGAGTGGGAGGCTGCCTGGATCTATCTGTTGGGAACTCGCCCACTGATTGACCGATCTTCGGGCAGAGTCAGGTACACTTGGTTTCCCGTGCAGTATAGGGGAATTATGCCCGAGACTCTTGAGGAGATAGAGCAGTACGCTCGAGGTTTTTTGATGTTCCTCCTTGGAACCACTTTGTTCTCCGACAGGGGGAACACAGTTGGACTGTATCTGCTCAGTACTTTGGTGGACCTATCACATGTCAGCCAGTATGACTGGGGTGGCGCCGACCTCGCTACCCTCTACTGCTATATGAGTGCGACCTCCCGCGGATGGGGGAACATAGTTGGCGGCTACTGGAGAGCCTAGGAGGTACCTTCTGCCCTCTTGATTTACATTTCTTTTTTTCATTATCTGTACACTGCACACGGCACGCTTTACATTCTGTATTCTACATTCTGCACTCAGTACTCTGCATTTTCTGTATTCTGATGGCCACTGCCCTGTTTTCCACAGCTATGGGTTTACGTGTACTTTCCGATGCTAGCCCCAGAGTTCAAGGTGGAGGTGCTTCTTACGATCCCTTACTCTCATGTATTTGAGGGTCGATGCCGGGCGAGGGCTCGAAAGACTCTGCCCTTCTTGCGATAGTTTTTTGACACGGTGCGGGCGACCGAGGTACTTCAGAACTCTCAATTCTTCATATTTTCAGCTTTGATTCATCTTACATATTTATGACATCTGATTGGCTCATGCACTTATTATCCTTAGATCGCTTGGCGGCCCTGGGCACCCTTGGGAGGAGATATCCGTTTCCAGTTCCCGGGGGCATGGGCTTCTTCTTAGTATAGGACTTTGTTTGAGGGGCCAATTGGCAGGGCTTGGTTTCTGGGAGATCGCTTCATGCGCCAGACGATGGGCGTCAATGAGCAGAGTGTCCCTTCAGCACCTCCAGATGACATGCGGTCCGCTGAGAGACTCACTCCCAAGGAGGTCAATGTCGCTATGTTGGGTACCGATGCAGCTCTGCACACGAAGGAGGGGGAGTATGCGACTTACAGCCACACGTACTTGATGCCCCCACTGATGGGTGTCCGTACTCCTACTAGGAGGGCTGCTAATGCATCATCGTCAGCTCGAGCCCGGGCTGCAAACGTTCCTTCGTCTAGCAGGGCCGGCACATCGAGGAGTGGGGCAAGACAGATTCCCCCGATTCCCCCGACTTATCAGCACGTCGGGTGGCCAGATCTTCCAACCGAGTTGACTGGATGGCGATACGGGTCATCTTACCCGATTCTAATAGAGCCTCCTATGCCCGATCACCGATATGTTAGTGATCTTGACTCACCACTGGTATGTTCCACTACTTTTCATTTATCACTCAAATACTTAGGCATTCATTTATTCATTGATGACTTAAGCTTGTATCTGCAGCCTCCCAGGGAGTATTCTGATGATCTGCTCGGATTGGTGGCCTCACTTGAGGGCATGGTCTTGCGGAGGGAAACACAACTGTTCATCACCGGTGTTACGGTATTTTTTAATTTTCTTGCATTTATCATACTTCTGATGACATGCTGTATTTAACTATTTCACTGCATTGCTTGACTATATGCGTAGAGCACATCTGACACACACCATATTCATACATTGCATCTGCATACACCCACTCTATGTAGCATTCTTGTCTCTGCATCTGATATACATGTTGGTTAATGTACTCAAATTGTCCTTTTCAGATGCCACCACTACAGGCCGGGCCATCCAGGCCTTCTCGAGGAGCTGGGAGAGGGGACTCGTCTCGCAGACGAGGCAGGCGCAGAGCACCTATCATAGATGATAAGGAGTCCAGCGAGGAGGAGGAGTCGGCGCATCCTCAGTCAGAGACATCCGCAGGCAGGGAGGAGGACTCTGGCTCCGGTTCTGAGAGTGGAGATGATGCCGAGGAGGGTTCCGAGTACGGTAGCACCGATTCGGATGCTGGTGCTGATGCAGAGGTCATTCAGCTGAAGAGGATGAAGAGGGCCTCTTATTCTTGCGCTTGATAGCACTGATGCAGATGTTCCTGCTTTATTTTTCCTTTTTTACTAGCAGTTGTAGCACATTAGCTTTAGACAGTTTTATTTTCTTTAAAACTTGTACCCTTGCTGTAAAATGTTGTAACAGAGGAAGCATGATAGAATGAAACAACTTTTTGAAAAAGTGTTGTATTCTATGTTCTTAGCACCGTATCGCATCATTTTGCACAAAAATGAGATTGAATGAAAATTGAGCATTGAAAATTGCCAAGTCAGTTAGTGAACCGACGCAACAAACTAAACAACTTAACTTACTAAGAAACAACAAAGCCTTAGCAAGTTTACAACTAGATAAGCAAATCCCGACAATGTTGATTAAACAAAGAGTAACAATTCAAAATACAGAACTCAACGACTCGATAAGCAACGACTCGATAAACAAAACTTTAACAACTCAATAAGCAAAACCAAACAACGACTCGATAAACAAAGAACAACAACTCGATAAGCAAATGCATCTCGGACAATTGGAGTGACAGAACGCATCTGAAACAGAGGTAAACTCGGACCTTCAACACTCCCAACACATGGAAAAGCTAGGACTTCTCTTCTAGAAACCAGGAACAGACCAAAGACCAACTTTTCTCCATGGCTGACCACCAGAAGGGGCTAGCCAACCAGCCATTTTCCTTGGAGACCACAGGGGTGGTCGGCCTACTAGAAAAAGTGGTCGGCCGACCACCTGGTTTGGCGACCACCTAATTTTTGACACGTGTCCCCAAACAGTGCCTTATCGTCTTTAAAAGTTCCAGCTTCGTGGTTCTTTCATTTCATCTCAGTTTTGCATCAAAATGGAGGCATTCCTCATCGAAAATCTCGTAGCTTGGATTGCTACTTTAGACGGCTCGGAAAAGTTAAACTTCCGGGGCTTCGACTTTAATGCACTATTTACGTTGAGCCGCACTCCGCTGCATCTTCCCTTTCTCCATGCCGCGGCGAGATTTTGGAATCCAGTAACACATGTCTTTAGCTTCGGTGGGCAAGAGATGTGACATGCCTTTGAAGACTTCCAAGCTTTGATGGAATCCGAACGTGATGAAGAAATCTTGCCCAGCTTTGCTTTGGCCACGCCCAAGCCTTAGGGCGAATGTGTGGGCTCATTATGCACGACGCTCGATCTTTGATTTGTGACGGAATGCTGGATATTCCGAGTTTGATTTGTCGGTTTTTCGATGCCGGTGACCGCGGTGACCATCATTGGCAAGGCGTTCGGCGACATGCCCTTTGTTTATGCATGCTATCTTATTTATTGCTTGCCTCAAGCTCCGGAGGATCTAGTGTCCGGTTGATCGAGGTTGCCCAAGGCTTAAGGGAGGGCAAAAGCTGCATTGCCATGTCATTGGCCGAGACATTGATGGGGTTGGGTGTTTTTCATCGCTGAGAGACGACCAGATTTGCGGGGAGTCCACTACTGTTGCAGGTAATATTTCCCACCGTATCTCACATATATATTGCTCACATCACTCGGTCCTCAAGCTCGGTTTTTCTCACAAAGCCCTTTTCTCACTTTTCCCTCATTGTACATCTCTCTATTCATTAATCTCTCATTTTTCATCCCTCCCCAAGTGTGGTTGATGGATAAGTTGCATGTTGTGGACTCTTGCCCAGCATACTTAGATCGCGGCTACTTCTTCCGATGTCGTCTAGTCGATGCCCTGGATGAGGGATGGTGGTTCGATTGGATGTGCAATTTGTTTGCAGACCGCATTGTTTGGCGCTGTCCTTGGCTCAATCTACCGGCAATGAGCTACAGTATGTCTCGCCAGCTCGGGATTCAGTTGATCGGCCTGACACACTGTGTGTTCTACTTTCCTTTTCGGTTCCAACGCCAGTTCGACCATGATTAGATTTGCCCGGCAGAGGGGATAGAGTACCCCGCTGCATTTTCGGTCTGAGGCGCACAGCTAGCTTGGTATGCCACGACATGGAGGATGAGAGAGCTTCTGGCCCCTGCTCCCACTTTCAATTGCACTTTGTCTGATGAGTGCATAGATTGGCTCAATGAAGAGGCACAGATTGGGCCCAGCTTGGCATCAAAGGCTTCAACCAGCTCTGGGAGGGGACACGGAAACACCTGACTATACCCCTGATTTATTTGCTTTAATCAGAACTTTCAAGTTTTCTTTATGAATGTAATGAAAAGCAACTTCAATTTGTATGCAAGAGCAGGAAAACTCTGTATTGAAATCAATAAAGTTGAAGGTTGTGGGTATTGAAAATTTTCCGCTTTGGTCCAAAAATGGTCTAAATTGTAAAAAGATTAATTTGAGCAAAATCAACTTTTATTAAAACTTTTCAAAACCATTTTCGATATGGATCAGAACTGGACACGCCTGAGATCTGTCACTGAGATGCACAATCCCGGATCCCAGCAACTGGAAAGTTGCCCCTAGTCTGAATAGCACTGCACCGGAGATCACAACCGAGCTTTTGAATGCAGAATAGACAAAGATGACCAAACATGATCAAATGGACAAAGTTGATCGGGGAAAAGTTTATGGCTGGACTTCAGGATGGAGTTGCCTACATATCCCAAAGATGGGAATCAAGCCTTACGTAGTTCGGCTCAGGTTCACTAGTGTATTAACCCTTACCTTTTACGCTCTAACTTTTGCCAAGGCCGCCCTTTGCGGGTTTTCAACCTTGCGAGCTCAGTTTTTATAATTTCGAATTTTCTGTGCTCTAACTTTTGCCTAGGTCGCCCTTTTGGGTTTTCGGCCTAGCGAGCCTCTCAGGGGTAATATTTCTTTAACTTGTCCATGTTGATCTGTTGAGAACTCTAGACCATATAGGTTCATCAGAACGACAGCTCCACCTGACCAAATAGACTTAATGATGTAAGGACCAGTCCAATTGGGTCTGAACTTGCCCCTAGGGTCATGGATGGGGGCTCGGTTGTCTTTGAGCACCAAATCTCCTTCCTTCAGATTCCTAGACTTGACTTTCTTGTTGAAAGCCCTAGCAATTCTGCGCTGATAACCCTGTACATGGTACAGTGCTTTCAGTCTTCTTTCATCAAAGAGCATGAGTTCTTCGAATCTGCTCTGCTGCCAATCTACTTCGGCTATCTGACACTCAGCCAGTACTCGTAATGACGAAATCTCAATTTCGATAGGTAGAACGACCTCCATCTTATAAACCAATGAATATGGAGTCGATCCAATAGATGTTCTAATTGAAGTCCGGTAGCCCCACAGAGCAAATGGCAGCTTATCTAGCCAGTTCCAGTAGGTTTCCACCATCTTCTGTAAAATACGCTTGATGTTCTTGTTAGCGGCCTCAATTGCTCCATTGGTCTACGGCCGATAGGTGGATGACTTATGAAAAGCCACATTGTATTTTTCCAACAAATCAATCACTTCCTTCTTGAAGTGGGAACCGTTATCTGAAATAATCTTGTTTGGGACCTCGTAGCGACAGATGATGTTTCGGATGAACTTTGCAACGTGCGAAGCCTTCAACACCGCATAAGATTGGGCCTCGACCTACTTCGTGAAATAATCTATCGCGACCAGAATGAACTCGTGCCCATTAGACCCCTTCGGAGTGACGGCCCCGATCACATCGATTCCCCAAACTGAAAATGGCCATGGCGAGGTCATATTGTATAACTTCGACGGCGAGATGTTCACGCGGTTTGCATGGATCTGACATTTGTGGCAACGCTGAACAAAGCCGATACAATCCTCCTCCATGGTGGACCAGTAGTAACCCTGTCTGAGGATCTTCCGAGCTAACATTACCCCCTTCATATGCGCTCCGCACTCTCCTCTATGGATGGCCTCCATTAAGCGCTTTGATTCTTCGGCATCAACGCACAACTTATGCATTCCCAGATAACCTCTCTTGTACAATTTACCCCCGCAGATGATGAACTGAATGGCCATTCTTCTGATTGCCCTTTTATCCTTGGCATTTGCCCCTAGTGGATACGCCTCTTTTTCCAAGAAGTTCCAAACATCGTAGTACCAGGGGTTCTCATCTTGAACCTCATCTATAGCAGCAATCGACTCGTAGGCTGGCGCAAATTTTTGGTCAATGATGATCGGACGCATTCGGACTCCGAAAGGGATGTCTATCATGGAAGATAGAGTTGCTAGTGAATCTGCAAACCTGTTGTTCTCTCTTAACAGATGAGCAAAGTTTAGTTTCTCAAACCGAGGAATTAACAAGTCCAAGGTCTGGTGATACATTATCATCTTTTCTTCTTTGACTTTCCAATCCCCTTTCGCTTGAGATACAACAAGGTTCGAGTTCCCGATGACGTCTAACCGTTTTGCCCCTAGTTCCAGGGCT
Organism: Camellia sinensis; assembly: GCF_055761805.1. Classification (NCBI taxonomy): domain Eukaryota; kingdom Viridiplantae; phylum Streptophyta; class Magnoliopsida; order Ericales; family Theaceae; genus Camellia; species Camellia sinensis. The sequence goes on along the minus strand of NC_138964.1, from coordinate 198,947,056 downwards.
GTTTCTAAACCAGCAATGCATGCTTCATATTCTGCTTTATTGTTCGAGACTTTGAACCGGAGTTTAAAGGCTAGAGGGATACGGGAATTGTCGGCTGCTATTGGCAACACTCCTACCCATACCCGTATTGGTTTGACGCTCCGTCAAAGTACGTAGTCTAAGTTTCGTCTTTGATATGCAAAATGGCCTCATCTGGGAATAAGTCCTCAACTGCTTCACCTCCTTCCACTGGATGATCGGCTAAGAACTCTACTACCGCTCTTCCCTTGACTGACTTGTGCGTCACATATTTCAGATCGAATTCAGAAAGCAATAGCAACCAACGAGCTAGCCTACCTGTAAGTGCTGGTTTCTCGATAAGATATTTGATGGGATCTAATCTTGAAACCAACATTACAGAGTGAGCTAACAGGTAGTGCTGCAGCTTCCTGGTAGCCCATACCAAGGCTAAGCAAGCCTTTTCCAACGTTGTGTAGCGGGTTTCATACTCCAGCATCTTCTTGCTCAAATAGTAGATAGCCCTCTCCACCTTGTCCTCAGACTCTTGTGCGAGCATGCAGCCCATTGTAGTCTCAATTACTGAAAGATACAAAATCAACGGTTTCCCCGGCTCGGGCGGTGACAACACGGGTGGGTTCTGTAAGTATTCCTTGATCTGTTCAAAAGCAGCTTGGCATCGGCCGTCCCATTGGAACTTCTTTCCTTTCTTCAGGAGACCAAAAAGTGGTTCACAAGTCAAGGTTAATTTTGAGATAAACCGTCTTATGAATTGCACTTTACCCAGAAAACCTCGCACCTCCTTTTCAGTCCTTGGTGGTGGCATTTCTAAGATGGCCTTGATTTTGGAAGGGTCAACTTCGATACCTCTCTGTATAATCAGAAACCCTAGCATTTTCCCTGCTGTAACACCGAACTACACTTCTAAGGATTCAGTCGCAACCAAAATTCTCTGATCCTTTGGAAGAACTTTTGCAAGGCGGTGTAGTGGCCCTCTCTTTCTTTAGACTTGACAATCATGTCGTCCACATACACCTCAACCTCTTTGTGGATCATGTCGTGCAATATTGTGGTCACGGCCCGTTGATATATAGCTCCAGCGTTCTTCAACCCAAATGGCATCACCCTGTAACAGTAAGTCCCCCACGGGGTGGTGAAAGTAGTCTTCTCCCGGTCTTTAGGTGCCATCACTATCTGATTATAGCCCGAGAATCCATCCATGAACGAAAGCAAAGCATGTCCCGCTGTGAAATCCACTAACTCATCAATATGCGGCAAGGGAAAGTCGTCCTTCGAACTGGCTCTATTCAAATCCTTGAAATCCACACATACCCGGATCCTGCCATCCTTCTTCGGCACCGGAACAATGTTGGCCAACCAAATTGGGTATTCGGATACCAGCAGGAACCCTGCGTCAATTTGCTTGATAACCTCTTCTTTAATCTTGAGGGCCCAGTCCGGGCGGATCCTTCTGAGTTTCTGTTTGATGGGTCGGGCTTCTGGGTCAAGGGGGATCTAGTGCTGTACAATCTTAGGATCGATTCCAGGCATGTTTTCGTAGGACCACGTGAAAACATCTTTGAAATCTTTTAATAAAGCGACTAAGCGCTTGCGTTCTTCTGAAGACAACGTGGACCCGATCTGGACTAGCCACGGGTCCTCCTCAGTACCAACATTAACAGTAGTGATTTCATCAACTAAAGGTTTAACAAATCTTTCCTGCTCTTGATCAATTAAGCGTTGCAAAACCGGAGGAATTTCTTCCCCGTCATTTTCATCAAAATTTTGAAAGTCCTGATCAATACAATAAATCAAGGGCACAGAAAAGTACTCAGAAACGACATCCATTCCATTCTCATTAAGCATTTCCAAATCGTCTGATTCTTCTGTTACAACAGACTCAAAAAAGAAAGAAAAGACGACCTAGACAGGACTGTGGCATCCGGGTTATCACCCCCAAGAATACTGGACTCAGACTCAGACGAGCTAGAACCTAATTCCGACTCCACAGACTCGGTGGAATCAGATTCTGGCTCATTACCTGACCTGGTGCTGCTTGACAAAAATCCCTCCTCGTACTGCCAGATGAGAGAGGGTGCGATGGATGCATCCAAAATACTTGCAGGTAGGCTCGCAACCGTTTCATTCCTAATCATGGACACCGAGAAGTTATCTCCCAAGCACTTCTGTACGATCGGAGGGTCTGAAAGTAGACAAGCCAGTGCTACCCCCATTTCAATTTCAGCGCTCTCGGAATCCATATTTTTACATTGCTCAACCTCAGCTGATGCGTTTGTCTGCTCCTCGGCAATATCATCCCCGGATAAGTGCAGGTCAAAGAAGATCTCAAAACCTAGCACGCGCTTCCTCTCTGTATTCAACCACGGCTCTAGGAAGCCGCAGAATGGAAAATCCTCTCCCTCTCGGATGAAGCGTCTGTTTAGGGTACCTTGAATGGGTCGGTGCATTAACTCATATGGCTTCCCTACCTGCTTTGCTCTGGCTCTTCCAGCCATTTCCTTGCCTTTCCTCACCCAGTCCTCTTTGGTGGGCAGATAACCCAAGCCAAAGGTATGTGGGTTGTGCGACACTTCAGCCGATACTGCGATGCCTTTCCGGCCACTCTTTCCCAATCCCATCCCGGGGATGTGTTGAAGCTTGTTCATGAGGTATATTGATTGTGCGCTGACATACACCCCCTCATCAACAGCCAAGATGTTTTGCACGACTCGAGCCTCAGCCAGAGTAAACCCCGATAAGAACACATCCTCCGTGCCGTGCTCAATTTCCAAGACTGGTATAGACACCTCCGACGGCAGATAGATTGATGAATTTCCAAAAACTATAGCTACCCCCTTCCCGTGAGGGTATTTCAATATCTAGTGCAAGGTGGAAGAAACTGCCTTTACCTGGTGCAACCACAGTCGCCCCAAAAGTAGGTTACAGGTTGTGGGAACGTCCAAGACATGGAAATCTGGAACCTGATTCCGACTCCACAGACTCGATGGAATCAGATTCCGACTCACTACCTGACCCGGTGCTGCTTGATAAAAATCCTTCCTTGTACTGCCAGATGAGAGAGGGTGCGATGGATGCATCCAAAATGTTTGAAAGTGGGCTCGCTGCCGTTTCATTCCCAATCATGGACACCGGGAAGTTATCCCCTAAGCACTTCTGTACAATCAGAGGATCTGAAAGTAGACAAGCCAGTGCTACCCCCATTTCAATCTCGGTGCTCTCGGAATCCACTTCCTTTTACTGCTCAACTTCAGCTAATGGGTCTGTCTGCTCCTTGGCAACGTCATTCCCGGATAACTGCAGGTCAAAGAAGATCTCAAACCCTGGCAAGTGACGCTTCTCTGCATTCAACCATGTCTCTGGGAAGCTGTAGAATGAAAAATCCTCCCCCTTCTAGACAAAGCGTCCATTTAGGGTACCCTGGATGGGTCGGTGCATTAACTCATAAGGCTTCCCCGCCTGCTTTGCTCTGGCTCTCCCAGCCATCTCCTTGCCTTTCTTCACCCAGTCCTCTTTGGTAGGTAGATAGCCTAAGCCAAAGGTATGCGGGTTGTGCGGCACTTCGGCCGATATTGTGATGCCCTTCCAGCCACTTCTTCCTAGTCCCATCCCAGGGATGTACTGGAGTTTGTTCATGAGGTATACTGACTGAGCGCTAATGTACAACCCCTCATCAACAGCTAAGATGTTCTGTACGACCCGGGCCTCAGCTAGGGTAAATCCCGATAGGAACACATCCTCCGTGCCATGCTCGATTTCCAAAATCAGTGTAGACACTTCTGGCGATGGATGGATTGACGAATTCCCAAAAACAATAGCCACCCCCTTCCCGTAGGGGTATTTCAATATCTGGTGCAAGATGAAAGAGACTGCCTTCACCTGGTGCAGCCACAGCCGCCCTAGGAGTAAATTAAAGGTTGCAGGAACGTCCAAGACATGAAAGCCAATATCGTGTTGTCCTAGACCAACCTGAGTTTGAATCTTCACGGTCCCCATCACTTCTCTGCTAGTATTATCGTAGACCCTTATCACTTGGGCAATTGGCACAAAGTCTGCGAGCTTCAACCCGATTGCGTATGTTGTCCTTGACGGGCACACATTGATGGCAGATCCTGTGTCGACAAGAACCACCGATATCCATTTGTTTCTACACTCCACAGAGATGTAGAGTGGTTTGTTATGATTTGCACCCTTCGGTGGTAGTTCCTTATCAGAAAAGGTCAACATCGGGGAAGCCCCTCCTGGAAAAACCAATCCTACCAGCTACTCAGGCATGGTGTCTATTGAGAGTTTGGCCTTATCCATTGCAGATAGGACAGCTTGTCTATGAACTCGTGAAGCCATAAGCAGTCCCCAGATGAAGATATCTGCCTGTATCTTTTTCAACTGTTTCAACACAGCCTCTTCTTCGAGTAGCTTTTCTTTCTGCTTCTCTACCTCCTTGTCCTTTCCAGACGCCTCTGGTTGATCTAGGTGTGGGGGTTTGAAATACCGCCCGTTCCTAGTCATGTGGTCAACTTCGCCAATATACCAAGTATCATCCGGCTGGTTATTCCCCCAGTCCTCATCGGTGTGGACAAGACATAGGTCATCGTCTTCCCACCACATGCCATCGGCAGCCGACAGACACCTGTCCGGCTCTGTTACAACTATCCCTGTACTCACAGCACCTTCCATCCATGTGCTCGTAGCATGCTCTGTTCTTGTGCACATAGGACGTTCAGTCCCCATAGGGGCTTTGGCCTTTCTGGCTCTCTCAGAATCTTCGATCCCTTCCCGTTCAAAATGCTTCAGTGCAGTCTGCTTTTCAATATCTCCTGTATTCAAAATGCCCAAATCCCGAGCAAAATTCTTGGCACCGGCGCTCTTCGGCGATGCATTCTGATTCCCGGCCCTTCCGGCCACAGCTGATGTCCTTGTCCCTGACGGGCCCTATTCTGGTTGAGATTCTTCAACAATATCTGGTTGGTCATCAAGCCACCCTGTAGCCTCTGCTGACCCATCAAAATCAAACCAGTTGACTATCATGTCTCCTGGATCTTGTTCATTGAAAAACTGAAGGTTAGCAATGTCCTCTTCTAGATCCGTTAAGTCATCTAGCCTTTGATCAAATCCATCCTCCCGTATTACACAAATCTCTACCCCCACTGGCAATTCCACATTCGGCTTAACCTGGCCTGCTGACGTAATATAGCCACTCGGATTGTATACCTCCTCAGCAAAGCTTCCAAATTCCTCAGACTTTAAATCAGCAGTCCCACTTTCCTCCGAAGTCATCCCTATTCTACCTTCGATAATCACCACCATTGGCTCAAGTTGGGTTCGGGAGATGTCCAACATGCAAAAGTCAGTGCTGTTAGGAATGAACATCTCCGGCTTGGGTAGGTGAGAAGGGGTGATATATATGCTAGGGTCATATGACACAACCCCAGTGTGGATTGAGTTGATGCGTTTGGGAGGTGGATCTTGGTTATGTGGTGGGAGAGGGTTGGTTGTGACATTAGGTTTCTCCGGAGGCACAATCACCCTGTTATCAATGAGATCTTGAATCACATAACGCAATCTAAAGCAGTGGTCGGTGTTGTGACCATGCTGTTGGTGAAAGGCGCAGCATTTAGCTGGGTTATGGGAGGGGGGAAGTGTTTCTAGCAATGGCCGCGGCTCCAGGGGCTTCAAGTGCCCTTTCTTAATTAAAACCCCCAGAGCTTTGGACAGGGACATGTATAGTGGAGTGAAGGTTCTCTGGCCTTGAGGTAAGTACTTGGTTGTTTGTGAGTTACTTCTGGACGCACCGGTGAATAGTGTAGCTATAAGGGTTCTTGGGGTGGTGGTGGTGACCATACTCACATCTGAAGCTCTGGCAGCTGCAGCACTGCTTGTGCCCGCATTCGTACTGTTGTTGAAAGTCCTCCTAGGTTGTTCTCTGTCATTGTCAATCAGACCCTGCTTCAAAGCGTCCTCGATCTGCACCCCAATCTCATGTAGATCCGCAAAAGTGGGGAGAGGGAGGACGATCATCTTCTGCATGAGCTTTGGCTAGAGGTTGTACACAATCATCCGTATTTGATCTTTGTCAGTCGGCCTAATGGTCATCATCGAGGCCTTGGCCCTCCAGCGGGTCACAAAATCGAAAAAACTCTCCTTCGGCTCCTGCCTAGTCGTCTCGAGATCACGGGTTGTAATCTCGATCTGTGTATTGTAGGAGTATTGGGCTACGCAGGCCTCAGCCATCTCCTCCCAGTTCCTCTAAACGGAGTCCTCCAGTTTTGCATACCAAATAGCCGCTACACCCGACAAGGTCCGACCAAACAGGGAAAGCTTCTGTAATCTGGAGAGGCCCATCGGCCTTAAAATATCTGAAAACAGCCATAGGTGCACCATGAGATCTCCAGACCCATCGAAACGATCAATATGTGGCATCTTTAACCGGTTTGGCAACGTCATGGTCGAGTCGGTGTACCCATCCTCAATATCTGGAATGGACTTCACACCCTGAGATTTCTTGAACAACTTTTCAAGCTTGCTCACTTTCAACGCTGTAGGGTCCACCTCGAACTCAAAGGGTGAATCTAGTAGGTTGGTCTGTGCTTTGGATAGCTAGGGTAGGATTGGGGGTGGAACCGGCCCTGTTGGAATGTCCATATCTTCCTGGAAATTAGTTCTTTCCCCAAGTATTGGCACTCTTGGCGGGGAAGGAGCTTGGTGTGAAGCGGATGCTCCAGTTTGCTGTTGTAGCCTGACAATTAACTCTACCTGTTGAGCCATGACCTCGGCCTGTTGTTTGGCAAATTCTGCTTAACGGGCAGCGTCCTGCTGTATGGTTCTCATACTTTCTTAGAGTTGATGCATCATCTCCTCCATTTCCGCCATACTGCCCTGATCTAACTGAGCTGCCTGTATATCTGTCTCTATAGTAGACTTGGAAATCTCAACCTGACTACTCAAGGACCACTGATCTGGCAACCGCGGTATCGATACACTGTGCCTTACTGACCTCCGTCTAGCAACCGGGGGTAAAGAGTGGAACACTGGTTGTCCGTCTATTAGATCCTTAGATCGATAGAGTCTGCGACCTCTAGTCCAAAGTGCTTGGGGAATATCTGCTTGGTCAAAAGCAATTGTGCTAAACTACCTAGCAAAAAGATAAATAAAGCATAATAAGGAAATAAACAACCAGAAAAATGGACAGCATAACAGCTTAAATAAACACCACACATAGTTGGCATGACAACACACAGTTGGCATTTGTAAGTTGAATATATTGTTCTCAAATACTAATCATTGTTCCCAAATCACTGCCCCAAATCTGAATCTGATATCTGCAGATATAACCGATTCCCAAATACTGATACTGATGCCCACAGGCCTGATACCCAGACTTGCAAACTGATACATGTATTCCTGTAGAGACACACTCTAAAAGCACATAGTAAGCAAGTGAGAGCCAAAACAACCCTACGTTGGGATGGGGTTTCCCTGTTCTATTTTATCAGGAGCTAGGGTTTCACTATGCACACAGCGGTTTCAAACAACCTATAATCGGGTAAGCAACCTGTCCTAGTTTGGGATAGTCACTATGGATTCCGATATGCACTAGGTCGAATAGTCAAAAGGGTGCCCTGATAAAAATCGGGGTTTGTGTTCCCATCGTGGCAGAGCCCGTAACCGGCCAGCCTTATGGCACGCTTCTCAAAGCGAGCCTCCGGCAAACCGTTCCGAAATAACAGACGGCAAACACTGTGTCCTAGGCGCACCAATGCACATGCAATGCAAAGAAACACATAAGTGTAGTCAAAACAAGATATCATAAGTTCAAGTCAAGTTCTCTAACTCCCTAACAAAGTCGTCAGAAACTGTAGACGCACCCGAACGTCCCGGGAAAATCCTATTTTGTTCATTGGGCTCACTACAATTCGGACTCAATGTCACAGTTCTTAATCTGATCTTGCAAAGTGCAATGCGAGATTGATAAATCACCAAAGAGTCCAAATCCGACAAATCGTTTTAAAAAACTGATTTTTAGAAAGAAGTGCCAAACATGGACTGCTTTTCCAGATACAGAGTCGCCACCTAAATATTTTATTTTTGGGAAATTTAGGAAACCCTGACTTGTGCCTAAGGCCACGTGTCTGTCATCACCAAAGTTGCCTCGGCTCGGGAACTTGGGTACGAGAGGGGAAGGTCATGCAATGAGCACCCCCGCTCACCCGATCAAAGATGAGCCTTTACTAACATGATATCTTGTTTTTGAGAACATATGTGCTCTTATTCCAGTTATTAACCTAGAATTACTATGTGATGCGCACAGCATACAAGTATAGACTGGATCGCCTAAGTTGGAACAAAACATCTCATGTTTGTTTTTAAAGCGGTTTGCTACTCATAAGTAGGCTAAAATGCGGATTTTGCCACCCTCAAGTGGGCTTAGAAAACATGGTGATTTGTCACTCTCGAGTGGGCTTAAAACTCGTAATCAATGAATTGTTCCAATTCAAGTAATCTAACCTTCACCCACAGGCATTCAGGCAGTTGTATCACATAAGCAGTTAGCCTCATGGCAAGCATGCTATCATGACAGTCACTCGCATACATGCAAGGATGCTATAGCATAAACACTTACCGAGTACTCTGAGCCAAAACAAAAGCTATGTTAGAAATCAATGCATGATCCTAGCTATGTCAAGAATGCCTAATGCAACACATACAAAATGCAACTAAGATAGGCTCGGCTATTCTAAAATGTCATGTGCAATGTAATTTGATACATGTATTCAAACATGAATTGAAATACAATGAAGTTAGTATGATGCGCCGAGCCCGGTGCATGCAAGACAGATGAATGGATGCAAACATGCGAGCATAAGGATGCTAATGGAAACATGCCCTAAAACTAACCATCGTAAGCTGGTAAATAAAAAGGAGAAAGAAATGGGGGTTGGAAGACATGCATCACACACACGCACACTTATTTACAACAGTTGTGCCCTCTCGACGGAGGGTCTGAATGAATAATACAGAACCAACTAGCTAATCTAAGCTAATCTAGTTAAATTAGTTATTACACAACAGAATGAATAACAAGCTACAGCTAATTATTACACAACTCTAACTAATTAACAAATTAACTAAGTTAGCAATTGAATAAGTATGTAAACTATACGAAATATGCTGCCTCAACTCTGCCTTGGATGACGAAGGATGCGTGCCCAGTCACCTCGTGCGAAAATCCATCGCGATGCCCCGATTGGCCTCTGTTTGCAACTGGTCTCAGAACAGTACAAAAAGCTCCAGAAGGCTGAAACTCCATCATGGGAATCTGTAAGAGGGCTGCCGACCAATTTTTGGCATTGGAGGCCACTTGCCGACCACTTTCTGTGCTGAAAACCAGAAAAAGTGGTCGGCCAGCCACTTTATCTGGTCGGCCGACCAGTTTTTGCTGCTAGACTTCTGTTTGCTGCAACAGAGAGCAAGAAAAGGGCATGGCAAAGTATTTGCAACACATGTATGCACAACCACCCTCCCTCTCATTACATAAGCTCAAGGGGGTGTGGTTCTTGACCCTCGGGCCACCAATCACGCATCTCGATGCATGATGGCCGAGGAGCCAAATTGCACAATTCAATATGAAATGAATGCACACACGAACACATAAAGCCTAAAACTCCATCATGTATAGTCAAGAGTGTCGGCGACTAAGAATTGAGGCACGTTTCATCACTTCGAGTATGAAACGTCCCTTATTTCCTGTGTTTGGACTAACTCCTATTCCAAACACAATGCAACAAACAACACAGCATAGCATACACAATGCGGCTCAAGCATGAAAACACTCAATGCAATGAAATAAGCATATGAACACGATGCAAGGGACAAGCATTAAAACATGCAACTAACATACTAACATACACAATGCTATGAACTATATGGCATACACAATGCACAATGAACTTAAACCAAAATGGATAGGCCTCAGCCATGTCCAAATCAGTGGCCATGCATACTAAGATAGAAACTCAAAATGCTATACAAACATGCATGCGTATCGGCCCAAGCTTAATGCTCAAAACACAACTTTTCAAAAGCATTGAAAGGATGAAACATGGGGTACAATGGCATATGTTCCAACACTGAAATGGCATGCAAAATGACTTAGAATCATGCCAACAACCCATGTAATGCATGTTGAAAGGCTCAAGCGTCAAAGCCAGTGAAGTGTATTACACTAGAGGCATGCAATATAATGCTCAAATGGCCAAACTAACCCCAAACAGACCCTATGCAGGCCAAAACAGTAGCAAAAATGAGTTGGGATGATGGCTTGAAAGGCACAAAAATGAGGCTCATGCAATGGCTCACAAATAGGGCACAAAAGCACAACCCTTAAGAGCACTTAAAGAGTGGAAAATATGGAAGTGTAATAGCCCTACATGCTCTGAAATCTCATTCTCAATGATGCCAAAACATGCAAATACCTCAAGTTAAGCATGCAAGAGATCTCAAAACTCAAAGCTAGTCAAGGCTATTACACTACAAGCATGCATGACAAGCCTCATTCGACCAAGAAGCCTCAAAACAGAGCTAAGACAGCCCAAAATAAGAACAAAATCATGCTAGGGAATAGCCAAAATATGCTAGGATAATGAGCCAAAACATCATGCATACAAAGCTAGTAAACAAGATTTACACTACAAGCATATAGAGCATGCAAGAGGCTACCAAACCAGCCAAAAAAAGAGTCATGACATGTCAAATGATGGCCAAAAACCAACTGAAATGGAGCCAATACATGCTAGAAAGACATGCCACTTTGATGAGCCACAAATGGCAATACACTACACATACAAGAAGCAAACACAAGGTGGCCAAACCAGCCATAGACAGAGCTAAGGCAGGCCCTTAAAGTCATGAAAAAGTGCCTGAACCAAGCCTTGAAAGTATGAAGATGCATGCTCCTTTGATAGGCCAAAAATGCAAGCAAACAAAACAAGAAGAGAGGGGATCACCCCCCTCTGATTTGAGACCTCAAAACCACATGCATACCACTGAAAATCCACTGGAATTCAGTGGCTAGAAGGCCAAGCGAGGATTAGCTCAAAGGCCTTAAACCATGGCACAAAACAAGTCCAAACAAGGCATGCAAGAGGGTAGAAGACCCTCAACACCCAAGAGGCCTTAAACAAACATCAAAAACACTTAAATACAAAACTTTTTCCAGTTGAAAGCAAGGCCTACATAAGCATGCAAATGAGACCAAGAGAGCAACCAAAATAAAGCTTAAAAGGGAGAAAAGAGGTTACCCTTGAAGCACTGCAAAACCAGCAGATTTCTCAGCCAAGAATCAACTTTTTAACCTCCAAAAATGTCCTCCAAGAACCTCAGTTCAATGATGGGAGTGTATGGTTAAGGGTTGTGGTGCAAAAGTGAAGAACAACACACTCTTTAGGCACCAAATATAGAGATATAGAGAGATATATGCTTATGCCTTAGGAAAATTTCAGAACCTCTCCCATGGAGAGAGAGAGCCTTGCTTATAGAAAAACAAAGGTTCAAGCTTCTTGGAGAAGCTAAAACTTGGATGCAATCCCTCCATACACATATATGGAGGATACAGTCTGTGCCCTCTAGCTGGCACAGCTGGCATCCACACAGTCTGCCAAAAAAGGAGGAGAGCTGCCGACCACTTCAAGTGGTCTCCCAGGAAAAAAGTGGTCGGCAGGGGGAATTGGTGGTCTCCATACTGAAAGTAAGCCAATGGTGGGGTAAGAGACCAAAAAAGGTGGCCCAAAGACTAAGAAAACCAGTTTCTCGACCAGAAAACCGGCTGGCGGGAAGGAAAGTGGTCTCAAAGGGGAAAAACTGGTCTCCCACCCTCGTACTACCTTCCAAGCAAGGAAAACAAGGTTTGTACCAAAAACAAACCAACACGGACGCAAAACGAGAGTTCGGGAGGCAAAGCACGCAATCGGGAGCCTCGAAACCCAGCTGTTGAGCACCAAAAGTGGTATACGACCAAAAAAATGGTCTCTCAGACCACAGTGTCCTTCTAGATAGAGGAAACAAAGTGTGGTTCAAAAATCACGCCAAACAGAGAACGTTAAGCGATCCCGAGACAAGGCGCACGGCCAAAGGCTCCGAAAACTGGGAACTGATCTCCAAACGGGAAAAAGTGGTCTACGACCACAACGAGATAGTCTACAAGACCTCTCCCTCCCTCCGGGAAGAGAAAACAAGGTTCGGTCCATAAACCGAGCCAAAGCACAAAGAGTTTGGAGACCCGGAGGCAAGGCTCTCAGCCAAAACTCCGAAGCTTGAAACGAGCACAATACGCATTATCACCGAGTGCTCAATCGATGACGTCTGAGTCTTAAGGTTGGTCAAAAATGGGGTGTCTACAAGTTGCCACCTCAGTGCAAAGCCCAGTTGTTGCTGACATGTCATTGCCGGAACTTGGGATGGCTTTAGGTTGGCTGAGCTCAATTACAATCCGCCCCAATAGCGGGGGCTCTTCCGGCATGAAATTCCTGGCATATGACGTGGTTGATGGCGGAGTCGACATTCCGTAGGCTAGATCAGCCACAGACCTCTGAAGATCGCCGATCATTCCCATTAGTTCAAAAGTGGTGGGCTCACGGGTTTGGAAGAATTGGGGTTCCCAGATTGGATGTGCAGCAGGTGACCTGGGTGAGTGTTGCACTTCAACATCGGTCTCATCCTGCATGGTGATTCCCTGGTTTAATGCTGCTGCCATGACTACAATTTCTTCTGAATTTTGCGTCATTGCAAGTCTACTGAACTGAACTGAACAGAGATGAAGTGACTGGTGACTGACGGATCTGATGAACCGGTGAGCCTTGACTGGCCTTTTTCTGCCTTGCCTCAGCGAAGAACACTGGTTGCTCTGAACCGAATCTCTGAACTGAAAGAGAAAACAGGCTCCATCTCATCCCAATTTCACTAGAATAGACATAAGCATAGCTGAATAACTATATTCGACCACTGATCACTGTTTCCCAGATTACTGCCCCAAAACTGAATCTGATACCCGCAAATATAATTGATTCTCAAATACTGATGCCCTCAGGCCTGATACTCAAACTTGCAAACTGATACATGCAACCTTGTAGAGACACACTCTGACAGCACATAACAGGCAAATGAGAGCCAAAACACCCCTATGTTGGGGTAGGGTTTCCCTGTCCTACTTTGTCAGGAGCTAGGGTTTCATTACGCACACAGCGGTTTCAAGCAACCTATAACCAGGTAAGCAACCCGTCCTAGTTTGGAATAGTCACTATGGATTCCGATATGTACTAGGTCGAATGGTCAAAAAGGGTGCCCCGGTAAAAACTGAGGTTTATGTTCTTGTCGTGGCAGAGCCTGTAACCGGTCAGCCTTAGGGCACGCTTCTTAAAGCAAGCCTCCGGCAAACCGTTCAGGAATAGCATACGGCAAACACGGTGTCCTATGTGCACCAATGTGTAGACACCCCATTTTTTACCGACCTTAAGACTCAGACGTCACCGATGGAGCGCTCGGTGATGTTGCATAATGTGCTTGTTCAGAAGTTTCAGAGTCGCGGCCGTGAGCCCTGCCTCCGGACTTCCGAACCCTTTTCTGTGCCTTGTCTCGGTTTGCGAGCCAGACTCGGTTTTCTCTGTTTCTTTTCCTGAGGGGAGGGAGAGGTCCCGTAGACCATCTCTCAATGTCCGTAGGCTACATTTGGTGGTCGTAGGTCATTTTGCCCATTTCGGAGTCCGGTTCCCGGTTTTCGGGACCGTCAGGCCGTGTGCCTCGGTTCGGGACCGCTTAACCATCTCCTATTGCTCTGATTTTTGGCATACATCTTATTTCATCCCTTTTGAGGGACACTGGGGGCTGAGAAACCCACTTCGAGGTCGAATACCATTTTCGGTGCTTAACAGCCCATTTTCGGGACCCCGAACTGCGTGTTTTGGCCCCGGAACGTTCATTTTGCAACGGTTTTCGTTCATTTTTGGCAGGTACCTCTGTTTTATCACAGGGAAGGTCACTGAAGGGTGGGAGGCCAGCAATTGTTGCAGCAACCAGTTATCTCTCTTCCGGAGCCTCCCAGCGCCCGTTTTTCGCACTTCCGGGCTAATGTTGAATACCTTGGAGCTAGTGTTGCCAACTTTCAACCACATATCTGTGATCTACACACTTGGGAGGCCACTAAAAGTTGGTGGCCGGCCATTAAGGTCACCTGACCCTTTTGACCCCTTTCTTCCGGGCTAATGTTGAACCCCTTGGACCTTTTTTCTTGAACTTTCAACCACATATCTGTGATGTACACACATGAGAGGCCCCTAAAAGTTCATGGCCGGCCAGTAATTCAACTTGACCCTTTTGACCCCCTCTTTTCGAGCCAATGTTGAACCCTTTGGACCCACTTTCTTGGAATTTTAACCACATGGTTGTGTTGTACACATATAGGGGTACCTCCCCAATAGCTGGCCGGCCAGAAAATCACATTGACCCTTTTGACCCCTAGCCGGCCGGCTAGGGGGTGTGGCCGGCCGGCCACCTCCAACAAAAGTGAGAGGCCGGCCGTGTTCCTCCCACTGTGCACTTTACAGCTGTGGGGCAATATCCCCCAGATATTTTCTGTGTCCGGGGGATATTTTGTGGGGGAGTTTTGCTCTCCTTCTCCCCCACCTTTACACCCCCTTTTGAACTCTTATAACCAGCTGGTGGCCTTCTTTGTTAGGGTTCGAAAAACTCTCCAAAAAGCTTCCATAGCCAACTCCATCTTCTTCCTTCTCAATTCTTCAAAAAACCCTAAGTCCCTAACCATCCTTCCTTCTACACCACCAAGCTCTACCACCACTATCTCATTTCCAGCAACAAGGAAGGATTCTTGAAGGCTAAAGAATCTGCAAATCCATCCAAGAAGCAACAAAAGTTTGAATCTTCAAGGGTAAGTTACACTTTTACCCTTTTGACCCTTTTTCTTGATATATTTCTAAGCCCCACTTATTTTTGGTTTCAAGCTCCGGCCCTAACTGAAAAGGGCCATCTTTTGAGCTCATCTTCACTTCTCATTAAGGGCTCAACCCTGTTTGAGCCCTCCATAATACACTTGCTTCATTGATCATCTTGTATGTCATGATTTTGCATGCTATTTTTGGCCCATGAGCAATTTATTTTCGAGCATGTGGTAAACTGATATAAGGCTTATTTTGAGCCCCTCTTCAACATTGGAGAAGGGCTCAACATTGTTTGGTGTCTCCATATGTCACTTGTAGTTATATCCCCTATTTGGCCCCATTTTTGCATAAATTGGTAGCCCTCTTTGCTTCTGTTTTTGGACCTTGGTCCGAACTAAAAGTTGTCTTATTTTGGCCTATACTTCATGTTTCATTAACACTTTTTTTCTGTTTGGTGATTATTTTATATACTTCATGTTTTAGCACCTTTTGAGCCTCATTTTGCATCACATGTTTAGCATATTTGTATACTGATTTTGAGGCTGACATATACTGTAAATGTTCATATTTTTGGTCCCTCTTCAGTGTTGTAGAAGGAAATTTTTCAGTTTGGGTTTTGCTTGTATCACTTGCTTCATTACCCTTCTTTTGGCCCCTATCCTTGCATGCTATTTTTCCCCTACCTATACTTGCTGTTTGGCCATGTTTATAACTGTGAAAGTGCATCTTTTGGGACTGTCTAGCTTCTGTCTTTGCATTTCATGTCCATATTGTGCATGTTTGGCATAGCTATAGGCCATTTCGGGTGCCTAATGTTGCATTTCGGGACATTTCCTTGCATTTCATGACATTTCGCTTCATTTCGGGACTGTTTTCCCCCATATTTTAGTGCTGAAATTCCATTAGTATGCTTGCATATCATTTTTTCCATATTTCGCATCATTTTATCATTGCCTCGGTTTGCGTGCCAGTGTGCACGCATTTCGAGGCACTTCATTTTCTACCATCGGCATCTTATGTGAATGTGGCTGAGGCTTTCTCATGTTAGTATAAGTCCATGTCGCATTTTCCATGTCATTTGCATTGCGTATTCACCGCCTCGGTTTGCGTGCCAGTGTGCACGCATTTCGAGGCACTTCATTTTCTGCCATCGGCATCTTATGTGAGTGTGGTTGAGGCTCTCTCATGTTAGTATAAGTCCATGTCGCATTTTCCATGTCATTCGCATCATTTTACCATTGCCTCGGTTTGCGTGCCAGTGTGCACGCATTTCGAGGCACTTCATTTTCTGCCATCGGCATCTTATGTGAGTGCGGCTGAGGCTCTCTCATGTTAGTATAAGTCCATATTGCATTCTGTATGTCATTTGCATTGCGTATGCATCGCCTCGGTTTGCGTGCCCGTGTGCACGCATCTCGAGGCACTCCATTTTTTTATCCGCCGGCATCCTATGTGAGTGTGGCTGAGGCTCACTCATGTTGGTATAAGCCCATTTGTCATCTCCATGCCATTTCATCGCATTCTATCATCGCCTCGGTTTGCGTGCCCGCGTGCACATATTTCGAGACACATATCATCGCCTCAGTTTGCGTGCCCGCGTGCACGCATTTCGAGACATATATCATCGCCTCGGTTTGCGTGCCCGCGTGCACTCATTTCGAGACACATATCATTTTCTCGGTTTGCGTACCCGTGTGCACGCACTTCGAGGCATTTCATTTTCATTGCATTCTACCATTTTCTCGATTTGCGCGCCCGTGAGCACGCATTTCGAGGCATCTCATTTTCATAGCATTCTGTGTATGTTAGGATTATATCTTAGTTGCATTTCATGCATGTCATGCATATTGCATCGTGTCCGGAATAGAAGTTAGCCCGGGCACAGGAAACGAGGTACATTTCGTACTCCGAGTGACGGAATGTGTCTCAATTCCACAGTCACCGACACTCCGGATTATCCATGATGGAGTTAGGTTTCAGCTATAGTTTCATGTGCATTCATCCTATATTGAGTTGTGCATTTCGACTCCTCGGCCATCATGCCTCGGTACGCGTGATTGGTGGCACGAGATTCGAAACATGCATATATCTGTGCAAATACATTGCTATGCCCCTTTCCTGCTCTCTGTTGCAGCAAAATCAGGAATCAGCAACTTTCCGGGACTTGGCACGCTTTTCAAGAACAACAGGTGTAAACAGAGGCTAATTGGGGCATTCCGGTGGATTTCCGCGCAAGACAATCCGGACATGCATCATCCATCAGAAGCAAGGCGGTCCCTGGCTTGCATGCCAGTTTTATCTGCTTTCTTAGTTAATTAATTAATTAATTAGAATTTTGTAATATTTCGGATTGTAATATTCTTTTATTTGGGACTGTAATATTTGGACTGTATATTTATTCGGACCCTCCGAGTGAGGGCACAACTGTAATAAGTGTGCGTGAGTGTGATGTATGTCTTCCAACCCCACGTCTTTCTCCCTTTTATTTATCCGCTTTTGATGGTTAGATTAGGGCATGTTTAAATTAGCATACAGTATGACAGCATGTTTGCATCATTCATCCGTATTGCATGCACCGGGCTCGGCGCATCATACTAACTGCATTGTACTTTCAATTCCAAATTGAATACATGATAGTTGTAGCATTTCATATACCATCTTAGAATAGCCGAGCCTACTATAGTTTGCATTTTTGCATGTGTTGCATTAGACATTTCTGTATACTTAGGTTTCATGCATGATTTCTAATAAGTTTCTATTTTGGCTTGGAGTACTCGGTGAGTTTTATGCTTTAGCATCCTTGCATGCGTGTGAGTGTTGCCATGAATAGCATGCTTACCATGAGGCTATGTGCTTACATGATTTAACTGCCTGAATGCCTGTGGGTGGAGGCTGTGTTATCTGAATTGGAGTAAATCATCAAATGTTTCAAGCCTACCTGCGGGTAGCAAACCATTTTCAAAAAACAAGCATGAAATGTTTTGTTCCAATTCGGGCGACCCGGTCTATACTTGTATGCTGTGCGCATCACATAGTAACCTAGGCTAATAAACCGGAATAAGAACTCACAATGTTTTCAAAAATTGATATCATGGTTAATAGAGGCCGGTCTATGACCGGGCGAGCGGGGGTGCTCATGAAGTGACCTTCCCCAATCGTACCCAAGTTCCCGAGCCGAAGCAACTTTGGTGATGACGGACACGTGGCCTTTTGGCACCGAGTCAGGGTTTCCTAAATTTCCCAAAATAAAATATTTAGGTGGCGACTCTGTATCTGGCAAAGCAGTCCATGTTTGGCACTTCTTTCAAAAAAATCTGTTTTCTCAAAAACGATTTGCCGGATTTGGACTCTTTGGTTCAGACTTAGAACCGTGACTACACAAATCGAGTCCGAGCTGTAGCGAGGTCCCCCGCGGACTTGTTACACAATGCCAATGCAATGCGAAGAAACACATAAATGCGAACAAAACACGATATCATGAGTTCGAGTCAAGTTCTCTAACTCCCCAGCAGAGTCGCCAGAAACTGTAGACGCGCCCTTGGGCATTGCTACTACAGTTCGGACTCAAATGTCACGGTTCTGAATCTAATCTCACAAAGTGCAATGCGAGACCGATAAATTATCAAAGAGTCCAAATCCGGCAAATCGTTTTGGAAAACTGATTTTTAAGAAAGAAGTACCAAACATGGACTGCTTTGCCAAATACAAAGTCGTCACCTAAATATTTTATTTTGGGAAAATTTAGGAAACCCTGACTCGTTGCCTAAGGCCATGCGTCCATCATCACCAAAGTTGCCTCGGCTCGGGAACTTGGGTACGAGAGGGAAAGGTCATCTATGAGCACCCCCGCTCGCCCGATCCGAAGATCGGCCTGTACTAAGCATGATATCTTGTTTTTGAAAACACATGCGTTCTTATTCCGGTTAATTAGCTAGAATTACTATGTGATGGGCACAACACACAAGTATAGACTAGATCGCCTAATTTGGAACAAAGCATTGCATATCCGTTTGTTTGGAAATGGTTTGAAGTTTGTTACTCGCAAGTAGGCTAAAACACGGATTTCAATGAATCGTTCCAATTCAAGTAATCCAATCTTCACCCACAGGCATTCAGGCAGTTATATCACATAAGCAATTAGCCTCATGGCAAGCTTGCTATCATGTTAACATTCACACACATGCAAGATGCTAAATCATAAACACTTACAATGTACTCCGAGCCAAAACAAGAAACTAGTTAGGAATCATGCATGATCCTAGTTCATATTAAAATGGCTAATGCTTCACATGCAAAGTGCAACTAGAATAGGCTCGGCTATTCTAAAATGGCATGTGAGATGCAATACTTGATACATGTATTCAATTTGGAATTGAAATATGATGCGCCGAGCCCGGTGCATGCAATACAGATGAATGGATGCACACATGCATAGCATAAGGATGCTAAATGAAGTATGTCCTAGAACTAACCATCGTAAGCGGTTAAGTAAAAGGGAGAAAGAAATGGAGGTTGGAAGACATGCATCACACACACGCACGCTTATTACATCAATTGGGCCCTCTCGACGGAGGGTCTGAAAGAATTACACAAATTAATCTAATTAACTAACTAACAAGCTAATTAATTAATTAATTACACAACCAAATCGAAATAAATAACTATTCTAAGTTATTAAAACACTGAAATGGCCTCGAAACGAGGGATGAATGCATGCTCAGACGGCTTCGCTCGGAAATCCATCGCCATGCTTCATGTTGCCTCTGTTTGCACTGCTCTGTACCTCTGAGAACTGTGCCAACTTTTGTGACATTTTCTGAACCACCTTGTGGACATTCTGGGAGGCCATCGGCCAGAAGATAGGACCATCGGCCAAGGCAAACTGGTCTTCGACCCAAAATGAGGCTCTCGGCCAAATATTATTAGCCGATCGGCACTGAAGACAGCCGATCGGCCATCCCTTCCTGTAAAATGCTCCTTTTGCTGCAACAGAGGATAGATAGAGCATGGTAATACATTTACAAGACAATGTTTGCACGACCACCCTCCCTATCATGTCATGAACTCAAGGGAGTATAGTCCTCGACCCTCGGACCACCAATCACGCATTCCAATGCATGATGGCCAAAGGAGCCAAGTGTGCAATTTAATATGGAATGAAATATACAAAAACACATAATGGGCCCCAACCTCTATCATGCTTGATCAAGAGGCAAAGGAATGCACACATAATGCAATGCAACCTAAGCATGCAAGCAAGCATGCAAACAACTCAAGCACGATACAAATCTAATGCAATATGAGCATGCAAGCATGCAATATGCAATAGGCATACAACCTAAATATGCAAACATGCATAGCATGCAACAACATGCAAAATGAAGCAAGCATGCAACAACATGGAAAGATGAACTTAAACTAAAGTGGACAGCTCTTAAACATGCCCAAATCAGTGGCCGAAGTGCTGTGGAAATGAAGACAAAGGTACATACAAGCATGCATACCAATTGGCCTATCACCTAAGCATAGGAGGGCAACTTTCAAGAACACTTAAAAGGGGACAAATATGGACATGTGACAAACATGGTAAGCTCTGAAATCATGCATGGAAAGGTGCCAAACCAACCAAACAAAGCAAGTATAGCATGCAAGAAAGCCTAAAGCTCAAGGTTAGCCAAGGGGTTCAAACCAAGGCCATGCAAGACAAGCCCCAAAGGGCCAAGGGGACCTAAAACTATCCCAAGGCAGGTCCAAACAAGACCAAAAACATGCTCGAAACTAGCCAACACAAGGTAGAACACAATGCCAAAAGCACGAGGCATGCAAGGCTACAAAAGGGGTGTTACACTACACCTATCAAAACCAAACATGGCATGACATAAACCAATAAAAACAGAGTTATTGCATGGTAAAACAAGGCCAAAAACCCACTTAGATGGCATCCAAATGACCTAAGCATGGAAGCATACACAATGATCCATTCAAGAGGCATAAAACATCAGCTCTTTAAAACATTAAAGGAGTGATAAATGCAAGTGTTCAAGAATTAAACATGGACTGAAATGGTATAACAAATGATGCCATGTCATTGAAATGGTCCAAGTAAAGCATGCTAGTGACTTGGACACTTAAAGCTAACAAGCTAGAATGCCTTATGGCTATACAAAGCATGGCATATATGGTCAAAAAAACTCAAATTAGAGCTTAAGCATGTTACAACAAGGCTAAAAGCTTCATGGAGTCGAGCCAAAATCATGCTAGAAACATGGCTTAAAGCATGATGCATGTTAAGGCAAATGGAAGGGTTGTAAGGCAAGTACATGGTGCATGCAAGAAGCCATTAAACCAACCTTAGACAGAGGTAAAACATGGCAAAATAACACCGAATACTTGCTGAAATGCAGCTAAAACAAGCTAAGCAAATGTGCTACCAATATAAGCCATTTATATTAGCATTCAAGACAACAAGGAGAGGAGATAACCCTCTCCTATTTAAGACTTCAAAACCACCTTTCCACCACTGAAAATCCTCTAGATTTTAGTGGTAGAAAGGTCATGCAAAGCTAAGAACAAGGGCCAAAAGGGATGGCCTAAAACAAGGCCTAACAAGGCCTTGGAAGGGTAAACAACCCCAAACCAAGAAGAGACCTTAAACAAAGATCTAAAGCATCAAAAATCAAAAAATTTATCAGTTAAGAGCTAAGCTTAAAACAATAAGAAAGAAGGTCTAAAAGCTTAAGCAAGAATGGGGTATTAAAAGCAAGAATGCTCACCCTTGTAGAACCACTTCAAGAACAAAGCTCCAGCAGGTTTTCTGAGTTCAAACCAACCCAAGAACTCTGAAATCAACCTCAAGAGACCTCAGCTCCAAGAGGATGGTGTATTACTAGGTGTTTGTGTGCAATAGTAAGACAATACTACACTTTTAAGTACAAAACAAGGCTAAACAAAGAAGAATAGATACAAAAGTATATCTATCCCTCAAGACTCAATTTTCTAAACCCTAGAGGAGGGAGGAGATGGTTCTCTCTTATAGAGAACCAAAAGCAAAGCTTCTTGAGGAAGCTAAGCAAAGGGGCAAATCCCTCCATACACGTGTATGGAGGGGGTGAATTGTGCATGGTGCATGCCAGCTAGCATAAAATATCTACATAAAGCAGATGAACAAGGCTCGTCTAGAAAACATGGCCGATCGACCAATATAAGTGCTAGCCGACCAAATGGAGTGCCGATCGGCCAACACTTTTGGCCGATGGCAAGGAAACAAGGCTGATGGCTTCAAGCCTTGGCCGATGGTTTGAGGGAACGGCCAACAAGCCACCCTCTTCCCTCAGAAGCAAAAACACAAGTGTTTGGTCCACAACCAAGCACAAAATAGACAAGTTGAGAGATCTTGAGGCAAGGCGCGCTACCGAGACCTCCGAGAACTCAAAATGAACACGAGTATGGATGATCATTGAGTGTTCAAACGATGACGTCCAAGTCTTGAGGACGGTCAAAAATGGGGTGTCTACAAAGACTATTTTCTGGTTTTTGGAGCCTTTGGCCATGCGCCTTGTCTCGGGACCGCTTAACATTCTCTGTTTAGCGTGGTTTTTGAACCACGCCTTGTTGCCTCTGCCTAGAGGAACATTGTGGTCCGGGAGACCACTTTTGTCGTTGCATACCACTTTTGATGCTCGTCAGCTAGTTTTCAAGGCTTTTGGCCGCGTGTTTTGCCTCCCGATTTCTCGTCTTTCATCCGCTTTGGTTTGTCTTTGGTACAAACCTTGCTTTCCTTGTTTGGAAGGTGGTACAAGGGTGGGAGACCAGTATTTCTCCTTGGAGACCACTTTTCTTTTTTCTAGCTAGTTTTCTTGTCAGATAACTGGCTTTCTTGGTCTTTGGACCATCTTTTCTGGTCGGCCACCACACCACCACCTTGCATTTAGTGTGTTGACCTCTCCCACCTATGGCCGACCAGTTTTTGCTCTGGTTGACCACCTAAAGTGGTCGGCCGACCACTTTTACTAGCAGACTGACCACTTCAAGTGGTCGGCTGCTTTTTGGCACCTTTTTGGAGATATTTTAGGACAACTGGCACAGTTGGAGAGCATTTGAGCCATCCTCCATACAAGGGATGGTATTCAAGCTTAAGCTTAAAGAGGGTCTTCAAGGGTGAGCTTTTGACCTTTAAATCCCCCTTTCTTGCTTAAGCTTTTAGCCTATCTTGCATGCTATTTTAAGCTTAACTTATAACTGATAAAAGTTCTATTTTTGCATGCTTTTGATCTTTGTTTAAGATCACTTTGTGTTTGGGGTTGTTTACCCCCTCTTAGGCCTTGTTTGGCCTTATTTTTTAGCCTTTTTTGTGAGCTTCGGGACACCTTGTATTGGCCTTCTCACTACTAAAATCCAGAGGGATTTCAGTGGTGGGGATGGTGTTTTAAGGTCCTAAGAAGGAGAGGGCCATCCCCTCTCCTTGTGTCTTCAATACATGCCTTAATATGCCTCATGTTTGAGCATCTTTACTAATAGCTTGTTCTTAGCATGTATTTATGGTTATTTTGCTATGGCATACCACTGTTTTTGCTTGTCTTGGTCACTTCATGCATGCCTAATACACTTGTAGTGTAAATCACACAATCTAGTCTTGTATGCCTCATGTTTGAACATGTGTTTCTAGCTTGTTTTGGAGCCATCTCAGTAGGTTTTTGGTGTTATTTTAACATGCCTTAGATCTGTTTTGGGTTGGTTTGGTTGGCTCTTGCATGCCTAATACACTTGTAGTGTAAATCCCTTAAACTAGCTTTGTATGCATCATGTTGTAACATGTCATTTTAGCATGCTTTTGGCTTAGCTTCATGAAGACTTTGTTCATGTTTTAGCATGTTTAAGGTTTGATTTGTGTTGTATTGGTCATCCATGTCTTTCTTTGTATAGCTGTAGTTCAATCTAGCTTGTTAGCTTTGTGTATTGAATCCTCTAGCATGCGCTACTTGGCCTATTTCAATGATTTGGCATCATTTATAATGTGATTTCAGTCCATATAGTGTGGCCATACACTTGCATCTTTCACTTATTCAATGCGTTAGAGGGTTTTCCCCTTTATGCCTTAACATGAACAATTGCGTATGCCTTCATGCCTTTGCTTGCGAGCTCTCATTTCAGTGTGTTTTTTGGGTTATTATGCAATGATATAACTCTGATTTTTGTTGCTTAAGTCATCCCATGCTTGGTCTTAATAGGTGTAATGTAATCCACCTTATTTGCCTTGTATGCATCATGCCTTATGCCCCTCATGCTAGCATGTTTTAGCTTCCTTCCATGCATGTTTTAGACTCATTTTAACATGTACTAGGACTATTTTAGGTTGCCTTAGCCACATGCTTCATGTTTTGTATACTTAGAGTACAAGTGCTCCTGCTTGCTTCAAGCTTTGGGCACCATTGCATGCTTCATTTGTGTTGTGTACATGATTTAGCATCATCTAACATGACATTTCAGAGCTTATAGCATGCTTATGTTCCTACTTCATTCATGCTTTGAATGCCTTTGAGTATTGTGCATTGTTGCCTTACTCGTAGCTTAGCTCGTATGCTTGCATGCCTAGGCCTTTGGGCCCTTATCTCAGCATGTTTTAGTCCTTCTTTTGACCTACTTGAGCTCTGTCCATGCTTAGTTTATGCATTTGTGCCATGTATTGCATGCCTCCTTTGTGTTGCTCTTTGCTAGCTTTCATGCCTTAGGACCCTAGCATGCTTCACTTATGTTGTTTGAATGATTTGGCATCATTTCTTGCTTCATTTTAGTGCACTTAGTATTGTTACACTTCCACTTTTGTCACTCTTTGAGCCTTCTTGAGAGTTGTGCTCTTAGGCCTCTTTGATAGCCAATGCATTGTGCATGCATGCCTAGCTTTATGTGCCTTCATTTCATCACCAATGGCCACTGATTTGGGCATGATTGAGGTCTACCCTTTTGGTTTAAGTCCATTGAGCATACCATGTATATTGCATTGAGCATGCCATGCTTGGTATATTACACAAGTTGCCCTTGTTGCATTGCATTGTGCATGCATGCATTACATTATACTTAGAACCTCATGAATGCCTTGCATTGAGTATGCCATCTAGTTCTTAGCATTTAGCATTGTGTATGCGAGTTGTTACATGCTTTAGCATTATGCATGCCATTAGCCTTGTTAGGTTGTTCATATTGCATTGCATGTTTGCATGCTTAAGTCATATTGCATACTTGCATGCTTGAGTCGCATTGTGTATGCCATGCTTGCTTGCATTGTGTTTGGAATAGGTGTTAGTCCAAACACGGGAAACGAGGGACGTTTCATACTTAAAGTGATGAAACGTGCCTTAATTCCCGGTCACCGACGCTCTTGATCATCCATGATAGAGTTTTAGGTTTTATGTGTTTACTTTGTGCATTCATTTCCATATTGAATTGTGCAACTTCGCCTCTCGGCCATCATGCATGAAAATGCGCGATTGGTGGCCCGAGGGTCGAGAACTACACTCCCTTCAGTTCCTGACATGATAGGGAGGGTGGTTGTGCACACATATCTTGCAAATACATTACCATGCCCCTTCTTGCTCTCTGTTGCAGCAAATTGCAGTTTAGCAGCAACAACTGGTCGGCCAGCCAGAAAAAGTAGCTGGCCGACCACTTTTCTTGGTTTTCAGCAATCAAAAGTGGTTGATAGGTGTCTCTAGAGACCAAAAGTGGTCAGCCACCCTCCCACAGGACTCCCAAGGTGAAGTTTAAGCTTTTTGGAGCTTGGTGCAAGTTTCTGAGGACAAATGAAAACAGAGGCAAATCGGGGCATCGCATTGGATTTCCGAACGAGGCGACCAGGCTTGCATGCATTCCTCTCCCTCTGAGGCTCCTGATTTACTGCTTTCCTTAGCTGCCATGCTTAGATAGCTTGCTTGTGCTTTGGCTTGTACTTTAATTAGTTAATGCGTTTAGCTATTTCAATTCGTTTTGTAATAATTAGTTAACTAGGATTAGTTAATTAATTGTGTTATAATAATTAGTTTAATTAGCTTAGGTTAGCTAGTTAGCTCTTTATTCGGTCTCTCCCTCGAGAGAGCCAATTGTTGTAATAAGGTGCGTGTGTGTGATGCGTGTCTTCCAATCCCCATTTCTTTCTCCCTTTTACTTAACCACTTACGATGGTTAGTTTTAGGGCACGTTTCATTTAGCATACCTTATGCTTGCATGTTTGCATCCATCCATCTGTATTGCATGCACCGGGCTCAGCGTATCATGCTAACTGCATTGTATTTCGATTCCAATTTGAATACATGCACCAAGTTGCATCTCACATGACATTCTTAGGATAGCTGAGCCTATCTTAATTGTATTTTTACATGCGTTGCATTAGTCATTTTAACATGAACTAGGATCATGCATTGATTTCTAACTAGTTCTTTGTTTTGGCTCGGAGTACACTGTGAGAGTTTATGCTTTAGCATACTGCATATGTGTTAATGTTGCCATGAAAGCATGCTTGCCATGAGTCTATTTGCTTACGTCATTAACTGCCTGAATGCCTGTGGGTGAAGGTTGGATTACTTGAATTGGAACAATTTATCAAAATCGACATTTTAGCCTACTTGCGAGTAGTAAATTTCAAACCATCTTCAAACAAACGGATATGCAATGCTTCGTTCCAAATTAGGTGATCTAGTCTATACTTGTTTGGCTGTGTGCATCACATAGTAATTCTAGCTAATTAACCGGAATAAGAACGCATGTGTTTTCAAAAATTCGATATCATGTTTAGTACAGGTCGATCTTTGGTCGCGCGAGCGGAGGTGCTCATTAAATGACCTTCCCCAATCATATCCAAGTTCCCGAGCCGAGGCAACTTTGGTGATGACAGACACGTGGCCTTAGGCACGAGTCAGGGTTTCCTAAATTTTCCCAAAATAAAATATTTTGGTGGCGACTCTGTATCTGGCAAAGAAGTCCATGTTTGGCACTTCTTTACAAAAATTAGTTTTCCAAAACGATTTGCCGGATTTAGACTCTTTGGTGATTTATTGGTCTTACATCGCACATTATAAGATTAGATTCAGAACCGTGACATTTGAGTCCGAACTGTAGTATGCCAGAGAACAAAATGAGATTTTTCTCGGGAGTCCTCGGGGCGCGTTTACACCCCCCCTCCCCCCCACATAACACTAAATACTTCTCATAACTCTACTCATTCACTGTGTACAGTCTCACATTCACAACTTCATATCTGGTTTCTACACAGATCGCTCTAGGTTCAACTCTTTTCTTTTCTTTTCATCTGATCTTCAACGGGTCTGTTTCAAAGTTTTGATTTTTTGAGCTACATATATCATATATATGCATATTCAAATCTGGGTTTGGTTTTTCTGACTTTAGGTTAATTTGGGATTGCTTTGTTTTGGATAATTTTCATTTTCTTTCTTTGTTTCACTTCTTGTTTGAAACAATGTTGTTTGTAGTAGTGTTGGCTTGTTCATTAATTTAAAATTCAAATACAATTGATGTTTGTTGTATGCCAATTTGGTGGTCTATTCAATTTATACCAAGATGATGTTTTCTATGGTAGGTCCCAACTTCATTGGTGATAGAGAATTTGCAAAGGAATGTGGATTCTAACGTTTGGGTCCTGAAATCTTGTGCTTCATTGGACATGAGACTCATATATATAGATAATTCAATGTATATATATATACAATAGAGAAAGATAAACAATTTGTCTCTTGGTTTGAGAGGGTATGACTTTGTTGGTTATGTCTCCTGGACCAACCTTTTGTGCCCGGGCTCCATAGGACTCTGTTACTGACCAAGGAAGCAATAATCTCTTCTTTTAGTCTCTTCCCAATCAAGAGAACGATTTGTTAAAAAAAATACACCATTCCTCATTATCTCTCTATTCACTTGCCTTGGTTTTCTTTCCTTTGATCCATCATTCTTTCCTTGAACCCAAAACGTTGGACTCATTCTAGAGTTCAATTCCCACCTCTGAGATTTTTCTTTTCTTTTCCAACGTTGTTCCTAAGTTTTGATTTGCGGCCATGGTAGCAGAATTGGTGAGTTGGTTGAAGTTGGGTACTGAAATCTTAGAGGTGAAAACAGATCTTTAGCATTTAAAATGAAGTTTATGAACTTGGATCAAAGCTTGATTCATTTCAGACTGATGGGGACAATATTAGGTCAGTATGAGACTCTTTTTCATTAATGTTAGTTACTGTTTTCATTTTTTTTGCATGAATTAGTATATTTTTTGGTTGTGTTGTTGCTTTTGCTTGTTTTAATTTTTTCTAAAGCAGTGATTTACTTCTATGGCATTCGATACAACTAGCTACCGCAATTTCTTGAGCAACCTAATGATCAAAATATTATATTCTCTTCTAATACAACTTTGTAGTATAGTTTACTAGTTGTTCTTTACTTCACTGTGACAAAGTCTCTACAATGCAATCAAACAAACTGCAACAACTTTCATTTGATGGGAATGGAGTTGATGAGTGCACGTGGGAATACTTGTTCAAAATATGTATTTCTCGAAAACCTTTCATGGTTTTATCTTAGGAAAATGATATAGAAACAAATTTTTTTACAAACTTTTTTTACTGGCGTGGCACTTAGTAAATAAGTCTTCGAATTTGAATGGGACCGAGTGAAATTAAATTATCGGAACAACCCATCTGCCTCATCAGTTTGTAAACTAGGTTTGTAAAAAAAGTTCATTTTATTTTATTTATAGCATTACTCTTTATCTTATATATTTCATGTGGAAAAAGTTTTGCCTTTTTTGTTTGTTATGTTGACAAAAATAAACCTACTACCTCCTTTATCACATAGCATTGATCGAACACATAAGAAGAAGGGTGTGGAGATAGAAATCTTAATAAAAATGTGTAATTTATAGGACATCAAGAAAGTTGCACAAGTGAATACAAATCTTAAATGTATTTTATTTAAATAACATACTACTGTCCTAATTTTGTATAGAAATCCTTTAGCATTTTGTGACTTTGCTCATGAGGTGCAAGTTTAGCTATTGTAGTGACACGAGTTTGACTATTGCTTCATTTAATAATTTTATGTTTTCATTAGCATGGAAGAACATCCACATTGGTTGATTATGCTGGTTTGGTCCTCTTACTTTGTTACACTCTTATAACCTTTAGTGTTTGTAATTTAAACTTGAATGCTTATCTATTCATACTCACAGATGTTGATTGATTTTCTATGGTGTCACACGTAACTACTTACTCCCTTTTAATTAGAAGTATGGTTACTATGCTATTACAAATATAAAGAATGCATTCAAGCTGAGTGAAGTATGTACCCAAAATTATGAATTTATTATGCAGGATTTTTGGGAAAGTTTATAATGTGGAAGCACTTGCAAGTGATTGGAAATAGTTCCTTAGTTGTGTATAGACAACATTGCATATCCATTTGATTGCTTTTATTTCTTGCTAAGATTTCTTTCTCCTGGAAGACATCCATGATACCTCAGCTCCAAGCTTTCTGTGAATTTAGGCTTATCCTAAAACGTGTTGAACTTTCCAATAGAAGGTTCTCTACAAGTTCACCTACTAATTCTCTCTGGAAAGTTGTTTTTCAGAGTTGTTGGTTCTATGTTCGGTGGCAGTCTTCTTTAAGTCTTGAAATGCTTGTAGTACTCCACTTGCGGCTAGAAAAACTGGGAAAAGAAAAGCAAAAATATATTTATTCCTGATTCATGATTTTTGTTACCTTTTTGAACCTCCCTAAAAAAAGAAGGAAAAAAAAAAAGAATAATTTGAAAATTCCATTACTTTCTTTGAGACTGACCTCAAATTCTGAGAGACTGTTATACTTGTTAGGTTTTTATTCTTGGCAATCTCGTTTGACAAAACTCCTTTCAGTTGTAATTCTATTCGATCTTTTTATTTTAGTGAGGCTATGAGTTTTAGATTCAAATCCAACCCGAATTGTGCCTATGCAGAGGAGTTTGTGATCTTAATCCCTTCATATTTGCCACTTCCCTAACTATGTCGGAGATCAAGCTGCCCGATCAGGTCGCGGGGGTCTAGGGGGCAGCGCCCCTTAGCGGGTTCGGGGCAACGCCCAGGCGGGGTCGAGGGGCAACACCTCCAAAGAAAAAAGAAAAAAATGTTGTTGAATTTGTTTGTTCACTCAAGTAAAGGAATGTGCGCTCAAGCGAAGAATCTTTCGTCCCAGAAGTTTGCACTGATTGTAAAAATACTGAGAAGATGCTTTTCTTACTCGAGCTAAACTTTGGTGGCTCGAGCAAAAACTCTTGGAAAACGCGCGTTTTAGTCTCCTCGCTCGAGCGAGAGATCCTTCGCTAGAGCGACCTTCACGAACCTGTTTTCTATAAGTATGTGGTTTTATCAAATTTTAGGGTTACGACTTCCAGATCTTCTTTTTGGGTATTAGGGATTTTATCTGGAGCTTCTTTGCTTGTTTCCTTTGATATCTGTGAGAGATTAATCATGAATTGAATGGATTATATTAAAGGGTTTTTTTAGTTTGTTTTATTCAACAGAGAGAGAGTTGTTCTTTGGTAGATTCCGTGGAATTTGGGCCTGTAGCTTTGGTGGATTCTGGAGTGGCTCATCGTCGTGGATTCGACATCGGCGTTGTGGATTCAACATTGTACAAGACAATTCTGAGGTGAAGACGAAGCTGGAAGAGGCACATAAGGGTCGATTCGATTCGGGCGTGGATTCGCTAGGTAATTGAGAGTATACTTGTGTAATTCCTTTATGTCTTCTTAGTGGATTGTTTTGTGCCTTTTTCTTGTGGCTTTTTATCACAGTTGGAGGCGCTCTAATTGTGGTTTTTCCATGTTAAATCTTTGTATTGATTTGTCTTTGATTGTTTGATTGGGATTGCTATTTACTCGTTAAAATTGATACATAATCACAAATATCTAAATTTTTTAATACTCTTGAAGGTCCTTCCTGCTGTGAATGACTGGTTGTGTTTTATCTATTGAGAGCCATGATCTAACATCTTTCTGGACTTCCATTTTTTGTTGATTAACTGAGATTCCTACATACTATAATAAAGTATACAAATTTCAATGTATGTCAATTTTATCCATGACTAGGGAATATTTTTACGTCTAGGTACATAGCAACTGAGTTGGCAACTGACATAGTGGTTAATGTGGGAGATGTGATATTTTATCTGCATAAGGTATGAAACTCATAAATACTTGTGATTTGTGAGGAATGAAATATATTGATTAAATATTTTTCTACATTTAAACTTCAATTTGTGTTGTTGTAAAAGCTTTAAAAGGTTTGCAATATATGAACAAATTCAAAATTGGAATCCACATCAATGTTTTGAAACTTATCAACCGGAAAATGAAATGAATGAAACACCCAAATTGTTATCTGATAGCAGGTGAATCTATGTGACTAATTGAATATGTCTGGATAGATGATCCAAAAGGAAAATGGAATAACCAATTTTGATCCCTAAATATGATATAATTTCAAATTTGTGTGCCCTTCAATTATATATACATTTGTTATCTAATGGTAAAATGCTGCATATTCTGTAGTTTCCTCTCTTGTCGAGGAGTGCCCGCTTGCAAAAACTAGTTGCAGTTATGAAAGAGGAAAACAATGATGAAATCTTCATTCACGACATTACTGGTGGACTAGCTGCTTTTGAAATATGTGCAAAGTTCTATTATGGTATGATGGTGACTCTCAATGCATACAACGTGGTCGCTACTCGTTGTGCATTGGAATATCTTGAGATGTACAAAATCGTTGAGAAAGGGAACCTCATTACAAGATCGAAGTTTTCCTTAATTCAAGCATCTTTCGGAGTTGGAAAGACTCGATCATCATTCTTCAAACTACAAAGTCTCTTCTTCCATGGACTAAGGAACTAAAAGTAGTTAGCCACTGCCTAGACTCTATAGCATCCAAAGGTTCCATTGAGACTTCAAAAGTGGAATGATCCTACACTTATAACCTTAAAAAAATGAAGAATGGAAATGATCCGCATTTGAACAGGGTGAGAAAATAATAGATTGTTCCAAAGGACTGGTGGGTAGAGGACCTTTGTGATCTTCAAATTGATTTATATAAACGGGTCATAACAATGATTAAAACAAAGGGAAAAATGTCTGGTGATGTAATCAAAGAAGCCTTGAAAGCATACGTCATGAGAAGATTGTCGGGTTTCAACAACGGTACAATACAAGGTGATGATGTCATAAAGAATCGGATGGTGGTCGTGACCACAATTTGGAACCTTCCTATAGAGAAAAACAGTGTACCTTGTAGTTTCTTAGATTACTACAAGTTTCTATCGCATTAAAATGTAGAGAAATTGGAAGGAAAGAACTGAAAAGGAGAATCGGTCACTAGCTTGCGGAGGCCACAGTGGCTGACCTTTTGATTCGAGCTCAAGCCAGGGAAACAACAATATATGACATCGATATAGTACAAAACCTTGTAAAGGAGTTTGTGACGCAAGAAAAGAGCACTTTGATAGATTTTTCCGAGGAAAACAAATTCTAGGAGATTCGAAGACTTGAGTTTGTTTCAAATGCTTCCACGGTGAAATTGGCTAAGCTCATTGATGGTTACCTTGCTAAAATTGGTAAAGATCCCAATCTTCCTTTGTCAAAATTTGTAGGTCTTGCACAAATGGTATCAGACTTCTCAAGACTATCCCATGATGGACTTTACAACGCTATTGACATGTTGTAATAACCCGACCCTCTTATATGCTTTACATCTTTAGTTACATATGTAATTATATGCTTGATGTGAAATTCCATGGGAAATTGTGTTTAATAATGTGAATTATATGATTATGAAATTATATCTGTCGGTTATGAGAAAATCTATTGAAATTGAGACATTTTGACTAGAAATTGAAAACCTTCGCGGTGCAATAAACCGAAATTGACTTTATAGTTATGATCAGCATGAATTTTTGTAAAAATTTGATTCGTAACAAATTAAATTTAATTATTTAGGCTTAAGAGTTAAATAAACCAAATTAGGCTCATAATTCAGGCCTTAGATACATATATGAACCTAAAGAAGAGACTTAGACTCACATTTTATAAAACTATCTCCTGGTAGAGCTCTAGAGAAAAAAAATAAGAGAAAAGAAAGAGAGAGGAGAAGAGAAAAAAGAGAGAGAAAGAGGAGATCAACAAAGAGCTTGAAGAATTTGAAGGAATTCAACGATTGAAGTTCAAGGTGAGTGTAAATCAACTCAAATACCCTAAATCTCTCTCCAATTGCTTAGAATCAAGATTTAAAATGAAGTTTTTCCATTCACCCAAGCTAGGGTTTTGAAATCAACATCCTTTTTACATTGTTATTATTCACTGAGCCTTTCTCACTCTATATTTATGTGTATTTATGTAGGTGATCAACCCAGGGGGCAGCCCTAGTTCAACTCCGCAAGCCTTTTGTTGACCCTGTTGTATTAAACCTGTTAAAATGAAACCTTTTGCCTTTTGTGGAGTTCCCTTGTATAGCACACATTGTTGGGTCACTGGTGTTTTTGTTAGACATTTTGTTAATATATATATATATATATAACTTTTGAATCCTCAACATTTTGGCTATATCCCCATGAATTGGGTTGTATATATATATGTTGTCTGTGTATATAACATAGTCATGTAATGAAAAATATTTTGAGATCCTGGCATTTAAACACTGCTCAATGGGCGTTTTATTTGGTTATTAGAATTGCTTCTGTTTTAGGCCACGGTATTGTATAAATATTTATAGATCATTTGGTTTGAGGCCTACGCATGGGCCGGTCATGTCCACACTTTTAAGGGCAGGTTTGGGTTGTGACAGTTGGTATCAGAGCACGAGTTTCTATCTCACACACAAGTCCATTGAGCTTTAAGGAGTCTAGTAAAGGCTTAAGTTACATGCATGTTTCTTCTTGGTGCATACAAAATGATATATAGCAACGAGATTTGTATATGCAATAATCAATGACATGAATTCTGCAATGATTACTATCCATGAACACTTGTGTATCTTTTGTGTGTATTATAATCTATTACTATGTAGATCATGGTGAAGATGAGGATGGATGACTCGGAGGATTCAACCTCCGTGCGATTGGATAAAATGGAAAGGATGATTCTGGAAATGGCAAAAACTCTAAGGCAACAGCAACAACAGCCACCGCCGCCACCCGTGCCTATACCACCGCCAGTGGTGCAAGACCATTAGGCTGAAGATCAAACAATTACACTTGCAAAGGAATTCAAGAAGATGAAACCACCTTTATTTAAAGGGGGGATTGTTCCAATGAAGGCAGAGGTGTGAGTGTTGGGTGTGGAAAAGTTGTTCGAGGTTTTTCCATGCACCGAAGCTCAGAAGGTACAACTCGCTACCTTCACCCTTGAAGATGAGGCACGTAGATGGTGGATGCTTACGAGAATTGAACACCAAGGGTTGACTTGGGCCCGATTTCTGGAGCTTTTCTATGACAAATATTTTCCACAGTGTATGCGAGATAAGAAAGTGACCTAGTTTGAGACCTTAAGACAAGGGAACAAGACTGTTGTAGAGTATGAAGCTCAATTTGCAGAATTAGCCCATTTCGCACCACATACAGTGGATATAGACTACAAGAAGGAAAGAAAATTTGAAGGAGGACTACAGAATGCCATTCTCGACCAGATCAATGTGTTGAAATTACCTACATATGTTGATGTGTTGGGAAGGGCAGTTATGGCTGAGGGAAATATTGCCACCTAAAATCAGATTTTCGAGTGGAAAGGGAAGAGGCAAAATACTCAAGCACCAAGGGGATCAACCGCACCACCGAGTAAGAAACTGAATTCGGGGACCTCTAGCACTTCCACCTCCACTCGTGACTCGATACCAATTTGTCCAAATTGTGGAAAGAGACACCATGGGACTTGCTACCAGGTGACGGGGGCATGCGTAAAGTGTGGCAAAACGGGTCATTTATTAAGGGATTGCCCTCAAAGAGACCGACAAAATGGGTATAGAACCACCACAAGTTCGGCCGGCTTGACTCCAACCCCAACCACAAAGACAGCTACAAAACCCACCAATGCTAGGGACACTGCTAGACAGGGAAAAGTGTTTCCTCTGATTCCGGGTGACGTGCAGAATACATGGGCTGTCGTCTCAGGTACATTTTCTATTAGTGGTCACTCCACTCATGTATTATTTGATTCGGGCTCTACCCATTCATTTGTGTCAAAAACATTTGCTAGTCATTTAAATAGGCCTATGGAACCATTACCTTATGTGTTGTGTATATCTTCACCATCGGGGGATTCTATGGTATGTTCGTCTATTTATCTTGCATGTGAAATCTTAATTGGGGATGTTCAGGTAAATGCCAATTTGTTGCCTCTTGATATGGCTTACTTTGACATAATTTTGGGAATGGATTGGTTAAGTGAATATCATGTGACTATTGATTATATGTCCAAGCAAGTTACTTTTCAACCTCCGAGACAGTCTGAGTTTACTTTTAAGGGGCATGGGGTGATCCCCCCACCTTACTTGATTTCCACAATGAAAGCATGCAAATTAGTATAAAAGGGTTGTCAGGGATATTTGTGTAGCATCTTGAATGGACAACCAGCGGATGGGGGTGTTGACATAATTCCAATCGTTCGTGAAATTCCAGATGTTTTTCCAGAGGAGTAACCAGGAGAGTTAGTGGATCGTGAAATTGAGTTTACAATTGATGTAGTGTAGGGAACTCAACCCATTTCCAAAACTTCTTATAGAATTTCACCGGCTGAGATGAAAGAGTTAAAGGTCCAATTACAAGATGTACTTGACAAAAAGATCATTCACCCGAGTACTTCTCTTTGGGGTGCACCAGTCCTTTTTGTAAAAAAGAAAGATGGGACCCTTCGGCTGTGTGTGGACTATAGGGTGCTTAATAAAGTAACTGTCAAGAATAAGTACCCATTACCTAGAATTGATGATTTATTTGATCAACTACAAGGTGCACAAGTCTTTTCAAAAATAGATTTGAGATCCAAGTATCACCAATTAAAGGTAAAAGCCGAAGACATCAAGAAGACTGCTTTCCGAACCCGCTACGGACATTATGAATTTTTGGTTATGTCGTTTAAGGTTACCAATGCACCGGCGGCCTTCATGGATTTAATGAATCATGTTTTTAAGCCTTATTTAGATGACTTCGTAGTTGTGTTCATTGATGACATTCTCATTTATTCGAAAAGTATGGAAGCTCATGATGACCACCTACGGTTAATTCTTCAGACCCTTCGGGATAAGAAACTGTATGCAAAATTGAAGAAATGTGAGTTTTGGCTACATGAAGTGGGATTCTTGGGGCATGTAATAACGAAGGAGGGTGTTTCTGTTGACCCACACAAGATCGAAGCTATTGTGAATTTTCCAACTCCTACTAATGTGACAGAGGTGCATAGCTTCTTGGGTTTAGCCGGATACTACCGAAGATTTGTTAAAGACTTCTCTAAAATTGTTATGCCGCCTACCCAACTTACCCAAAAGGGTGTTTTGTTCAAGTGGTCAGAACAAAGAGAATCTGTTTTTTAGGAGTTGAAGACAAAATTAACTATAGCACCAATTCTTGCCTTACCATTCGGTACCGAGGGATTTTTGATTTACAGTAACGCTTCTTACAAAGAATTGGGATGTGTACTCATGCAGCAAGGAAGGGTTATCGCATATGCCTCTCGCCAACTTAAGCCTCGCGAAAAGAATTATCCCACACACGACTTAGTGCTAGCTGCATTGGTCTTTGCTTTAAAGATATGGCGACATTATTTGTATGGTACTACATGCGAAGTCTACACTGATCATAAAAGCCTCAAGTACTTCTTTACCCAAAAGGAGTTAAATATGCGACAAAGACAGTGGTTAGAGCTTATT
This sequence comes from Camellia sinensis, assembly GCF_055761805.1. Classification (NCBI taxonomy): domain Eukaryota; kingdom Viridiplantae; phylum Streptophyta; class Magnoliopsida; order Ericales; family Theaceae; genus Camellia; species Camellia sinensis. Next base: position 198,910,170 of record NC_138964.1, on the reverse strand, counting down.
AAGGATTATGACCTGCAAATCCATTACCACATTGGCAAAGCTAATACAGTTGCAAATGCGCTTAGCTGAAAATGTATGGGGAATTTAGCAAGTTTGCTCATGGGACAGAAGGAGTTACTACTTGATTTGAAAAGAATAAATGTGGAGATTGTGATATATAATCGAGATGCAATATTAGCAGCAATGTCAGCCCAACAGGCACTAATTGAAGAAATCAAACAACGGCAAGAGAAGATGAGTTTCTAAGGAAAATTTGCAATGAAACAGAAACAAAGCCAAAGCCTGGATTCATAATTGAGAATTCGGTATTGAAATTTCAAGATAAACTATGTATTCCAAATGTGCCAGAAATTAAGAGGAAGATTCTGCGGAAGCACATGCATCAAAATTTATAATGCATCCCAGGAATACCAAGATGCAAAGCAAAATTTTTGGTGGCCGAATATGAAGAAAGAAATTACGAAATTTGTTTCAAAATGTTTGCAATGTTAGCAAGTAAAGGCGGAGCACCAAAGACCAGAAGGTTTAATTCAACCCCTTCCAATCCCAGAGTGGAAGTGGGAACATTTGACTATGGATTTCAGGGTAGGCCTACCGCAAACTCCTCGAGGTATGAATTTCTTATGGGTTATTGTTGATAGATTAATTAAATTAACTCATTTCCTACCTGTGAAGACTCAATACAATGCGGATAAACTTGCTACAGTTTATGTGAATGAAATTGTGCGGCTACATGGTGTTCCCGTTTTGATTGTATCTGATAGAGATCCAAAATTTGTATCAAGATTTTGGCAGAGTTTACAGGATGCTATGAGAACAGAGTTGAAATTCAATACGGCCTTCCACCCTCAAATAGATGGCCAATCTGCAAGAACCATACAAACATTAGAAGATATGTTTCGGATGTGTGTTTTAGATTTCCACGGGAGTTGGGAAACTTATCTACCGTTGGCAGAATTTGCATACAACAATAGTTACTGCTCAAGCATAGGAATGGCCCCCTACAAAGCCTTATATGGAAGAAAATGTCGCTCTCCCATGTACCAGACCGAAGTTGGGGATAGATCGTTGTTTAGGCCTGAGATTGTTCAATTGACGACAGAGAAAATTAAAACTATTCAAGAAAGGTTGAAAACTGCTCAAAGCAGGCAAAAGAGTTATGCTGATCATCAACGAAGGGATTTGGAATTCGAAGTGGGTAATTATGTTTTTGTGAAAGTCACACCGATAAAAGGGGGTAAATTAGCACTCCAATATGTTGTCCTATTTCAAATTCTAGAAAGGGTGGGTCCAATAACTTATCGTGTTGCTCTTCCACCACGTATGGAGCAAATACATAATGTGTTTCATGTATCGATGTTACGGGGTTACCTAAAAGATCCGTCCCATGTCATAGACTACCGTCAGATTGCCTTGGATGACAATTTGATCTATGAAGAAAAACCGATTCAAATATTAGATCGACGAGTGAAACAACTACGGAACAAAGTAATTCCAATGGTGAAAGTGGAATGGCAAGAATATTACGGGAAGGAAGCTACTTGGGAACAAGAAGAAGAAATAAGGCAACGGTATCCGAAATTATTTTCAACTTGAGGTAACACAAGTTTGAGGGACCAAACTTATTTAAGGGGGGGGGAGAGTGTAATAACCCGACCCTCTTACATGCTTTACGTCTTTACTTATATGTGTAATTATATGCTTGATGTGAAATTCCATGTGAAATTGAGTTTAATAATGTGAATTATATGATTATGAAATTATATCTGTCGGTTATAAGAAAATCTGTTGAAATTGAGACATTTCAACTAGAAATTGAAAGCCTTAGAGGCGCGATAAACAGAAATTGACTTTACAGTTATGATCAGCATGATTTTTAGGACATGATAAGATTTTTTGTAAAAATTTGATTCGTAACAAATTAAATTGAATTATTTAGGCTCAAGACTTAAATAAACCAAATTAGGCTCATAATTCAAGCCTTAGATACATATATGAACCTAAAGAAGAGACTTAGACTCACATTTTATAAAACTATCTCCTGGGAGAGCTCTAGAGAAAGAAAATAAGAGAAAAAAAAGAGAGAGAAGAGAAAAGAGAGAGAGAGAGAGAAAGATGAGATCAACAAAGAGCTTGAAGAATTTGAAGGAATTCAACGATTGAAGTTCAAGGTGAGTGTAAATCAACTCAAATACCCTAAATCTCTCTCCAATTGCTTAGCATCAAGCTTTAAAATGGAGTTTTTCCACTCATCCAAGCAAGGGTTTTGAAATAGTGACCATGGTTGGGGAAATATTCATGCAAACCATCAAGATTCATGGTAATTGTTTTATTTGAGAGTTGATCCTTGTGTTTTAAGTTATGTTGAGTAATTTGAGAGAAACTACCTTCTAATCTTTAGTGTTTGCATGCTTTGATCTCATACATGTATGTATGTTTGTGTATATGTTTGGTAAATCATGGAAAGATGAAGACATGGAATGAATGTGACAATTCGGGGTTGTAATTATGCAATTTAAAAAGAGTTACGATTTACTTGAGCATGAGAATCATGTTTGTTATGTTCATATACTATGTTTTGGGGACTTAAATTGCTTGATTTAGAGCTTTGAATTGTCTTTAGAAGGCTGAAATTGTTGAATTTTCGAACTGCTCAAATAAAGCCCAAAACCACACATGCGGGGCCCATGACCGCACGTCTGGGATTTATAGCCGAACGTGCGGGGCTCATAGCCGCACATGCGGAAAACAAGGGAGGCAAATTGAGCATTCTAAAATAAAAGCATGTGCAGTGGGGGACTTCTGCACGTGCGGCCAATGGAGAAAATTTTTGTCAGCCTCTTTGCTTCTGTTTGACCTTTTACAATTATTAATGTGTACATTTGATCCCTCTGAAATGCTTACAATTGAATGCAAATTAAACAAATCAGACATTGAATAAGGAGAAAGGCTAATGAAAAGTGACTTACTTATGAGTTGTATGTTATGTGTAGGTGTAGACACCCCATTTTTGACCGCCTTTAAGACTTGGACGCGACTGATGGTTTTGAAAGATGCGCAGGGCAAAGGTTCAATTTCTTCGGCAAGGAGAGAGAGTCAAATCTCAACTTCATACCCCTTTTTGGACCAAAACAATCTTGATCAAAAGATTTTAGACCATGAAACCCTCTCTTTCAAAAGCGTTTTTGAAATAAAGTTTCTACGATGTCCCGACGCTCGCATTTTGTTAAATGTCGCGCTTTTTGGTAAACCGAGCGAGGACAAAGTGGAAATGAATGAAGGAGAGATGAAATCTTTTGAAAAATCTTTCAAAACACCTTGTTTAGGGGTTTGGAGTTGAAGAGAAGAGGAGAGGAGAGAAGAAAACAAGGTTGGGAGAAGTTCGGCATGGATCCGGGTAGGACCGAATCTACGTGGCTTCACGGAAACTAGCATAACTTTTTCCACAGGAGGAATTTTAATGCAAGGTTTGCGCCATTGGAAAGCTAACTTCCGGGGCTTTAATTTGGACACTTGAATGGCCACCATTGGACTTCTCAATCACCGGCCGGCCACCTTTCTTTCCGGTAGAACCATTTTTTGTTCTGAAAAGTAGTAGGCCGGCCAGAAAATCTAGCAGGCCAGCCACCTATTTGGTGAATGGCCTTTTTTGCCCTTTTGAGCTGGCCGGCCATGATCCTTGTCCCAAGTGCATTCCAGCCATGTATTTTGTTTTGCACTTCACCCATGTCCGAGGGTTTAGCCTTTTGGGGGGGAAACTTGAATTTGAAATTTCCCCCCTTTTCTCCACTCCTTTGCCTATAAAACTAGCCCCTCCCCTTTAGTTTTAAGGGTTACAAAAATTTGTTCTAAGCCTCTTGTATTCAATCCCTCTTCCCTTCTATTCCAAACATCAAAACCCTTTTGTTCTTGGACCATTCCTACACCCTTTACTCGAAAACCCATAGCACCCCTCCTCCTCACTCCATTCCAGCAGCTCGAAGGCCATTTCTAGAGCTTAAGAGTCCCCAAACTTGGTCCAAAGGCTGTCAAAGATTGGTTCTTCAAGGGTAAATCTTCTTTTTCTCTTTTCTTGCTTTATTTTGATCTATATTCTAGTTCCTTGTGCTCGCATATTTGGGCTCCGACCCTAACTAAAAATAGTCTTATTTTAAGCTCTATTTCATGTTTGATTAAGGGTTTCTCCCTGTTTGAGGCTTCTTTTTTACACTTTGTGTTAAAAGCCTCTTTTAGGCCTCTTTCTTGCATAGTATTTTAGGCCTATTTGTAAACTTTTTTGAGCTTTGACATAAACTGTGAATTGCCTTATTTTGAGCCCCTCTTCAACTTTGTTGAAGGGATCTTCACTATTTGAGACTTCCTTCTATCACTTTCCTCTTTATCCCTCTTTTGGCCCCTTTGTTTGCATGTTTTTTTAGCTCCTTGTGCTTGTATTTTTGGGCTCCGACCCAAACTGTAAAGAGTCATATTTTGACCCCCTCTTCATGTTTGATCAAGGGTCCTTTGCTTTTTGAGGCTCCATTTTTGCTCTTTGTGTTTAAACGTTCTTTTAGGCCTATTTTTGCATAGTGTTTTAAGCTTACTTGTGCACTGTTTTGGACTTTTTCATAAACTGTAAAGTGCATTATTTTGATCCCCTCTTCAACTTTGTTGAAGGGCTCTTCATTGTTTGGGGCCGGAAGCTGCCACTTGCTTCTTTGTCCCTCTTTTGGGGCCTTTTTTGCATGATAGATTAGCCCTACTTGTGTTTGTTTTTGGGACTTGTTATAAACTGAAAATATGCATGTTTTGGGACTTCCTTGAATCTGTCTTCATGCTTCATGATCAAATAATGCATGCTTTGTATAGCTATAAGTCATTCCACGTGCCTAGTTTCGGGTTTCGGGGTTCATTTCATGCATCGGGTACCATGTTTCCATGTTTCGGGACCATTTTGCATCACATTTCAGTGCTGAAATTTTCATGTTTGCATACCATGTTCCATGCCTTGCCATGCTTTGGTAGAGTGGCATTCGTGCCTTAGGTTCGGTCCTCGGTTTGCGTGCACGTGTGCACGCATTTCGAGTATCTCATTTTCATCTAATGGCTACTGATGTGAGTGTGGCTGAGGTCCACTCATGTTAGTGTAAGTCCATTGTGCATTGTGTATGCCATTTCATTTCATAGCATTGTGTATGCTAGGTTGTATGTTAGCGCATTGTGTATGCCATGTTACCTCGTGCATCGTGTATGCCATTTCATAGCATCGTGCATGCTAGGTTATATATTAGTTGCATTCATGCATGTCATGCATATTGCATTGTGCTTGGGATAGGAGTTAGCCCGAGCACGGGAAACGAGGGACGTTTTGTACTCCGAGTGACGGAACGTGTCTCAATTCCTGGTCGCCGACACTCCGGATTATCCATGATGGAGTCTAGGCCCTATTGTGTTTTCATGTGCATTCATTCCATATCGAGTCATGCAATTCAACTTCTCGGCCATCATGCATCGAGATGCGTGATTGGTGACACGAGGATCGAGGACTACACTCCCTGAAGAGTAGTCATGCATACATATGTGAAAATACTTTGCCATGTCCCTTTGTTGCTCTCTGTTGCAGCAAATCAAAAATCGGAAGCCTTCCGGAGCTTGGCACGCATTCCAAGAACAATTGCAAACAAAGGCAAACCGGGGCATCACAAGGGATTTTCTGACAAAGGCAACCGGAGCATGCATCATTCATCATTCGGAACAGAGCCGAGGCAGTCCATAGCTTGCATGCTAGTTTATCGCTTTCCTAGATTAATTTGTTAATTAATTAGGATTCTGTATTTATTCGAACTGTAATTATTCATTTGGGACTGTATATTATTTATTCGGACCCTCTGCGCGAGGGCACAACTGTAATAAGCGTGCGTGTGTGTGATGTATGTCTTCCAACCCCACGTCTTTCTCCCTTTTATTTATCCGCTTATAATGGTTAGATTAGGGCATGTTTCAATTAGCATACAGTATGACAGCATGTTTGCATTCATTCATCTGTTTTGCATGCACCGGGCTCGGCGCATCATACTAACTGCATTGTATTTTCAATTCTAATTTGAATACATGTTAGCTGTAGCATTTCATATGCCATGTTTAGAATAGCCGAGCCTGCTATAGTTGCACTTTTGCATGTGTTGCATTAGGCATTTCTGTATAATTAGGATCATGCATGGATTTCTAATTAGCTTCTGTTTTGGCTTGGAGTATTCGGTAAGTTTTATGCTTTAGCATCCTTGCATGCGTGTGAGTGACTGCCATGATAGCATGCTTACCATGAGGCTATGTGCTTATGTGATATAACTGCCTGAATGCTTGTGGGTGAAGGTTGGGCTATTTGAATTGGAACAATTTGTTAACTGTGAGTTTTAAGCCCACTAGATAGTGGCAAAATCATGTTTTCTAAGCCCACCCGAGGGTGGCAAAACCACGTCTTAGCCTACTTGCGGGTAGGACCATCAAACCATTTTCAAAATAAACAAACATGAAATGTTTTGTTCCAATTCAGGCGATCCAGTCTATACTTGTATGCTGTGCGCATCACATAGTAAATCTAGGCTAATAACCGGAATAAGAACGCATAATGTTTTCAAAAATAGATATCATGGTTAGTAGAGGCCGATCTTTGATCGGGCGAGCGGGGGTGCTCACAAAGTGACCTTCCCCAATCGTACCCAAGTTCCTGAGCCGAAGCAACTTTGGTAATGACGGACACGTGGCCTTAGGCAAACGAGTCAGGGTTTCCTAAATTTCCCCCAAAAAAATAAAATATTTAGGTGGTGACTCTGTATCTGGCAAAGCAGTCCATGTTTGACACTTCTTTCTAAAAATCCGTTTTCTCAAAACGATTTTCCGGATTTGGACTCTTTGGTTCAGATTTAGAACCATGACAAATTGAGAGTCCTGAACTGTAGTGACCCCAAATGAACAGAACGGGACTCACCTTCCCGGGGCGTTCAGGGACGTCTATAGTAGGTCACGTACAGGAAGGGACTGTTGTTCATTCACATCATAGTGAGTAATAGTAGTGTAATGATATGCCTCATTTGTGTATTATGATTACGACTCTTCTATTGCTACTTGTGAATGGCACATGTTATATCAACTGTGTTTTGATTAGAATAATGAGAATGATTGAACAACGAAATGATATAGACCTAAGGTCATTCCGCTTTAATTGTAAAGAATGGGCCTGAGGCCATTATGAAATGGATTACTTGTAATTCATGGCCCTAAGGCCGAGGGTGATGAGACATGTCGATGTTTCATCTACCCTATAAGTATATAGATTGTTTATGGCTCATGGATTGTTTATGGCTTATGGCTTCAAGCCGAGGGAGATGGAGACATGATGATGCTCCATTTACCCTATAATATTCCGAACAGCTGTTGGTATGATGGGCCCAAGGCCGTTTTGTATTGTGTTGTGCCTAAAGTTGTTTTGTCTTATGTAGGCCCGAGGCCGTTTAGAAATGAGAATATGAATAAGACTAACTTATGATTTATGATTATGTTTTGCATGATTTGCGCTCATACGCATAAACCTCCTTACATTGTTATTATTCACTAAGCCTTTCTCACTCTATATTTATGTATATTTATGTAGGTGATCAACCCAGGGGCCAGCCCTAGTTCAACTCCGCAAGCCTTTTTTTGACCCTGTTGTATTAAACCAGTTCAAAGGAAGCCTTTTGCCTTTTGTGGAGTTCCCTTGCATAGCACACATTGTTAGGTCACTAGTGTTTTTGTTAGACATTCTGTTAACATGTATAACTTTTGAATCCTCAACATTTTGGCTATATCCCCATGAATTGGGTTGTATATATATGTGGTCTTTGTATATAATATAGTCATGTGATGAAAAATATTTTGAGATCCTGGCATTTAAACACTGCTTAATGGGCATTTTATTTGGTTATTAGAATTGTTTCCGTTTTAGGCCCCGGTATTGTATAAATATTTATTGATCTATGTGTTTTGAGGCCTACATAAGGCCGGTCATGTCCAAACTCTTAGGGGCAGGTTTGGGTCATGACACATGTATCTTAAGGTGAATTCTTTTCTTTCTTTTTTTTCATTTCTTTTTTAAAGGGGGAAGGGGGAGTCGGAGCTTGAATATTTGTGTTTTATTTTTTAAAATGTTTTTGTAACAACCCCGACCTATGATTAAGTGTTAAACCATGATTAAGAATGCCTAACAAGTAATTAAGGTGAAATGTTACATTAACTGCATGTGTTATATGCTATATGAAATTCTATCTGTTTTGCGTTGGATTATCTGTTTGTGTTTCTGCTTTGTTCTGTGAATTGAAGGCCTTATCGACATCCGATCACGAAATTGACTACGGTTATGTGTTAGAAGGAACTTTTAGAACATTGTGGTAGGTTTAATTGAATTTCAATTTGAAACAAATTAAATTAGAATCATTAATGTTCACTTAAGCCTAATTAATTAATTCTCTAATCAAGCCTATATAAGGCATAAGTGGACCCTTGACTACACTTTACACTCTCTCATTTTTTTGTCTTGAGAACAAAAATGTGAGAAGAGCAGGAGAGGAAAGCTTAAGAATTGAATTCAACAAACAAGGAAGAAAAGAGAGGAATTGCTAAACATTGGAAGAGAATTTGGAGGATTTTAGCACTCTAGAGCAAATATGCATCTTAGGTAAGGAATCAAACTCTTAGTTGCATACTTGAGTTAGTTCATGTAAGAATTTAGGTGAAAGAGATGGATTAATTTGAGAATTAAGCTAGAATTGATGAATTAGAACTTAATACATGCATGCATGCATAGTTCATGGCATTGTAAGTTGAATTTTAAAGAAACCTCATATGCATGTGTTCATTTTGCTTTTGGTTTGAGAATTCATGAAGTTTACAACCAAAATATCTCAATAGTTCATGATTTGGAAGCTTTGAAACCAAGGTCCTTCATGTATGTTATGTTTTCAAAGGTTTGAGCTTGATTTTGCTCAATTGGCAAGCTTTTAGGCCTTGGCTTCATGAAATGATCTTTAATTCTCCATGTTTTCCAAGATTACACAAGTTTCCTTAAGTTTTTGGCCCAAAAAAACATGAATTTCAACATGGAATCAGAGTTTTAAGCTAGGAAAAGCAATCTGGAAATTTCAGATTTTGTCACTCCGCTTGAGCGACAGAACCTACGCTTGAGCAACCACTCGGTGATCTTGCACTTCCGCTCGAGCGATCAAAAGTTGGCTCGAGCGTGCAATGCAAGCTCCCAGAAGTTTACATGTTTTGCAGACCACTCGAGTGACAGAAGTTGCGCTCAAGTGAGGACCTGAGTCTCACGCTCGAGCGAGCGTCGATTGAACGTCGAGCGGAAAAATCAAGCAACTAGTACTTTTACAGAGTTTACAGACCGCTCGAGCTACAGAAGTTACATTCGAGCAATCACTCACATTTTGCATGTCTGCCCAAGCGAAGGAAGTTGCGCTTGAGCGAGACCCCTGTTTTCAGCAAGTTCTATTAAATGTTTCCAAGTGCATTTGAGCATCTTCATTGCATCCTAGGCATTCCTAGGCCGAGATTAAGACATAGTAATGAGAATAACAAGTAAAAACACACCAAGATAAGTAAGAACTAAGTTAATGATTTTGGGTGTGTAATTCAGTACGTCTTCGTTCTATATCTGTGTAGGTCATGCGCCACAAGTTATCTGATCTTTCTATCTGCTATTGGAGCTAAGTGTGAGTAATAACTCTGTAAAGCTTAGGGGTGTTCACGGGTCGGTTCGGCTCGGATGCGCCATTCGTCCGTCACTCGAACCGAAGCTATCGGATTGAACATTTCAACAACCGATTTCGACCATATAGCTATTCAAAACCGCACTATTCGAAACCGAGTTGGACGGTCGGATTTTGGTCAGACATGGTCGGGTAGAAATGGTAGACTTCTTCCTTTTTTTTCAAACCCAAGTCTCTGTCTTTTTACCAAGATTTGAGAAAAATAAAGAAAATCATAATGTAAATCATATATAAAAATGAGAGTAAGAAAATCTGAGAATCTTCAAAGAAGGAAAAAATGAAGCATATATATAGATGAAAAACAAGAAGTAAAAGAAGAAAAAAAAAATCATATGAACCATTACAGATTTGAGAGTTTTCAACAAATAAAGCCAACAACAAACCAAATCATCCATCATCATCTTCATCACCATGACGCTGATCCTCATCTTCAACTTTTTCAGTATGTTGTTGTTCAAAATTTGTATGTCACCAATCTTCAACTTCAGCATTTTGGGAAAAGGGGTTTTAGGTGAGGTGATGTAAATCAAACTTTGAATATGGAGAGGGTTCAATGCACCATCAATGGTAGGAAGAGAGATGAAACAACAGAGATGGGGGACACTCTTTAATTCATTATCAATGGGGATAGAGAGAGAGAGAGAAAGAGAGAGAGAGAGAGAGAGAGAGAGAGAGATAAGACGGTGGAATGGAGAGAGAGAGAGAGAGAGATGAATTGGTGGAAGAGCCTCTCTAGTCAATTGATAGTTGAGAAATGGAGAGGCAGAACAATTAATCTATTAGAAGAGAGAGTGAGTGGAATCAAATCAATGTTTAGTGTGAGAGTTAGAAAGAGTGTCTAATAAATGTCATGTGAGAGAGTGTCAGAAATTAATATTGGGCGGAGAGAGGGGACGTTTGGATGGGGAGAGAAATCAATTTTGGTGAAGCACCCTAGGTTTGTGATAAATGTAAACTGGGAATACCAATTATAATATGACAAGTGAAGATACTATCTTAAATACACAGGTCGGTCGGATCGGGTTTCACGGATTTCTATTTACCAAACCCGTCACTCGACCGCAAATCTGAAAAAAAATACTCTAATTTATCCATTTCCGACCGAACACAAGTTCGAAACCGTCCATTTATCGTCGGGTCAGGTCGGGTCAGGTCGGGTTCATCGGTCTAAGCGGATATTTGAACAGCCCTAGCAAAGCTATGTTTAATTATAAGTATTTTCTTACTGATATAGTACGATCTGTTTTCTGAAATGCTATTTTATGAATCATGAATGAATGTTCATTTTTCTGAAATATATATGTGGCATCCTTAGTTCACGTGGCCCTCGGCCAGGGGTAACAATATCGTGACTTATATTCACGTGGCCTTTGCTCGGGGGTAACTATACCGAGGCCTATGTTCACGTGGCCCTCGCCTGTGGGTAAGAATACCATGGCTACTTGTGCCCAAGATGTGGACCCTTGTGGTTGGCAGTACCGACTAATTTGATATGATATGATAGCTAAATGGATGTACCATATACAACTGCCTATGATCTCTAAATAAGTATGTGAATCTGAATTTGTTTCTAATTTGTAATCTGATGTATGACATCATTCATTAAATTCTTTACTCTGTTATTATTCACTGGGCTTCTACTCACTGTTTATATTATGTATGTAGGTGAGCAGGCGCGTGACCAGGCCTAAGTTACTGCCTGGAGAGTTTTGGGTCAGCCAGCCACCGTGCCTCCCAAGGAAGTTCCCTTAGAAAAGCCAAATTTTGTGGACCAAGTGTTTAAAACGTTGTTTTCTTTTGGTTTATGAACAAGTTACTGTTTGATTGTGCACTGGGCTAGGTTCCACTTTTGTTTTATTTGTATATGTAAATGACGTCACATGTATGTTATTAAAGTTTAAAATTATCTGTCCCATGTATGTCTGCACAACTCAATGGCCTATGTTTGTTTTATATATTTGCTTCCATCAGCCCCTAAATATATTTTAATTTGTTCAGAGGCCTTTGGTAATCTAAGGATTACTGGCCGATTACGACACTAAATCTCTAAGGGCGGGTTTGGGTCATGACAGTTTTCCATTACCATTATTGCTAAACTGACGGTCTGGTGAAGGAGCACCCAGGGATTAGCAAAAGCGAAAGGAAAAAAAATTGTGGGTTGATGGATTGCAAGAAGTTGTTAGTGGATGCCTACATGTATGCCATGCAAAATGAACGGCTTCCCTTGAGAGTTGTCGTGCAGGTTCTCTTCTTTGAGCAGGTCAGGGCCACATCATCATATGGTGGTTACAGCACACCCAATTTAGCCAAGTCCATCAGAGCTTTACTCTCAGGTGGGTCCAACGGGAGCTCAAGATCTACAACAACCAACACGAAAGAGGATTGTGATGCTGTGCCAACAGCAGAGAAGCTCAAGGCTTTAAAAGCTAAACTTGCTACCCTAAGGTTACGAGATGGTGGTGATACTGCCAAAATGAATGCTGAAAAAGTTACAACCAACAAAGTGAAAGGCTTGCTTACATCAAAGGTCTTTTCAAAGCTCTGGTCAAATAGAGAGAGACAAAGTGAGATTAGCAATTCAGAAACATCCGATAGCCCTACCTCTACCAATGTTGAAGAAATGAAGTCGACCTCTTCCAAAAGTAGGAGGCATTCTTTATCATAGAGTAACAAAACAAGTTGCAAAGGGAAACCTAGGGATTCAGTAAGTTTGTAAAATTGTATCATCAGTTGACAGTTAGGATGTTAGAATCCGTTGACAATGTCCAGCTAACTCGGGGTGAAAGAAGAGACACTACAACAAAACTGAGTTTTTACGGCTCCATATTAACGACATATAGTAAATGCAAGCTGTGGTTTCTCACGACTTTCTTTTTTTTCATGTCGTAAATAATTTTCCAACCACGGCGTGTCTATTGCGTATGCCGTGAATGCTAATAATGATGATTTTTTTACGACTTACAATATTAGCCGTAAGTAATAAAACTTTCTACAACGTGCATTTGGCATGCCGTTAATACATCAACTATACACGACACGCATACACCAGCCGTTAAAAATATTGAACATTTTACAGCGCACAAAAAGTCAGCTGTTAAAAAGTACACTTTTCACAACGCACATATACTAACTGTTAAAAATATTTTACTTTTCACGACATACAATTTCTGGCATGAATAGTATGATCAAAATAAAAATAGGCGTCAAAATAAAAATATTGAACACCAAACACTAAAAAAAAAAAAAAAATTTAATCAAAATCAAAATCAAAAACTCCAACTCTTGCCCAAAAAAAATCAGAAACTCGAACTCTTGGGTATCAAAAACTCCAAACACCAGATCGACAACGGTCCCCCTGCCCTTTACTCCTCTTCCATGGCCGCCACCATCTTCACCCTCACATCCACCGTACACCACAACCATCAGCACCGTCTTCACCATCTTCGTTCCATTCTTGGACGACGACGATATGAGATATGAAGGCTTCAAATCTGTTGGATTTATGGTAGATCTGAGATGTGAGGGCTCTTCCTCCGCTGCTACAACCACCGAGATGAACGATGGAGGCCAAATCTGTGTTCAATTTTTGTTGGTTCATGATCTATGTTCAAAGTTATATATATATGTAAAGCTTCAGTGATTTTTATATGTGTGTGTGTGTAATTGGGTATCTAATTGTTCGATTTCCAAACCCTAATGGAGGAAATGGAAATTCAAAGTCTGTATATGTGTGTAATTGGGTATCTGATTGTTGTTTGATTTGGTTGTACCAGCCACATTGTGCACCAAACCTATTCGATGAAAGTCCTCTCTGAAAATTCTTTACTATCTATCTAGTTTGGGAGCTTTTTAAAGATGTATGTTGTGAAAAGAGATGGGCGTCAAGAGACTCTACATTTCGACAAGATCATTGCTTGTTTCAAGAAGCTCAAGGGCGTCACCACCAGTTGCTGCAATCTCTGCATGTGATGCATTTGATCTAGTAGTCATCTAAATGATAGTAGGAAGTAAGTTATTTTAGATATTCCTTCTAGCCATACAAAATTTGAGTTTATTATGCCTTATTAGTTATTTCCTTTTATAGTGTTAGTTTTAGATTATTTTGTATAAGTTTGACTTGTTAAAATACATATTGTTTGTATTACATGCTTTTGTAATTTTAATGGCCTCCTTTGTTGCTATATTTGTTATGTGGTAGTCCATTAACTGTATCAGCAATGGTTGGTGGCCCGAAATTCAGTGGCTCGAATGGCTCGAAACTGTCAAAACGACGTCATTTTGGGCGAAAAAACAAGCCAAAACAGCATCGTTTTGGCAGTTTCAAGCCATTTGAGCCACTGATTTTGTGCCCTCAAACATTTTTCTAACTGTATACATGTCGTTATTGGTCCCCTTGTGTTCTAAAATTTTGATTTGACATTTGAGATATTTGAACCATATGTGTTTGGCTTTGAACAGTTATGGATATACTTATAAAAATTGACACTTTTTGGGTTCAAATGGTAGATAGTTACTGTGTTCTTGTTCGCTTCTATAACATTTCAGTATGCATCTTCTTTTTGTTCTTTATTGATTTTTTCTTGTGGTTTATGAGTATTGTTTAACAACATTACTACTTCAAGAGCTTACAGGGATTATTAAATTGTCGGCATATTCTAGCTTCAGTCTGTTTGAGTGCTGGAAGGTTATTGCTGGTTCTAAATCACCTGATCTTGGAAATGGTATTTATTTTACCTGCGTTCCAAAATATATATATATATATATATATTTTCTTTTGTTTTCATAATAATATGCATTTTGATGTCATATAGAGGAGTATATTGGGTTGGATGATAACAAATACATTGGGGATCTGCTAGCTGAATTTAAGGCAGCAAAGGACCGAAGTAAAGGAGAAATCTTGCACTGCAAATTGACATTTAAAAAAAGTTATTTCGGGAGTCGGATGAAGCTATAGGAGAACCAATGTTTGTACAGTTATCTTATGTTCAAGTATGTAATCATGCTTTTATTTTGCTTCTGTTTCTTAACCACTAGTAGATTTTGAGCAATGCTTTTGAAGTTTAAATCATTTTTGACTTTTGAATGTGATGATTTTGGTTGTACTGTGACAGTTACAACATGATTATATATTGGGCAATTATCCAGTTAGAAGAGATGATGTTGCACAACTGTCTGCACTACAAATTTTGGTTGAAATTGGAATTGTTGTTATCCCTGAATCATGCACGTCAGTATTGTTTTTACTTTCTTATTATTTATTGCGTTCAATCTCTTGTTGCATGCTGCTTTAGAGTTCTTTTTTGTTTCTTTACTTTCTCATAGTTTTCCCCTTATTACCTTTCTTTGTTGCTTCATGTTGAAATCATAAGACTGAATTGTTTACAGCTTGTTTATGTTTGGCATTTAGATATACTTTATGAAACTTCTGTTATATATTAAATTTTTCCAGTGACTGGACATCACTTCTAGAGCCTTTTTTTTACCAAGACAGATTGGTAAAAATCTTCAAAATCTAAAGACTAGTTCACTGATATCATTTTACTCAATTTGTCATCAGTACTTCAGAATTTTAAATTTTTCGGTCAAATTTCTCTCTTGTTGGAAGCAAACAGGTTTAGAACTTAAATATGAATTCATTGAAATAGATCATTAACCCCAGAGAGGTTAAAATGTGTCTATACGGTTTCTTCATTTAAGAATTTTCACATCATCCTACGTGAATTTGCTTCAAAACATCTCATCTTTGCCGCCTTTCTGAATTTCCTGCGTGGTAGGATGATAGATTTGACCAAAAAAGCTGCATGAAAACACTTTGAGGTTAACATACCTAATGGTTCCTAATGGTTCCTGATACAGTTGACCCAAATTCTCATCCTTAGCTACATGTGTTCCTGACGCAGGTTTGATCAACTTGTGATGTTTTTTTGCTAAGCATTTCATTTATGACTATATGATAATTATTCAACTTTTCATTGATTCAAATAGTTTATTGGTGTAATTTTTATTGTTTTGGCATGGTATTGTCTGTTACTATTTCTGACCCATTTGGATGTGTCCATGAAAAGGATTTTGTTTGATCTATTTCAGATTCTTGCATTTACAAATTTTTTTTTCCTAGTGTTTCTATTCATGATTAGTGTTTGATATTTGCTGTTTCTCTATTCTATGGTCAAGTATGATGAGGTTTTGATTTTGGAAAAAACTTTTTTGACTTGAGCACAATTGGAGAAGTATATATATATATATATATCCATGGAGAACAAGAAAGAGTTGGAAAAAAAATGAAAACTAAACTTGTTCTCATCTTAAGTGTTAACAAAGGTTTAAAAGGTTAGACTTAATGACATTGGCAATCAAAGTTCCGAATATCACTTATTTTGGGTAAACAAAGGTATGACTTCACATTTAGGAGTGTAGTGGAAGGAATGCAGCCTCTATGCCAGCAAAACCTAAGAGCTGGTACCTTCAACTTTGCCTTTCTGTCACTTGCTTGTCTAGCTTTGCTCTCCATGGAAACTATAACAAGTTATCCAACCTGATTGATTTGTTTGTCCTAAATTGTGTTTTTTAGCATAGAATAGATGAATCCTCATTAGCTATAGAGCTAGCGTCTTCATTGACTGCTTCTATTTATGGTCTGTTTCTGGACTGGCTACTCCATCAAGACTCAAATTACTCTGGTTCAAGACCAAGTCATTGAAATAATGTATTAATGAGTAGCAAATTAAAGCTTGCATCCTAAAAAAGCTGCATGAAAACACTTTGAGGTTAACATACCTAATGGTTCACATCTTGCCTAGAGTAAGGTGCAGCCGAGGTACCTTTCCTTATTTGAGAAATTAATAGATTTGACCAAAATATGGGTTGTCATAATATCATTAACATTTGAAGACAATCTGAACAGTTATTGTAACAATAAGGCGTGCTGAGTGAGTTGAATTGAGCTCGGTTTCTATTACCACTTTGTTGCTGCTGCCACCCCGCTCTTCCTGTATTAGTGATAGTAGTAATATCACACATTTAACTTAATGATTTATTTAATGAATTTTAATGCATTTGGAGTTTTAAATAAGCCATTCCAATTTGAAACAGCGGCATACTTCTATACTCATGTGCTTGCAGAAGTGTTTTTGCATGTGGATTAGTGTCTAGGAGTTGCAAGCCTATCACATGATAACAGCAATTGGCTTCTTATCTAAATTTTTATTAGTAGACTTGCTTCTTGTTTTTCACACAGATGCTATAATCAAGCATTTGGAAGCAACTTGCAGATGCAAAGAAGCACCACGATCTGATGCTAGAAAGTAAACAATTAGAATTGTCAAGGCATTTGAAAGAATTATCTCAGAAAAATGACCAGGTGCCACCCTTCACTGTGTACTTTATATTTGTAAACAATGAGCGAGCTTCTTTTGATTGACTCTGGTGGAGTTTCCATCAGGCCATTAATGATATCCGCAAGAGGTTTGAAGTTGGGAAGCTGGAGGGTGTCAATATTGAGAAAGAAAAGGTATGGTCATAATCCTGGTTAGTTGCAATTTCTTTTGGTTGTGAATCATGTTGCTTGCATGCTTCACCTTCAGGCTGATAAAGCTGTTCAAGAAATGAAAAGCAAATGTGACCAAAAGCTTGCAGAATGCAAGGGAGAATCACGATAGTATTTGATGCACATACAAGAGGAACATGCTGCTTTGGTATGTATTCAAATTTCCAAAGGCAAAGCATCTAACATGAGGTTGTCAATCATTATTTTTCATTCTATTGCTTTACCTTTTGATAGATTTCATATAATTTTATATATCATGCAAGCTAAAATTAAATGGTTGATCTTTATTTTTCATTATACTGGTTTTACTTTTGATGGGTTTCTAATCATAGTATATCAGAAATCAAGTCTTGCAGATTCTTAGTAAACTTCTTGTTGCAATGCTTTCAAAGCCATTCTTGCAGGTGCATAGTATTTCTTGTGCATTCTTTAATTGCTTCAAACCTGTATATAAAGATATGGCTAAAACCTTATTTTATTTCTTATGCATACCTGAGTGAAGTAATGATTTTGTAAATCAGGAAGCTCATGAGCTTAGCTTTTGGCCTTTACATACTGTCAACTAAGTTACAGTATATGTGAGACAATATATAGAGTAATAAATTCTATTGTACATTGGCCTATTTAATGATGATGAAGAAGGAAAATTTTGATATCATGTGTTCTTGAAAAATTGTTTGTTTGGTTTAATTTTTTGGGTAAGAAAGTAATTTAGTAAATCATATTCCTATTGCTCTGGACTCCTTGACAGTTCATCTCAAGAATAGGAAAAACCAGTGGTCTAGGGAAGAAAATTATGATAAAAGGACAAATATAGGTATTGAGATTATCGTCAATTCATATATATATATATATATATATATATGGGTGGGTAATGTACTGATTTAAAATTTCATTTTGACAGTTATTTGAATTTTTCTTATTACAGGAAAAGCAGGTCATGGACTCTTCAAATTAAATCAAATACCCGTGTCGGACACCCGACACTCGGACAAGGGTATGGGATATGTGTCGGATACTTTTCAACGGATACTTCTTATATAATTGTATATAACACTATTATTATATGTATATATTGTTATATAATTGCTATAAATGTCATTTTGACACTATAAGTTAAATATAATACCATTTATCTCACATATTAGATTAAAAATATAAAAATATGACATTTTTTTGCCGAGTCCGCGTATCCTTAAATTTATGATTTGATGAGTCCGACCTCTAGATACATACCCGCACCCGACACCCGTACCCGAGTCCATGTAACATATAGCAGCTTGCCAAGCATTTCTTTGTAGATTACTTGGGTAAGCTGTACTTATTCTGTAATAAAGCAATTACGGTAATCTGGCATGGGTAGTATGGTTTTAACCTTAGCAACCTTTGCTACTGCCATGACCAATCTTGTTCCATCCATCACCTTCATTTTGGTCCTCTCTTTAGGTGCATTTTATATTTCTCACTTTATTTTCTGTTATTCTTTTAAGGGTTGTTATATATAACTAAATGAATTTTTATTATCCCCATAAATGAAGATTATCACTAAGTGTAGGATTATCATCTCTTTTGGTTTATTTGAGCACTTAATTACTTTTAGTTGATGTAATGGTTGGTTAATTTTATTTTTTTATTTTTATTTTGCACCTGCAATGTATTGGTTACATGAGTGCTTTCTTGGTATTATTTGAAACTGATTTTACCCCAAACACTTTGTAACCAATTGATTTTACTTTCCACTGTAGCCATTCTTGCAGGTGCATAGTATTTCTTTTGCATAGTTTTTTTTGACAGAGAGCGGCCTAAGTTCCAATTAAAGGAAGAATAAGAAACCTTGGAAATGGTCCTATAGGGGAGGCATCTGGTACCATGAAGGTGCTAAGAGACCCAAAAGGTGAAGGAACTGTCTGAGCCAGGTGGATTGAATCTGTCAGGTGCTTGTTCTAGGGCACAAGTCGAGTGTTAATGCAATTGAATCAGCTCATGATGGTGTACTAACAAGAAGATATTTGGATAAATTTTGTATGGTTTAGAACTTAATGATAGTTTTTTTTTGGATGATTTAGAACATTTTGGATGGTGTTGAACTCGATAGTTTTTAATGTTTAGAAAGATAATTTTTAGATGATTTGGAATGCACAGATAATTTTTGGATACTTAGAACTTATGGATAGTTTGTTTTGGATGTTCGAAACAATATTTTGATGGTCGATTGATATATATATATATATATATATATATATGTTTATAAAGCATGTTTGTAATGTTTTCTTATATTGTACAGGTGAAATAAAACTTGTTGATTTTTTTTTATTTTTTTATTTTTTTTTTTAACTAAACATATTTTACGGCATGCAAGAAATACTGTGAAACTTGGGTTATCTACGGCAGACAAAATAGGTCATTGTATATATTTTTTACGGCGTACTACAACATGTCATTATTTGTTTCACCAATTAATAGCGTGCAAAAGTTATCGTAGAAAAAGTAATAACGACATACAAAATTTGCCGTTACATAGTTTTTAATGGCGTACTACAGCATGTCGTAGAAAAAGTAACGACATACAAAATTTGCCGTTAAACAATTTTTAACGGCGTACGAAGCATGTCGTTGAAAGTGAATGACTTTTCATGATTGGTCATAATATGACGCGCGCTGCACGTCGTAGAAGGGTTTTTACGACATGTATTGTGCGTCGTAAAAATCTTTTTTTGTTGTAGTGGGAATGATCCTCCTGTGAATTTTTTTGAGCGAAACTCGCTTGTTGACGTAAAGAAGAGCAACTTGGGGATTGAATTTTTTTTTTTTTTTTTTTTTGAGAAAGGGGTTTGAAAGTGGTCAATGTCATTTTGTTGTTCCCCAAGAGATATGGAGGTTGTGTTGCTCATCTCTTATTGACTTTTCTGGGCTTTTAGAGATGGGTCCATATAATGAGCCAGTTTTGATGTAATGCTAGGTTTTGGCATTGGTTGTACTTTGTAGTTCTTAGAGGATCACTCTAGAGAGTTACTCTAGAGGATCCGGACGCGTTATTAGTGGTCTTTTTAGAGTTTCAAAATTAATGATCTCTATCATTGTTATAAATAACCCCTTATTACCCAACAACCCTAAAGAAACCTAAAGCTAGAACAACCTAAAGCCATAGCAGCCCTAGCGTAGTGATTATATTCTATCAGCGGCAGCAGCTTTGTGGGCGAGAGAGAGTTCAGCGGCAGCAGCTTTGCGAGCAAAACATTTATTTTTTAATATAGTGATTATATTTTAAAATCATTAAGAGTGATTGTATTTATTAAGTTTTGGATATTAGTTTTGTGAATAAATTATTTATTTTTTAACATAGTAATTATATTTTTAAATTGATTAAGAATGATTGTATTTATTAGATTCACATAAAATATTAATTATTAATGATGATTGGATATTGATAGTTATGATTAGATTATTTTTTGTAATTAAATTTTTTAACTTACTGTATTTTCATTAAAAAAAATGGTTGTGCTTAATTTATGATTGGGTTTTTAACTCACTATGCTTTTTGATAAAAAATAATAATAATAATAATAACTCATTGGTTTTTTTATGAGGAAAAATGTGATTCTATTTTTTTAGACTCCATTTTGATCACACGGTGATTTTATTTTTTTAAATGATTATATTTTTTTACATTCCATTTAATATGTGTTTTTGGATAAATATGTTTTTTTAATACAATCACATGGTGTATTCATGTTTTTTTATTTAAGAGGAAAAATGTGATTGTGTTTTTTTACACTCCATTTTGATCACACGGTGATTTTATTTTTTTAAATGATTATTTTTTTTACATTCCATTTAATATGTGTTTTTGGAATATATATATATATATATATATATATATATTGTATTCATGTATTTTTAATACAATCACACGGTGATTGTATTTTTAGTCTATGTTTTTTGAAAAAAAAAGAAGTTGTATTCATGTTTTTTTTAATACAATCACACGGTGATTGTATTTTTAGTCTATGTTGTTTGAAAAAAAAAATAGATTGTTTTTATTAGATTCACATAAAGTAGTCACTATATTTTTCATTAAAAAAAAGTTGCGCTTTTTAACTATCAATTAACTTAATTTATATATATATTTTTTAAAAAAATAATTTTATTTTTTCTAATTTGTATATTCTTTAGGCCACAGCAGCCCTAAAGAATGATCGGATATTAGCTAAAGCCTTCCTATCAGTTAGGGCTGAGCTAGGAATCCGTGAAATCCGTAATCCGATCCAGTCCAGTCCAATCCAATAAGTTTGGATTGGTTTTTGGAATCCATGGTTCGGTTCCGGATTGAAAAATTAAAAATCCGTAGTTCACAGATTGGTTCCGGATTGAACCCCACAGTTCGGGATTGGAACCGATCCGGACTGTATACAAATAGTCTATATTTTTATTATACACCCTCCTACATAGTATCTTCTCTTATTTCATAGAAAACTTAAATCCAAACCTAAACTTGCATAGTATCTTCTTTTATTACTTTTGTTTGCTAGTTTTTAGTGTTAATTTGTAATGGTCTAAATACTTATGATGGAACTAGTTTTCTTATAGTTGTTTAAATTCTAAAACAGTTTGTCGCTATTACGAAAAGACATGTTGCTATTGTGAAACTAATATGGTGCTATATTTATATTTTTATGAAATTAAAGTGTTGTATATATATTTTTTGTTATTTAATTATGTAAATCCGTGGTCCTAAACCGATCTAATCGGTGTTTAAATGGATTGGTTCGGATTGGTTCCATGATTTAAACGGATTGGATTGGTTCCAATTTTTCAAGATCCGTAGATAACGGATTGGTCCTGGTTTTACTCAAACCCGGTCCAATCCGGACCATGCTCACCCCTACTATCAACAGCAGCAGTTTTGTGGGAGAGGGAGAGAAAGAGAGTTCAGCTACAACAGCTTTGTGAGTAAAATATTTATTTTTTAATATGGTCATTATATTTTTAAATTGATTAAAAATAATTATATTTATTAAGTTTATATAAAATATTAATTATTGATGATGATTAAATATTAGCTTTGTGAGTAAATCATTTATTTTTTAACATAGTGATTATATTTTAAAATTGATTAAGAGTGATTGTATTCCTTAGGTTTTGGATATTAGCTTTGTGAGTAAATCATTTATTTTTAACATAGTGATTATATTTTAAAATTGATTAAGAATGATTGTATTCATTAGGTTCACATAAAATATTAATTATTGATGATGATTAGATATTAATGGTAATGATTAGATTATTTTTTGTAATTGAGTTTTTTACCTCACTGTATTTTTATTTATTTTTAAATAATTGTGCTTAATTTCTGATTGGGTTTGTAATTCACTATGCTTTTTGATAAAATAATAATAATAATAATAATAATAATAATAATAATAATAATAATAATTGTGTTTTTTAATTATCAAGTGACTTCACTGGTTTTTTTTATGAGGAAAAATGTGATTATGTTTTTTTATACTCTATTTTGATCACAAGGTGATTTTATTTTTTTAAATGATTATGTTTTTTTTTACATTCTATTTAATGCGTTTTTGGAAAAAAAATATATTGTATTCATGTTTTTTTAATACAATCACATGGTGATTGTATTTTTAGTCTATGTTGTTTGGAAAAAAAAAATAGATTGTATTAATTAGATTCACATAAAGTAATCACTGTATTTTTTATATAAAAAAAAAAAGGTTGTGCTTTTTAACTATCAATTAACTTAATTTGTATATTTTTTTTACAAAAAAAAATAATTTTATTTTTTAATTACCAATTGACTTCATTGTTTTTCAATACTGTGATTGTATTTTTACACTTTGTTTGATTGATGATGATTGGATTATATTTTGTGATTGTGATTGAACTTAATTTATTTTTCAATACGGTGATTGTAACGAGGTAATTTTCTTTATGTAAATAATTGTTATGTACAATAATAATTCAAACTTAACAAGTGTTTTAAGTTTTTTATTAAATACAATATTTTCTTTTAACAAGTTTTTCTTATATTTTTTTTTAGATACAATGTTAACATTTTGGTCAAAGACAATACTAGTTCAATAAATCTCATTGTTCAAGATAAACAGGCAAAGTTTATCTTGCGATGTCAACCATCATATTTGAAGAATATGAGATCAAATGTGCAAAACTATATAATTTATTATAAATAACTTATTCCTACATTTTCAAACACATTGTTATAATTCCAAAATTTTATAGGATAATAGAGTTAGAATGATTAACGATTATACTGTGTCATGTCAATATCGTGCCTATGCATTTATACCTATACCAACAATGCAAAGTCAACTAAATTGTGCACCGTGCGTAACCTTTGTTTTAAATATAGATTGGTATGAAGAATGTGTATATCTTTTAGAAGGTATATATATATATATATATATATATATATGTAAGTATAACATTTTATAAATACATAATATATGTGTAGTTCATGAATTATAGTACTAACTATCATGTTGATAATGCAGGAATGCTGATAAAAACCCACAACAATTTAGATTTTAGTTTACTTTGTTTTATTTATTCAGTGAATTTCGAACAAATGTAATAAATTCTTATTTTTATTACTTTAATTATATAATGTCAACATTTTCTTTTAAAATTACGTATATTTTATGCTAACAATTTAAAAATATGTTTGACATAATCATAAATAAGTTTTTTAAATTCCATCCTAGCATTGATAATATACTAGTATATATATATATAAAACAAAGAAAATATGGAATAGATTACCTTTATTCACATAATTAAATAATATATATGTTATATAAGAAAAAAGAGGTTTCTAATGAGGAGGCCTACGAGGATTTCAAAGTTCCATCCTAAAATTGTTGAATTTTTAGTTTACTAAGTAGATTACAAAAAAGCCTATTAACCAATCTATTTAATTAATTATTTAAAAGGTAATTATCCCTTGATTTATGGATTTCAAAATGCATGATTTATGGCTTTTAAATTAGAAATATTCACATTGGCGCTGTTTGGGAAGAGGTGGTTTAGGCTAATATAGCCTCCAAAGCAAAAATAGCCTAAAAGCCACCAGATCAAAAGGTTTTCAACAAAAAAAAAAATTAGGCCGGCAGTGGCTGTCATTGTGACAGTGGTAGGCTGTCACAGTGACAGGTAGTAGAATTACATTTTTGCCCCTATTGATTTACTTTGAAAAATGTGAGAATAGGGATAAAATTGTCATTTTAATTACAAACATCATTTCAACACATTTTTCAATACACCAACTCAAATAAAAATCTATCCCATCTTCCCAAACACAAAAACTAAAATAGCCTATTAAAATAGTCAAAAAGTCAAAAAATTTCTAAAATAGTCACTTCCCAAACGAGGCCATTATATCTTCTCTCCAATCTATGCTTTCTAATCTAATATATTATAATCTATTATTTATGTATATATTGATTTATGTCAATTTTAATAATTTATTTGACATCTTTGTTAGGGATACACACTACATATTATAGTTTACATATTATACATCAATATTAATAATCAGACCATGCAAAGTCTCAATAATTATGTCAAAACTGAACTCAATTAATAAATCATCCTAAAAATTTAGTACATAATTTATATCTATATCTATCTATCTATACTCATATCTATATATTATAATGGCATAAGACTATAAACTTTAAAGTTAATCTAAACTTCCTAATTTTTTATTTTTTTTTTAAATCTTGAAAGTTAAGAAATATACGGGTTTGGGGTAGTTGTTGTGCAGGGGGCACAGCAACCACTGCTGTGTAGCAAAATGGGCCCATTTCGGGCCTATGTTGATAATCCGAATTGTTCACATTTGAGAATTCATTAAGTAGAACATGTCTGCAAAAAATCAAATTAATCGAATATCGTTTACACATTCATCCACTTTCATTTGTATTCATTTTTATACTTTAAATCACAATTATTATTATACAAATGTGAGTGGATGAATGGGCAAACAATATCCGATTAACTTGATTTTTTACAGACATGTTCTACTTAATGTATTCTAAAATGTGAATGGTTTGGATTATCGAAATGAGTCCCGAAATTGACTCATTTTGCTGCACAGCAGTGGTTGTTGTGCCCCCGCACAGCAGCCACCCTAACCCTAAACACCTAAGATAAAAATATTAGCACATCTAACCATATCTATAATTTTGGAATTTAAAAATCTTTATATAAAAAGTCAAAAAAAAAATAGCCATATATAACTTGTAATGCCCCAAAAAAAAAAAAATTTACATAATGATAACCTAATCACCACTATCCCATATAATAAACCGGAAATGAATCCCCAATATATATGCAGTACACGTTCATGAGGTTTGTACAAAATAGTTCCACATGCAAATATACATTCAACGATTCCTAGTACATGAATTTATAGTATGTAGAACTTTTAATCAAAAATAAGCAAATGCCCTCAAGGGCTACAAATTCCAGGGCTTAAGCCTAGTTACACAAAAAAAATTGCTCGAAACCATACAAGTATAGCTCTTGGCTAGCAAAATATACACAAAACAAAGCAAGAGCATTGTGCTCTCAACATATACATCCACGGCCTAGTTTAGCGGATTGACTATGTCTTTTTCCGCACCAAGATCCCATAGGGTGAGCATAAAGCCCAGTAGTAAATTCTTAACAAAGTATATACATTTTATACAATTCTCATGAAATGAAATGCACATGCCATGCTATGTCTTTGAAAGATATTCGCATCTTTATTCCCTTAAAGAAAAATCTTCATACACAAAGATATTAAAAGTTTAACAATTTCATAGTTTTACATCAAATCCAAGCGGCGGTAAATATGACTCAGGTAATCTCTAAGTGAGTGTCTGCAAGTAAGCATAACTAGCACTACCAATCCCCCACTTTACCAGTAGCTAACCGGAAGGCACGTGGTACCTACTCCGCACGAGTTTTCGGTCTTTCACCCTAGACACTCAAGTCAACTTTAACAATTTCATCTACACCCTCTATCCGAACTTACCAACGTATTTACCTCAAAATAAATCAATGAAGATCTCATTTCACAAACATTTCCCTTTTCAAATGCAAACTTTCATTTTCTATATACAAAAACTTGGAATAACAAAATGGATTGAAATGCCAATGCAACAATTATCCATGTAATGCAACAATTATCCATGGAATGCAACATTCTTACATTTACAATACTTCCACACAATTGTTCCATTCGTGATCACAATTTCCATTTCCCTTTCCAATGAAATTCACAAGATCACCATATATCCATATAAACCCATTAAGAGCAATAAAATTACCACATTCAAGTATTCTCAACAAATTAATCATTTCATGGTTATGTCACATTTTTTTCTTTCAACAACAATTCTTAATCAACAAACCCTCTTACACTAAGAAATTCTTCATTTCAACATTCATCAATATCATAACATCACCATATTTCTCAAAAGAAAATCTCAAATTTTCTAGGGTTTCCATAAATGAGGTTTCCTTCTCATAAAAATTTTATTATCTCAAGAAAACATTCTCCAATAACAACATAACTCAAAATCTCATGATTTCATATGAAACATTTTGGAAACCCACATTTTTTTTATAAAAAAAAAAAAAAAAAAAAAATCATATTCAATTTATGAGTTGAAAATAAAGTTTCCATACTTCCCAAAATTTGTTCTAAATCAATATAGTCTTTCAAAAATATATATATAACTCTAAGAAAATCCCTATCTCAAATTTAAAGAAGAAATGAAATGAAACCCCCAAAATCAACGGTGTGGGAACTTGATCTCCACCGCACACTACGAAGCCCTCGAGAAGTTATTCAACTTTGATCAAAGGACTAGGGTCAAAATGTTAATGGTTTTGGAGAAATCAAGGATTTAAACTAGTTTAGGGGAAGATACGTAAAGAGAATGAGGAGAAATGAGTTTGTAGCGAGAGAGAGAGAGAGAGAGAGAGAAAGATATACAAAAAGTGGTATACACACAGCCCAAGATGGAAAGAACAAGCAAATTTTCGAATTTAGCGAAGTCCCGCATGTGCGACACCCATCCCCGCACGTGTGGCGCCTCCCCCACACCTGCATATTTTGCAATAGCCAAACCTAAAAATCCCTCCCTCATCGCACGTGCGGCCCCTCTCCCGCACGTGCAGCTCTCAACCCCTGCACGTGCGGCCCCTCTCCTGCACGTGCAGCTCTCAACCCCTACACGTGCGGTCCTACTTCCAGACATAAAATTCAGCAATTCAACTCTAGACACCTTGGATCCAACCTCGCACCTCCCGAAGCGAGTGAAACTCAAAATAGAAGTAAATAAGAACGAGAATTTTGAAAGTAAGTTTTTAAAAACAACGAACCCAACGATTAACAAAACTTCGCATTAAAACCCTACACTATAACAGAGTAAATCCGATCATAACTCAAAGGGAATGAGACAAAAAGCATACCTGGTCATCACAACCTTCCCACCATAGGAAATTTCATCCCCGAAATTTAGACAACTTCCCAAACAAAATAAGGACAACAAGTGATCAAAACCATGCTAAATACTGTTTCAAATCACAATATTTATTCTCAACCAAAATTCACCATTTTCATCATGGTTTCCAAGTGTCTTATTCATAATGCTAACAACAATGGTTCATAAGCATGAAACTTTTCAACAAAGTAATAGCAATTCATAGCAATCTCATACCTTAAAATAATAATACACGTAACAACACATGATTAACAACTTTGATACATTTCCCTCAATCACTAGGGAATATTTCAAATTAAACAATTAAGCATTTTCAAACAAATCTAGATACTTGGAGCATACTTCCGCCTCCCGTTCCCAAGTCGCTTCTTCAATCCCATGGTGTCTCCATAACACCTTGACCAATGGTATAGTTTTGCCCCGTGGGACTTGCTCCCAGGTATCTAATATTGGAACCGGTCATTCTTCGTAAAAGACATCCTTGTCTACCTCTAAATCAACCCAATCAAGCACGTGGGAAGGGTCGGGTTCATTCTTTCTAAGCATAGATACATGGAACACAATGTGAACCCCTAAAAGATATGGTGGTAAGGCTAACTGGTATGCCACTTCGCCAATTCACTCCAATATCTTGAAAGGCCCAATGAACCTTGGAGACAATTTACCACTCTTACCAAACCTTATCAAACCCTGCTTGGGTGAGATCTTAAGGAACACGTGATCTCCAACCTCGAAAACTAAGGGTCGTCTTCTCTTATCGGCATAACTCTTCTGTCGGCTTTGAGCCGTAGCCAACCTCTTTCGAATGAAAGCAATTTTCTCGGTTGTCTCTCTAACAATTTCTAGACCCAACAACGGTGTATCACCCACCTCGGCCCAATAAACCGGTGATCTACACAGTCAGCCATACAAGACCTCAAACGATGTCATCCCAATGCTAGCTTGATAGCTATTGTTATAAGAAAATTCAATCAATGGCAATGTCTCTCCCAAGACCCTTTGAAGTCAAAGATGCAAGCTCTAAGCATGTCCTCCAAAATCTAGATGGTACGCTCCGATTGCCCATCAGTTTGAGGGTGGTAAGTGGTGCTGAAGGTCAACTTAGTTCCCAACGCCTCTTGAATGCTTTGCCATAACCGAGCGGTAAAACAAGGATCTCTATCTGATACAGTGGTCATAAGAACCCCGTGAAGTCGAACTATCTCTCTAATATACGACTCTGCCAAATGCTCAACTGAATCGTTAGTGCGCATTGGAATGAAATGCGCAGGCTTAGTCAACCTATCGAAAATCACCCAAACAGCATCATTACCCTGTTGTGTTCGAGGAAGCCCAACTACAAAATCCATGGTAACATGCTCTTATTTCCACTCGGCTATTAGTGAGGGTTGTAGCAAACCCGCTGGCCTCTGATGTTCGGCCTTCACTTGTTGACAAGTAAGGCACTTTGATACAAATAAGGCGATATCCCGTTCATACCTCTCCACCAAAACTAACGACTAAGATCATGATACATTTTGGTGCCTCCCGGATGTACCGCAAGGCGTGAGTGATGGAACTCTCGAAGCACATCCTCTTTACAAAACTCAAGTACAAACAAACGGTCTAGATAACGTACACTCCAATCCAAGTGAATATTCAAACCCTTCTCTTCCTTTCCATTGGAGATTCTCTCACGGATCGACTCTACCTCACGGTCACCTTGTTGTGCCTCTAAGACCGTACTAATCAAGGTAGGTTGAACAACCAAAGTAATTAAGGTAGCACCCCTGCTAGACTCACCCAAATGCAAGTCAAACTCACCGATATAGCCTAACATTTCCCACTCCCAAATGGCTACGCTTGCCAAACTACTCACCGATTTTTGACTCAAAGCATAGGCCACCACATTGGCCTTCTCCGGATAATAGTGTAACTCGAAGTCATAATCCTCCATAAATTTCATCCACCTCCGTTGGCATAAATTTAAGTCTTTTTGAGAAAACAAATACTTTAGACTCTTATGATCGATGAAAACCTCAAACTTTTCACAATACAAGTAGTGTCTCTAAATTTTCAGGGCAAAAATTACCGCCGCTAATTCTAAATCATGGGTGGGAGTAGTTTTTCTCATGAGTTTTTAATTGTCGAGAACCATGAGTAGTTGTTCCCAATCCTGCACAGCATCTATCTTCGAAGAGTCTACAGTTACTCCTTCGCTCGACACTACATGTCCCAAAAATTTCACCTCGGTCAACCAGAACTCATATTTTCGAAACTTGGCATATAATTGGTGCTCTCTCAACAAATCAAGCACTAACCACAAGTGGCTCTCGCGTTCCCCCTCGGAGATAGAATAAATCAAGATGTCGTCCACAAAAACGACCACGAAGGGGTCTAAGAATTCTCGAAAAAATTGGCTCATCAAATCCATAAAGGAAGCGGGTGCATTGGTCAAACTAAAAGACATTATAAGGAATTCATAGTGACCATAACACGTGCGAAAGGTCGTTTTCTGGATGTCTTCCTCCCAGACTCTCAACTGATGGTACCCTGACCCTAAGTCTATCTTTGAAAAGCAGCAAGACCCTTTAAGTTGGTCAAACAAATCATCTATTTTGGGTAGAGGATACTTGTTCTTAACGGTAACCCGGCTTAACTTGCAGTAATCAATACGTAACCACAATAACCCATCCTTCTTCTTCGCAAAAAGTGTCGGTGCTCCCTAAGGCGATGTACTAGGGTGAATGAAGCCCTTATCTAAAAGCTCTTGGAGTTGAATCTTCAACTCATGCAATTCAACAAGTGCAAATCTATATGGCACCATGGAAATTGGTGCCGTGCCAGGCACTAAGTCAATAGAAAACTCGATCTCTCGATGGCGTGGCAAACTAGTAAGATCTTCGGAAAAGACATCCGGGTATTCACAAACTACCCTTGGCAATTCAACACGAGCCCCGTCACCCTCACTATCCAAGAGAGTTACAAGAAGGAAACTAAGCTTGCTCCTACTACGAGAGTCAAAAACTGGTGATGAGACCCTATCAACCCGACCCCCTAGAAAATAAAAATAGTTACCGCTCAAGGTGCACACTGTAACTCTCTGACGATAACAATCAATCATAGCTCGATACGAAGATAACCAATCCATGCCTAAGATGACATCAAAACCCAATATGTCTAACAACAAAAAGACGAACGAGAGTCGATGCCCGGCGACCTCTATCTCGTAACTGCAATATCCTCGGTCTAAGTCAACTATATCCCCGACTGGTGACTCTACCCTGAGCGGAGACGTTAACCGTGCCACCTCTAAACCCAATGCATAAGCAAATGTAGTAGATATAAATGAATGAGACGCAAAAGTATCTATCAATACATTAGCCAAAGAATTACACACAACAAAAATACCTCTCACAACTGAGGATCCTGGTAACTGCTCTGGTGCGGTAACTACATACACACGCCCTTGTGGCCTCTGTTCAACCTGTTCGTCTCTCGGAGCATAGGCTTGCTGCACTGACTGAGCTGAAGCAACTACCTAATTAACTCGTAAAGCCTGAACTGAATGAGCCTACTACTGGCTCTGCGCCTACCTCGACCCTAATGCGTCTCCCAACTGCGTGAGAGCTCTCCTCATCTGCCCCAACTAACCACACTGAAAACAAGTAAGTCATTGCCCTCTATTCTAAGACTAACTCTAAAATTGGTTAGATGGTGGTGGTGGTAACGTCTGTTGCCCTCCTCCCTTCTATGGGTAGGAAAAGGCCTTGTAACCCGGTTGGCCACACTTGAAACATGAGAAATTGCCCGGTGCACTCTTCCCCAAGCCCGCACTAGGTAAGAAAAAGGTAGATCTAAACTGTTGTGACTGAGATTGGGATGAAAAGGTTCCCATGTTCTTCTTATTGTGTCTAAAATCTCCCTGTGACTCTTGGCCCCTAGACTTTGAACTTCGAATTCTTTCCTCCTCAGCTTGTACCGTAATCTCCACATGTGCCGCCGCCTCCACAAGGCAGTCATAGTTCCGGATCATGTTTCTGGAAACCTTGAACAAAATCTTGGTTCTCAACCACTTTTCAAAATCTATGCAACGGCGTTCCTCCATTGCCACCAACTCCGGTGCAAACCGAGACAAATTAGTAAAGGCCGCCTCGAACTCGACTACGAATAGGTTAAGTTGTTTGAGGTCCTAAAACTCTTGCCTCAGTCTCTCCCTAGCAGTGGGAGGTAGATACTTATCTTGAAAAGCAACCACAAAGGCTTTCCATGTTAGTTCCAATCTACCCTTGGCGTACTTCCACCATTGGCCCGCATCTCCCTTAAGGCAGTAACTCGCTAGAGTCACCCTTAGCTCGCTATCTTCAATGTGAAGCATCTCAAATGTCTTCACCATTTGCTCGAGCCACTCGTCCGCTTTCTTGGGCTCAAGGCCACCATGGAACTCATCCGGTTTGGCCCACAAAAACTCTCTAATGAGACAACTCGCCCTTGTCTCCACGGCGTTCTCTCTGACTTGGTTATTCGCCCTCAACATATTCATCAATTCCCTCAAAGCCCCCGCCATTTCTCGAGCTAGGGCCCCCATTGCAGCTTGGCCCGCTTGCCCTGGAATTTCCGCTTGCCCTACTTGCTCGGCCACATTAGCTTGGCCTGCTTGCTCGATCACTTTGGCTTGGCCAAACCCTTTCTCTTGCACTGGAACCTCATGGACCGGTACTTCATGTACACCTCGGTGAAGCCTACCACACCTTCTGTCTCTACCACCACGGGCTTGACCCCTTCCTGACATCCTAATTGAGGGACAAAAGGAACAATTTAGCGCACGAACTCGTATGTGCTCGCAACTTGCCTCATACGTTCGACCACAACAATTCTATAAATTCTCTACCATACAAATAATTTAATTTCACTCCACATAAGTACTTAGTCATGTAAGCACATACGGATTATTCTTTTGTGATGAAATTTGTCCCACGAAAAACTATGGGTGTGTTTGGTTTGTGTTTGTAGAGTAGTTTTTGAGATAAAAAGTACGAAAACTTGTTTGGTTTGCCTTTTTTCAGAAATAGTTTTGAAAAATTATTTTGGGGAAAGAGTTTTAAAAAAAGTGATTGATTTGATGTGTATGAGAGAGAAAGAGAGAGGGATTTTGGAAAGTAGATAACCAAACAAAATTTTGAGATTTTTTTTGAAAAAATTTGTTTGGTTTGATTACTCTTGAAAATTTGTTTGTAGAGAATTTTTCCCAAAAAATTTTCTGAAAAACAAACCAAACAAGGCCTAAGAATTCTTAGTAAAATGAGTATTGATCAAGTACCCTTCTAATTAGACCTCAAGGAATTTAATAGGCGCAAACAACATCCCAAAGGTCCAATCCCATACCCATCTAGTCATATAAACATATTATCGCATAGCCACAAAATATGCAATATCTCCTAATTGTGCAAAATGAACCCATTGTGGAAAAACAACCACTCGCCGTGAACCCCAATTCAAAATCGGTAGCTCTGATACCAAGTTGTAATGCCCAAAAAAAAAAATTACATAATGATAACCCAACCACCACTATTCCATATAATAAACCGGAAATGAATCCCCAATATATATGCAGTACACATTCATGAGGTTTGTACAAAATAGTTCCACATGCAAATATACATTCAACGATTCCTAGTACATGAATCTATAGCATGTAGAACTTTTAATCAAAAATAAGCAAATGCCCTTAAGGGCTACAAATTCGAGGGCTTAAGCCTAGCTACACAAAAAAAATTGCTCGGAACCATACAAGTATAGCCCTTCGCTAGCAAAATATACACAAAACAAAACAAGAGCATTATGCTCTCAGCATATACATCCACGCCCTAGTTTGGCGGATTCACCACGTCTTTTCCTGCACCAAGATCCCACCAGATGAGCATAAAGTCCAGTAGGAAATTCTTAACAAAGTATACACATTTTATACAATTGTCATGAAATGAAATGCACATGCCATGCTATGTCTTTGAAAAATATTCGCATCTTTATTCTCTTAAAGAAAAATCTGCATACACAATGATATTGAAACTTTAACAATTTCATAGTTTTACATCAAATTCAAGGGGCGTTAAATATGACTCAGGTAATCTCTAGGTTGGTATCTGCAAGTAAGTATAACTAGCACTACCAATCCCCCACTTTACCAGTAACTAACCGGAAGGCACGTGGTACCTACTCCGCGCATGTTTTCGGTCTTTCACCTTGGACACTCAGGCCAACTTAAACAATTTCATCCGCACCCCCTATCCAAACTTACCAACGTATTTACCCCAAAACAAATCAATGAAGATCTCATTTCACAAACATTTCCCTTTTCAAATGCAAACTTTCATTTTCTTTATACAAAAACTTGGAACAACAAAATGGATTGAAATGCCAATACAACAATTACCCATGTAATGCAACAATTATCCATGCAATGCAACATTCTTACATTTACAATACTTCCACACAATTGTTCCATTTGTGATCACAATTTCCATTTCTCTTTCCAATGAAATTCACAAGATCACCATATATCCATATAAACCCATTAAGAGCAATAAAATTTCCACATTCAAGTATTCTCAACAAATTAATCATTTCATGGTTATGTCACATTTTTTGTTTTAACAACAATTCTCAATCAACAAACCCTCTTACACTAAGAAATTCCTCATTTCAACAGCCGAGGTGCCACGTGTCCTGGCCGTGACACCGAGATCATCTCGGCTAGGCCGAGGTTATCTGCGAAGATACCGGAATCCGGAATAAGCGGATAAGGGACAAGAGTCCTAGAATGAGAGAGGACTTCAGTTTGGGTAAAGATAAGACTCTTAGAGAGTTTATCCCAATCCTATTGGGAGTCCAAGATTAGCAGTAATCCTAAGTTCATTGAAGCTAGGCTTCTATTGGGACTAGGATTGTGTTGGCTATAAAAGTGACCACACTGCCAAATTAGTACTTAGCTGGAGAGCACCGGTAGAATAGATTAAGCCCAAACGACCTGCAATAGAAAGAAGAGATTCCGGCGGTGGTTCGTCCACCCGGGGGCACTTCGACGATCAAGTCAGTTATCTCTCAAAGATAATCAAAGTGCTTAACTCACTATTCAGAATATAAATTGCGTACCTTAGATTCATGGGGGTGCCTCACTTTTATAGCCAACACAATCCTAGTCCCAATAGAAGCCTAGCTCCAATAGACTTAGAATTACTGCTAATCTTGGACTCCCAGTAGGATTGGGATAAACTCTCTAAGAGTCTTATCTTTACCCAAACTGAAGTCCTCTATCATTCTAGGACTCTTGTCCCTTATCCGCTTATTTCGGATTCCGGTATCTTCGCAGATAACCTCGGCCTAGCCGAGATGATCTTGGCGTCATGACCAAGACACGTGGCACCTCGGCTGGCACTTCGGTGACACCTCGGCCGGCACTTCGGTGACACCTCGGCCACGTGTTGTCATTCAAAATTTATGTCCCCACAGTAACATTATTGATTTTTTTCATGTTAATAGAAATTGGTATTGAACTTCAAATTTTATTTGTTAGAGGTTAAACGTACTTTGAGCCCCCCAAAGTCATAATCCTAGATCCGTCCCTGGTCAAAAGAGCGGAGATGAAAATTGGAGAAATGATTGTTGGTAAAAATAATCAAAATATAATTCATTCTAAAATAAATAAGATCAGTAACTAATTTCATTGTTATGATTTTATAGATAAAATAATAAATAACTAAATAAAGAACAATAATCATAAATAAATAAAAAAACACTACAAAAATTCCTAAAACTAAAGCATTTTTTGTTCATTTTTTATTTATTAGTATTTATATAGACAATGCATATACAATTATTCATTATTTTATACGAGTCGAGTTCAAATTTATTTGAGAATCCATGTCAACTCAACCAATCTATTATCAATTAATAGTTAATCAGAATTTTAATGGCTAAACAATAAGATGAAGGGTGGAGATAATGTTAGATTAGAGAAGAGAGGTGACAGGTGAGAGTAAAAGTCGACTTGGGAAAAAGGTAAGGAATGAAAGTTAAAAGTAGTGGTGGTCGCATAGTAAAGGTGCTGAAATAAGAGTCGATGTCGTCAAAAGAACGGAGATAAAAATTGAAGAGATGATTGTTGGTGAAAGGTGGAGACTTAGGCGCTGTTTGGGAACATGAGTTTCAGGCTATTATAGCCTAATTTTGAAAATCAGCCCAAAAGCCTACACTGTAGCAACTTTTTTCTTGATTTTCCAAAAAAAAAAAAAAAAATAGGCTGATCGCTTACACTGTCACAGCCGGAAATGGTTACATCAACAACTCAATTACCATTTTGCCCCTCAGTCGGAAATTAAAAAAAATATAATTGTAGGGACAAAATGGTCATTTTAATTACAAGCATCTTTTCAACACATTTTTTAATACACTAACTCAAATAAAAATTTAACCCAATTTCCCAAACACAAAACTAAAATAGCCTATTAAAATAGTCAAAAAGCCAAATAAACTACTAAAATAGCCACTTCCCAAACGAGGCCTTAATAAGAATTATCGAGGGAATTAATGTCATGCTCCTCGTAGAAAGGGATAGTTGACAAATCTATAAATCAATGTCTAATCTAGTTGTATGTAAAATTATTTGATAAGAAGGACTACTCACAAAAATTTTAATGACTTATTTTAAATCATAAAATCCTGTATATAACACGAATAATATGCTAATTATGAGAGACAAGAATTGCAGACTTGGTCACTCGTTCTAAGACTTTGGTTTTTTTGGGTGAATATCTAAGACACTGTGACTATACTTATCTTGGCTATCTTAAGACGGTCTATCGGAATGTAATTGCACTTTCATTCTCTCGAAAAACATAATTCGTTTTTTACCAAGGACCCCTAGCGGCTCGTCTTTGATATTTGATGCAACGGTGATAAACGTGCATTAAGGATTTTTCGGCAATATATATATATTATTTAGCAAAATAAAAATTTGTTAGGCCAATTTTTAAATTTTGGGTTGGGCAATTTAGTTGTGGCCCACGTGAGAGTCAATTCTTTACTTTATTACTACAACCCAATACAACAGTGCACCTTATAAAATAAAGACTTTTCAATGTGATATAAAGATAAGCTCATATATTCCGATTCCGAAATAGACACACACTAACAATCTATAAATCTATATTGGGCTCACTAGTTCATAAACAGACATACTAATACAATAATTACCGTCATATATTTTACCCACTAAGTTGAGCAAAGTATTCTATTGCCTTTCACTTGTAAAAATAAAAGAATTTTTTATATGAATTTTTAATTTATTACGTCATTATAAGTTTTTAATTTATATTAAAAACATCATGATGTGAATTTTTACAGTCATTAATCATAAAAGAGAGAAGAAGAGAAAACTTCAATTAACAATTATACAAAGTCCAAATAGATAGTAATGGATAGAAGTTGGGCTCAACAGCGGATCGGAGCCCCGCAAGGTTCGATTGTCCTAAATTTTTAAGCCCAGCAATAGCTAGTGATTGGGCCTTGATCCATCATCCCATAAACATGGGCCCATATCCCAGTTTTTCCGCATGACAGTGCCCTTTTATTTTTTAAGGATAATTATCGGCGAGTTTTATGACCCAACTTATTTGTGGGTATTTTGGAAAGTGAATTAAAAGTCACTTTTCAACTTTTAATCATTTCATCTCTCACCAAAAAAAAAGTCAAAAAATTAAAAAAAAGTGATAAATTTATCAAAGTAATAAATAATTATGACATTTTAATTTTTGTTCGTGAATTTTGATTTATTTTTTGTTTGCTTGTGTTTGTTTCGTTTGTATTGAAATATAATGTATGAAGTGCAAAATATTGAATTGTATTTTTTAAAGATATTTTTATAATTATAAACTTATCATTAAAAGTTGAAGCAAGACTTATCAATAAATAAATTCAACAAATAATATCAGCTCCTAAATATTTTTTTAAATGCCCCATGATAATCCGATTCAAGGTTTTCTATGCAGACTATTTTGATTACCCAAAAAAAAAAAAAAAAAAAAAAAACATTGGCACTTTAGATATGACTTGGAGATCATTTGTGATGAAAATATAAATTTCTTTTATTAAACTTTTATATAAATATAAATTAACCTTTTATATATCATATATAAATATAAATTTTTTATAATGAAAATATCATTTTTCAAATTAAACGCGATGAATATTTTAACTTAAAATGGTGGAAAATTAGTTACAACAGTGTATACGTAAATGAGTCCGGATCCTCGGCCGTATATTCCTACGACCATTCCTGCGGTGCCCCAAAACGGCGTCGTTTTGGGGCCAAATTTCAATAATAATAAAAAAAAAATGCAAAACAAAAGCAAGGAAGGAAGAAGAAGCAAGGAAGGAAAAAGGGAGAAGAAATCTCCTTCTCCAACTGCAAGACCCACCTCCCATAAAACTGAATGCAGAGAGAGAGAGACCAAAACTACCATTTTTGATCAAATAGGCTGTCTTCGTTGTCTTCTTTCTTGGCCTTTTCTGGTTCTGAATCGACTCTGTTTTGGGAGATTTGGGAGAGAAGAGTTCGATCAATTGGTGGTGTCGATAGGGTACGAAAACGTGTCACTCGACATCGTCTGAGATGTTTCGAGACTTACAAGACCCAAATGATGATCGGAGCATGCGAGAGATTCGCAGTTTCAACCAGTGCTGATTCTCCATTGTAGAGAGAGAGAGAGAGAGAGAGAGAGATATTAGAGAGGAAGGTGGCGGACTAGAGAATAGGGCTTTTGGGGGAGGTGGGTCTTGCAGCTGGAGAAGGAGATTTCTTGTTTCTTCTTCCTTCTTCTTTCTTCCTTCCTTGCTTTTGTTCTGTATTTTTTCTTCTTATTATTGAAATTTGACCACAAAACGACGCCATTTTAGAACGCCGCAGGAATGATCGTAGGAATATGTGGCCGAGGATCCAGACTCATACATAAATTAACTAATTGGTCAATGCCATTATTCTCATTTGGATCGTTATAGTATTGGTATTCTTGAGCATGCTTGGCCCTTAACCCTAAAATTGACCTTTACTTGACCTGATGACATTTTATTGAGTTCCAAGAAATTTCCAATCTATCTAATCCAAATCCAACATTACCATATTCCATGATGTTGATTTTTCGCTTTTCAAGACATTCATATGATTGTGGCAAAGAAATAAGTCTTTGTGGCAAAGAAATAAGTCAATGTTGGTTGTTCTAAATTTCTTTGTCCTCCATTCTTTGTTCAAATTTGAAAATGAAAAATGTCTCATAACTCAAATTTTGTGGCTCAAAAGTGGCTTAAATGGCCAAAACGACGTCGTTTTGGCCATTTTTATGTTGTTCTGTACTCAAAATGACGTCGTTTTGGCCATTTGAATCACTTTTGAGCCACAAAATTTGAGTTACGTAGCATTGTCGTTTAAAAATAATGAAATAAACCAAGTGGACTATCTCAGAAAAATGCACTTAACGACATTTCTATTGAGATTATCGAACTCCCACATCACATCACCAAACAATCAATTAAAGAAAATAATTAATAAATAAAAATAATAATTTATAAAATTTATACAAAATGATATAATAATAATATTTTTATATTATGATAACTTGATTATTTTGACTTAAAATAAAGATCATAAAAAACTATATTATTTCGCATTGAAATTTTTTAATTCTTAATATAATATATATATATATATATAGTTCTTGAAGTGGTGGTATAAAATCAAGCTTTTAGTCATTATATCATTTGACTAACAAAATTAGATAGCAAAATGCCAACTAAATTTGACAAAATAAACCAATGCCAGTTTCTTAGTCACCTTCCTCGTTTACCTAAACCGCCCACATTTGCTTCATTCAAGTCACCCCAAGGTACGAATGACCTTCTTGATAGGTGACTTGTAATGGGAAACATCTTTTTATAATAAACTTGGGAAATGAGCTTGGAAAGTGAGCATTAAATTTTTTTTTAGTGGTGTTATATATATTAATTAATATATCAATATATATTATGATATTATTATTAATTTCACTCATTATACAAATTATAATTATTTAAAATCTCTAAAATTATATTATATAATCTGTTAATAAACTAATTAATATATCAATTAGTACATATAACATTATTCATAAAATTTATCAATTTCTAAAGCTGAAATATGAATGTAATATGAATGTGTTCTTCATTAAAACATGCAAAACTAATTATAATTTTTAAAATCTCTAATATTTTTATTGAAATTTTGTTGTTTTTTATGCATCTCTTATGTTGTGTTTGGTTGGGAGATTTGAAGAGGAATTTGGAAAGGAAAAGAGAAAAAGTGTGTGAAACTAGGTGAAATATGAACATATTTTATTTATATTCACCTACTTTTTCCATTTATCTTTCTAAATTTCTACTTAAATTCTCCAACCAAACAAAATATAAGTGGTGTTGGGTAACGTGAACCTTAAGATGTACTTAATTTTAATTTCTTGATAACAAGTAATGATATTTTTTGATTTTTTAATAATATATATTTATATTTGAAATGTTGCATCTCTTTGAATTATATTATAACTCTTTCTAATTATAGTGTAGTTGCAATAATCGTCAATGTAATCCAACTCTAAATGAATCACGTTATGTGTTCTCATATGCTTTTTGTTATATGCTTGGTATAGATTCTTATTTTATTTTTGTTTGTATGTCATATCTCAACAATCATTATTAAATATATCAGTGGCTAAAAAGGTGAATACGGACAAAGAATATCATTTGTAACATATATGCATAGTGCTTTTGGGTTGACCTGAAAAAAAGTCACGTTTATTTAGTTTTATAAGATATAAGAGGTTAAAATACATTAGGCTTGGTTTGGGGTACACTAATAATATAAAAAGTTAAAAAGTCACTATCCTATTTAAGTCATATCATCTTATTTAAATCACATCACTTCTCTAACACATCACATCAAACCCAACTCAAATCCAACCCATCTAAGCTAATAAGTCAAAAAATACACTTTTTTAAACATCCCAAACCAACCCTTAGTATTGAATAAGGAGATTATTAATATAATAATATTAAATTAAAAATATAAGATAAAATATATTTATTTATACATCACCGAATTAGTAATATTATAAATAATAATATATATAATTAATATTTTTAATTTTTAATATTTTTTTAATATTATAATTATTATTTTTTGTTTAAAAAATATAATTTTACTTAAAAATCATATATTCCCTCACTTGATTTCTAATTTAATCCTACCATAGCTTTGTTAGTCCTGCCACATGTGTGGATCACTAGTCTAAGGCAATGTTTGTTTGGCGGATTGGATTAGCATTCCCATGACTAATAGTCTTAGAATTACGAATCCGTTGGATTATGTATCCTATCTTAACTAATAGTCAAGTTTAAAATAATTAGTCTGTACTTCAATTGTTTAACCAAAGATCGGATTAATAATTTTATTAGACTATTAGTCCAATCCCAAGCTCATGTCCATCCAAACAAATATGACCTAAAGTGGATAGTTAATCCTTTGACTCATATCACTAATCAAACACTCTTTAAATAAGTTTCACAAATTATTAACCTAATTTTAGAAAGAGCCAAACAAACATAATGTAAGAATAAAATTTATCCCTTCATATGTTGCAGCCTCTTGAAGTGAACCTAATGATGTAATAAAATTGTCATCATCAAACACATCGGGAATGAAGATAAATGTGGATGACTATTGAGAAAATGCAGAGGAAAAAAAAAAAAAAGAAGAGAGAAGCACCATAAAAGGTTTTAGGACCACCTATGACCTGTATGTCTCTTGCCCTAACCAAACACATTGAGAATTTAACCAAAGCTTGAGTGGAAGTCTTTAGTTCAATGTATCAACTAAGATATGAAGGAGACTTGCATTTTCCACTTAATTCTAGTTCCATTTGAAGTTCACTACTCAACAATCTTTTTCTCTGCCCTTCATTTTTTTCAATGAAATCAACCTTTTGGACCACGTTATGGTGGATGTCTGTCAACGGATTGAGTGTAACTTTAAATCCCTCTGATGTATCCAATTTTGTTTGACAAAATCCAATTTGATTATCAAATTACATCAGAATCAGTTTATTTTAATTTTAAACAGAACAGATTAAGATAAATCCTATCCAATCTAATTATTCATTAAAATACCAAAACTAATCCTATGTGTA
Organism: Camellia sinensis; assembly: GCF_055761805.1. Lineage (NCBI taxonomy): Eukaryota > Viridiplantae > Streptophyta > Magnoliopsida > Ericales > Theaceae > Camellia > Camellia sinensis. The sequence continues at coordinate 198,868,049 of NC_138964.1, read as the reverse complement.
ATAAAAGTGTAATGTGTTTGTATGCTTAATCCAGTATAATATACCAAAAAGGTTCATATATATTAATTATGTATAGCTAGTTAAAATGGATGTAAATACGTTATAATGTGATATATATATATATATATATGGAAGGTTATCTCCGAAGATACTGGAGTCCGAGAAAAGTAGATAAGAGACAAAAGTCTTAGAATGAAAAAAACTTCAGTTTAGATAAAGATAAGACTCTTAGAGAGTTTATCCCAATCCTATTAGGAATTCAAGATTAGCAGTAATCTAAAATCGATTGAAGTTAGGCTTCTATTAGGATTAGGTTTATGATGATTATCAAAGAGAGACACCCCCATAGATCTAAAGATACGCATTTTATATTTTGAATAATGAGTTAAGCACTTTGGTCATGTTTGAGAGATAACAGACTTGATCGTTGGAGTGCTTCCGGATGGACAAACCACCGTCGGAATTTCCAGTTGAATACTAATTTGACAGTATGGTCAAAAATCTACTCTCACACATATATATATATATATATATATATATGGACATTGATTTAGACTCCCTTAAAACACTCACCCCCACAACCCCCTCACACACATGGAGGTTGGGGATTGGGTGAAAAAAAAAAAAAAAAAAAAAAAAAAGTTGACCAATCAAAACTAAAGGGGTCAAGGGAATGACCCCCAAAGGGGGTCTCAACCTTTATTCTATATATATATGGAACAAATTTAGGGCATATTTGATTGGAAGGATTAAAGCATGGGATTAGGATTGTTAATCCGTGGGCCCAATCATCCTATGTTTGTTTTGACATTTTGGTTTAAGACTATTAATCCAATGGATAATTAATACAACAAATTTGTAGGATTATTAGTAATGGGGTAGGGGTGGGATAGTTAATACTACACTAATTTGATAGGATTATTAATACCTCACTATTAGTATTGTGAATCAAACATGGCCTTAATTTATAGATTGGAAGTAGTCATCATCAAATTTGTTAAATTATAATTCGATGAATGGCTAATCAATTCATATTGAATAATTTAATACATTGACAGTAATGAAAATATAACTTAAGCCTATTTTGAAAAGTAGGTTAAAAATTAATTTTTAAATTTTTAAAAATATATATATAAAAGAATAAAAAAGTGGTATAAGTTAAAGATATTAAAAAATTAAAAAATAACTTTTAATTATATTGCCAAAATAAGCCTTAAAATTAAAATAACCCGATGTAATCGATGATGCTGTGTACCTTGTCAGGTTCCTTAAGGAATGAATCAAATGATATCCCCAAATTAATTAAGAAAATAATGAGCAAACGAAAAAGTACTAGTACAAAAATGAATCTTCTAGTACAGGAATGGGATTATTAAGCCCCAGTTGGTACAAGAATAAATATCTACCTGCACTGTTTCTTTTCATTTCTTTTTTGTTATTTGCGTATTGTTTTTTTACATGGCAAAAAGTATCAGAGTATCCTTTTAAATTACAAGGCCCTTTTTCCCAAGAAACAGACTGTTTTCAATTACAATGACATGACATAAACGCTGTCTTTAGGTAGAAAATTTGGAAATTGATTTAAAAATATAAATAAATAAATAAAAAATATTTATATTCCATTTAATTTTACATATATTTTTTTAAATCTCTTTTTAAATCTCTCAATAAAATACAGTATAAGAAATTTAATATTGATAGTGTTTGCAAATATTATAAACACAACTTCATAGAATAAATGGGGAAAGTGTTTGCACGTTGCATTTGGTAAGAAATCAGAAAAGAAAACAAAAAAATTTGCACACACACAACAACAACAAAAAAAAAAAAAAAAAAAAAGGGCAAAAAAGGAATAATGTACTTGGTATACACAAGTTTTCTAGATAAATAAAATAAAAATCAATAAAACATGTTTGGGAGAGTAAAGTTGTTAAACAAACCAAACTACTGTCGCGCTATTCATATTTGATTCGTTAAAAATTTATTCAAGATTAACTTGTTATGTAAATAAACTAAACTTGAATACATTTTAATACTCGTTAAGTTTTCAAGTCAAGTTTAAAGAACATACTATTCAACTCTATAAATTTATATGCATTATAAATAAGTCAAATTATTCAAACTCGACTCATGTTTAGATCATCAAAAATTTGTTCAAGATTGACTCGTTATATAAATAAATTAATCTTAAGCACATTTTGCAACTCATTAAATTTTTTAAATTAAAACTTAAAAAATAAGTAACAAGAATAATTCATACAATTATAAAAATTATTTTTATATAACTTTTAACCAACATTCATTGTCACTTCAACCCATCCACTTACATGAATCAAAGTTTGAGATAGTACATTGTGAGGTGCTTTACTCGCCACCTCCCAATCTCCCATCTTTTTCTCGAGAAAATTTGTAAAAAAAAAATATCAACCTTAACATCACAAAAAAAGAAAACATAGGGTGTTAAATGTCAAAACACAAGAACCTCCTAATTTGTCCAAATGACAAACAAGAACAACCGAAAAGAGGGGGGGCAAACAAAATGATCTTTGCTAGAATCATAAATAAAGACGAATCAAAAAAATCTTTTTCCATTCCCTGTACGTACCTTTCCTCTCTTTTTCTTTCTTTATTTCTTTCTCTCTTTCTCTCTGTTAATGCAGGTACACAGCAGCTAAAGCCAAATCTCCCATCAATTCATATAAAGAAACAGAGCATCCTTTAAAAAAGAATCCTCCAATCTTACCAAAGTTCATCCGCACAAAAAGCAACCCCCATTATAATCAATATCATATATCCCCAAAATTCCATTTATTATGTAGTTTGGGTCACCCCACAAATCCATTTGGGCTCACTACTTGTTTTGTCTTTTATAATTTAAGAAAAGAAAATTGAAACTACATGATTTATTATGAGTCCAGTTTCTTTTTTAATTTAGAGGGAACGCTAAATCGTGTCGTAACAGGAAATATATAAAAAAAATTTGAAAATTATGTATGTGTATCCAATCAATGATATTTTATAGAGTTGGCACACAATTAACATAAAATTAACAAAAAATATGATAATTACTCATGTTATAGGATTTTTGTAGATCAACCGGATCCCTTTGATGGACCAGTACATTTAAATATTTTTAGATACTTAATAATTAATCTAAAAAATAATAATAAAACTAAATCAATAATTATTGTGTTTTATTACATTTATCTTTAAAAAAAAAAATAAAGTTGTTCATGAAGACAAATGTAAAAAATTCATATAGTCACAATTACCAAATCAATATAATTTTTTCATAAATAATCGAAAACCTAAAAAATAACACACCAAATCATCACTTGTGGTGGGCCACAAACGGCATGGGACCAGTCTTTTGGCCTAACTGAGGAAAAACAAAGCCCTGTCATTAAATTAGCAATGAAGTAATATGTTTTTTTTTAAAAAAATATAAATTAATTATGATAAAATTATATCATTATAATTATTAAATTATATTTTCATTTTGAAAAATATTTAAAACGTAAAAAAAAAAAACAAACAAACAAACTCACCCACAATCATACATTAATTTTTAATTTATTACACATTTAATGATGTAAGATCCAACTATTTTATCACTTCATTATGAATAAATTGATAGATCTAAAATAATGAATCTCTAACATTATTCTTTAATTTTTTATTGTAAATAATCTAAACTCATAATTATAAAAGTGAATCCAATAATTGAATTGGACCCTGAGGTAGGCCAGTAAAACAATATGGTCCAATCCACTAATATAGTGGTTAAAGACCATTATACCCTTCTTAATGCGCTAACTAGTTGGTCATCAAATGCCAAAGCTTTTCTTTGGTGCCCATGGTTTTGCATTCCAAAATTCTGTTACTATTTCCTTTATAAAAATATTTTAAAAAATAGAAGGAAAAAAACCAAACACAAAAACAAAAAGTTCACTTGAAAACAACATTGCATACACACACACACAAGCCCCTTTTAAAGGGATATTCGAATTCAAATACACATGATTTGCAATCCCTATCCCAAACCGTTATAGAAAATACTATAGGCCAAAAATATAACCCACCCCGACATGGAAAATACAAGAAAAAGCAAGGCTCTGTTTGGCTGATAAAAGGATATCTTAAAAGCCACATCCATCCGTTTACAAAAAGTGGGGGAGATATTCCCTTTACAACACCAACCCAACAAACCCCAAAAAATTATTGAGAAAAATATTTGTTTTCATTTCTCTTTTCCAACCACCTCCACCCTTCAAAATTGTCACTAATCTAATTTTATAATATAAACAGGAAAAGAAAAAAAAAAAAGAAAAAAAAAGAAGAAAATATATGGGTATGTTTGGTTTGTGTTTGAGAGATGTGTTTTAGAAATAAAAAGTACGAAAAGTTGTTTGGTTTGGTTTTTTTCAAAAGATGTTTTGGAAAATTATTTTGAGAGAGAGTTTTAGAAAAAGTGATTGATTTGATATGTGTGAGAGAGAGATTTGTTTGGAAAACTTGTTTGGTTTACAAGTTTTGAGAAATTTTTTTGGAAAAATTTGTTTGGTTTGATTACTTTTAAAAATTTATTTGTAGAGAAAATTTCCCAAAAATTTTTCACAAATACAAACCAAACGAACCCTATATATTTCTTCCTTTTCTAGGTTCTAAGCTAGCTCTCCATATCATAAGGCTAGAACTCTCTGGGATCAACAAAAATGGACGGTCCAGGTGGTGACTTAGTCCAGTCACCCACAGACCCGTCACTGTAGTCTTCCCCAAGTCTCTTGATGCACCATAGATCCTCGGCGCACGATAGCACCTTCCAGTGTGGGATCCCTAACCTGAGCGGATCGTGACTCGACACCTCCGTCGCCACCACACCACACCCATACTCTTTAGCCAAATTATGTGCGAAGCCAAACAAGGCCTTGGCGTAATTCACAGAAAGTGGGCCTTCACCGCCCAGCCCATACAAAAAGTGAAGCCCAAAGGGCCGAAACACCTCCGGCACCGACGGTAGATTGAGCCACGGCAAGGCCCGGTCCACTAACCTCGTCGTCTTCGCAAAGCCTTTTCTCACGCGCGACGCGCCTCGGACCTCAAGCCGAAACACGTCCTTACAGTTCCACACACTGAGTACAGCCCACGACTGGGGGGGGTTAGCCAGGAACGAGTCCGAACCCGGCCACGACTCAGCTGAGTAAGCACCGCGAGGGACAGCGACAAAGGTACCGAGAGTGAGCTTGTTGTTAAGGACTGACTCAATGTCACGGGGGAAGAACTCAGTGGTGGAGAATCGGCGTCGGTAGAGGGTTTCGGCGTCGGAAGGGGTGAGTTTGAGGACGGTGACTCGGTGGCTGACTCGGACTTGGTGAGCGAACACTGGGTTGACTAGGATCGATGGCGTACGGAACTTGGAATAGCCGCATTTGTCGGTGAAGAGCTTAACGGATGGTCTGTTGTCGTTTTCCGTGGCCATGTATGAGTACTCGGCTCCATTTTCTCTGAACCACGCTTCTATTCTCCGAACCAGCTTCAATCCTATTCCCATTCGCCTACAAAATAAAAATGACTAAAATAATTCAATAATTACCTTTTTTTTTTTAGCAAAATTCTCTTTCCTTTCCATGATTGGGTAATTGGATATGCTTTATTATTATTATATTATATTATATAATACCACTACAACTAAAGAGAATGGGGGAGGAGAGAGAACGATGATATACCTGTGAGAAGGAGAGACTCGGAGGCCTAAGATGTAGGCGACTTTGGTGTAGATAGGGAGTGGTTTGGAGGGATCGTGGCCGTTCTTTCCATTTCTGGAGAATTTCTTGCCGCATGTAACGGTCTTGATGCATCCTCTAATCATTCCAACTATTTCTCTCTCTTGTTTATCTTCTTCTTTTTCAGTATTACCAACCATCACAGTCTCAGCTACCTGATCAACATAGATAAACATGTTTGAGTGTACATATATACATATGGTTATATAATTCTGTCAGTTTGTATATAATTAGTATATGACCAAATGAATGAAAAAACTGGTACTACTACTACTACTACCCCACTCAATATATATAAAAACTGTTCAAACAAAAAGTTTCCCAAAAAAAAAAAGAAAGAGAGAGAGAGAGAGAGAACAGAGGGAGTTTGGTACCAGCATGAGATAGGCAGGAGAGTGGCGGACCCTGCAAATTGGGTCACCCAAGAGGTCGGTGAAGAGAGAGAGCTTCCCACTGGGTCCAACCTCGCACCTCCTCTCCACCTCCTCTATTCCGCCGCAATCTTTTAATCCATCATACTCCCTCACCACCACCACCACCTCACCGCCACCACACTCCACCATCTTCTTCTATACTAACAAGAACTAAAAACACCCAAACTAAAAAAACACACTCCTATCGACTTGTTTTGATCATCCACCGAAACTAATCTTATATAGAAGCAATTTCAGGGCCTAGCAAAAGGATATTTCAGGCAAAGCAATGAAAAAAGTCAATGAAATTTGAGAAACTAAAGGAAAGAAAAGAAAAACTGAAAGGGCTGTTAAGCTTCTGAGGCCGTTTTCTTAGTGAAGTAGTGAGTAGTTCATCATTTGCTATAAGTCTGAAGTAGTGGTCTCTAATGCGAGCCATTAAATACCTGATTTTGGGGCCTTTTTTTTTATAGAAAAACAAATTAAATTAAATTAAATTTATCTTTTTATTATTTAGGTTAATATATTTTTTTATTTATTTAAAGGTCCATCTATCTTTCTCTGTATCACTTTTTTACAATAGGACTAGTGTCCAATTAATTAATAATTAATAATGATTCAGGGAAAAGTAGAGGAAGATGCAGAGAAATGGCGGCTGTGGCTGCGGCGCAGTCTTGTGAGTGTGGGGGTGCTAGTGGTGGGTGTGGTTGATGTTTTCTTTCTCTCTCTAAAAAAAATTTTAATCATTAATTTCCATAGAAGGAGGCGTCGCTTTCATGACCCCATTTGTAATCATTACTACGTTTCCTTCCTTCAATATACTATGTATGTATATATATTTACTATTACATTACCATCTTCCCATATATATGCATCATCTATCATCATTATAATCATAGCCATGTCACTTCATGTTTATACATGGATGTTTTGAAAGGGTGATTAAACGTTGACTTTTTAAACTTTTATTTTAAAAATTGTATAAAAATTTATGAGAGATAATTTGATTTAAAATAGATTAAAAATTAAAAAATTATTTTTAACCCATTTTTCAAAAAAGGATACAGTTACTCCTTGTGTTTTATTTCTCGCTATCTGGTTTGAGAATGAATTATTTTAATTTTTTATAAAATAATATATTAAAATATAAAGAAAATAATAGAAAATTTTATAATAATTTTTGACTATTTTACCAAAATGTTACTCCCCCGACGAAGCATTATGCATTTTAATTCCAAAAAAAAATTCTAGAAATTCTATAAAATTTATCAAAAAATTAATATAACACTCACATAAGTACAAACTTATTTTGTAGGACTTTTGTGGATCCTACATCTAAAAACTTAAAATTTTCAAATGAATTATTAAATAGGGGCTTTTTTCCAGTTTGTTGTTTGGCCCATGGGATTCACCATGGTCTCATTTTGATTATTTTGTAAGATTTATGTGGATCCTACGTTTAAAAAGTTAAAAATTCTAAATGAATTATCAAATAGAAGGTAACTCTTTGATGAAGAAGCAAAACCATATAACGGAGGAAATAGAAAGAGAAAATATCTATATTTGATATTTAGTTCATTTCAGATCTATATGATCAAGTTTATTATTTATACACAAAATATCTAACTGATATCTAATTAATATCTAAATGATATCTAACTGCATTGGAGCTTGCTATAAAAGAATTAATATGATGTTGCAACTCTATTGTATTGTGATGCAACTACAAGCCCAATTGAACACCTTTTATATCTAACTAGCCTCAGCATGCCCACCAGTCATAGCTACAGCTACAGCTGCAGGAACCTGGGACTTGGCCTCTGCTTCTTTAGACCCAGTAGAGTTATCAGCCCCCATCAAGCTGAAGGGTGGAGGACCAACCAAAAGCTTTGACTGTAAGAAAAGAAACCAAGCCACAGGTAAGGATTTGGTAAAGATATCAGCAAGTTGGTTGAAAGAAGAAACATACCGGATGAGCAACTGCTTGGCTAAGACCTGCTTACGAACAAAATGATAATCAATTTCTATATGCTTGGTCCGAGCGTGGAAAACTGGATTAGAGGCCAGAGAGAGAGCGGATAAATTGTCACACCACAACACAGGTACAGAGGAAGGAAAAATATGCATATCACGAAGAGGCATTTGAAGCCAAGACACCTCTGCACTGGATTGAGCCATAGACCTATATTCAACTTTTGTGGAGGATCTAGCCACTATGGGTTGTTTCTTAGCAGCCCAAGACACCAAATTAGAGCCCAAAAAGATACAAAAACCAGTAGTAGACCGTTTGTCAGTAGGACTGCCAGCCCAATTAACATCTGAGAACACATGAACATCAAAAGAACTAGGAGAGAAGGATAAGCCATGATGTAAAGTGCCTTTGACAAATCCGAGAATCCTTTTGACAACACCCAAATCCTCCTGAGTGGGATTATGCATATGCTAACAGACTTGGTTGACAGCAAAAGCCAAATCAGGCCTAGTGATGGTTAAGTACTATAGACTCCAACAAGACTTCGATAGAGAGCAGGATTAGAGCAAGGAACAGAAAAAGGAGAAGAAGAGGAGGAAGCTTTAACAGAAAAAAAAAGAGAAGAAGTAGGCTTACAGTCAGACATGCCAGCTTTGTGAAGAAGAGTATAAACATAATGAGATTGTGATAAAAAAAAAAGTACCAGTAAAATGAGAGGAAATTGAGATGCCTAGGAAATAAGAGAGAGATCTCAATTCTTTAAGGGAAAAAGCTTTATGTAACTAAGAAATGAGAGACTAAATATGAGAGGGAGAATTGCCTGTGTAGATCGCCCGAACTCGCTCCGCGCGTGAGGGCACGAATTGGGTTCTAGCTACTACAGTTCGGGCTCTTGTCACAGTTCTGAATCTATTCTCACAAAGTGCAATGTAAGACTAATAAATTACCATAGAGTCCAAATCCGGCAAATTATTTTGGAAAATCGATTTTAATAAAAAAGTTCCAAACATGGACTGCTTTGCCAGATTTCAGAGTCACCACCTAAATATTTTGTTTTGAAAAATTTAGGAAACCTACCTTGTGCCTAAGGCCATGTGTCCGTCATCACCAAAGTTGCCTCGGCTCGGAAACTTGGGTACAAAAGGGGAAGGTCATGAAATGAGCACCCCCCGCTCGCCCGATCAAAGGATCGGCCTCTACTAATCATGATATGTTGTTTTGAAAACACATGTGTTTTTATTCCAATTTATTAGCTAATTTACTATGTGATACACACAGCATACAAGTATAGACTAAATCACTCAATTTGGAACAAAACATCTCATGTTTGTTTTTCAAAAATAGTTTGAAAATGCTACTCCCAAGTAGGCTAAAGCGCGGATTTGCCACCAAACAAGGTGGGCTTAAAACATGGTGATTTGCCACTTCAAGTGGGCTTAAAAACTCACATTTTGATGAATTGTCCCAATTCAAGCAATTAAGCCTTCGTTCACAGGCATTCATGTAGTTATATCCATTAAGCAAATAGTCTCATGGAAAGCATGCTAAATATGGCAATATACACATCTCATGCAATATGCTAAAGCGTAAACACTTATAGTGTATTTCGAGCCAAAACAAAAGCTAATTAGAAACCAGTGCATGATCCTAACTATGTTAAGTGCCTAATGCAACACATGCAAAAATGCAACTAAAATAGGCTCGGCTATCTAAGATGGCATATGAATGCAACACTTTGTAACATGCTTTGAAACACGTATTTAAGTAGGTACTGAAATTCAATGCAGTTTGAATGATGCGCTGAGCCCGGTGCATGCAATGCGAATGAATGATGCATGCATGCAAAGCATAAGTATGCTAATTGAAACATGCCCTAAAACTAACCATTGAAAACGGGTAAATAAAAGGGAGAAAGACGTGGGGTTGGAAGACATTCACACACACACGCACACTTATTACAACATTTGCCCTCTCGACGGATGGTCCGAATAATAAGCTAACTAGCTACGCTAATTAAACTAATTATTACAAAACAAATCGATTAATTAAGTACAAAATCGACGAATTAGTTAACTAAGTAAGGCAGCTAAAGCAGTTAAAAGAGGTCCTCGGGGGCGAAGGGTGCATGCATGCTCGATCGCCTCGCTCGGAAATCTATTGCTATGCCCAGAATTGCCTCTGTTTGTATTTGATTTGATCTCTGAAAAGTGCACTAACTTCCAGATTGCTTTTGCTCCAACATGGGGACTTCCTGGTGGGCTGTCGACCAGAAAAAGTGGTCGGTCAACCACCCTTACTGGTCGGCCGACCAGTTTGTTTGCCAAGCTCCAACTTTGCTGCAACAGAGAACAACAAGGGGCATAGTAGTGTATTTGCAAGATATGTGTGCACAACCACCCTCCCTATCATTTCTTAAGCTCAAGGGAGTGCGGTACTCGACTCTCGGGCCATCAACCGAGCATCACAACGCACGATGGCCGAGAAGCCAAGTTTGCCGAAGTCAATGTCAATGAATGCACAAATAACACATAAGGGCCTCCATCTCTATCATGCTTGATCAAGAGGGTCGGCGACCAAGACATGCTACACGTTTCATCACTTTGAGTATGAAATGTGCGACATTCCTCGTGTTTGGATTAATGTCCAATCCAAACACATGCAACGCAAACAAGATGATCAACCTTCAATGCTAAAGTGACGTGCGTAAGACTCTATCATGTAAGCAATGCATGCATGGCATGTTTAAAAGCTAAGACATCGAAGCTAATGAAACATATTACACATGAGGCATGCACTATCAATCTCAAATGGTCAAACCAACCCCGGACAGAGGTCGAACATTCCAAAATAGTGGCTGAAATATGTTAAGATCAAAGCATATAACACAAGAAGAACATGTTCATTTGATGGCTCATTAACAATGCACAAAGACACAACTCTCAAAAGCTCTCAAGGAATGAAAGAAGTGAGAACATAACACACGTACATGCTCTGAAATAACATGTTAAACGATGCCCAAATATGCAACCATCACAAATATAGCGTAGTAGGGTGCTCAAAACTCAAGACTAGCTAGGGTACTTGCACCATAGCCATATAAAGCAAGCCCCGAAGGGCCAAGATGACTCAAAATAGTTCCAAGGCAGGTCAGAACAATGCCAAAACATGCATGGAGTAGAGCTAACACATGTTAGAATGGGAGGCATAAAACATGACGCATGCAAGGCCAATGAGTGGGATTACACTACACACACCAAAACCAAGCATGAGGTGACTTCACCAACAAAAATCAGAGTTGCAACATGGTAAAATAACACCAAAAACACGCTGAGATGGTAGCCCAAAAGCTTAGGCAAGCATGCATACGTATTGGCTCATAAGTGAAGCATAAGGCTCAACCCTTAAGCACAACAAAGGGATGATAAATGCGAGAATATGGCAGAGATATATGGTCTGAAATAACATGCCAAATGATACCATGCCATGCAAAAAGCTCAGTTATGACATGCTAGGGGTCTCAAAGCTTAAGGCTAGCAAAGCCAAATGCACTATAGCTATGCAAAGCCAAGCATACATGACCAAGACCACTCAAATCAGACCTAAAACATATTAAATCAAAGCCAAAAATGTACTGGAGTAAAGCTGTCATGACCCGAACCCGCCCCTATGGGTTAAAGACATAACTGGCTAGTAATCAAAGGATTACCAACGGCCTCAAACCAAACAAGACATATCTCATCAAAGTAAAGGAGCCAAATGGAAGTAAATTTAAAACTTTTGCCCATAGAGCTGTGCTTACATGGCACATCATAACAGTCCATATATATACCTGTTAATAACTCACATCAAAGGGATACTAACACAAAGTTCTGTACATACAGGATCATTCAAGTCTAAGTCAGTCAAACCCAAAGTTTATATACAAAAGTAATCCAATGTTTTCGCCGATATAACAAACTATATCAAAAGAACAAAAGAGGCGAAGACAAGTCTCGTGCGTGAGACGTTTGGGCTGACTCTTCAAAACCTTGACTATTTCTCACATATTTCACCAAGGCTGGGTTTGGACATCCCTTGGCTCACCTACATACACATGAATGAGCGTGAGCGAAAGCCCAGTGAATAATATCAAATAAGGAAGATACATGAACAATCTTTGAAACAGTTCCATCAGACGGCCTTGGGCCCAATTTATGTTTCTATTTAATGTATCAATCGACTAAATTTCTAGACGTATCAAACGGTCTCGGGCCTAATTACCTTATACCCAACGGCCTTTGGCCCATCCATTCATGTCTAACGGCCTTTGGCCCATTCATTCGTATCTGACGGCCTCCGGCCTAATCGTTCATATTCGATGGCCTTCGGCTGAATCGTTCATGTCCGACGGCTTTTGGTCCAATAGTTCATGTCAAACGGCCTTCGGCCCAATCATTCATGTCAAACGGCCTTCGGCCCAATCTTTCATGTGTGTCAAACAGCCTTCGGCCCAGTCAATTGTATCCAACAGCCTTTGGCCCAATCATTCATGTGTGTCAAACGGCCTTTGGTCCAATCATATGGCATAACAAATATTTGTCCCCAATTCAATGTAACAAACTTATAAGACTTATATGGAAGTAAGCAATTGGACAAATAACATACTTCAGATATCTTTATTAAGATATTACTCACAGTGTTCTGCAAGTGGATTTGCCTTGGAGCTCGACCCTACACATTACATAATATAGAAGGGTCACAATTGATTCAATCCGTTCTTAATTCATACATCCCTCTTAGGCTTCTTTTTTATTCTTTTAATTCATTCATGATGCTCAATGCATACCCAAGAGCACTTAGAAGTGAAAGAGAACAGAAAATGAAACACAGAACACCTTTACAAAATTTCTAAAACAGGGGTCCCCGCTCGAGCATGGGTTCCACCGCTCGAGCAGACCCTCATGGTCTGCAAAAGTACTGGTTGCCTCATTTTTACGCTCGAGTGTGAATTCAGACGCTCGAGCTGAAAGTCACACTACATGGCTCCCTGCTCGAGCGTGAAAGTCCCCGCTCGAGCGGACATCAATGTTTGCAAAAGTTCTAGGAGCTCAATTTTCACGCTTGAGCGGCGCTTTCCCCGCTTGAGTGGACATGCAAAATTCTGGGTTTTCCAGAACTGTTCTTGAAGTTCAATTTTGATGTTCAAAGGTTCCAAACTCATGATTTCGGCTCAAAAACATGTAAACACATTATATTACATGAGAATATAAGAGTATGACACCAAATTGTTCAAAATCATCATCTAATTCTCAAATAACCCACATTTCTTTTGTATGATCAAAACCCATGCATTCAAACTTCATACCAAATTCATATCTCTATCAATTCAACATGCATGTTAGTTTTTGACCCCAATTCCATTTCAAATAGCACCAATGATGCTTATAACCATGAAACTCAACAAAACTATGCTTGCATGTATGCTTCAATGCTCAATCTTTCATAATTCACATATTACATGCTAGATTATGTAATTTCATGGTAATTATACACATGCATGTATATACAAGCTCCAAATTCAACAAATTCAATTCAAGTTATGTTCTTGATCACAATTAAACCTTGAATTTACAAAATTATAAACTCAAACTTATGAATCCACTCACCTAGGAGCTTCAAACATCCAAATTCTAGCTAATTCTTTGAGTTTAACCTCTAATTCTTAAGCCTTTAGTTCAATCTTCAATTTGAGCTCCCTCTCTCTCTCTCTCTAAGTTCAGTTTTCTCTCTCTCTAGAGAGCAAAATCTGATTTGAGCTCAAAACAAATGAATGAGAGTGTAAATTGGCCCTTTATAAAAGCTCTCTTAATCACATTTCATTAATACTAATTTAATTGAGCACTATATCATCAATTTATTCTATTTAATCTGATCCGAATCAATTTTCAAGTAAATTTTACCGTAGGCTCTAAAAATTACGCTAATCACAATGGCGTAATCAATTTCGGATTTTGTGGCCGATAGGGCCTTCAATTTAAATTCCAAAGCAGGAAGTCAAACAGATTTTCCTACAATGAACAGATGGAAATTCAAAACTGCATATATTCATATAAATAGCACTCAAAATCATGTTAAACACATAATCACATTCGTAATTAAGATTAATTAGCATAATATGGAGCAGGATTATCACAAAAGCATACACATGCTAGATCAATAGGCCAAAACACCAAACAAGCTAGGCTAGTGAACAAGCTTGCACTACAAGTGCATAAACCATGCAAGAGGTGACTTTGTCGACCAAAATCAGAGCTAAGGCATGTTAAAATATGAGTAAAAGCCTGCTAGAGTGGAGCCAAAAACATGCTAAAATGGTGGTCCAAAGCATAGAACATGTCAGGCTAACTAAGAGGATTGCACTACAAGTACGTGAAGCATGTAAGAAGCAACCAAACTAACCCAAAATAGAGTTATATCATGTTAGAATAAGGTCTAAAACATGCTAAGATAGAGCCTTATGAAGGTAGAAAAGCATGCCAAAGTGTTAAGCCAACAACACATGCAAACAAAACACAAGAGGAGGGGACCACCCCCATCCATTTTGGGTCTCAAAACCCACTTTCCACCACTGAAATTCCTGTGGAATTCAGTGGTTAAAAGGCCAAAACAAGGTGGTTTGAAAGGCCTTAAGAGATAGAACAAAGCAAAGGAAAATAAGCCACCAAATGGGGTAAACCACCCCTAACTCAAACAAACATTTCAAACACTTGAAAACAAGAGTTTTTGCAGTTGAAAGTAAGGCCTAAAAGAGCATGCAAGGATGGCCAAATAATTAAGCAAAACAAGGCTTAAAGAGGGTAACTACTCACCCTTGAAGAACAACTTCAAGACCAGCCACTTCTAAGGCAAAACCAAGCCAAAATCACTCAAATGCAACCTCCAAGAACCTCAGCTCAAGAGTGAAGGTGTTTCCCTAGGTGTTTTAGTGCAAAAGTGTGAAGAAAACTCACTTTAAGGCACAAACTAGTACAAATATATATATATATATATATATGTATATATAGAGAGAGAGAGAGAATTATAGAGAGGGAGGGATATGTTTAGCCGTAATCCAATCTCTGAACCTTGAACAAGGGGGAGAAAGCTCCCCTTATATAAAATTTCATGCCTCAAGCTTGTTAGACAAGCTAGAGGCTTGGTGCAATCCCTCCATACACGTGTATGGAGGATGCCTTCTATGCCCAATAACTGGCAAGGAAAATATCTGCAGAAAGGCTGCCGACCAGTTAAAGTGGTCGACCGACCACCCCCCTTAGTCAACCGACCACCTCAAGTGGTCTACAAGGGCGAAAACTGGTCAACAAAGGAGAAAAGGGGTCTACAAAGAGAGGAGAAGGTGGTGGCATGCTACCGACCCCTTAGGTGGTCTACAGACCACCCACCCTAGCTAACCGACCACCAAAAGTGGTCTACAGGGAAGAAAAGTGGCTAGTAGGGGAGAAAAGTGGTCGTACTTCTCCCTCCAGGCAAAAGGGGCACCAAGGTTTGGCTTAAAACAAGCACAAAACCAAGAGAGTTCAGAGACTCAGGGGCAAGGCGCGCAACCGAAAACCCCGAGGACTCCAAACGAGCGCAAACATGCGCAATGATCGAGCACTCAATCGATGACATCTAAGTCTTTAGGACGGTCAAAAATAGGGTGTCTACAGCCTGTAACAAGAATATCATCAACATAGGCTAAGAGATATGTTATAGAAGAAACAAAAGCTTGAACAAAGAGAGAGTGATCACAATGACTATTAACAAAACCCAAAGTAAGAAGAAAGGAGGAAAAAGTAGAAAACCAAGCTCTTGGTACTTACTTGAGACCATAAAGAGCTTTGTGAAGCTTGCAAACATAAGTGGGAAATTAAGAGTCTTCAAACCCTGGAGGTTAAGCCATAAAAACATCCTCATCAAGCTTGCCATGGAGAAAAGCATTAGATACATCAAGCTGTTAGCTAGGCCAATTATGATGAATAGCAATACACAAGAACACCCTAATGGTGGACTGTTTATCAACAGGACTAAAGGTATCCAAGAAATCAATTCCAACCTCTTGATTGTAACCTTTGGCAACAAGCCTAGATTTGTATCTAGCAATATTGCCATTAGAGTCCTTTTTAATGCGAAAGATCCATTTGCAACCCACCATATATTGATGAGCTAGAGGAGGAACCAGTGTCCAGGTGTGTTGATTTTGAAGAGCCTAAAACTCTTCTTGTATAGACTGAAACCAGTGAGGACTGTGAAGAGCAAGTTTGTAACAAGAAGGTTCAGAAGTAAGTAGAGAAGTAAAAAGACAAGCAACTTTAGACCTAGTAATCATGGGATGAGAATTGAGAGAAGGTTGGGTAAAAGGTAAGATAGGAATAGTCAAATGAATACTAGGAGGAGAATGAGAAATAGGAGAAGACGGACTAGCAAGTACAAAAGATTCAGAAGTAAAAGAGCTAGCAAAGGAAGAACTGGCTGAAATCTAAGAAGGAGAAGAAGAAGAATCAGATGAAGAATAGACAGAAGGAGAAGAACCCAGAAAAAATCTTTGGTAGCAGCCTTAGAAGAAAGGAGAGCTGAAGAAGTAGAAGAAGCAAAAGGAAAAGAATATTATCAAACACAACATGTCTAGAAACATACACAGTGCCAGTGAGAGGATCCAAACACCTGTATCCTTTGTAACTAAAATGATAACCAAGAAACACACACTCTTTAGATCGAGGTTGAAGTTTGGGAGAGGTATAAGGCCTTAACCAGAGGTAAGACTTGCAGCCAAAAACATTGAGAAAATCATAATTAGGAGGTGTATGGAAGAGGAGTTCAAATGGACTAAGATGGCCTAGTTTAGGACTGGTCATTTTATTAATCAAATAAGTTGTTATAGCAAGAGCTTCAAACCAGTACTTGAGAGGTACATAAGATTGATCAAGCAAAGCAATAGCTGTTTCAATTAGGTAATGATGCTTTCTCTCAGCCACTCCATTTTGAGAAGGAGTATAAGGACAACTCATTTGATGAACAATACCAACCTACTTCAGAAAATTCTGAAATAGACCACTAGTATATTCACCCCCACCATCAGTTCTGAAAACTTGTAAAGAGGTAGAGAACTGTCTTTTAGCATAGGCCTTAAATTCAACAAACTTGGAAAACACTTCACTTTTATAGGGATAGAGGATATAGCCAAGTAAAGTTACTAAAGTCATCAATAAAGACAACATAGTAAGTATAAGAGGCATTAGTATGAGCAAATGGATCCAAACATTAGAGTGAATTAAAGCAACAGGTGCAGTGGTTTTATTATTTGACAAAACAAAAGGAAGTCTACGACTTTTTGATATACAACACTGATGACAAGAAGAATTACACTCTTTATGAGAGAATGAAAAACCACATTTATTTGCAATATTATGAAAAACAGCAATAGAAGGATGCCCTAGTCTCTTATGCCAAAGATGAGCAAGTGAGCTAGTTCCAGAGAAAGCTTTAGGAAATGTGGAGGCAAGAGACAGTAACTGATACAATCCATTGTGATGATGACCTCTACAAAGTACCTTGTTGCTGAGTTTGTCCTGAACAACAAAGGACTTATCATCAAATGTAATGGTACAGTTATTATCAGAGATGAGTTGATGCACAGATAACAAATTAATAGAAATTTGAGGAACATGAAGCATATTATTAAGCTTAAAAGTAAAATCAGGTGTAGGCAAGATACCAGTGCCAGAGTTGTGGACAGGAAGAGTGTTTCAGTGTTTCCATCTCCAATCAATACTTGATCCTGACCTTGATAAGGGTGGTACAGATGCAGATTACTCAAATCATTAGTGAGATGAGAGATAGATCCGGAATCAACATACCATAGAGTAGAGAAAGTAGAAGGCATAGAGGAAAAAGTAGATTAAGTAGAAAAAGCTCTAAGTGTTGCAGAATAAGGACCCATAGTGTAGGATGGAAATACTAGTTGAAAATTTGTATTCATTCTATGTCTACATTTCAAGGCTGAATGATTGTTCTTACCACAAATTTGACAAACCAAACCATAGCTTTGTGGTCCACCACCACCTTTTCTACCTCCTCTGTAATTGGTGTATCTGCCTCCTCTAGGCTGGAAATTTTGACCACGGCCACTTTTGTTATATGAATAATTTCGAGTGGACCACTTCTGTTATATGAATAATTTCGAGTGGAGTTGATACTACCATAAACATTTTGTGATGATCCACCAGAAGAAGTAGATGAACTAGTTTGAGAACCAGTAGTAGTAGCATTAAATGTTACTGTGAGATCTGAAGAAGCTCTTTGTTTATGACTTTGTTCAACATGAATTGCTTTTGAACAAAACAAAGCACACAACTCATCCATAATTAGAACTTCAGATTTAGCACGTATAGTTGTTTTGAAAGCATTGTACTCATCAGGTAGCCCATTAAGAACAAGAAGAATAAGATCTTCATCACAAATAGGAGATGAAGCTAGGGCTAGTTGATCAACAAGATCCTTGACTTCTTGAAGATATTCTTTCATGGATCTTGTTTTTTCAGAAACAGTACTCAATTTATTTTTGAGCTGATGAGTTCTCGATGTAAACCTTTTTTCAAGTGCAAACCATAGATCTTTACAGTGCTTCAAATGAAGTACTGAAGAGAAAATTGAAGATGTGTGGCTATTATGCAGCTAAGAAGACATGAATCTGTAAGCTTCAATTTCAGAAATTCAGGATTAGCAACTATTTGATTGTTTGCATCCAAGATTGTAGTAGATGGACGCACAGATGATCCATCAAGAAATCCAAAAAGCTCAGTAGCTTCAAAGAAATTCTGAATTTGTGTTCTCCAGATAGAATAATTTCCAGACTCAAGTTTTACTGTGATGAACGAATTTAAATTTGTAACCAGTAGAAGAACATTAGAAGGCAATGAAGCCTTCTCAGATTGGATCGCCATTGTTGCTCGTGAGAGCTCAGACTTAATGCTCTGATACCATGATGAAGAAGCAGAACCAGATAACAGAGAAAATAGAAAGAGAAAATATCTATATTTGATATTTAGTTCATTACAGATCTGTATGATTGTAACGACCTCGATTCGCAATTAGCTACTAATCCGAAATTAAGGATGTTAATAAAGGGATTAATATAAATTATATGCTTAATATGTATTTTGCATGATCTTTGGTTTTCTATCTGTTGCTCATGGAACGATCTGTTTGGAATTCTGCTTTAATATGAAAATTGAAAGCCTTATCAGCATCCGAAATCGGAATTGGTTACATGAATATGTTATTCGGAATTTTTAGAACCATATGGCAAATTTTATTAAAAAAAAAAAATTTGATTCAGTTTGGTAAATTAAGTTGCATTTGACAAGCCTTATGTTCTAATTAATGTATTATGGCATCATAACTATATATATGAGCTCTTAAGCTCATTTGAGCTCATCCTTGCCCTTTCTTGAGTGCCAAAATCTGAGTTCATACATTTTAGAGTGAGACACTCCATTTTAGAGAGAGAAATGGGAGATTCAAGGTAGAAGTTGAAGATTTTGCTAGAATAGCTCAAGTTTGGCAAGAATCTTGTGTATTTGAAGGCTTTTGGTGAGCATCTAATCCATAATTCATGAAGAATAAGAGTTTAATTTCATACCATGAGCATAGAATGAAGATTTGAGTTGTAATTCATACATGCATGCTCATGTAGGTGTTAAATTACCATGTTAGCTATGAGTTTCATCATTTGTGTTGAATTTGGAGTATGAAATGCACATACATGCATATTTCATCAAGTTTTGTAAGTCAATTCCATGTTTTTGAAGTCTTGCAAGAGAATTTGGAAGAGAAATCCACATGCATGTATATATCTAGAGTTTGTCATATTGAGTTTGATTTTGAGCATCTAAGTTGTTATCATAAGTTATTTGGCACATGCCTGTATAATTCATCATGTTGCAAAGTTTAAATTCATGTTTTAAAAAAGAATTTCCCTCATGTATGGAGCCTTTGAGCTCAATTTTGTTAAAACCATGGTGTTGGAGAAAAAAGAGTTTATAAACCTTACATACATGGAAGTTTGAACTCAATTTTAGCTAAATCTATGAGTTTTGAGTTAAGGGTTTGTAAATGATCATATATTTGTGTTTTAGAAAAGTTTTCCAAGTGTTTTGAACAAGTCATGCACGAGTTTGTCTTTAAATTTGCATTTGGAAGCTCAAAACTCTATTTTTGAAAACGCAGAATTTCGCAATCCGCTCGAGCGAGGAATCCTGCGCTCGAGCGGAGACTGCGAGCTCTCAGCATTTTTGCAGACATAAGCACTCCACTCGAGCGACCAAAGTCACGCTCGAGCGAACCCTTTGTATTTTGTTGAACCGCTCGAGCGTAGGAGTTGGGGCTCGAGCGTAGATTGAGACCAACCAGTACCTTTCCAAAGTTTTCAGACCGCTCGAGCGAGGGAAGTTACGCTCGAGCGAACCCTTGTATTTTGCATGTCCACTCGAGCGAGGAAAGCCATGCTTGAGAGAGGACCCTGTTTTTAGCAAGTTTTTAAAAAAGAATTCAAGTTCATTTTTGCATCTTCATTCCATCCTAGGCATTCCTAGGCCATGATTAAGACACCATAACGAGGATGATGAAGTAGAAACACACTAAGAAAGGAATGTATTAAGTTAAAAGATTACAAGTGTGTGTTTAAGCAATGTGTTAAGAAAGAACAAGAATCAATGTAATGAAAGCTAAGCCGTGATGGCCATATGAATGTGTAATGATAAGATATGTTTGTGTTATGTACTTTTGTGTTTGTAGGTCAACGTCCGAAGATTGATTGACCGTTTACGGGAACCACTGTGAGTAATATTTCTGTAAAGATATGTTGATATGAACTATGTTTCAACTATTATGTAATAAGTTATATTTCTGACATGTTATTTTGATTATGTGAATGAATGTCCTATTTGCGAATCTATTATGGCATCCATAGATAGTCCCAAGTCATGGGGGACGGCATGTTAATGCGGGTCCATGGTATATATGTGATTACGAGATCTCATTAGCCACTTCATTATGGTGATATGTGTTTAATCGGTATTCGGAACCGATTACTCTAGTCGGAAGACGATATGTGATGTGTTCTATGGGATGTACCATTATTATGTTCAGATATGAGAATGATTATGCTATGATCTGTTTTACGTTTATGACATGTTTGGATTTCGTTCACTAATCTCTTTACCTTAATGTTATTCACTGGGTTTTAACTCACTGTGTGTATATATATATATATATAGGTGGGCATTTTGGAGATCGAGCCTAAAGACTTTTGTCCGGATCTGCGTTCTGTTGTCAACCAACCATTGCGCCTCACATCGAGGTTCCCGATGTGTCACATGTTATGAGTTTCGGTTACTTATGTAAGTATGACCTGGTTTGTTTTGTTGGCTGTACTTAAGATGTTATAGTTAAGTGTGTGGGTATAGTGTGAAAATGATTTTTGGTTATGTATATAAAGTTTTAAATATTCTGTTTCATGTAAGTATACACAGCTCATTGGACAACTTTATTTATGTATTTGCTTCTGCTAGCCCCTTAATTTTGTTAATCAGTTCAGAGGCCTTCGGTAATCCAAGGATTACTGGCCGGTTACGACACTAAACCTATAGGGGCGGGTTTGGGTCGTGACAATGATCAAGTTTATTATTTATACACAAAATATCTAACTAACATCTAACTGATATCTAACTACATTGGAGCTTGTTATAAAAGAATCAATATGATGTAGCAGCTCTATTGTATTGTGATGCACCTGCAAGCTTAGTTAAACACCTTTTATATCTATTTGCAGAACTAGCCTCAGCATGCCCACCAGTCGTAGCTACAGTTGCAGCAACTTGGGACTTGGCGTCTGCTTCTTTAGACCCAGTAGAGTTATCACTCTTCTTCAGTTTGCTGTTTGGGCCCATGGGATCCACCATAGGTCTCATTTTGGTTATTTTGTAAGACTTATGTGGGTCCTACATCTGAAAAGCTAAAAATTCCAAATGAATTATCAAATAGGAGGTAGCTCTTCTTCAGTTTGTTGTTTGGGTCCATGAGATCCACTATGGATCTCATTTTGGTTATTTTGTAAGATTTATGTAGGTCCTACATCTAAAAAGCTAAAAATTCCAAATTAATTATCAAATAAGAGGCATCTCTTCTTCAGTTTTCTATTTGGGCTTATAGGATTCACCACGGGCTCCATTTTGGTTATTTTGTAGGACTAATGTGGGTCTTACATCTAAAAAGCTAAAAATTCCAAATAAATTATCAAATAGGAGCCAACTCTTCTCCCGTTTGCTGTTTGGACCCATGGGATCTACCATGGACTCCATTTTAGTTATTTTGTAGGACGTATATAGGTCCTACATCTAAAAAGCTAAAATTTCCAAATGAATTATCAAATAGGAGGAAACTTTTTTCCCGTTTGCTGTTTGGGCCCATAAGATCCACTATTGATCCCATTTTGGTTATTTTGTAGGACTTATGTGGGTCTTACATCTAAAAAGCTAAAAATTCTAAATGAATTATCAAATAAGAGGCCGCTCTTCTTCAATTTGCTGTTTGGGCCCATGGGATCCACTATGGATCCCATTTTGATTATTTTGTAGGACTTATGCAGGTCCTACATCTAAAAAGTTAAAAATTTTAAACAATTATCAAATAGGAGACAACTCTTCTTCAGTTTGCTATTTTGGCTCATAGGATCCACCATGGGTCCTTCTTTGGTTATTTTGTAGGACTTATGCGGGTCTTACATGTGAAAAGCTAAAAATTCCAAATGAATTATCAAACAGGAGGCAGCTCTTCTTTCGTTTGTTGTTTGGGCCCACAGGATCCACTATAGGTCCCATTTTGATTATTTTGTAGGACTTATGTGGGTCTTACATCTAAAAAGCAAAAAAATCCAAATGAATTATTAGATAGGAGACAACTCTTCTCCCATTTGCTATTTGGGTCCACGAGATCCACTATGGGTTCCATTTTAGTAATTCAAATCATTAATTTTGTTAGTCATTTTGTGTATTTTATATGTACAAAAAATTAAATTAATCTGATAATTATAACCTATTTAATTTATTACTTTTGTTACTAAAAAAATAGATGGTTTATTTTTAAAAATATAATTGTCATTTATTTTTATGGTGACAAACGCGATAAAATAAACAAATTATGATCATTGGATTGACTTAATTTTTTGTATAGATGATATACATAAAATGTCTTGACAAAAATGAACGAATTGAATTATCAAAATAGAACCTGTGATAGGCTCTACAGGCCCAAATAGTGACTTCTGGATTATAGACGGTAAGGAATCCACCTCTTATCAGATATTCTATATAGCACTTACATGGGTATGAGTCTCATGTAGTGTAGGTCCTACACTATGTGAATACTGTGTAAACTATTTGATAATTTGTTTAGAGTCCCTACCATCTTCCTACACCGATGTGAATATTGTATTAAATTTTGTATAATTTTTTCAAATCCTTTTGGATGAGAATTATTGGTTGTTCCAAAAAACTATGGAACATGATTTACAAGTAAGGTTATATAGGACAATCCCCTCCCCCATAAAAAAAAAAAAACACAAATATTATACAAAATAAAGTGAAATTTTGTACTTTTTTCATTTCAAAACATAACGTTCACTATTTTGATCATAATTTACAACGATGTCATTATTATATCATTTTAATAAATAAATTATGTACAAAAATTTTAATAATTTAGCACTTGTTTTTTTTTTTTAAATTTAGGCGATGGTTCAAATCAACGACATAGTAAAGAAAACTTACCATTAAAATATGATGACTCACTTAGTAATAAGAATACAATTGTTCAACAAATATAATATTTTACATTAATAATTTTCTTAAATAATTTTACAATAAAAATGATTCCAACCATTGAAAATGAACCATGTCAGAGGTCCATTGAGGTCCAATAAGAGAATCACAATTATTTAATTCAAATAATATCATAGTGGCATAACAATATGACGAGTATCAATAACTATCTCTGAAAAAATTATTTTTTTAAAATTTAAAATTTGTGAATAAAATTCATTTTAAATGTGCTCACAATATAACTTTAAATCTAGATGACATATTTAAATTTTTTTAAAAATTAAGAAATGAATTCTGTCCAATTCAAGAAGCATTCTTGGACTCAAATGATTGAAATTAATTTTGTAAAACTTATAAAGCAGAACATGAATATAAAAAATAAAGATAATTATATTTCAATAGTTGTATAATTAGATTACTTTTTTATAGAATTTGATCATTTTAATTTACTAAAGCCAACAACACCTCTCAAATTTGCGTCCAATTAAAAAATATTTTTAATTGCATAAATTAATTTCTTTTTTTGAACAAGTAACATTCAGTTTGTTTGGTTTGAATTTTCTGGATTAAGTTTTTTGAAAATTGAGTTTTTTTATTTTCGTATTTTTTTGTTTTTAATGAATATTTTTAAAATTTTAAATATTTTTTACTTTTTTAGATGCACCTTACTTAGATGTATCTAAAAAGTAAAAAAAATTGTGAAAAAATATTTTAAAAAATTAAGAAATATATAAAAATACAAAAAATGTACTGAATTCTTGTATTTTTTTTGTATTTTTTATATTTAGTGAATTTTTAAAAGATTTTTTTTACAATTTTTTTACTTTTTAGGTGTATTTATGTTAGGTGTGTCTAAAATGTAAAAATATTTACATAAAATATTAAAAAAATTCAGTAAAAATAAAAAAATATAAAAAATAAAAAAATAAAATTTTTTAAAAACTATTTTAAAAAATTAAAACCGAACAAGCTGATTGTACTTCATTTAAAGAAGATCGTTTGATAATCTAATTTTTATTATCTCCGAGTTTCTCTGTTGTTGAGGTTTTAATAACAGAAGTTTGAAACTGGCAACGTGGCGAAACGGTACCGTCAGTCCGGCCACTAAAACGCATTGAATTTAAGGCCGTTATTTCCTGACAAGTCGCAGGCAAAATCGGCTGAATGAATGAAAACTGTACAACTACTACTAATAATAGCGTAACTTTTTGGACGATGATTGGTCATATCATTATCAATAATTAAGCTCATTAGAGCTATTAGTGGTCCAAAAATTAGTGGGATGAATCACCACTCAATGAATCAGATCTTAAATGAACGGTCATGATTCCCTGACTCTGTAGATCATCCTATTAGAATGGCCAGGATGAACCTATGATTCTCTTTTGGAAGAACTAAAAGGTTGGTTTGGGGCTTGGGCTGATTTTTTGATTTTTTAATTATTTTAATTTAGGGTTAAAAAATTTTAGTTAGGATAAATTTTTTTGTTTTTTTAATTTTTATGAAAGAAAAAATAAAATGATTATGATTTAGATGTGACATTTTATTTTATTAATTTTTTAACTTATTTTATTTTTTTTATAGCTAAAATAGTCAAAAAAAAATCAAGTTTTTTGACATGTCAAACGAAGGCTAAGCTGTAAAGAAAAATTATAAACACATAAAATGTGTAAGTGTATTTGTATTAGGGTGTAAATGAAAGATTTTAAAAATGTAGATGTCATCTGTATATTTCATGCGCTGCTAATTTTTTTTCTCAACTCTCACCCTCATATGGTTCCTCATTTTCTTTACGGTAGCACTGTGATCCTCTAGTGTAAGTGAAATTTCATTTTGTTTAATTTTAATTTTAATAATTTTACATTATACATTTTACATTTTTATATTTTAGAATAAATTACAAACACATCTCTAAGATTTACTTAAATTATAAATTACTCTTATGGTTTTAAAAATTACATTCTGTCCTTAAACATTTCTAATTTCATAACAAACATGTCATTTTATTAATAAATCATCAAGTAAATTAACAATCTTTAATGATGTTAAAATTTTATTTTAATTAATAATTTAAATAATTTTATTTATAGGAGAATAGTTAATTTTTTTTTCAATTGATTATGTTAAAGAAAAAATTATGATAGAGAGGTATTTCTAATTTTTGAAATTACATGGAACAATTCGTATTTTAAGCAAACCTTAGGAGATGTATTTGTAATTTATCCTTAATTTTATTATAATGTACTCTTTTTGTTATTTATTATTAAAATTTTGAATGAAAAAAGTTAAATTCAAAAATAACAAGACCAAAGTGAAATTTAAAAGAAAGTTTCTGTAGTTACTTCTGAATTTCTCTTTAGTCCATATTGTAGGAGTAATAAAAATAAAAATATAAGATTTAAATTGCTTAAATTAAAATTATAGAAACTAAAGTAACTTCACTTAAATACTAATGATATAATTCATGCTTTTCTCTAAATATGGTGCAGTATTACAATCCAATAGTCTCCTCAAGCCATTAAGTTTGCTTGCAATGATTATTTGGTCCTAGAATATGATACAGACGAAATTAGAATTTTATCTTCAAGGGAGTCAAAATATAAGTAATTTTTTTTGTCTATTGGATATAAACTATCATGTAATGGTTAGATAATTAATAGAATCGTAATCTCACTAAGAAATCGGCAATTGGATTTATCCCTCTCATCTAGTGTATCCAAAATATAAATTATTAGATTTTGTTACAATAAAAAATGAGAAATATACTAACACTGAATGCTAAATTAATACATAAAAAATAAAGCTAGTATTGGACCTCAACAAAAATTACAAGTAATTATTTCTTTCTTCATACATTTCAACTCAATCATTTATCAAAGTTAGGTATTCTTCTAAAAATCGAAAGTCTATTGTAATTGACTCTAGATTAAAATTTTAATTAATTTCTTTTACAATGTACACAAACAAATATTCTATAAGAAAATCATCCTATATTTTGCTTCAAAACTTATTTTTGACAATATTCATATAGGTGAGGGTTTTTTTTTTTTTTTTCCCTTTAAGAAATAATATAATATGAATATAATTATAAGTATACAAAATGAGGATAGGGGCCAAATGAAGTGGATTGGTCTTATTTTGATGAGCAGTTTATATAAATTGTGGCCTGAGGGAGTGTGTGATACATATGAGAAACTATGTTAGTGTAATAATGTATCAAAGACTTCTTGTCAAAGTAAGGGGCCATGGCTCACTACAACAAAAAACCACATTTGGCGACCTAAAAATTTGTCGCCAAAAGTACAAATTTCGTCGCCAAAAGAATCAGCGACAAAGCATACAATTGGTCGCCAAAGCCCTATCACTAAAAGTATTGGCGATGAAATCAGAAATTGTCACCATATGTAGACATTTAGCGACAAGCAAAATTAGTCGCCAAAAATCATGTATTTTGTCGCTATAAAATTACAATTTGTTGCTTAAAGGTTAAAATTTGGATAGGCTGTGTAGTTTTAGCGACAAATAAATGCATCGCCGAAAGTACTATTCAACGACAATTAATTTGGTCGCTAAAAATCACGTTTTTAGCGACGAGTAAGTTTTGGTTACTAAAAGTTCTTGGAATAACCACTAACTTTTAGCGACAAAAACAATATGCTGTCGCCAAATATATTAACAGCGACAAAAACACCACCTGTCACTAAAAATTCACTACACAAATTTTGATTTTAATAATTTTTCTGTTCAAAATAATCCAAAACACCTGTTTTCCCGTGCACAATATATACACAAATGTAATGTAACTAATAATACACCTGTGCAAAACATTCATACTAATTCAAAATTAATAGCTACGAAAAATCCCAATAAACATAATTACAATTCTCTAACAATCTAAAACATGCATACCAAAGTACTTACAAACTACTAACATCAAACCCATAAATACATTACCAAATCCTATGTCAAAATATTTTCAAAAACACAAAACTAAATATTTTGATGCTAAACATTTAATCCATAAATCATTTACCAAAATCCTATGTCAAAATATTTCCAAAAACACAAAATCAAATCTTCTGTTGTAGCCCGAACTGTTTTCCACCATTGCCAATCTGTCACATGAAAAAAGAAAAAACAATATTAGATTGACAAAAAAAAAAAAAAAACATCGATATGAATTTCACAATTTTGATTTTAATTTTGTAACGGGAAGTCCAATCGGGTGCTGTTTGCTCATACAAGTTTGCTCATACAAGTCTATTTAGGCTTGAACAAGTTGCCCGTGCCAAGTTTCGGTGGTTTCAGTGGTCATTTTGTAATTTCGGCCTCCGAACGGGCCTTTTAAGTCTTGTGTTTTACATTTTTTCTTGTAATTTTCTAACCGAAAATCCAATCGAGGTCCCATTTGTTCCTACAAGTCTACTTAAGTTTGAACAAGCTGTCCGTGCCAAGTTTTGGTGGTTTCTGTAATAACCCGACTCTCGTACATGTTTTCTGATATACTTTCAGTCCATTTATTCTGCGCATTTAAATACTTATTGTGAAATTTCATGTGAAATTGGGTTTAATTAAGTGAACCTTACGATTATAGATCCATATCTGTTTAATAAGAAAACATATCTATCACAATTAAAATGTTTGGATCAAGAATTGAAAGCCTTAAGAGCTTAATAATCCGAAATTGACTTTATATTTGAGATCAGCATAATTTTTAAGTCATAATAGGATTTTCTGTGAAATTTTAATTTGGAATGATTAAATTGATTGATTTTTGTCCTATTCACCTTTTATATATATATATATATACCTATGTCCTTCTAAGTATTTGACTTGGGAGCTTTATACAAAAATATCCTGAGAGTGAGGAAAGAGAAGAGTTTGAGAGGAGGAGCAAAGTTCTTCGAGGATGGAATTGGGGAAATCTAGAGGGTTGTAGGGAATTTGACTCAAGATATGTCTACTTATTTCTAAGTGATCCCTCTCTTTGAATTAAGAAGAAATTCCTCTATGTTATTGTGCTAAGTGATTAATTGAGTCATTATCTTTGTATTGAATTGATTTGGAAGTGTATGGACTTATCTAGTGAGGTATCTAGTGAGAAGTCCATCCTATTTCCTCAATTATTAAACTTGAGGATATATGGTTGCATATGTGGGTGTGTGGGTGTGTCGATGTGTGAGGGAATTGGAAGTATTGTGGAATTGGGTTATGTTTATAAACTTTAAAGATTAAAATCCAAGTTATATTGAGATTACATAATATTTATATACATGATTTTTGAATCATATTTCATCAATTAAAGGACCTATTTTGGGCCTTGAAAAAGTTACCAAAAATTGGGTGCTGCTGGAATTTCGGACTGCTGCTGGGTAGAATCGCCGCACGTGCGGGGGTCATTGCCACACGTGCGAGAACCCTTGCCGCACGTGCGGGGCTCACAGCCGCACGTGCGGCCCAAGTTGGAAAAAATGTTTTTCTCCGTTTCGTGTGCTTAACCCTCTGGTATTTTTGAAATCTATGTTTGATGTCCTTAAGATGCCTGTAAATTCATTCGAAGTAAACTGAAGCAAGAAATAATGAAAGGAAGAAAAAGAACTAATGTATGAGTCGTGTACATGTGTAGGTCATAATCCGGGAGGGTCAAGAGCTCTGCTATAGCACTGTGAGTAGTAGTACTGTAATCGTACGTTTACTTACCGTTAATAATTCTTATTATTAACGCTCTGTTTTCTTTTATAAGCAAGTACGTTAACATTTATGTTGTTTGGAGATCAGTGAGAACATTGAAAGATTATGTGTACCTCGGTATGACTGTGGAACTACTCTGCATTCCGATTACGGTTAATGGTTATCATTAATGTGCTATAACCTGTAAATTACCTAAGACTTCGCACAAGAATTATTAGTACTATGCAATTAGTTAACGGGAAGGAATTATGAATATAAACCCCGCTTAATGGGAACATGACATTTGAACGGGAACATGATATTTGAAACGTCCTATCAGGGACTCTTACAGTCTTACTTGGTTCGACACATGTTTTATGACATAGACATTTACCTAGAATGGATTAACGAAATGAAAATCGGATAGAACCATGGGTTGCCTTATACGTCAAGAATTGAATATCAATAACATTGTTATATGACTCACGTTATGGTGTGAATTCTTCTATTCCCATAAATAGTACTGTAACGACACATGGGCTTCTGTAAATATTATTATTAATGCTTGGTTATACATAAGACGACTATGGCAACATGTAATGAATTATAAAAGGAAATTTATGTGCACCATTGTGAACGGTATTCGTATGAATCTGGCATTATTTTGTTCTGGTTATCCATTTCGTTTATATAATGACATGATATGGCAAGAAATGCTCTATTTTCTGATATGTTACATTTTGAATTAATGAATGCTTTAGCACAAGGCCCTTACCTGGGGGTAAAAATACTGTGGTCTTATGGCCCTTGCCCGGGGGTAATAATACCGTGGTTCATGTATGTTATGCTATACTATGACACTATACGGATGGTTCGGTCTTTAAGACCTAAGGATTTCTGGTATGGAACAAAGTGTTGTACGGAACTAAGTACTGCTATGCGAGTCACCTCTAGAATCCGTACGAGCCACCTCTTGAGTCCATACATATGTGAACTGAGGCCTATGGCTGTTCTGTGAAATCTGTGAGGCCTATGGCCAATCTTTGAAATCTGGGCTTAAAGCCAAACTATGAATATGTTAGGCCGAGGGCCAATCTGTGAACCTGTTAGGCCGAGGGCCACTCTGTGAAATCTGTGGGCATATAGCCGTTCTGTATTCTGGGCTTAAAACCACTCTGTTTAAAGACTGGGCCCAAGGTCGTTCTGGAAACAATTACAGGATAAGATTAACTATAAGTTCTCTGTATTTATATACCCTGTGATTCAAGTTATTTATTGGATTATCACGTACTATTATTTGCTGAGCTTCGCTCACTTTATGTTATGTCTGTTTCTGTAGGCACTCAACCTGGAGGTCAGTCTTAATCCATGGCGTTCGTACCTCTTTTGTCAACCGCAGTGTGTCCAGGCACTTAAATGAAGTTGTTCACTTTGTGAAGTTTTGTCAAGCTTTTGGCTTTGTGTTTTGGGTTGTGCATAACCTCTTCCTCACTAATACTTTTGTTATACGTCCAATCATGGGGCTAGGTCTGTATATGTATATGTACATAACTAAACTCTCAGATACACGTCACTGTATGTTCATC
Organism: Camellia sinensis; assembly: GCF_055761805.1. Taxonomy (NCBI): domain Eukaryota; kingdom Viridiplantae; phylum Streptophyta; class Magnoliopsida; order Ericales; family Theaceae; genus Camellia; species Camellia sinensis. Next base: position 198,836,729 of record NC_138964.1, on the reverse strand, counting down.
TACCTTATGCAATGTTTGTGATCCTGGCATAGTAGTGGTAGCTCATTGGATATTGTTTTATGTTCGTTTTTTATATTAATGCTTCCGTTCAGGCCCCATATCTTATGTACATCGAGTTAGGTGTCTGTTTCTGAAGTGGTCATGCCCAAACTTTTAGGGGAGAGTTGGGGGTGTGACAGTTTCGGTGGTCATTTCGCAATTTCAGCCCCCGAACGGGCCTTTTAAGTCTTGTGTTTTACAATTTTTCTTCTAATTTTCTAACAGGAGATCCAATAGAGGTCCCGTTTATTCCTACAAGTCTATTTAGGCTTGAAAAGGCTGTCCATGCCAAGTTTCGGTGGTTTCGATGGTCATTTCGCAATTTCGGCCCCCGAATGGGCATTTTAAATCTTGTGTTTTACACTTTTTCTTGTAATTTTCTAACCAAAAATCCAATCGAGGTCTCGTTTGTTTCTACAAGTCTATTTAGGTTTGAACAAGCTGTCCGTGCCAAGTTTCGATGGTTTCGATGGTCATTTCGCAATTTTACCCCCCGAACGGGACTTTTAAGTCTTGTGTTTTACAATTTTCCTTCTAGTTTTCTAACCGGGGATCCAATTGAGGTCTCATTTGTTCATATAAGTCTATTTAGGCTTGAACAAGCTGTCTGTGCCAAGTTTCAGTTGTTTCGGTGGTCATTTCGCAATTTCAGCCCCCGAACAGGCATTTTAAGTCTTGTGTTTTACAATTTTCCTTCTAATTTTCTAACCGAAGATCTAATGGAGGTCCCATTTGTTCCTACAAGTCTATTTAGGCTTGAACAAGCTGTCCGTGTCAAGTTTCGGTGGTCATTTCGCAATTTCGACCCCCGAACGGGCATTTTAAGTCTTGTATTTTACAATTTTCCTTCTAATTTTCTAACTGGGCATCCAATCGAGGTTCCGTTTATTCCTACAAGTCTATTTAGGCTTGAACAAGTTACCCGTGCCAAGTTTCAGTGGTTTCGTGGTCATTTCGCAATTTCGGCCCCCGAACGGGCCTTTTTAGTCTTGTGTTTTACAATTTTCCTTCTAATTTTCTAACCGGAGATCCAATAGAGGTCCCGTTTGTTCCTACAAGTCTATTTAGGCTTCAAAAGGCTGTCCATGCCAAGTTTCGGTGGTTTTAGTGGTCATTTTGAAATTTCATCCCCGAACGGGCCTTTTAAGCCTTGTGTTTTACATTTTTCCTTCTAATTTTTTAACCGGAAATGCAATCGAGGTCCTACTTGTTCCTACAAGTCTGTTTAGGCTTGAAAAAGCTGTTCGTGCAAAGTTTCGGTGGTTTCGGTGGTCATTTCGCAATTTCAGCCCCCGAACGGGCCTTTTTAGTCTTGTGTTTTACAACCTTCCTTTTAATTTTCTAACCGGAGATCCAATAGAGGTCCCGTTTGTTCCTACAAGTCTATTTAGGCTTCAAAAGGTTGTCTGTGCCAAGTTTCGGTAGTTTCGGTGGTCATTTCAAAATTTCGACCCTCGAACGGGCCTTTTAAGCCTTACGTTTTACATTTTTCCTTCTAATTTTTTAACCGTAAATGCAATCGAGGTCCCGTTTGTTCCTACAAGTCTATTAAGGCTTGAAAAAGCTGTTCGTGCTAAGTTTCGGTGGTTTCGGTGGTCATTTCGCAATTTCGGCACTCGAACGGGCCTTTTTAGTCTTGTGTTTTACAACTTTCCTTCTAATTTTCTAACTGGAGATCCAATACAAGTCTCGTTTGTTCCTACAAGTCTATTTAGGCTTCAAAAGGCTGTTCGTGCCAAGTTTTTGTTTCAGTGGTCATTTCAAAATTTCGGCCCCCGAATGGGCATTTTAGGTCTTGTGTTTTACAATTTTCCTTCTAATTTTCTAACCGTAGATCCAATCGAGGTCCCGTTTGTTCCTACAAGTCTATTTACTAACATTGCAGCACAACCTTACTATGATTAAAACAAGTGATTAAAATATGAGATTTCTCATATATAGTTCTAAGAGCATACCAACATCAACATAGATCCTCTTTGTCACAGCCTTGATCTGTTATGTAGATGGAAAAAATATAACAAGAAAAGGCAATAGTTGGTCAAGTTTTTGTACAATAAGAATATGAGAGTGAAGCTAAGTTTCTAACTACCTAATTAAAAAGTGAAGCTAAGAGGCATGTCAACCAAAGTTGAGTTCGACCATCCATACCTTGAGTTCAAAAGTTTCTTTAGAAACTGTAGATGGAAAACTGTTAAGAGGCATGTCAACCAAAGTTGTTAACCCACCTAGGGCAAACAAAAAAATGAAGACAACAGTTAAGAGACATAGCTTGAAGAAGAAAATTCTGCAGGTGAGGAAATGAGTAAAGTTCAACTTTGAGTGAGTATTTTTAACGCTAACGGATCCTCTTGCAGAGCTTTTATGAACTATTACAACAAAACATAAATAATAAACTGAATTTTATTTTTATTTTTACGATTAATTATAACTTCAAAGCAGCATTTCTTACCCTTGACATTAAAACAAAATCAAGTAAAATTAGAGTATCTTCACAAAAGAAACCAAGACACCACACAGCAAATACCATAAATTATATCAGGAAGTGGATCCAAAACCATAAGGACAATAATATGCAACAAGTCACAAGTCAGCTGAACTGATAAAACAGAAAACCAGTAAGAAAAAAAACAATTTGCAACCCAGGCATCACATCTTTATAGTTATTTGTTTTACTAACACAAAGATGCGAGAGAAAACAACAAATGAAGCTTCAGGTGCATTTGTGCTAATGCCAAATACTAATGCACCCAAAGAAGGCTTCAAAATAATTTGCAAAGCATACAACATGCAGTGGAATTCAAAAAAAAAATTACAAGTCAACAGGATAATTGTTAAATAAGACCTGGAAGAAGGTAATGAAGATAGAAGTGGAGCTGAATGAAAGGAAAGTATATCTAATATTCAAATAAATAATACTACAAAGGGGGAATAGCCAATAAGAAAGTGCACAGGATCTGCCACATTCTGGTTTTAAGAAACTTACATTCAGATTCTTCCTCACTTTCATCATCACTCTCAACTTCCCATTCAGTAGATACAACGTTAGAATCTGCTGCATTGATGAAACCGGAACTAGTAAAAAAATGATTAACAGTAGAGCAAAGAAGCAAGGACACAAGCATAGACAAAGACAGGATACAACATGTGACACACCAACATGGATATTTCATAAAATGCAAGACATGAGACCAAATACCTTAGTAGCTCACATGGAGTCTCTTGCCATAGAGAATAAGAAATTGGTTAGCATCGCTGTCAACCAATGAACTTGAAAGAGCACATCCTATCCATTAAGAATGCCATTTTTAAATACCAAATGAAATCCAACAAGAACAACAATGATTCATCCTCCCTTTTCCTCCCATCCCCTTTGACCCCCTCTCTCTCTCATTGGTTACATTTTCTTTTTCTTTTTCTTTTTCTTTTTTTTTCCTGCTCCTCCAATCACCCCCCGCCACGTGGCAAAGGGGGGTGAGGGGGTGACCCCCAAAAGGGGGTCCCAAGCATTATTCCAACAAGAAATAGATTCATATCAAATAATGTTACAAATATCTAGATGCACAAGAGTTAAAAAAAAAAAGCTCATCTCTAGTAGATATCGTGCCCGTCTATAATAACCTAAAACCTGCCCACATCTTATTTACCTCTTGCACACATTAAACTAACATTTATATCTCAAGATTGTTGACACAGATTTAATCAATCAATCAACCAAATAGAGGAAGAAACACAAACAGGACAGCCAAAGGCCTCATTTTAAAAGACAACAGATCCAAAGATCAAAAATCTAAAGAGGCCATGTCACGAACCGATCTGGGTAACCCATTTTTGGGCCCCACAAAAATGGATGACCCAGATCTATTCAACACTTACAAGAGCTAAGTACAAACAAAACAAGTCCAAAATCCCAAAATCCCTCGCTGAGACCTTGCCACAAAGAAGTCCAGTGCATAACCAGAAACTTGTCAAAACCGCAGCAACACAAAAACTATGATGCTTGGATCATGAAGCAAACACAAACCCACTTATCCTGAGCCTGATGCCTACAACCAACATCGCATTATAGTAAAAAAAAAATCAAGGATTCTAATGTTCTTCTTTCAAGACAAAAAGGAATATTCTGAATGTAAAGAAAACAATTAATTATATCAAGCAAAGCTTGTTTGAAACAATAATACCCATCATAGAAACAAATACAGGGTACTTACAATGCCCTTGTTCCTTCCACAGGTAATAAGTTCTCGGGAAAGATGACTTGTATCACAATGAGCAGAGAAGTTGACAACTTCCCACCGTTCTATTCGGATGGGGGTGAAGAGTTGCTTTAAAAGAATAAAACAAGAACAAGTAACTGTCAAATTAGTTCACAAAGTTGCTGAATTTAAGCAAAATAGGGAATGTAAAAGAATTATCAATTTCTGCAACCCTCCACCTAAAGTTGGAGCACTTCTCTTCCATTATTATAACGAAACCAAGAGAATACCTTGTTAAAATTCCATCGTCCATTATGAGGTATGCAATCTTCACCATTACCAACCTTCAACTACAAGATCAAACCCCAAGCCATACACCACAAATAAAAACAACCAAAGGCTATCAGCAGCCACACCCAAATTCAGAGCATCACAGCCATCTGCAATATTTGTGTTTACTCTTTGCTGCTGAAAATAGTTTAGTTATTCAAATAAATAATAATAATAATAATAATAATAATAATAATAATAATAATAATAATAATAATAAAAAATGATAATGACTAGTGTTGTTTACTCCATCTAATAGAATTATAATTTTACCCATGTACTAATTAAAAGTAAAAACTAATTAATGCCTAAGATACATAGGTAGATACATAGGTGAAATAACCAAACCATCTAGGAGAATATAAAATATTGTCAAAAAGTATTAAAACCATCACCTGAGGATTTCCATTCATACAATACTCATGCATTATCTATTTTGTCAACTCCCCTTTTGGTGCACAACTTTTGTGGAACACCAGTGTCCTTTTTGTGCCAATCAAATTAGATCCTAACTTCACATTTCGTTCTTTCCCAGTGGCTTTCCAATAGCCAGATTCAGTTGCTCTCTTACTTTGTGAGCTATTTGGGTACTTCCTTCCACGAGAAGAAAAGAAGAACCACTCATTCCTGAAGGAATGACTGATTTAGCTGGCAATATATAAAAATCACTAACCATCCTCTGTACACAATAAATAGAACTTTATATTCTTCAAACACAAAATAATGTATTAAAGCATGTGAACCACAAAATAAATACAAACAATGGCACTTAATACCCATGAAACAGTGAAAGTAAGGCATAATATCCAGAAGCCAATGCATAATTACTTCTATAAACATATCATTTTGTCCTATAGAAACCATACCACATGGGACACCTATAGATATAATAAAAATTCTGAGTCAATGTCATCATAAATAATTCTCATTAATATAAGTTATAAAAGTGCATATTAGTATAAGTCTTATTAATATTATTTCTCAAGTGTACTACTTCACATTACTCACTGACACCAAACCAAGGCAGGGGATGCCCTTCAAACTAACATAAGAAAAAAATGAAAGTATAGACAATAGCTAGATACATAGGTGAAATAACCAAACCATTCACCAAAATCCCAAGAATGGTGAGAGAGGGGTAACGGTCTGCTAAGAACAAAAAAAACAAAGTTCTAACTTTTTCTAAGAATGGTGAAGATCTTCCAAGTTCCAATCTAGAAAAAAAAAAAGGGGGAAAACTTAGGGTTTTGGCATGGGACCTTAAAATCGCCATGAGAGACAGAGAAAGAGAGAGGGAGATGGACAGATTGAGATAGCATCTGTAAAGTGAGAGACCTATGCCCATCTGTAGAGGGAGATGGACAATACAATGGGTTCTCAGTCCTAGTTAATTGCATTATAGCATACATAAATAGGATAAGTCTGGTACAAACAATACAATGGGTTCACTCACAAGATCACTCCATGCTTGAAGAAAAATCAATCAATTTCAAATTCATTGTTGATAAAAGTGCATTTAGTTAAAAATTTAAAAGAGCAACATATTCCAATAAAAGGGGGAAAAAAATTAAAAGACAGATTTTAATATATATTTAAAAGACAGATTTTAGGACTACAATCTATTATATACTCATATATATATATATATGTCTTCAAAATATCAGAGAGAGAGAGAAGTGAATGCCGTCGGTGGAAATCAATCGTTGGCAAGAGAGAGCAAGAGGAAGAGAGACGAGGAGGAGGAGGAGGAGGAGGCGGTGTGAGAGAGTGAGAGGGAGAGGGAGAGAGAGAGGGAGAGGGAGACATACCTCTGTTTTGCGCCGCTTGAGGCTGTGGATTGAGAGGGAGAGAGAGAATTAGAGCTTATTTGTTTATTCAGTAAAAGGGTCGGTCCAGTCTTTAAAAAAAAAAAAAAATTGAAAAATGCAAAACGACGTAGTTTCGTTTGCTAAGTTATTGGCGACAAAATCCTTCGGTCGCCATAAGTACCGTTCATCTTTTCCGCGACTATTTCATTTCTGTTGCCAAAACTTTACAATCGGCGACCAAAATTTCATCGCTATATGTTAATTTGGTCGCGAAAATATTTTTGGCGCTCCCACCCAAAAAATTAATTTGGCGCCAAACCTTTTAGCGACTAAAAATCTTAACTCGTCGCTAATAGTATAATTTTTGGCGACTAACAATTAAATTGTCCCCGATTACATAAAATTGGCGACTAATTTCAATTTGGTTGCTAAAAAATGTTGCCAAAAATGTTTTTTGTTGTAGTGGCTCTTTATTGTCTTTAGGTTCGTCTCTGCATGTAGGCTATGTTTGTTTAGTTTCATAAGATGGAAATGATTAAAAGTACAGTGAGATTGAATAAGGATATTAATGTTGTGGTGGTATTAAGTTGTAGATGTAGAATAGAATCAAAACTGCTGATAGAATCAAAATTGTTGTGGCTCTTTATTGTCTTTAGGTGGCTGGCCTGGAAAAATAGAATCAAAACTGTTGTTTTCTTGCAAAACCTTGGCATCCTTGGTCTCTCTACCTCCACCTACTGTTCATTCTGCAATTCTGCCCCTGAATCTGCTCAACATATTTTACTCCATTGCCCATTCTCTTGGTCCATCTGGTCTCATGTGTTGTTTGAATGGAGGCTTCAATGGTGCATCCCAGATTCGGTGGCAGATCTTCTCAACTGGTGGATAGGCGTCAAATTTAAGAGTCCACTCAGGAAATTTTGGAGAGTTATTCCACTTATAGTTCTATGGTCACTCTGGAAGCATAGAAATGACTGTGTCTTCACCAATGCTAGTCCGAACCCAGCTAAACTGTGGGATCTCGTTAAGTTCAGATTAGCTTTCTGGCTTAAAAACTCTCTCAAGGACTTTCCTTTCTCAATGGTTGATGTTGTTCTCAATTGGAGGAAAATTATTTGTTGCTATTGAGTTTATATCTCGGCTGCTTATGCTTGGGTGATGTTTCTGTTAGTTCTGCTAGTCTTCTGCTTGGGTGATGTTCTGTTATGTTTGGGAGATGTTTAAGTGATGTTTTTCAGTTCTTTCTGGCAGCTTCATTGTTTTGATGCATGCTTTCAGATGCTCTCAGTTGGGTGGTGTTCAGTTGCCTCCTTGTTAGTCTGTTCTGTTGAAAGCTTTCAGTTTGCTACCTATCTGCCATAGTGTTCTGTTGAATGCATTCAGTTGCTTTCTATCTGTAGACTAATCTGTTACACTGTTATGCTTCTGGTATATGGGTTGAATTTCTCATCTGCAGATTACGAAAGCTCTATGGGCTTCTGTTATGTTGATATATTGAAAGCTGTTCTGTTATGCTTCTGGAATGGTGTATTTTTGTCTCTGGTCTGTTGGTTGTTATACCCTTTTGAAGTTGGTCTTTTTTGTGTTCTGGTCAATTTGGTGTATGGTATGAACTGGTTTTGGAGTTGCATTGTAAGGAGGTTTGGAGCTCACTCTGTTTGTCCTATTTTGCTTCATTGTTTTTCGTTGTTGGTCTCTCACCAACTAGGAGGTTGGAGCTTTTTTAGCTCCAAGCTCCTCTTTATTGGTGTAATTTTTCATACTCCGTATGCTTTTATCATCAATAAAGTCTTTCTTTTGCCGATAAAAAAAAAAAAAGTTGTAGATGAAGGATAAAGAGTATTTATTTGTACACCGCCAGATTAGTAATACTATAAATAGTATTAATATATAAAGTTAATGACATTTTTCATCAAACATATTAAAAAAAGTCACTAATTGTTAATTTTCAACGACAATTTAAAAATTTTGCCACAAAATATTTCACTAATTATAAATTTCAGCGACAGTTTAAAAAAAGCGTCACAAAAAAGTCACTAATTTTCAATTTTCAACGACAGTTAAAAAATTCGTCACAAAAAATCACTAATTGTAAGTTTTAGTGATAATTTATAAAAATCATGACAATAAAAGTCACTAAATATTAATTTTTAGCGACATATGTAAAAAATATCACAAATAATTATTTTTAGCGACGATTTTACTTTGACTTATTTTCAATAGGACTTGATGGAAATTAAGTCAAACTATTGATAGTTTATCCTATTTTTTAATTTTTAGTATATTTTTTATTATTATAATTTTTTTTGGTACTAAAAAAATATAAATTTTGCTTAAAAAATATTTAAAAACTCACTAATCATCTCACTCAATTTCTAATCCCAACCCCATCATAGGATTAGTAGTCCTACCAATGGGGAGATTACTAGTCAAAAGCGATAGCTAATCCATTCATTTGTATTCAACCAAACATTTTATTAGTGAATTTAAATGAACTATTAATCTAATCTCTCTCCCCAAGTAGCCGAACAAACATGCCTAGTATTGTACTTGTGATGTCACACATAATAGCATAACAAAAAATGAGTTTTTTATTAATATGTATTATGATTTTTGATTAATTAAGAGAATCACGAATAATATCACATCACATAATATTATAAAACTATTCAATAATTCTCTTATTTAAAACAAATGATAGTTAGCTTTCAAAAATTGCTCAGTGCCTATACTATCATGTCGCGAATACATCTAAATCATTTATTTATATGAGTTGTATGTAGGCCCACACAGGAAAAAAGAAAAAAAAAAATCATTTATTTATATGAGTTGTATGTGTACCGAACACAAATGAATGAGTTAAATGCATTTAGGACACAACGGTACCAAATAATCACTCATTTAGAAAAGAATAGAAAATGGAGAAAAATTATAAATAAATTTTTTTTATCATGAATTTTGTTAAATAAAAATTTGACAATAAAGTTGAAAGATTTAATTATTTTTATGAGAATATAATTTTTTTTGTCTTTTTTGTAATAAATTAAAATTCAAGTTTTATTGATATTAATTGCACAAGAAATTTATTTTTCTTGCATATTCTTACCAATCTCATGATAAATAATTATGAGAAATTTTTAAAATTCTTATCCTTCTTGGACTTTTCATTATCCTAACCAATGTCAACATTTGTGGTATTTTTTCAAGCTCTCACATTGTAAGTACAGATGGTTAAAAATGGAATTAGAATAACTTCATTGTATATATATATATATATATATATATATATATTTCAAAATACTAGTATTAATTCAAAAGTAAATCACAAAATAAAACATGTTTGTGTGCCCGAAATCTACTTCTTTTTTCTTTTTTTTTGTGTGTTAGTAGCACTATTATTTATTTACTATGTTATTTGCACTCTCCTTTTGCATGAATGCTTCTAATTTTTGTCTTTTTCATACAAAATTACAATGTTTTATAATATCCCACATCCTTTTATTATCTTTTTCTTGATCAATGACTCAAATACCGAGAATCATCTCTAAATCATATATAGGCACTGTTAGGTAGAGCTGTGAGAAAGTGATTATAATTTATAGCCTAACAGCTTATAACTTATAACTGTAAACATAAGTTAATTTTTTACTTATAAATTAAGCTTCTCCTCCCCCACTCAAAGAATAAGTTGATTTTTAACTTACAAAAAGCTATAAGCTGTATTATTAAGCTGAATCAAGCACATCAAAATAGCTTAAATTAAGGTAAAAGCTATAATAAGTTGAAAATAAACTCTACCAAACAGGGCCATAGGTGAATGCAAATTACACAACTTTTTTTTGTGAAAAAAAAATCTAAAGACGCATAAAAAAATTAGCTCAAAATTTACAGTTATGCTATCAACAAAAAACCAAACACTAAATAGAATAATACATAATACTCATGAATAAATACTATTTTATAAAATTTATTAATAAGTTTAATTCTTTAAAAATTTATTTATTTATTCTATATTAATAAAAAATTTATAGAAGACAGACAAAGAATCCCATGCCGAATGGCCGTGGTTCCACACACTCCTCCTTGTGTATATTTTATTTTGTAATTTATGTATCAAAATGACAAAATTGTTTGTTGGTGGTTTGCGTATGTGTATTGCTCACGAATCTTTGTCCTCATTTTGCCTGTCCTTGGTTCCAAATCACTTTATTTTATTCTTTTAAATTTTGTAATATATGAGTCTCACTTAATCAAATTCTGTGATAATGAAATGATTTGAGACCGCTGGATAAGGGAGATGTGACCAAGAATTGGTGTCGCATGTCAACATAGTGACTTTTTTCCAATTTTATTTTTTGATGTAAATTTTTCATTAAAAACTTTTTTTTTCCTTTTTTTGGAAAATAAGAAATTTAGTTCTATCACTTGAGGATGATTTATCAAAACTCCTCTTTCCTTTTTTTTCAACTCGCTTTGAATTTATTCATATTATAACATGGGTACAAAATTATTGCATGTTTCATGCAATTTTCTCAAGCCGAAACTTAATAATCAAAAGAATAAATTTAAAAAAATCCCTCGTTTAGTTTTTAGAAAATTATTATTTTTAATTTAATTAAACTATTCTTACATCATAAAAAATTGTATCAAATACTTGACACAATTCTTAGAATAATATATATATATATATAAACAACTCTAGTAAATTGCTCGAAACAACGCATGTGTTGCATGGCAGCTGATTTTTTTCAAAAAAAAAAGAAAAAATTAGAAACTTCTTTGCAATGAGTCCAATTGGAAATGAATATGACTTGCATGGCGAATTGGCGACCCAAGAATATGACAGTCACTAAAAACAAATTTTAAGTATAATTTATAATGTAAATGCAATGCATATTACCTCAACAGTACAAGTTGATGATTAAACAAAGACACGACTCAAAATAAATAAATAAATAAATAGTGATATATAAATTAATAAAAAAATTATTAACTGATGTGAGATCTATCATATTATTGAAGTGAGTTGTTTCCAATTTTAAAATTTTATTTTCGCATGTCACAATAATTTTGTAGTGTAAATAGGTTGCTTTATGATTTTTTTTTTAATTTTTTTTTTTTTTTTGGAATTTTAAGCAACATCATTTGTTACAATGCTTACAAAAAGTAATTTAAATAAGAGTGCTGCTATTAGCACCTATCAAAATTCTTTGGACCCCCCATTTTATAAATTTTTTTTACTACAATTATACCCTAAAGTAAAATTACATTAAAAGACATTATTAAATGGAACACTCACATATCAATAAAAACTAATACTCTATAATATTGGACACCCACCCCCACCCCCACCCCCACCCCCACCTTCAATTCCAACTATACGTATTCCATGTTTGTAAACCCTAAATCTATTATTTTTCATAATCATCTTATATCCTGAATGTGTCATCTTCATTATCATCATCAACGCTATTGAACTTGAAAGTTTTGCTTCAAGTATAACGTACACTTCATCACTTATTTTACTGTGTAGAGCAATGGAGAACGAGGACAACAATTCTAGTGAGACCGGCATTCCATTAATAAGTTTATCTGTCTTGTATTAACATTCTCGGTCGTTTTCAGTCGTTCTTGATTCGTTCGAGCTATTCGGTACTGGTTTGCTGACTGTTAGAATTATGTTTGGTATTACAGTACTGAACATAATCCTTTCGTTCAATACATAGGTTCCGAACATTAATGCAGATAGTCAGTTATGTAATTTTCTTTATTAAACTAACTTAGAATGGAAAAGAGTGAATTGGAATGGATTTAAGTTATGTATTGTGAATGGGTTTAATTCATGTTGTTTTAAGTTGTGAATTGAAATGGATTCAAGTTACACAGTGATGAACAAATTTTGTTCGGACATACAGTGCTGACAGGATCATTATTGTTCGACAAAACCGTTCTAAACAAAATACATTTTTTCGGTTACACAGTGGTGAACAAATTCAAAATCATCACTCGAATCTGCTGATCTCCTATCGAGATTCTTGAATTCAGGGCATTTAGATGAAAGCTTTAATCTGATTCTTCTGGCTTGTCTCCAAAAATCCATATGTAGAAACTGAGATTCTCAAAGAAATCAATGAGAAATCTGAAGCTTCGATCTACGAAGAAGTGAAAGACATGGTTTACACACACGTGTCGTTGAGCGAGACCATGAGACTCTACCCACCCATCCCCATTGACGGAAAGCAAGCTTTAAAGAACGACGTGTTGCCAGATGGGATAGTAGTGAAGAAGGGTATGAGAGTGAATTACCATCCTTACGCAATGGGGAGGTCGGAGGAACTGTACTGGACCAAAGCTCCAAACTCTGAAGATTGAGTGAGTCAGGGAAGGAGAGGGATGGAAAATTAGGTAGGTGTGCATTTCATTGTGAAAATATTATGAATATAGGTAGATTTCGTAATAAGTGGGGTGTCCAAAAAAATATTATTAAAATTTAGGGTTTATGGCTGGGGTCCAAAGAAATGGGGGGTCTAAAAAATTTTGGTATGTGCTAAAAGCAGCACTCTTAAATAAACTTTAAAAAAGTAATTACCTTGAAATTGAGGAATAATTACTGTTAAATTATGTTTATAACAAACTAATATATACAATTATTTATTATTTTCCTTTAATTTTTAAATAAAGTCTGTGGTGTTTTTATCTTGTTTTATATGTCGCTCTCAGTGTATAATTGAATTGAACAATAAAACCGTTTCGACAATGATTGAGTATTTAAGAAACAGGACACGTCACCATTAGAGTTTATGAATTAACAAATTACTTTTTTTAATATTATTTTTTCTTGCATGTAAACAAAACTTTGTGTACGTAACTCAATATGGGTATGTGTGGGGGCATAATAACCATTTGATATTTACTTCAATTTATCAATAATAATTTGCTTTGAAAGTGACCTTTTGAAATTGTTGAAAATTTAATAAAAAAATAAAACACTTTGTGATGAAGGGAATTGAAAGGAAATGCTGAGAACACTAATTCTAAAACACATGAAGTTTCCCTAGTGGCATGGTAATTGAAAGGAAATGCTGAAAAGTCCATTTATTGTGTGCGATAAGAATAAACGTTGAAAAGTTATCGATAGCCGGTGACCAATAGTGACAATTGATGGTGTGAGTTTGATAGATAAATGATATTGAACAGAAAGGTGAATATATAGGTAAAACATGTATATATTGTTAAACATTTAAATAAATAGTTGGACAGATAAATAATACATGTAGAGATAGGTGACATTTGAACAAATAAGTAAGTTTTGAATAAATAGGTGTTCTTTTAAATATATAATGTATTTTAGTTTAACAGTTTGAGAAATAGCTATGATTGTAAAATATAAATTAAAACATATAGATATATTTATGCAATAATTTAACGTATTATGTATATAGGGCGGGTGTTGTATTGGGTCGTTTTCATATTAGAATTATTTCAACACTAATCCAATTCGTTTATTATTTCGTATTATCACGTTGTGTCTTTTTTAGTCCGTATCCGGTTTATGTCGTGTTAGTGTGTCATTCTAAAAAATCTAACTATTAATTAAAAATATCAAATGTATGAAAAAATTTTGAAAATTTCTTCACAAGTTAAATTTAATGAAACTAATCTCTATTAAATGAAATTATTTATAAAAATATTTGATTTCAACTTAATTTTATTTTCTTAATTTATAAAAATTATATTTTTTACTAGATTAACTTAAATAATAGAAAAAATACATTAATTTCAATTGAAAGCAAAAATAAAATCTATATTAAACTTAAAATCGAATTTTACATACTTTTTATAAATTGGATGTAATTACTTAAGAGATTAAAAAATGTCATGATACTTTTTAGTGGAAATAATATTAAAATGTGCAACTAATTTTTCATTATATGAGTTATCCGTATCAATTTCGTAATAAACAGATTTGACACTAACTTGACCTATTTAATATTTGTATTATCGAATCGTATAATGTAAGTGTTCATATTAAAAAATAATCAATCTTAACCGCTAATTTCATATATGATGGTATGTTAAATTCTCACTCTTAGACAGCTTCACGGATACAAGTTATTGGACAGCTAGCAGGGGGGGAAAAAATTGCCGTACATTTGATGGGTCCATTGGAAAATTCCATGAAGCCTCACCCCATTTGATTGGAAATGCTTGTCCAAAAGAAATTTTTGTACAAAAAAATTTATACTAAAATAACGTGTTAGAGGCATTTTGATAATTAAGAGCATGTCAACGGAATCTTTGTTTTGAATGAAAAGCTCAAAATTCAAGTCAAATCAATACATAAAACCTTTTTTTGTATATATATTTATTTATATATTATAATTTTTATGATTGATTAAAATAGTTAAAAAAAATTAAAAATTGTCTACAAAAAAATTAATTATTCTTTCTATTTTCTATACATATTTTTGTAAAAAAAAAATTTAAATAGTCAATTTTCAAAATAGGCCATAATTTACTTTCATATATAAGAAGAAGATAAAAAAAAAAAAAAATTTATTGCCAATTAAGATTACATGTACAGAAAAAATGCATAAATATATGTCATGTGGTTTAAATTCATTAATATTGTGATGAGAACCGCACTTAGAACAATACTGGCTATTTGGTTAATTTTATTTAAACTTTTCTATACATTTTTCTACACACATATATTTGAAATTTTATTTTATTTTTCCCAACTAATTTCGATTTGAAATGTCGAGTACACCAAAAAATATTAAGAAGAATGTTCATAATTTAGATCTATGATGTAAATTTAAATTTGATATGATACGAGTCACACTTAAAATAAATATTTACATATTTTGAAAGTCAAATTATATCCATGGCCCATGCAATTTGCTTCTTATGTCAATTTGATTATTATAATTTCAATTGTGTCGATGGTGTCATTCAATTTTTCACATTGTGTAAATTTAATCATTAAAACACTTGATAAAAATTAAAGATAAAATGATTCATTCCAAAGGAAATGGCCCATTTCGAATTGAATGTTAACATCTCAATCACCTAGAAAAAAGCAAATTATTAATTTTATTTTTTATTTTTTTGTTACACAATGTACTTGTTTGTTCCTTGATTTTAATTCAATTTATAAAGAAAACTAACTTGATACAACATAAAAATTCATTAATAAAATTAAAACAATAGCAATTAAATTGATATAAGAAGCAAAATGTAAAAAAAAAATTGAAGTAAACCAGTTAAAATCTTAAACACTATTTTAATTATTATTTTTATTTTTGGATAGGTAGCATTATTCCATTTCGACTCCACTCCGATTGGAAACTTGCAATTATCAAACAGTATCAGCAATAAAGTTTAGTAGCATCATGACACAGATTGATTTTTATTTTTATTTTTTTTTGGTAAAGGAAATGAGCTTGGACTTCGTGAGACTAATTCAAATCTCACAACGATAATAAAACTGAATAATAATATTGAAAGAAACTACATCGAAAGAAACAAGGTTGAAAACTACCTTGCCTTGCCACATCATTATTCAATTGAATATCATATCTACATAAGAGTGCATTTGTTTTAATGGATTATTTTATGGGATTAAACTATTTGCCTTGGCTGTGAAGGCTGGGAAACGATTGTGTGTGCATGGGGTGATGCCATCAACCCACATAAAATTATTCTAACGGTGGAGGCTGAATTTCAGCCCCGCCGATCCCAATGAATGTGGTATGTTGGAACTGCCGCGGGCTTGGAAACCCACGGTCAGTTCGATCTCTTCAGTTTCTACTGAAGATGGAAGTTCCTGGGCTGGTTTTTCTCATGGAGACCAAGCTCGATTCGAAGCGTATGGATGGGATTCGGCAAAAACTGGGCTTTTGTGGTGGTTTTTATGTTAACCGAGTTGGACTTGCGGGCGGACTTGCTTTGTTATGGCCAGCAGGTATCCAGGTTAGTGTGAAAAGTTATTCGGTTGGTCATATTGATGTATTTGTAGACGCTGGTTTAGGGGAACAACCTTGGAGATTTACGGGATTTTACGGACACCCGGAAATGGCACAACAGAAAAATTCTTGGGCATTATTGCGTAGACTAGCAACATGCTTCCAAATGCCTTGGCTTTGTGCAGGGGATTTCAATGAAATTTTGTTTAGCCGCGAGAAGTGTGGTGTCATGGGGCGTAGTCCATCCCAAATGGAACATTTTCGGAATGTGATCACAGATGCACACTTGGCTGATCTGGGTTTTGTTGGGCCAATTTTCACTTGGTCCAATAACCGCGGTGGCAACGCTTTGGTTCGGGAGCGATTGGACCGTGGGTTTGCTAATGATGCTTGGCAACTCTTGTTTCCACATGCAAAGGTTTATCCTATAGCGTGCACATCCTCAGATCACCTACCGATCTGTGTTGACATTTGTGGGGCTAAAGATAAACGTCAACCTCCTGCTAGTGGCCATCGCATGTATCGGTTCGAAGCTATGTGGCTACGGCATGCAAGTTGTGAGCAAATAGTTGCTGATAATTGGCTGTCTTCTTCTAATGTGGATGTTCGAAATTCGGTCTCTAATATTACAAGTGTAAGTTCTTCGCTGCGTCGGTGGGATCGTAATGTTTTTGGGTGTGTCAAGCGACAGTTGAAGGAGAAAACCGAGCAATTACAGCGGTTACTTACGCACAGTTCCAATTCTCCGAACGATGTTGCAGACATGGATAAGCTACGTAGTGATATTGATGAGATTTTGGAACGGGAATCTATTTTTTGGGGTCAACGTGCTAGGGCTAATTGGCTTAAGGATGGGGACCGTAATACTTCGTTTTTTCATTCCAAGGCCACCCAACGTCATAAGAAGAAGAAAATTGCTGGCATTGTTGATCCTAATGGCATTTGGCAGGAGGATCAAAGAGTGGTGGAGGACAATTTTGTGAATTATTTTCAGGAATTATTTTCGGCGGGTGAGGGACTGAACATGGGGCCAGTATTGCAGTTGATTCAGGCGAGAGTTCCCGATCACAGTGCATCTCATTTGAGTAGACCATTTTCTGAAGTCGAGCTCCACCATGCGCTGTTCCAAATGCACCCAACAAAGGCTCCCGGGCCCGATGGTAAGCATGCTTTATTCTTTCAAAAATTTTGGCCCGTGGTGGGTCCTAGTGTGACTTCTGCGGTGCTTGGGGTGTTGAATGGGGTTGATGAAATTTCACATATTAATCATACTTTCATTGTATTGATTCCTAAAATTAAGAATCCCAAGCTCATGTCAGAGTTTCGGCCAATTAGCTTGTGTAATGTTGTTTATAAAATAATTGCAAAAATGTTGGCCAATCATCTTAAAGAGGTGCTGCCTTCTGTCATTTCCGACACTCAAAGTGCGTTTATTCCGGGCCGTCTCATTACTGATAATGCGTTGGTGGCTTTTGAAGTGTTCCATTTTCTTAAGAATAAGAGGACCGGAAAGGATGGTTGCATGGCGTTAAAACTTGACATAAGTAAAGCCTATAACCGAGTGGAATGGCCATTTATTAATCAGATGATGCTCCTGCTAGGATTTCCGCAACGATTTGTGCAACTACTTATGAATTGTGTGTCCACTGTATCGTTTTCCGTGCTTGTTAATGGAAAGCCTTCTAGCATGTTTTACCCAACAAGGGGCCTCCGCCAAGGGGATCCGCTTTCGCCTTATTTGTTTACTATTTGTGCGGAAGGAATGTCGGCACTTCTCGACCATGCCATGGCAGCTAACCAGTTGTCCGGAATTTCAATTTGCCGGGGTAGTCCACGCTTGTCACATTTATTTTTTGCCGATGATAGTCTTCTCTTTGCGGCTGCTAAAGAAGGTGAGGTGGGTGTTTTGAGAGAGATTCTCCACAAATATGAGCAAGCATCGGGGCAAAAAGTTAATTTTCAAAAATCGGCGGTTTGCTTTAGTAAAAATACGGACTTGGTTACTCAGCGAGTGGTGACATCTATTCTTGGGGTGGGGTCATTGGCGCCGTACGGGAAGTATTTGGGATTACCATATTGTGTGGGGCATTCTAAGCGCGCCGTTTTGGGGTTTGTCAAGGAGCACGTATGGTCTCGTTTAAATGGTTGGAAGGAAAAAATTTTATCGGTGGCGGGTAGAGAGGTCCTCATTAAGTCTGTTGCTCAAGCCATACCCACTTATATTATGTTCTGCTTTCGCCTCCCAGATGGAGTGTGCCATGAAATTGAGTCTATGGTGTGCAATTTTTGGTGGGGACAAAAAGAGGAAACCCGTAAAATTCATTGGACTAGCTGGAAACAATTGTGTAAATCTAAATTACGGGGTGGTATGGGATTCCGATGCCTTCAACATTTCAATTCAGCTTTGTTGGCCAAACAGTGTTGGCGATTACTGCAACGGCCTCAATCTTTGGTTGCGCGGGTCTTTAAGGCTAGGTACTTTCCACAAACTTCATTTCTTGATGCTTTGGTCGGGAGCAATCCATCATTCACCTAGAGGAGTATAGTCGGATCTCGAAGCCTATTAAATGCTGGGCTTCGATGGTGTGTTGGAAATGGTGCAAGCATCTCGGTTAAGTATGATAAATGGGTTCCACGGCCTCATTCTTTTAAGGTAATTTTGCCACCTTCGAATCTTTCGGATGATGCGCGGGTTTGTGATTTAATTGATTCTGAGAAGGGAGCATGGTATGATGAGATGCTTACGCAAAATTTTTTGGGCATGGATGTGGAGGCTATCCGATGCATTCCTCTTTGTCCCACGTTACCTTCGGATAAATTGGTCTGGCATTTTTCCCGAAATGGTGAGTTTTCGGTTCGATCGGCATATCATTTGTGTAAGGATATGGCATCTGTGGATGGCCACGGTGATACCTCCAATATTGGGCAGTCGCATAGGCAGTTCTGGCGAGGTCTTTGGCAGCTTAATTTACTGACCAAACTTAAGATTTTTGGCTGGAAAATGTGCCTCGGGTTGTTAGCGGTAAGGGCCAATTTGCGGCAACGTCATATTGTCAATATGGATTTATGTCCTGGGTGTGGAGTGGAGATTGAAACGGTTTGCCATTGTTTTCACAACTGTGGCTTTGCCATGCAAGTGTGGAGATCGAGCTCACTTAATTTGATTATCAAATCTAATCCTGTTAACAATTGTTTTGAGTGGGTCTGCCAACTCATGGCCACAAATGGTCCAGAACCCATGCAATTATTTATTGCTATTTGTTGGTGCCTTTGGAATAATAGAAACTCCATTCTGTTTGGCAATAAATCAAGGACTGTGGAGGAAGTTGTTTCTTTCGCGGTGAATTATGTTTCTGAATATGTTCAAGCACAAGAGCATGGCCATCTTCCTCCGGCCCAGGTTCGGATGCGAAGGTGGGTTGCGCCACGTGAGGGTGTCTTCAAACTGAATTTTGATGGCTCTGTTAGGACGGCCCATGCCAGTGCTGGTGTTGGCATTATTATTCGGGACTGTCATGGGGAAGTCATTGCGTCTATGGTTGAGCGGATCCAGTATATGGAGGATGTTGATTGTGTGGAAGCTATGGGTGCGATAAAAGCTCTTCAATTGGGTTGTGATTTGGGATTGGGACATATTCATCTGGAAGGTGATTCTCAAAATGTGGTGGCTGCAATTCAAGGTAAGGCGGATAACTTGCTATGGTCATTTTGTAGGTGTGGCTCAAGCACTCCTGTTGAGGTTCCTTTCTTCAGAAGTTTTGCATGTTTGTCGAGATGGCAATTCGGTGGCTCATTGTTTAAGTAGGCTAGCCTTTGATTTTGAGTCGCCACGTATTTGGATGGAGGAGGTTCCTTCCTCTTTAATGGCGTTGGTGATGTCTGAGGCGTCTTCTTCTGTGTAATTGCTTATTCTCTCTAAAAAAAAAAAAAAAAAAACTATTTGTTCATTCAAACTAATAGTTTATTATTTGGTTTAATTTTTTTGTTTCGGATTTATATATGAGAGATTATTGTATCTTAAGAGAAGGGATATAATTATTTTCATGGAATTGATATCCCATGGGACTAGTGTGTAAAATGTTCATTTTACCCTCATGCTATTACTTAATAAACAATTAGAAAATGATAAACTAGTCTTTTGAACATTTATAAATTAAATTTTTTTAATATTAAATAAAATTATTTTTTTAGTATTGTTAATTTAAAATTATATATTAAATAAAAAATATAAATTATAAATTTAATTTAATTGAAAATAATAAATTAATGTTATATATTAAATAAAATTATCTTTTTAGTATTGTTAATTTAAAATTATATATTAAATAAAAAATATAAATTATAAATTTAATTTAGTTGAAAATAATAAATTAAAAATTATAGCCTTATAAATTAAAAAAATATGGTGTTGTTAAATTATAAATTATAAATTATAGATTACAAATTTAAAATTATATATTAAATAAAAATTATAAATTACAAGGATAAAATAGTCTTTTGAATATTTATCCTTATTCAGTCTGTCCAATCAAATATTGGATTCACTAAAACTAGACCAATCCAGGCATCTAATCCCATGACTAAACAAACATAGGATACAAATCAAGTCCAACCAAATAGTTTGGGGACAATATATCCCAAGACTAATAGTCCGATGGATTACAATCGCTCCTTATCCAGTCCATCTAAACAAACACATCCTAAGACAGATTGGATAAGGAGAGATTGTAATCCATTGGACTGTTAGTCCGAGGATATATTGTCCCCGGACTATTTGGTTAGGCTGGACTTGTATCATTTGTTTGTTTAGTCATGGGATTAGATGTCTTGATTGGACTATTTTTAGTGAATCCAATGTTTGGTTGGACGGACTGGATAAGTATAAATGTTCAAAAGACTATTTTACCCATGTAATTTATAATTTTTTTTTAATATATAATTTTAAATTTGTAATCTATAATTTATAATTTAACAACACTAAAAATTTTAATTTATAAGGCCATAATTTTTAATTTATTATTTTCAATTAAATTAAATTTATTATTTATATTATTTATTTAATATATAATTTTAAATTAACAACACTAAAAAAAATAATTTTATTTAATATATAAATTTAATTTTTTAACTTTTTAACGACACTAAAAAAATTTAATTTATAAGGGCATAATTTTTAATTTATTATTTTTAATTAAATGAAATTTATAATTTATAATTTATGATTTATATTTTTATTTAATATATAATTTTAAATTAACAACACTAAAAAAATAATTTATAAATGTTCAAAAGACTATTTTACCATTTTTGAATTATTTATTAAGTAATAACAAGAGGGTAAAATGGACATTTCACACAATAGTCCCATGGGATACTAATCCCATAGAAATAATCACATCCCTCTCCCTAGGATACAATAATCCCTTATATAAGGGACTAATAGTTCGGAGGGACTATTAATCCAGAGCAAAAAAATTGAACCAAACAATGGACTATTAATCCGGATAGACTAATAATCCAATCCCATAAAATAATCTCTCAAAACAAACACACTTTAGAGTACATTTTTGTCCTCTAAACAAAAATATTAATAAATTATAGGGTGAAGTATTAATAAATTTTAAAATATGATTTTCTGAATTGTTTAATTTATTTATTTTTTCTTATGAAACTAAAGGTACCATTAATATGAAAATTATATAAAAAGGTAGTCACTTACATATTTGGATTTAATTTCTGAGAGATAAAAGTGAGTTTCTTCAAATGTGAAATTTACACATTTAGGCAATCCATATTATAGAGGTTTTTGGAGTTTTCCTCCTTCTGGAACAAATCCCACATTAAGAAAAAAAACGTAACACTCCAATATAATATATTAAAAAACTCCTTAAAGCACATTTAGTACAATGAAGTGAATTAGAATGGAATGCCTATTCTAGTTTTGCATTCCTTTTTTCTTTTTTGATACGTCTTATTTAAGTGAGAATAATCATTCCATTGAAATGGCTATTCCAACAAAATATGAGAATGTCTATTCCTTCCTCCAACCTAAGGAAGGGCCATTCCATTCCATCTCATCATGGAATTACTATAAAATTTTATTCAATGTGTTTGGTTTGAGTTTTCTGGATTAAGTTTTTTGAAAACTGAGTTTTTTGGTTTTCGTATTCTTTTGTTTTTAGTGAATATTTTTTAAATTTTAAACATTTTTTTTACTTTTTTAGATGAACCTTAGTTAGATGTATTTAAAAAGTAAAAAATTTGTGAAAAAATATTTTAAAAAATTAATAAATACATAAAAGTACAAAAAAATGTACTAAATTCTTGTATTTTTTTTTATATTTTTGGTATTTAGTGAATTTTTAAAAGATTTTTTTTACAATTTTTTTACTTTTTAGGTGTATTTATATTAGGTGTGTCTAAAAAGTAAAAAAATTGCTTAAAATATTAAAAAAATTCAATAAAAACAAAAAAATACGAAAAATAAAAATGTAGAATTTTCTGAAAAATATTTTCTGAAAAATAAAAACAAGCAAGCTGATTATTATTTTTTTTGTTAGCAATAAAAAAAAATATTATTATTTAACTACTACTACCATTCTGTTTTCCGACCACCCATTCGACTACCTTATCACCACCATCATCGCCACCGCCACTGCCACCCCTATCACCACCACAACCGCTACCACGGTCGCCACCACAACCACCACACCACCATACTACTACCATCATATTACCGATGTCGCCACTATTACTACCATCACTACCGTTGGTCGCTACAATCTCCACCACCACCACCACCACTATCGCAACCACAACACCACCTTACTACCACCACTAAGGCCTAACAATCTACGACCATCATCCTACTATCATTTCTATCACAATCACCGATGCCACCACCATCACAACGACTAACACCATCACTTTCACAACTATTAATATTAGCATGATCTATATAAAATTTTAATTTATTTGTTACTAGCTTGTTAAAAAAATAAATAAATAATAATAATTTATTTTATTCTATGAGTTTAATAGGTATAACCAAATATGAGAATGAAAATTATAATTATATTCTTATGTCATTCTATGTTGGCAACCAAACAATGGAATGAAAATGGACATTACATTCCATTCAACATTATATTCCATTCTCACTCATTTTATTCCCACTTTATTTCATTCCATCGCACCAAACATGCTCTTAGTGTACTTTTCTCAAACGTAACAACGTAACACTCTAAAAAAATTCCTTAGTATATTTTTCTCAAACATAACACTCCAATCAATATAATCTCAAATATAACACTCCAATGTAATACACAAAAATACTGAAAAATTTCTTAGTGTATTTTTTTCTAAATGCAATACTCATAGTTTGAAAATTATACATTTATTCAACACTTACTAAGGAATTTTTGTATTCCTTTTGGAATGGTTTGAAGAATTTCACATATTTTTTGAGCGTTACATTGGAGTGTTAGGTTTTGAAAAAATACACAAAGAAGTTTTTTTTGTGTGTTACATTGTATTGTTATACCAAGAAATTTTTTTGGAGTGTTATATTAAAGTGTTCCGATTGAAAAAGGGCACACTAAGGAGGTTTTTTATAATATTACATTAGAGTATTACATTTAAGTGTTACATTGGAATGTTACCATTTGAAATTATACATTTACCCAAAGTTTATTAATAAATTTTTGTATTTATTTTGAAATGTTTGAAGAATCCCACATCCTTTTGGGATGTTTAAAAAATTTCATATTTCAAGTCATTTTTGTACTCTTTTTGAAATATTTTTCAAATAAAAAGATTTCCATATAAAAATTCAACCTAAATTTGATTCACATAGATTGTATATATTATTTTTCTAGCACAAAAGAAGAAAAAAAAAAATAGAAATAAGAGTATAACCATAAATCCAATTTCTAAATAATATATTAAATCTATATTTTCAAAATCAATGGGACTAATTGATCTATAAAAAAATTCTTGGGACTAAATAGATTATCATTCTTCAAAATAGGATTAATAAATAAATTTTTCTACATTATATACAGACGAATGTATTCTTTCACCTAAAAACAACTTAATTTACTTCATTTTATTTTTCAAATTATTTTACACGATTGAATTCTTGTGTGAACCATATGGCATCAGGTGACAACCCGCGCAAGGCACAAGCATGGTATCTTTTTTTTTTTTTTTTTTTGGGTTTTCAGAAACAATAATAAAGATAATTTTAAAAACATACATAGTCCTTATGACATTTTTATTTTTGTTTAAAAAGAATTTTCAAAAATTATTTGTCAAAATAGTCGAATTTGGGGTGGGAGTTCTGGTTTGCCACTAGTTTGGATTGGAGAGTGTTGTTTCGGTTAGTAAGGCTCACAACCGATCCCATTTGATAATTAAAATTGTTCGTTTTGTAAAATCATTCGTATATATTATTCACAAAAAATTAAGTCAATCTGAAAATTATGATTTATTTAATTTATCATGTTTGTCTTTAAAAAAAATAGATGAAAAATTATGTTTTACAGTGCAATGACCATTCTAGATTGGAGGGAAGGCCAACAACAAAATATGTTTTACAGTGCAATGACAAAAACAAGATACCAAAAAAAAAAGGGTGATGATGGTGGTGATAAAATAACAAAGATGGTGACAAATATGAATTAGCTTTTTCATTTTTCAGAAAACACTTTTTAGAAAATTATACTTTCTTATTTTTCGTATTTTTTTGTTTTTACTGAATTTTTTTAATATTTTAAACAATTTTTTTACTTTTTAGATACACCTAACATAAATACACCTAAAAAGTAAAAAAATTATAAAAAAAATCTTTTAAAAATTCACTAAATACCAAAAATGCAAAAAAAAATACAAGAATTCAGTACATTTTTTGTATTTTTATGTATTTATTAATTTTTAAAAATATTTTTTCACAAATTTTTTACTTTTTAGATACATCTAACTAAGGTGCATCTAAAAAAGTTTAAAAAATGTTTAAAATTAAAAAAATATTCACTAAAAACAAAAGAATACGAAAATCAAAAAACTTAATCCAAAAAATTCAAAACAAACACACTGAATGTTTTTAATAGTATTGACTTCGAAAGTAATGCCATGAGAACTACAAGGTATGACGGTAGTAATAATGGTGGTGGTGATGGTGATGGTGGTGGATTATACTGTCATTTTTTTATTTAATGAGAGAAGAATTAAGGAATAAAGAGCTAGTAATATAAAAAGGCAAAATTGACCAGATTGGTCAAAATAGAGGTAGCATATTATGTAATATATTCTTCAACTATGGAAAAAATTGGGAAGTAGAATAAATTAAAGTGACAAATGAAATAAAGCAAGTCATGAGAAGATTATTGCGTATCATTAATCTATGCTTTTTTCCTTAAGGCAATCTTAAAATGACCATATTATTCTTTGTATAGACTATTGTTGAACCTCCTTTAGATAGGGAATCAAACTAGAATATTTAAAATGATTTCATTGTAATTTAAATTTCAAGATCATATGATAATTTATTGACTAACTTTAGTTGAGAATTATTCTAGGAAAGAATGGTATCTTCCCCTTGAAAATATTGGTTGGAATCTTAATTATGACGTATTAAACTTTGATAGGATCTACAAGCAAGATAATCATAATTAAGCACATGATTTGTGTTACATTTTTGGTTCCTCAATGTCCAAGCTTCATAATGTTTCTTCATCGGTCAATGATGATCAAAGAAAAATCCAACGCCTATTCAATGTGAGTTGTTCAAACCTAATCAATTAACGAATGAGTTAAAATAGGATCATAACGTTGTCAGGAAAAAAATATAATGAAAATGATCACAAAATATTCTTCACTTTTAAATTACACATATAATAAATACCATATACTAATTAAAGGATAAAAATTTTTTATAATATATTTTATGATATTTTTTTCAATGATCACTAATAGTATTCTTTTGAAAGTCTCCAACTAACAATGGTCGACACATTTATTGTCACGTCACTATTCTATAAGAAATTATTATCCAAGTAAAAAAGGACATGAGTCTTCCACACGGATCTATCCACAAGTTTTACCTAGATGAAAAGGAGACGGAGAGAGAAACACATGGAGACAATTGTTTAGGGATGATCATGGTAGAGATCTTGTTCCCTTGTTCATAAACTATGTTATAGTCCGTACGATCTACAAAATTAGTAGGTGTTTGACATGTATTAAAAAAGTATATTTTTTTATATGCATACATTTATTTAGGTTATATCTATCAATATTTTCTTTCTATTTTTTTTATCCATTTTCTTTACTTTTCTACACATTTTTTTTTATTTATAAAAAATCAAAAAATATACTTATATAAAATATTTCAAATAATGAGCATTTTTTGACACCAAACACAACTAAACATTGCAAGGCGGGTACGAAACAAGAGGTCCTGAAATTGTCATGCAATGTCTCTTCTTGGATATCACGTGACAAAACTATGGGGCCGAAGGGACGAAGATGGTGTCCCCCCACAAAAAAAAAATGGCAACCCTAGTATTATAATTTTATGGGGAAACTGCATCGGAGTTTGGAAGAAATTGTTGTGTAGGCAACATGTTTGATAATTGTCTTGCTCATTGGGGGTGACGAAATAAAATGTCGTGCAAATCGCATCTTAATTTTTTTTTATACGAAATCGCATATTTATTTCGACATCTTGCTCGCTATGAAATGGCATATTTATTTTTTATACTGATTTTTTTAATTTAAAAAAATTATAATTGTGAGTTTTATTCGATTAGACTGATTGAAAAAATTTAAAAAATAATTAAAAATTTTGAAAAAAATCTAGAAAGGATTTTTTTTTTTAAAAATAGTTGCATTTTTTTGCTTTTTTGTGGGGTAGGTTTTTTTTTTTTTAAATTTACTTTTTTTATTTGTTTACGCAAGATAGACTGGAAAAAAAAAATTAAAAAAGACATAATTTTGAAAAAAGAGCACTAAAGAAAGAAAAAAAAAATGTGGTTTTTTTTAGATGTATGCCAAACAACCCTCTTAGTAGCTTTGGAATATCAATTTTGGTATTGTTTACATAGTGCTATCAATTAATGATGCAATGAAAAAAAAATTATAAGTTGGAAAATGTTGATTCATTTTGTTAGTAAGTGAGATTTTTCTGTATCCCATGAATAGGAACAAAAGCACACCTCACATACTAAGGAAGAAGAAGAAGAAGAAGAAGAAGAAGAAGAAGAAGAAGAAGAAGAAGAAGAAGAAGAAGAAGAAGAAGAAGAAGAGAAAAAAGTGTTATCTAGCCTAACTCACATTTGTTAAGAAGTTAAAGAGAGAGAAATGATGTTGGCTTTTTTTTGTAACCCGTGAATGAGAATGAGAACAAGAATACAGAGAAAAAATTACACAAAAATTTACGTGATTTGACATATTTTACCTATGGCCGAAAAAAATTCACTTCTTCCTTTCTATATTCCTATGTTTTCACACACTATAATTTTACAAATTCCTCTTATATATATATATATATATCTATATAATATATGAAGATAGATAGATAGATAAACCATAAAAATCATAATCTCATATAATTTCTAAAAACAATGTTTTTTGTATTTTTTTCATTTGTCAAAACATTAAATAATAAATAATATCATATGTATTTCAAGACTACTTGAGAACTTTCCAGGGTCTTTAATAGAGGTTTAAAATAATGATTTAGGCAGTTGGAAAGTAGGGTTTGTGAGCAATTTGACCCCAAAAGATTAGTAGAATTAGTGGGTGGTATGGTGTGGCTCGAGAAATGATAAAAAAAAGCGTTAGTTAAGCTCTCTCAATTTATTTACACGAATATGAATATATATATATATATATATATATATATATATATATATATATATATATGTATAGAAAAAGAGAGAAATTTTATAAGTAACACCTATTTTGGATTGTGTATCATATGTTCCAATTATAATGTTTATAACATTTAATTATGATCTATTGTGATTGTTAGTTATAATTTGGTTATGACTAATTGTAGTATTAGCTATAACTCATTGTAATATTAACTATGATTTATTATTGGTTATACCTTTTTTTTTATTTGATATCCGAGTGTTCGGGCCAGCTTTCGCATATCTCGATTGATCTCGGGATCTGAACTTAACGACCGGGCAAACCTCCAGTGACCCTACGGTGTGACTCGAACTCAAGACCTGTGAATTTTATCCTCTAAGTTTTACCACTTGATTTGGGATTTATTATTAGTTATACCTTATATTGTGTTTGGTTATGACTCATTATTATTTTTTTAATCATTAGTTATGAAATTTGTGATTATCAACACTATAAATGTCATAACTTGCATAAAATATACACCCAAAAAAAATAAGTATGGTAACATTTTTTTTTAAACTGAAATGTAGTGGCATACGTTTATACATAGCAAATGCTAGAATTAATATTGATGTCACAAAATTTATATTTTTTAAAAATACCTTTAAGAACAGTTACTATTATAACCACAAATACTTTTCTATAACTACACATCTCCTTCTCCTCACCAATATGTAGGCTCGTTACATTAAGTGCTTGCAATAAACAAAGGTGTCTTTTGTTTGGCAAAGCTTATAGATAGCCTCTAGGGCTGCAAACGAGTCGAGTCGAACTTTGCTGAGCTTGAACTCGGCTCATTTACTTATCTAGTTTGTTTATTGAGTTCAAACTCGACTCGATAAAAAATTGGGCTCAAACTCAGTTCGGCTCGTTAACATTAATAAAATTCGAGTTCAGCTCGGTTCAAGTCAATATTTTTTTTAATATTATTTATATAAAAACATTTAAATAAAAATTATTATTTATATTATTTAATATATAAATAATGTATTTATATATTATTTAATATATAAATAATATATTTATTATATAATTTAAATAAAGATAAACGAGTCGAGCTGACGCGAGCTCGAGCTCGTCTCATTTACTAAACGAGGCTAATAATTGAGCTCAAGTTCAACTCGTTTACTAAACGAATCGAACCGAGTCGAGTTCTTAACGAGTCGAGTCAAGCTTACTCATGAACAATTCAATTCATTTACCGCCTTAATAACTTCTTATCAAGAAGGGGATTGAAGATGTATTATATATATAAATAAAAAATTAGGAATCTAAAAGAGTCCATAGACTCTACTATACAGACCATTGTTTCCTTCTTGTTACATGAATTTCGGGTCGACATAATCAATAGGTTGACCGTTTACTACCATTAACGACCTACCACTAGACCTATGGTCTGATTGACAATTATCTTCTTCTTTCCTCGAAAATGTTATTGTTGTATTAAACTAAAGTTGTCCTTTCGTTCGAAAAAACAAAAGTTGTCCTTAAATAAAATAGTAATATTAGAGGTATAGGTTTATTCAATCCGAGAAAGTTGTCTTTAAGGAAGTCATTAGAAAATTTGTGAGAAAATGAAATTAAGGGTTGGATAGAAAATTGACTATTTTAATATTTTTTAAATTTTTTATAAAAAATATATATGCGGTATAATAATTTTTTGATCTTTTAACTAGAATATCCTATTTACAAACAAGATTTATTCTAGGAATGGTCCAAAGTCCTATTAAGTTTGAATTTATATCAC
Source organism: Camellia sinensis (assembly GCF_055761805.1). Lineage (NCBI taxonomy): Eukaryota > Viridiplantae > Streptophyta > Magnoliopsida > Ericales > Theaceae > Camellia > Camellia sinensis. The sequence continues at coordinate 198,806,728 of NC_138964.1, read as the reverse complement.
ACATTATATTTTTACAATTTCTTGAGATATTTTTTTATTAAAAAGTCATATTGTAGAGTTGTACGCACTGAGATAATGTTAAAATAGTTATAATTAGAACTCATTTATCTCTCTCTTTTTTCTTTTTCTTTTTTTGCACTTTTTCGTCGTATGATAAGATGCTTAGAGATTAGATGTATAACAACAAAAAGCCACAATTGGTCTATTAACTTGAATTCTCAATCTCTTACCTTCTCATTGTCAGTTACATAAACTATTAGGCCAAAGTACCCGGTCCTAAAAAAAAAAAAAAAAAAATATTAAAATATTATATATAACATCAATATATTATATAAGGAAAATAAAATTTTTAGAGAGAAGTCTTGTAAGAATTTCAAACTCTCATTCTAAAATTATTGAATTTTATTAATTTTAAATAATTAAGAAAATTCTCACTAACTAACTTCTATTTACCTTTTATGTTACAATCGTACATTGGAGAAAAAAAAATAAATGTTTCACTTACATAAAGTGAATCCTATATTCCCATTTATAAAACCAAAATGAGATTTTTAGTGAGAAGTCTAATTTTTTTTTTAAAATTTTAAACAATTAAGAAAATCCCCATTAGCCAACTTCCATTTAACTTTTATTTTACAGTTCCACATAAAAGTTTTGATTTTAAAAATAATTTTGTATGAGGTTTTGAAACTCTCATAATATTTCTCCTTAAATGTATTTATTTGTAAAATATATAGATATATTAATAATCTCAATGTCATTTTTACTGCTCAATACAAAAATTATGAGATAATTATGATAATTTTAAATTAATATTTAAAACTTATAAATCATAGGATAGATTATATAATTTTAAATTTATATTGTATCAATTTTAAATTTAAATTAATAGATTGCTTTCTATATTTAGTGGCAGTTTAAATTTTAATAAAAGTTTAAATTTAAAAGTTTTAATTAATTAATTTTTATGTAAGCTGGTTGGTCTTTTGACCAACTGATTAAACTGAATTATTTTTGGTTTGAATGATTTGCTATTTAACCGTGATTTTAGCCGTTTTACCAAAATATATTGATTAGATTTGTTTGATTCGAAATAAACTAAAGAACTGAGATTGCTTTATTAGAAATAAATTTCTCACCGAAACAAATTTTTTTTTTATCAGCAAAGAAAGAAACTTTAATGATGAGATGAGCAAGTATAAGTATCAAAATACATCAATAAAGAAGGGAAGTGCAAAAACATCATAGCTAATACTTTACAATCCCAACTAAGTTGGCACAAAGAAGGAAGCACAATCATCTGTTAGCACTAAACGCACAGATTGGAGAGAGACCAATCCAAAACAGAGAAAGAAAACAAAAGACAGACATAAAAACCACTCAAAATGTTGCCCTATGCACTTTATCAGATTCCAGCCAAAATGCCCAAATTTGCTCTTGGTGACAGATCCCATTAATCACAGCAGACCGTCCAAAATCCCTTCACAGAACCAAGCTAACTACCAGCTCACATGCAGTCCAAAACTACTATACAGCTCACCATCTTCACCAATACGATCCTGTTTGTTCACAACCTCAATGAGCTTGATAGCTATTGCACTAGCATACATTGATGATCCTTCACAAATCACAGACAGCAAAACAAAAACACAAAGCAAAAAACCAATAGAAGAACACACAGTAACGGCTGCAATCCCTATTGTCCACACAGATCAGCAGCAGCCAAATCAATAAAGAGGAAGTTGGTGAGTAACCAACATTCAGAACAAAACAAAACAAAACTAACAGAATCAACCATAGAACTACACTCACAGCAGTCCAGCCTAACAGTAAAATCAACATAATACACCCCTTGGATACCATTCCTCCATAAACCTCTTCTAGAGGAGCATTAGTTTGGCATAATAACATACCACAGCTGATCTGCATATGGACAGAGCACAAAAGGACAGAGCAACAAAGCACAGAAACAAGTTCACAAATTGACATTAGTGGCAGAACAGATCAATAACAAAACATGCACTTTTGATTGCATCCATTACTTCAAATCCACAGGCTGAGATCAGGTTTGGTAATGCAAATTTGTGCTAGCAGATGAGACCAACAAATCAAGCTGACATCAGCAGCAACAAAGCTCTGCCAAGCAAACACACCCAAACCAAGAGATCACCTAAACCAAAACTGAACAACAGATTCACCAACAAATCACCCTCAACAAATTCACCAACAGATCACCCTCAGACCAGCATACCAGATAGCAACATGCAGCAGCCACAAAGCAGATCAGCAGCATTCAGCAAGAGCAGCAACATGCCACCTTAAATATCCTTTGATGGGGTTCTGGTTTGCTGGATATGGGAAACAAAATCTTGTAATGAGTAGCAAATCCCTGCAACTTTGCTTCTAATCCACAAAGCCACTCTAACTTTAATCAATTCTTGCAACTTACCAAAATTTGGCTGAACATTAGTGAACTTACACTCATTCATGTGCTTCCAAATAGACCATACCACTGCCAACAACAAAGCTTTCCATAATCTTGCTTCCAACTTTTTATACTGAAAACCAGTCCACCATTCCAACAATCCTACAAAAGACCCTGGTATAGCCCAGTAGATTCCCCACCAATTCATCAAATGGGACCAGACCTTCCAAATTGAAGGGCAACCCATCAGCACATGATCTAAAGTTTCCACATCAGTATTACAGAAGATACATAGGTTACTAACATTGGTTTGAAGCACACCAAGCTGTTGAAGGTAAACAGAAGTTTTGATCCTACCTTTCCACACTAACCAGCCCAAGAATTGAACTTTAGGGGGAGAGATGTTTGACCAAATCAAATCTATAAGGTGAGAATCCATTCTAGTTGTTGAATCATTTCTCTTGTAAAGTGTAGACACCAGAAATTTGCCAGAAGATGATGCCTTCCATTTGAGCCAGTTCTCATTGTTACTCAACACAGGGATGGCTGCATTCAACATAATATACAAGCTTTGAACCTCCTCTACTTCCCAAGCAAATAGTGGTCTTCTGAATCTCAAATTCTATCCATCAGAATTTCCTTTCCATTCAACACAATCCTTCAAAGAACTAAGCTTATCAATTGACAGGTTGTATAATCTGGGATAAACTTCTGAAAGTGCTGTGGTCCTCACCCAAACATCAATCCAAAATTTGACTCTATTACCATTACCTACAATTACCTTTGAATTAACTACATAAAAATCCTTGAGATTATGATTACAATCAACAACCTGCAAGATGTCCAGCCAAGCCCTAAAGTACTTTAGTCTCAAGGTTTTGACTGGGAAACCATCCACCACCAGAAATTCCATATTTATAACATATGGTTTTTCTCCATAAGGTTGTGGTTTCAGTTGCAAATCTCTACTACCACTTTGCTAAAAGACAGTCATTTAAATCTCTAACCTTTCTAACCCCCAGACCCCCTTGCTTTTTACTCTTGGTTACCTCTTCCCATTTCACCAAATGGATCTTCCTTTTCAAATCAGAACCTCCCCAAAGAAAGGAAGCTTGGATTCTATCAATAGCTCTTGCAACATCTGCAGGTAGTTTGAAAAGAGACATATAATAAACTAGCAAGCTGGACAGAACTGATTTGATGAGTGTAAGCCTACCCCCAAAAGAAAGAAATCTCCTTTTCCAAGATGCAAGCCTCCTCTGACACTTCTCAATTATAGTTTCCCCTGTACTCTTCCTTCTAGGATTTGCACCCAAAGGAAGACCTAAATAAGTGAATGGTAATGATATCTTTATACAATTCAATCTAGATGCAAAGTTAGTCACCAACTCATCTGGAACTCCTATTCCACAAATATTACTTTTATGATAGTTTATCTTAAGGCCAGACATAATCTCAAAGCATCTAAGGATCCTTTTCACATTTAATACCTCCACCTATTCAGCTTTGCAAAAGACTATTGTATCATCAGCAAATTGCAAGTGTGATATGGTTTCTTCACAATTCCCCACTGGTACACCCTTTAAACTCCCCAACTCTTTTGCTCTAGCTAGCAAAATGTTTAAGCCCTCAACCACAATGATGAATAAAAAAGGTAACAGAGGATCTCCTTGCCTGAGACCTCTTTCAGGAGTAAATTCAGCAGTTGGGGAGCCATTTGCTAGGATTGAGGTTCTTGCCATAGTCACACAAGCTTTCATCCGAGTAATCCATCTCGCCAAAACAATTGTTAATTTTTATTTTACAATATCACATTGAGAATAGAAAGAAAAAATGAGTTGTTTCACTTATATAGAAACTTCAAACCCTCATTCTAAAATTATTGAATTTTCTTAATTTTGAACAATTAAGAAAATTCTCATTGGCTAGCTTTCATTTACCTTTTATTTTACAATCTCACATCGGGAAAAAAAAGAAAAAAAAAAAGTGAATTGTTTCACTTACATAAAGTGAATCTTATACTCTTATTTATATAAATTATTGAATTTTCTTAATTTTAAACAATTAAGAAAATTCTCATTGGCTAGCTTCCATTTAATTTTTATTTTATAATCTCACATCAACAAAAAAAAGAAAAAGAAAATTATTTCACTTACATAAAGTGAATCTTATACTCTCATTTATATAAGCAAAAGTAGATTTTTAGTAAGAAACCTTATTATCAATATCTCATACTAATTTTTTTGATTTTCTTAATTTTAAACAATTAAGAAAATCTCGTTTGGTTAGCTTTCATTTAACTTTTATTTTACAATTCTATGTCGAAATTTTGATTTTAAAAATAATTTTGTATAAGATTTTGAAACTCTCATAATATCTCTCCTTAAAAATATTCTTTTGTAAAATATATAAATATATTGATAATCTCAATGTCACTCTTACTGCCCCTTAATACAAAAATTATGAGATAAATATGATAATTTTAAATTTGTATTTGAAAATTATAAATTATGAGATAAATTATTATAATTTTAAATTTATGCTGTGTCAATTTTAAATTTAAAGTAATAGATTGCTTTCCATGTTTAGTGACAGTTTAAATTTTAATAAAATAAAATTTAAAAGTTTTAATTAATTAATTTTTGTGTAAGCTGGTTGGTCTTTTAACGTAACTGATTAAGTTAAACCATTTTTAGTTTGAATGATTTGCTGGTTTAACCGTGATTTTAGCGGTTTTACAAGTTACGATGATTCTTTCTTACTCATTAAGTTTTTAAAATTTCTTTCATTATCTTCCTTTCAAAAACCAATATGACAACTTTTTAAAATTCATATATTTTTATTCTAAAATAGTGAAATATTATAATTATGTCATTTTTTTTTATAACAAAGCATAATTTTAATTATTAATTGTCAATACAACAATTTTAATCTAGAGTTAATTAACAAGAAGTCCTGTTTACATATTTGGTGGTAGCTTAAGTCCTGTTAAAAAGTTTTTGAACCAATAAGTCTCATTTATAGGTAAAAAGACGTTTTGCCCTTTAATCCCAAAACTGAGAATATTCTCAATTTCAAAACTAAGAATATTCTCAATTTTCAAATAGAGAATGATTTCAGTATATAATTATCAAAATTAAAAAATTTCTGTTTGGCTTATGAGAAAAGTATGGGATAGAAAAGAAAGATAATTCTGCGAATATTCTAAGAAATTTATAATTATCAATTTTGAGAAATTTCGCAATTTTTTCATAATTAAAATTGAGAATATTATAAACTGAGAAGGTTCTCAATTTTAAAAAACTCTCCCTCTCTCTCTCTCTTTGCAATCTGTCTCAATCTCCTAATTAGTTCTCTCGTCTCAGCTATTCATTTTCTCTCTCCGATTGAAAAACAAAATCTGGAGCTTCTAATTGAAGCAATGGTAATACAAACTGGGTCAGGGAGAATGGCTTCGACGCGGGAAGAGAGATTGCAAAAATTGAGGGTGTTATTGATCAATGCTGAAAATTGCGAGGACGTGAATATTCACCCCCCCTCCGCATCTTGAAGAGTTGTACTTTGGGCATTATCAGGGAGAAGCTACACCGGATTGGATAAACCCTAACTCACTTCCTAAATTACAATATCTTTGCCTTGAGTATGCAAGGCTTGTTGATATGTGTCCATTGTTTTGGAGCAGTGATGGTGGGAATTCATGGAAAGTTGAAGGGCTGTGTTTGAAGTTCTTGACTAGATTGCAGGTGGAGTGGAGTAGGGTGCAGGGTGTCATGCCCTCACTAAGGTACTTGGAAGTTAGCCACTGTTATATGTTGCTGTCATTCCCCTGTGATGTTGTGAATCTTGGATCATGGACGAAAACAGACGAAGAAAACGAGGATGGCAACTTGGTAGTTGACAGAAACAAGAACATTGTCGGGTCAAGAAAACGAGAAAAAAGATCAGAAAATTCGCAGGAATGGCTGATGGATTTGGTGGAGAGGGAAGGGGTTTTGGATGGGTAAATTGGTCTATTAAAAATTAATAGGACTTGAAGGAACAAATAATTTTATCTAGGACCTAATAGAGTATAAGTTCACAAAATGAGACTTGTATGTAAATGTCCCTTTAATCTATCCATACTATATGTTATAGTAAAAGAACATTTAAAACAAAACTCTTTAACTTTTATATAAAATTTTATTTACAAAAAACAAAATATAAAAAAATTAAATATAATTATTATATTTTTAATAAATAATGTATTAATTTATCTCGTACATAGTACAAGTGATACGCTAATTATTTTTTATTTAAAATGAAATATTCGTATTACATCACATCATTTTTATATATCATTATTGTTTTTTCTAAATAATGTATGAGTCATGAGATGCCTCCTTGGGAGTGAAGAGGGGACAATTCATAGATAGATAGTAAGGGGTTGAATGGATATGGTTAGAGGGTTGAGTTGGGGGGACGTATTTGGGAAGGGCTGAGGTCCTGGGTCCTTAGGAGGAGCTGACATTTCTCTCTCTCTCTCTCTCTCTCTCTCTCTTTGTTGTGTTTGTTTTTTTGTTTTTTTGTTTTTGTTTTGTTTTTGGTTTTTTGTATGCTAAGTGTCCGACACTAGGGTGAGGCCCTGGCTTAACCATATCCCCAAGATCATGCAACCATGTCTCCTCCTCCTCCTCCTCCGTCAAATTTGCTTGGTTTCTATTTTTTAAAAACAGTTTTTAAAAAATTCTACTCTTATTTTTTGAGTTTTTTTATTTTTACTGAATTTTTTTAATATTTTATACAATTTTTTTACTTTTTAGACACACCTAACATAAATACACCTAAAAAGTAAAAAAATTGTAAAAAAAATCTTTTAAAAATTCACTAAATACCAAAAATACAAAAAAAATACAAGAATTTAGTACATTTTTTGTATTTTTATGTATTTCTTAATTTTTTAAAATATTTTTCATAATTTTTTTACTGTTTAGACACATCTAAGTAAGTTGCATCTAAAAAAGTAAAAAAAATGTTTAAAATTTTAAAAATATTCACTAAAAAAAAAACATAAAAATCAAAAAAACTCAATTTTCAAAAAACTTAATCTAGAAAACTCAAACCAATGACTAGATTCAACATGCATGATTGGAAAATCACAACCATGCATCAATGTACTGTACAATGTACATGGTTCAACTTTGTATCATTTTGGTTCGACCAACTCTGAGCTTGACCTGGTTTTCTTGTTGCATTTTTTACCATATATGTCCAAACCATTTTATATATCTGCACATAAGCATGGATTTGCAGTTGTATAAACTAACTTACAATGCAAGTGTAATATCTTGTAGTGTGAAACCTAGAATAGTAATGTTAGAAATACTAAAAACCATATCAATTCAGGTGCAAAATTTGTCCTATACTTTTTTATTAATGTAATTTCGTTGTACTACTTGTATTTATTAACATTGAAAAACATAAAGATCTATCTTCTTAAAAAGTCAGAAAATGACAAATGTCTTCACAAAAATATTTTAAATTTCTCCCTAAATTCCATTGTGTAGTAATGGAGTCTTGTGTTGAAAGGTCTTCCGATTCTAACACCCATTTTTAAGATTCAGTAATGTGTAAAAGAAATGATTGACAAATTATTAGAGAAAATATAAGAGTGAGTCACATTAAATATTTTAATAAATTGTTACATCATTGAATTTAAAAATTAAGTCTAACTTTTGGTTAAAATAACGCTACTGTTTCAGATATTGATGATTACTTAATCTACTATACTACTCAGATATACTAGACACTATATTTACATACATAGCTAAATTACAAGTTGCTTTATTTTAAAAAAAAATTTAAAAATAAAATCTTAAATTTTATTTATTTATTTTTCACTTTTAACCCTTGAAATATCTAATTCTTCCCATTTTTAGATAATATTCAATGCTTATCTATAAAATTCAACAAAAAATATCATATCAACGGCACATCGCAACGACTAAAGATCTTCTAGAGTGATTTTCTTTAGAGTGATAAGTTTTTATTTATTTTTTCTTTTTAGAAAGATGGCATTAAGTAAGGATTACAAAAGGAAGCAACATCAGAATTAGCTATTGTCATCAACGGATCTGGTAACTCCTCCCTCCAGACTTGCTAATTGAGTGATGAGGTTAGGCTCTCAGAGTTAGAAGGTGAAATGATTATTATACTCCTAACTTTGATAGAATTAAATATCAATCATTCAAAAAATTACTCTAAGACCATTTAAGAAAAATCACTGGATCCTCACTCCGTAGCAACAGTCCAAATCCAAATATGTATATATATATATATATTAGATTAGCCCATTAAGAATAATATCTTTATCACTTTAACCCTTAAAACGTAAAAAAGAAAAAAAAATCTTTATTTACTTCAAAAATTAGAGAAATGTTTTTTGTGCTAATTATTTCAAGAAGTTACAAAAAGGGATCATCAAATCCTGCTATTGGCTTGGATAATATGAACTCTGCAGGAGTAGGTAAAAAATTTTGGTACGATAATTTTAGTCTAATTGTTTTTTTGGGTGAATAAGTAGTCAGTTATTGTTAATTGACACAAAAAAGGTTTTTGAGTTTCTAGAATAAATAATTATATATATTTTTTAGAGGTAATTACCTAAAAGTCCTATCTATATATTTGGTGGTAGTTTAGGTCCTATCAAAAAGTTTTTGAACCAATAAGTCTCATTTAAAGGTAAAAATACGTTTTTTCCCTTTAACATAAACAAATGTATATAAAATTCCATTCACGTTATATACTAGAAAGAAAAAAGGAATCAGTTAACAAATCAGTTATGGAAGTAGCTGAAGATTCGAATCGTGATCGATCTTGAATGATTTATTGCTTTGGTTCGGTATTATACGTAATTGATTTCTGGATTTTGATTCGAATAGGAAAGGATTGATAGTAATATCCAGATCGATTTTGCTTTGCTTTGGTTCGCATTTTGAGTTGAAATCTGTTGGAGTTTGTTATGTGCGATTTTGATTTATAAATTGAAGAATTGATTTGTTGGATATTTGATCTTCGATCTGGTTTATAGGTATGTATTGTTTCGATTTTGTATATTATGTTTTTTTAGAATTTTCTTTAGTTTTGATTGAATTTATTTATGAGAATATGTTGAATAATTTTGTTTTTACGAATTGAAGACGTGATTTGCTGGATGATTTCTCGGTTTGGTTATTTATTTTATGAATTGAAAACATGATTTGTGAAGTATTTGTATTGTTATGAAGTTTTTTGTTCTGGTGTTTATTGTTATGAAGTATTTGTAAAAATTGAGAAAGTTCTTAGTATTGTTCTGGTTTTGATTGATACAATCTTTTTTTTCTTGTTTAGATTGAAAGATGAGTGAAGGTTGTACATGTGCGCCTATTTTTTTGTTGTGCAAGTATAATGGTTGCACATTTGCAATTAAGATTGATCAAAATGTGACATATGATCAGCTGGTTGAGAAGCTTTTGCAATTAAGATTGATCAAAATGTGACATATGATCAGCTGGTTGAGAAGCTATGTTTGAAATGGGATAATTTGCAATCTGATAATATTTGTCTATCTTACTCATTGCCTGGACATCCTAATTGTACGTTGGACAACAATGAGGAGTTAGATTTGTTGTTGGCATTAGTTGTGCATTTTGATTCAAAGTGTATTGATGTTGTTGTGCGAGTAAAAGACTCAATCATTGACTGTGGTTATCTCAACAACAGATTGGATTATGGAGAAAGAGAGTCAATGTTGGATCTTGAAGTTTGTGATATTGCATTGTCTCATGACAGCAGTAAGTCTGTGAACTTGTCAAACAGAGCATCTACATCCTCCAAAAGGAATTCGAGGTTGGAGATTGAAGAAGAGGTTGATATGTTATCATCATTTTGTGGACAGAAGGGAAAAGTACTGTTGTCTGCTGGTTGGGCAGTTAGTATTACACATGTAGGACAAAAAATTGAAGGTGGAATTGTTAAATTTCGTAATGCATTGTCAAAGTTTTCTATTGAGTGTGGATTTGAGTTCATATTTGTCAAAAATGATAAAGTTCGTGTTACGGCACAATGTTTGTTTAGAGAGACAAAAGGTTGTATGTGAAATGTTCATGGTAGAGTGGAGAATGCTAATGGGTTCTTTTATATAAGGAAGTTGAACAATGTCCACACATGTGGTGCTGAAGTACGTACGATGACTCATTCTTGTATGAGTTCTGATTTTGTTACTGATTTGATTGTTAAAGGTGTTCGTGATAATCCATTGGCACGTCCAGTTCATGTTGTTCGGGATTTTAAGTTGGGGTATGGGCTGAGAGTTAATTATCGTCAAGCTTGGTTGGGGGTAGAGAAAGCAAAAAGTGAGATTTTTGGAGACTACTTAATGTCATTTGACCAGTTAAGATGGTATGTGGATGTTGCAAAGAGTTGCAATCCAAGGAGTTACATTGAGCTTGAGTGTGACGATGATACTAAACGGTTTAAGAGATTATTTGTTTCTTTTCATGGTTCCATTAGTGGATTTGATTATTGTCGACCTCTCTTATTCCTTGATGGCATATTTTTGAAGGGAAGATTTAGAGGAAATTTACTGACTGCTACAGGAAAAGATGGAAATCAAGGTACATAAGAAATTTGTTTTCTCTATTCTGAAATTAAGAAAGTTCTCAGTTTAGAAATATGATTGAATGTTTTAAATTTTATATAATATTGTTGTTGTATATGCATTTTTTATTTTTTTAGTTATTCATTTTAGTGTTTGATATTTTGAATGTTAGAGTGTTACAATTTTCGAAGAATAATACAATATTTTCATTTTTTCTGTTTTGTACATGCAGGGTTCTTTCCTGTTTGTTTTGCAGTTGTTGGCTCAGAGAATCAAGATAATTGGCGCTGGTTTTTGGAGCATTTGAGTAGAATTGTTTCACCAGAACGAAATATTACATTTGTGTCAGATCGTAACCTTGGATTAGTTGAAGTGTTGCCAAAGGTTTTCCCAATGGCTTTCCATGCTTATTGTTTATATCATTTGAAGATGAACTTGAGGCATCATTTACGTGGTATGTTTCATGGATTGAAAGAAAAGCTGATCACTTTGTTTGGGAAATGTGCATATGCTCCAACTGAAGAAACATTTCATCAATGTTTGGTTGAGTTAAAGACTGAAGGTAGGTCAAGAGTTGAAAAGTTTTTAGATGACATACCATATGATCATTGGAGTAATGCATATTTTCGAGGGCAACACTTCGGAGAGATGTGGTCAAATGTAGCTGAATCTTTCAATTCGTGGATACGATAGGAACGCTACTTGCCTATCACAAAGTTGATTGATAGTGTAAGAATTAAGTTGATGAAGAAAATTGCTAAGAGGAGGGAACTTGTTAATAAATGGAATGGTTTGATTTGTCCTAAAATGGAGTCCAAGTAGCATGATAGTTTTAATACTTTGAGGCCATGGATTGTTAGTTCATCTGGAAATGATGTCTATGAGGTGCATTCACATCCATTTGTTTCAGTTGACATTAGTAGACGAATATGTTCTTGTGGCGAGTGGCAGTTGAAAGGGTTTCCATGTGCACATGCAGTTGGTGCTATACAAAAGAGTGGACATGATTTGAGTTTATTTGTTAATCAATACTTCTATGTTCAAAGTTATCGAGAGTCCTATTCTTTTCCCATATATCCTATTCCTTCAATTTGGAAACCAGATTGTAATGTTGATGGTGATAGTGAAGTTGTTCTTCCTCCTTTGTCTAAAAAGCAACCAGGAAGGCCAAATCAGAAGAGGATTCGTTCAAATGGTGAGAAAGTGAGGCAAATTACTTGTAGTAGATGTGGGAAGGTTGGCAATCACAATAAGAAATCGTATAAGAAGGCTTTGTGATTTTTTGTAGTTGCTTTGTGATTGTAAAAATTTCGTATTCATAAATTTCTTGAAGTAGCAATTTGTGCTGTTGAGCACTGAGTAATAATCTTCTATGTTTTTGAATAAAGTGATATTGAATTGAAAGTGAAAATATTCTTAGTTTCAGATATTAATTTTTGAAATTGTTTGTGATAATATTGTTTGGTTGGCTTTCGGAAATAAACTTGACTGTTGAATGTTTGTTTTGCAGATTATGTGTATACTGTATAAAAAGTGAGCATATTCTCAGTTTAAGTTTTTAGTTCAAAATAGCTGCTTTTGTGATGATAGTGTGAGGCTCTTTTTATGAATTGGAACTAGTTATAAATGTGATGAATTGAATGAATGTGAATTAATATTCTAAATAGATGTGGTCAATACTTTATGTTTTGATTAAAGTAACGGTGGACTGTAAGTGAAAATATTCTTTGTTTCAAATTTTAGTTTTTCAAATTGTCATAATATTGTGAGGCAGTAAATAAATTGTTGTGATAATATTGTTGTTTGAAAATTGAGTGATCTGTATAAAACTGAAAATATTCTCAGTTTTAAAGTTTCTAAGTTTGAAAATAAGTGATTGAAACAACAATAAGTTTGAAAATATTCTCAATTTTAGTTTTATGCAGTGTTTTGTGAGGGAACAAAACACTGCATAAAAACTGAAAATATAAACAAAAACATCAACAAAGCACTGATTGTGATACAGTAGAGTCTTGTGTCCACTATTTTCACATATAATACTATTTTCACTTTTGCCATATAGTAGTGTGAGGAACAAGATAATAGAAACTGAGAATATGGACAAAAACATCAACAAAACTCGGGTGCATATATCTTTGAGAGGATGACAAAATATTCCATTACACATCATAGAAATTGTAATATGTTTGTTTGGTAATATGCTTGGAACTATTAATAAAAACATTAGTCATTGTATCAGAGTGTTACAAAAAAGAGTTCATTGAGTTACACATCAAAAAAGATTTCATTGAAGGTTGTAATCTTGACTCTACTTGACTTTGATTGATCTTTATGGATCACTGAGGAACTCATGTACCATGTCTGCTCTGAGTCTTGTGGATGTGCCTGGTGGTAATGTGTTTGGAATTGGTTGATGCCTCATGTATTGTCTTATGATGTAGCAAACAATAATTCCACAGTCATTCCTACATAAATCATTTTTGACACAGTTAGAATATACTCAGATTTCAAAGATATTAAAATTTGTTAGTTAGAATAAATTAATATACGTCATTGCTTTTTGTTGAGGGCTGTCTTTGATTGATTCAATCTTGACATCAGGATTTCAGGCTTTTTCTGCTTAATAAGGTGTATCCTTCATGTATTGATGGATGATTTTTTGTTGTAAAAAACATCAACATAAAGTATGTAATGATTTACATCTGATTATTGTAATGCTAATCTAAAATTGTTCTTACCAGTTGATTTGCAACGTTGTAGTGCTTGTCCTTTCCTTTTCTTGGTTTCAAAGAGTTGAAATGTTTCCAAGTCCCCAAGTATTTGTCGATAACAAGTAATGTCCAATGATTGAAATTGTGGATGGGGATATGAATGTATCGACATGGGAGGGATTCTTGCAAAGTATTTTTAAAAATCTTTTTCCTTTGTTCTGAAGTTTTCTTCTTCAACATTGGCTGTTTTTTACAAAAAATATGTGAATATTCACAGTAATGGTACGAACTCAATATTCATATGCCGATGAAAAGCAACAAAACATGATTAACTACGATTTGTCACTCAAATTGTTTTGAAATCTAAGTATATTCCCAGCAATGATAACAAAATCAAAATTTGAGAACATTCACAAGAATGATAGCTAACACAAAAAATCTACTTTGAAATCAAAATTGAACGGAAGATAAAGTATAGAATTGACACATGCACATTGATTCCTTACCCAATGTAGACTTGACAGTATGAAAGACTTGCCATTGTGTTCTGCTCCATCACCAAAATTCTGTGCTTGTGGTTCTCTTTGAAGAATCTCAGCATATGTATCAATTGTCTATCAAATTGAAACACAAAAGTGATGTTAACAAATTAATGAGAAGTTTTTCAGTATTAAAATATTACAAATATTATACGTACACAGCTGGATATGTCTGTCCCTTTTACCAAGTTCTTGATATCATTAATAAACACACAATTTTCATATCTTACGCCAAACCATATACAAGCACTACAAAATAATAAAAAATGTGTTAATAATTAAGTCAGAATATTTTTAGAAAACAGAGCTATTTCTCAGTTTCATTTCATATATTTGTACTACATGAAAAATTGAAAGATTTATGTAAGATTATACCTTGATTCTGTTTGCTTTTCTTTCCAAAGAATTTGTAGTTTATATTTATCTTCAGGAGGTAGCAATTGAGCCACAGCATACTTGTTTGAAATTGTCTCATCTTTGTGTTCCTTCTCTTTCTCAACTTTAACTTTCTTGCCCCTATACTCATAATCTGACACCTTAGTAGTCTTCCTTGCTTTAGCTTTGATATTTTTAATCATGGAATTCTGTAGATTTGTTTGTCTTGATTCTGTTAGATCATCGGCTTTTATTGGACAAGCTTGTTGGGTTAAGTCATGGACTTCTTCCTTCAGTAACTGATTCTGCAACTGAGAATTTTGACAATCTTTCACATTTGTATTTGTCTCACAATGTTTTGTTACAAAAGGTTGATGCGTCATCTCATGGACCTCTTTTCGATGGAGCTCTTTGTCCACAACTTCAGAATTTTCATGGACCTCTTTCTGATGGAGCTCTTTGTCCACCAATTCAGAATTTTCATGGACCTCTTTCTACAGCACTTGATAATTTTCATCTTTTATTGTATAACCTTCATTCTTTGCATCTGTCCCAGAATGTTTTACTACACAAACTTCTTGGGTTATCTCATGGACCTCTTTTTCAGCCAATTGGTTATGCAATCGAGAATTTTCATCTTTCAATTGTTGTATTTGTGCTGTGACTAACCTGTTATCCTCTTCAAGTTTATTTATGTAGATGGTCTTCACTGTGTTGTCTAGTTGCAAATTGTTGTTCTCAGTTTGAAGTTTCTCAAGTGTTTGTTGATGAATTTGTTCTTCTCCCTCAGGTGCATCATTGAGTATAATGTTGCAGAAGTCATTAAAGTCTTCATTTGCTGGCTTTTGTTCTTGGTGGCACTCTTCAGCATATTGACCATCTTCTTCTTCTTTTTCTTCTTCTTCATCTTCTTCAGAATGTTCTTCTTCTTCTTCAGTATTTTCAGCATCTTGTTCTTGTACTTCTTGTTCTTCTTCTTCAACATCTTCTTGTTCTTCATCTTCAGCATTTTCAGCATCTTCTTTTTCTTCTTCTTCAGTGTCATCAAGTTCTTCATCACTTTCCTCATTCAATTGAGCACTAGTTACCTGTAGGTTAACATACAATAGATATTAGTTTTTGAAATAATTGAAGTTTATGAAACTAAAAAGTTTCTCAGTAATAATTCAGTGTATAAAAATAGGGATTTTTCCCAACTTGAATTGAAATTAAATGAGATGAGAATATGACCTGTCTTGTTGTCAGCTGATGTAGTGATATGACTTTCATACGTTTATGTAATTTGGCAAGATTCCACTTGATCACCCTTGGGCATGCTTTGCTAACTTCAGGGTAGATGATCAGTGTGTGCTCACACAACCAATACAACAAAGCAAATGTAAAGAATTTTTGTCATTTGAATAAAAAGTAATACTATCTGTTATTAACAACAAACTAATAGAATAGAGTAAAGATGTACTTACTAAGAGAGCCATAACACATCCTGTGACTTTTGCTGAATTTTTGTGGCATTTTTCAATTGAAGACACCAGTGTGTTCCTTATTACTTCTGCCCAATTGTATTTTCTCATTAAGTTTATGTCTTCCATGTAATTAAGAAATACCCATCCAACTGTTGTTCCTAATGTAGAGAAAAAAAAGCTTCAAACAAGTATACATACATAACATCCTTATCACATCTTCATTGTCTTCTTTCTTCTTGTCTTTCAATGCTTGTTGCAACAAGTTGGTGATGGTTATGCTCGATAGCCTTTCAGTTTGTATGCATCTTCTTGTCAGAAATGATGATATGCTTTTATTTCCATAACCAAGATGTATCGGCTCATCTCCACAAGATATACCGAAGATGGACTTGATGTCTTCTGTTGTTAGATTTACAGTTTCTGGTCCTAACTAGAAAGAACCACTGCTGCCTGGCTGGTAAGTTTGAATTATTTTCAATGCAATGTCATCATATTTTCTGCATTGTTTACAATTCATCTTGTTTTTCAATATTACATCAAACAATGCCCAAAATGGGGTTTTCTTCAAGCCATTAATATGCTTATTCCTGAGTTTGATGTGCTGTAATAGCTTCACTATTGTCACCAAGTTTGATCTGAAAGTTTGTTCTTGTACTTTTTGTTCTTCTTCTTCAGCATCTTCTTGTTCTTCGTCTTCAATATTTTCAGCATCTTCTTTTGTTCTTCTTCAGTGTCATCAAGTTCTTCATCACTTTCCTCATTGAATTGAGCAGTGGTTACCTGTAGGTCAACATATAATAGCTATTAGTTTTTGAAATAATTAAAGTTTATGAAACTAAAAAGTTTCTCAGTAATAATTCAGTGCATAAAAATAGGGATTTTTCCCAACTTGAATTGAAATTCAAATGAGATGAGGATGTGACCTGTCTTCTTGTCAGTTGATGTAGTGATATGACTTTCATACGTTTATGTAATTTGATAAGATTCCACTTGATCACCCTCGGGCATGCTTCGCTAACTTCAGGGTGGATGATCAGTGTGTGCTCACACAACCAATACTTTAAAGCAAATGTAAAGACTTTTTGTCATTTGAATAAGAAATAATACTATTTGTCGTTAACAACAAACTAATAGAATAGAGTAAAGATGTACTTACTAAGAGAGCCATAACACATCCTGTGACTTTTGCTGGATTTTTGTGGTATTTTTCAATTGAAGACATCAGTGTGCTCCTTATTGTTTCTGCCTAACTGTATTTTTTCATTAAGTTTACGTCTTCCATATAATTAAGAAATACCCATCTAACTGTTGTTCTTGATGTAGAGAAAAAAAGCTTCAAACAAGTATACATACACAGCATCCTTATCACATCTTCAGTGTCTTCTTTCTTCTTTCCTTTCAATGCTTTTTGCAACAAGTCTATGATGGTTGTGCTCGATAGCCTTTCAATTTGTATGGATCTTCTTGTCAGAAATGATGATCTGCTTTTATTTCCATAACCAAGATGTATCAACTCATCTCCACAAGATATACCGAAGATGGACTTGATGTCTTCGGTTGTTAGCTTTACAGTTTCTGGTCCTAACTGGAAAGAACCACTGCTGCCTGGCTGGTATGTTTGAATTATTTTCAACGCAATGTCATCATATTTCTGCATTGTTTGTAATTCAGCTTGTTTTGCAATATTGCATCAAACAATGCCCAAAATGGGGTTTTCTTCAAGCTATTAATATGCTCATTCCTGAGTTTGATATGCTGTAATAGCTTCACTATTATCCCCATGTTTGATCTGAAAGTTAATCTTCATTCTCTACGCTTTCCCTTTTGTTTTTTATCCATTGAAGTTGATTTTTTATGCTTTCTTATCATTTTCTTTGCATTACTTTTTAGTCTTGGGGTTTTCATGAGTTGCTTTTCTGTACGGAAAAGCAACATAGACAAGATATAAATACTGAGAATGTGCCCTAAAAAAATCAATCCAATGTCATTCTCATGAAGTCTAAATTTGATGACATTCATGGCTATAAAAATAAAATCAACATTGAAAGTTAAATTGAAAGCAAGAAAAGATTATTAACTAGGGTTTTTCACTTAAATTGATTCAGAATATGAGAACATTCACAGCAATCGCAGCAAAAATCAAACATTGAAACTTAAATTGGAAGCAAGAGAACATGATTAACTAGGGTTTTCAGTCTAATTGATTAAAAACTTGAGAAAATTCACAACAATCATGTCAAACTCAATATTGAAACATAAATTGAAATCAAGAGAATATGATTAAGTCTGGGCTTTCACTCAAATTGACTAAGAATCTGAGAACATTAACAACAATCGTACGAAAATGAACATTGAAACCCAAATTGAAACCAAGAGGATATGATTCACTAAGGTTTTTTACTCAAATTTTCTAAGAATTTGAGAACATTAATAGGAATTGTATGAAAATCAACATTGAAACCCAAATTGAAACCAGGAGAATATGATTCACTAAGGTTTTTTTACTCAATTTGTCTGAGAATCTGAGAACATTCACAGCAATCACACCAAAATCAACAATGAAAGCTAAATTGAAACCAATAGAATATGATTAACTAAGGTTTTTCACTAAAATTGATTGAAAATATGAGAACATTGACAGCTATGGTACCACACTCAACATTGAAACTTAAATTTAAAGGAATGGGATATGATTAAGTAGGGTTTTTCACTCAAATTGATTCAGAAAATGAGAACATTCACAGCAATAGCAGCAAAATCAATATTGAAACTTAGATTGGAAGCAAGAGAACATGATTAACTAGGGTTTTCAGTCAAATTGATTGAAAACTTAAGAAAATTCACAACAATCATGTCAAACTCAATATTGAAACTTAAATTGAAATCAAGAGAATATGGATTAAGTCCGGGTTTTCACTTAAATTGACTAAGAATCTGAGAACATTAACGACAATCGTACAAAAATCAACATTGAAACCCAAATTCAAACCCAGAGAACATGATTCACTAAGGTTTTTTACTCAAATCGTCTAAGAATCTGAGAACATTCACAGGAATCATACCAAAATCAATATTGAAAGCTAAATTTAAACCGGAGAATAAGATTCACTATGATTTTTTACTCAAATTGTCTAAAAATTTGAGAACATTCACAAGAATCCTGCCAAAATCAACATTGAAAGCTAAATTGAAACCGGAGAATAAGATTCACTAAAGTTTTTTACTCAAATTGTCTAAGAATCTGAGAACATTCATAGGAATCATACCAAAATCAACATTGAGAGCTAAATTGAAACCAGAGGATAAGATTCACTAAGGTTTTTTACTCAAATTGTCTAAGAATTTGAGAACATTCACAGGAATCGTGCCAAAATCAACAATGAAAGCTAAATTGAAACCAATAGAATATGATTAACTAAGGTTTTTGACTTAGATTGATTGAAAATATGAGAACATTGACAGCAATGGTACCACGCTCGACATTGAAACCTAAATTGAAAGGAATAAGATATGATTAAGTAGGGTTTTTCACGTAATTTCAATAAGAATCTGAGAACATTACCAACAATGGTACCCAAATCAAAATTGAATCCTAAATTGGAAGTAACAGAAGTTGATTAATTAGGGTTTTTCACTCAAATTCAATATGAATCTGAAAACATTAATAGCAATGATACTAAAATCAACATTGAAAACTAAATTGAAAGTAAGAGAACATGATTAACTAGGGTTTTTCACTCAAATTTACTAAGAATTTGAGAATATTAACAGTAATCGCACCAAAATCAACATTGACACTTAAATAGAAAGCAAGAGAACATGATTAACTAGGGTTTTTCACTCAAATTCGCTAAGAATTAGATAATATTTACAGCAATCGCACCAAAATCAACAATGATGCCTAAACAGGAAGCAAGGAAATATGATTAACTAGGGTTTTTCACTCAAATTCACTAAGAATCTGAGAATATTCACAGCAATTGCACCAAAATCAACAATGAAACCTAAATAGAAAGCAAGGCAACATGATTAACTAGGGTTTTTCACTCAAATTCACTAAGAATCTGAGAATATTCACAGCAATTGCACCGAAATCAACAATGAAACCTAAATAGAAAGCAAGCGAACATGATTAACGAGGGTTTTTCACTCAAATTCACTAAGAATCTGAGAATATTCACAGCAATCGCCCCAAAATCAACATTGAAACCTAAACAGAAAGCAAGAGAACATGATTAACTAGGGTTTTTCACTCAAATTCACTAAGAATCTGAGAATATTCACAGCAATCGCACCAAAATCAATAATAAAACCTAAACAGAAAGCAAGGGAACATGATTAACTAGGGTTTTTCACTCAAATTTACTAAGAATGTGAGAATATTCACAGCAATCGCACCAAAATCAACACTGAAACCTAAACAGAAAGCAAGAGAACATGATTAACTAGGGTTTTTCACTCAAATTCACTAAGAATCTGAGAATATTCACAGCAATCGCACCAAAATCAATAATGAAACCTAAACAGAAAGCAAGGGAACATGATTAACTAGGGTTTTTCACTCAAATTCACTAAGAATGTGAGAATATTCACAGCAATCGCACCAAAATCAACATTGAAACCTAAATAGAAAGCAAGAGAACATTATTTTTGTGGCATTACAATGAATGTTCTCAGATTCAGAAACAAAAACAAAAACAAAAGTTTCGAAAACAAAAGTTTCGAACTCAACATTCAAGCTGAAATGGAAATAAAAAACAAAAGGTTCAAAAATGAAAGTTTCGAACTCAACATTCAAGCTAAAATGGAAATGAAAAACAAAAGTTTCGAAAATGAAAGATTTTGCAAAAACTAGGGTTTAAGATACTTGAATCTTACTTGTTTTCACCATTTTTGATTTTTCAGATGTTTGAATGTTTGATGATCTAGTTTGTTTTTGTGAAATCTGAGACGAGATTGAGGAAGGAAGACGAAATATGAGGCAAAATTGATGAAGGTGAGAATGAAATCTGTGAGGATGAGAAATAGCAGGATTAACTGTGAATGAAATCGTGAATCTACAATTTTTGTTTTGTGTTTTTATTTGGTAAGGGTAATTTCGTCATATTAATGGATTATGGGACTTACTGGTTGAAAGTTTTTGAACTAGGACTTAATGGACCATTATTTGCTAAAACGGGACTTACCTGTAAATCACCCTATTTTTTAAGAAGTTGAAATGATTAAAATATCATTAGCCGTTAAAACTTTGATGCAATTTTAACACCTTGACTTTTTTTATTTTAACTTACACCCCACCACAAAATGAATTGCACTTTATATTTTTATAATTTTTTTTTCTATTTTACTGTGTTGTGATTCTTCTAATATATATTGTTTTTATTGACTGGAAGAAAAAAAAAAAAGGACTAATGTAAAAAATATATATTACTTGCGTTTGGATGGACGTTGGGCATTGATCCAAAGTGGAAAAAATGAGAAGTGAGGAAAAAATTTTGAGGAAATAGCAAATATATGGAACAATTATAAAATAATTGTACTATAAATAAATAAATAAATTGGTGCAACTCTGACACACAATAAGAGTTGCACTAAGCACATGAATGAATTTGTATCATGCACACAGGAGAGTTGCACTATCATGAGGATGCAAAAAAAATTTTTTTTTCCATTGCTCCACTGAAATGCAATTTTTTCAAAAAATTAAGTGCCAAAATAAATTCTAAAATTAAGAAAAATTAATAAAAAGTCAATTTTTATGAATGCATAAGACATTAGTTTCAATGATTGATTTGTTTTGATTATAAAAATATAATTAACGAAATCTATTAATGAAAAAGTATAAATCATTGCTATAAAGGATATGTTGCTTTGAAAAAAAAAAAAAATTATTTTTTTTTTCTCTACTTTCTCTCTTAATTTTCACACATTACTAGCATCACCGCTCACTATCATCACTACTCGCCATAGGTGACTCGTCATAACGTCGCCGGCGACGGTGCACATTTGGAAAAATAGGCAAGGGCGTGAACAGATAAATTGACAAATACACTACAAGAATTTTCACTTTTGGTGACTAAATTTTTAGTCGCCAAAAGTCATTTTTTAGTCACATATAGTCTTTAGCGACTAAATTTTTTGGTCAGAAAATTAGTAACCGAAGAATAGTCAAGAAAGCTAATTGGCGACTAAACTTAATTTTGTCGCCAAATGTATTCATTTGCCGACTAAATATTTAGTCGCCAATAGGTTGAAAAATTAATTAAATAATACATTTTTGCCGACCATTTTTTTTGTCGCCAAAAGCCAATAATTTAGTCGCCGAAAAATTTTTAGCTACTAAATTTTTTAGTCACCTAAAGCAAATACTAGTGCTTTGGGTACTAAAATTTTAGTTGCCTAAAGTTAATCTTTTTTTGCTGCTAAAATTTTAGTGGGCAAATACTATTTCTTTTGGCTACAAAAAATTAAGTCGCCTAAACTTCCACATTTTTTGCTATTAAAAATTTAGTCGCCTAAACTCCCACATTTTTTGCTACTAAATTTTTAGTCGCCACAAGTATTTTTATTCTTCAAATTTTGTTTTTAGCTACGAAATATTTTAGTCGCCAAATGTTTGATTTTCTTTTAGTTACAAAACTTTTAGTAACCAAAGGTTTGATTTTCTTTTGGTTACAAAACATTTAGTACCCAAATGGTTGCTTTTCTTTTGCCTACAAAAAATTTAGTAGCCAAATGTTTGATTTTCTTTTGGCTACAAAACTTTTAGTAGCCAAATGTTTTTTTTTTTTTCTTTTTTTTTTTTTTGCTACAAAACGTTTAGTCGGCAAAAACATGATATTATATTTTATTACAAATATTATAATGTGTACATAACCTGTCTGTATTCCATGCAACCTGTAATGCATATATAAATAAAATGATACATAAAGTATCAATCATTCCACAATCTGCATCCGTATACAAAAAATAAATTACTTTAATTGTCCAAGTACATACAAACCGACTATTGTCCAAACTAAAATAATAATTCCATACAACATATAGAATCATACAAAAAGTAAAGCCCTTCATATACAAAAATTACATTTACTATACCATGTGAAATGACCATTTGGCATGGTACAAATTACCATCGTAATCTGTACCACGACAAAAGGTGATGCATGTACCACGACAAAAGGTGATACATTTATGTACCACAACAAAAAATCATATATCTGTAAGGCGACAAAAGGCGATCTATCTACCATGCCAGTAATTATCTGTTCGTTGCCAAAAGTTTTCTGTATCAGTAATAGTTAACTGCACAAAAGCCGGAGATGACAAAAGTATTATATTACTTCTATACAAAAGTACAATTTCTTCTCCATACACCAAAATATCTCTAGAAGTCCACGAAACAAAGTCATCTACAAAAAACAAAAAAAAAACATTAGAATTGAACCCAAAAATGCCCAACTTCATGAATGAATTTGGCAACAAGTGACAAATAAAAACAAGTGAGAAGCAACCTTCCATGATGAATCAATTATCAGTCATTCTACAATCTTTCTAAAGTCTTTTGTTATAAGGAACATTGTTAAATGTAAAACAATCATTACTAAATCTTTCATTAGTAACATAAAGCTAATGTAACAATCTTCTATTTGTATACAACATGTATCCAAATTCTGTGGCTAAACCAATATCAAAGCCCAATGTGAATAGAAAGTATTCTTTTTGCCCACTTTCTCATTATTTGTATGCAAAAGGCACTTGAATCATTAGATTGGATATAAAACTATCGCTGCTTATTAATGTATGTCAGTGCCATTTCAGAAAGGATATTAGAATCTATGATAAAAATAATAATAAAAATAAATTTCAATCATAAGAAATATGTAGAAATATATGTTGAGACACCTATAAATGGTTCATCAAAGAAAGAATACTTAATATCTCATGATGCACATGGCCTCAGAAACACCATGAGCATGTTTCATACTTGTATGAAAGCTTAAATATAATATAACACACGTGTATACGTTCAAAAAATTAGCAGGTTTAAAACAACTGGTAAACTGAGTTCATATTGGTTTCTGAATATTTTTCCCATAATTTTCCATTACTATACATCTCCAATACATTCCGTCAGTTGTCACAAGTCCTATTTGTAATGGGGAAGCTGTTTGTGAGAGTCAGACGGAGGTTCGGGGGCTGTTTTGAAGTTTTGCCCCCGAAACGCCCTTTTTTAACTAAGTTTTGAGCGTATTCGGCTCTAAATCCCAGCTTACGGGTCCGAATAATATTCCGTCAGTTGTCACAAGTCATATTTGGCATGGGGAAGCTATTCGTGTCGGCCACACAGCGGTTCAAGGGCTGTTTTGAAGTTTCGTCCCCGAAACGCCCTTTTTCGACTAAGTTTTGGGCATATTTGTCTCTAAAACCCAACCTACGGGTCTGAATAACATTCTGTCAGTTGTCACAAGTCTTATTTGGTATGGGAAAGCTGTTCGTGTCAACCACACGGCGGTTCGGGGGCTGTTTTCAATTTTCACTTCCGAAACACCCTTTTTCGACTAAGTTTTGGGCGTATTCGGCTCTAAATCCCAACCTACGGGTCCGAATAACATTCCGTCAATTGTCACAAGTCCTATTTGGCATGGAGAAGCTGTTCGTGTCGGCCACACGGCGGTTCAAGTGCTTTTTTGAATTTTTGCCCCCGAAACGCCGTTTTTCGACTAAGTTTTGGCGTATTCGTCTCTAAATCCCAACCTACGGATCCAAACAACATTCCCTCAGTTGTCACAAGTCATATTTGGCATGGTGAAGCTGTTCGTGTCAGCCACACGGCAGTTCAACAACTGTTTTGAATTTTTGCACTCGAAACGCTATTTTCGACTAAGTTTTGGACGTATTTGGTTCTAAATCCCAACCTACGCGTCCAAATAACATTTTGTCAGTTGTCACAAGTCATATTTGGAATGGGGAAGCTATTCGTTTCGGCCACACAGCGGTTCAAGGGCTGTTTTGAATTTTTACCCCCGAAACGTCGTTTTTCGACTAAGTTTTAGGCGTATTCGGCTCTAAATCCCAACCTACGGATCCGAACAACATTCCGTCAGTTGTCACAAGTCCTATTTAGCATAGGGAAGGTGTTCGTGTCAGCCACACAACGGTTCAAGGATTGTTTTGAATTTTCGCCCCCGAAACGCCATTTTTCGACTACGTTTTGGCGTATTCGTCTCTAAATCCTAACCTACGGGTCCGAACAACATTCCGTCAGTTGTCACAAGTCCTATTTGGCATGGGGAAGCTGTTTGTGTTGGTTACACAGCAATTCGGGGGCTGTTTTCAATTTTTGCTCCCAAAACGCCCTTTTTCGACTAAGTTTTGGACGTATTCGGCTCCAAATCCCAACCTACGGGTCCGAATAACATTCCGTCAGTTGTCAAAATTCCTATTTGGCATGGGGAAGGTTTTTGTGTTGGCCACACGGCGGTTCAAGGGCTGTTTTGAATTTCCGCCCCCAAAATGCCGTTTTTTGACCAAGTTTTGACGTATTCGTCTCTAAATCCCAACCTACAGATCCGAATAATATTTTCTCAGTTGTCACAAGTCATATTTGGCATGGGGAAGCTGTTCGTGTTGGCCACACAGCGGTTCAGGGGCTGCTTCCAACTTTCGCCCTTGAAACGCCCTTCTTCAATGGATTCGGAAGACATTATACAATTGCAATTTCTCCAGGACAAAAATTTAAGTATTACGCTGTCATGAAAGGCATTGTTATTTAGGTCCAATGGCTAAAGCACTATGGGAAACTTTTATCAGAGATTATCCTTCTGATTACCTAACTTTAATGGAATTAGGACGAAATATCAACAATTTTACAAACAAAATTGCTTCTTTGGTTACAGGACAAGACCCAAAGTCAGGACAAACCAAATTCCAAGAAGATTGCTTAATGTATTACAAATGCAAATCTAAAAAAAATGACTATATGTATGTCCTTGATTTTGTAGTAAGATTAAGAGTCCCTTAAGTTATTTAAATGATCCCCCTGAGTATAGACAATCTAGGTCATATTTGTTTAAGTGTGTATAAGTGTTAGTATGATACGAATGAAATTCTTCTTACCAAATACGACGATGCCTGTCTAAACCCTCCAACAGTGTTAATAGTCGTAAAACCACAAAGTTCAAATGATTCAGTTGTTCTTGTTGCGCCTCCCTTGCTTTTTTTCCTTCTTCTACTTCTTTCATCAACTCCTCTCTCTCCCTCGTCATCTCTTCACGATCACTCTGGGGCTCTTCTTTCTCCGTCATTAAATTTTCTTGAAGAACGTCAATCTTAGATCGCATTGCCTCCATTTATTTGTCACGAGATCGTGTCACACTATCAGATGACGAATAGGGTCGTGGGCCTATCCCAAATCCACGCAAGTAATTCTTTCTCTGTCCAAGCGTTTGCCGTGAGAGTTCCTATGTGTCAATGGGATCCCCGCATCCGTGGCTGTCGCTTGTAGATTCACCATCGCATCCTGTCATTACCAAAAAAAGTAGACTATTCAACAATGGCACAAAGAATCACATGCAATTTTGTGCTAAGATAGGCCTTAATATTACAACCGTAGGCAAAAAAAGCTTACTCCTTACATGTAGTTGACCACATTTGGGATCAATTCATTCGTTTGTTTTCTTCGATTTGTGTGATTTCGAAATAAAATTCTGAAAAATCCAACTCCTCATTTTCATCTGCCTGTTAGTTTCAAATAACAAAATTAATTCGTCACAATAGTAACCATGACTTTCATGTTAGGCAAGCATGCAGCTTGACAATTGAGAAGTAGGAAGGACTAAACTAGGTAAAACTCTAATGTCTACCATCATTCACACAGAGATTCAACCTTCACAGCTGAACAGATTTTCTCAAACTTGTCTGCCAACCTTTTACAATTGGCCTAATTAATGGCTTCGTGTGCATGGTAAATTCAGCATACATGAAAAAGAGGAGGATTAATTACTCCTCCTATTTTCTTTTTCTTTTTTTCTCCTTGTACATTTGAGGAAAGGGGGGAATCAAACCATAACCTCCTAATGACGTAAACTGGTTCTCGCCACTGCCTAACTCCAGTGGTTAAAGATAAATTATGTTGTCCACCCCAAAGGTTTGGCTTCAATGCACTTGCTACCCTATGGTATTAATAATTACACTGACTTTCTCTATTTGGGAAATCATGTAATAGATTTCCTCCTGTTGTTAACTGACCATTGGTGATAAAAATAAAATATGATGACATCATAGTTTGAAATTTCAAATGCCTACTCTACCCTTGATATAAGTTATAACTAGCCCAAATGGTGACACGTGTCACTCTAAGCCAGATCATCTATCACAACCACTTCTCTCTCCACATATACATTAATTGGACACAGCAACCCCATTACCATTGTCAAAGGTTGAGGGCGTGGGATTCATTACGGCTCAAATTATGGTGGATCTATCAAAAATCAAAGAGAGAGATAAAAGATTGAGGGAAAGAGGCTGCTAGAGAAATATGGGTCTTGGACCTGTTGGTGGAAGTGAATCATCAAAGATGATTTTGCTTAGGTTTCATTTGGAGAAGAGGGTTGTGATGATTATGTTGAGAAAAAAAGGTTTTGGGTGCTAAATTAGAGGAAATAATAAGGGCTTTAATTCATAAAGTTTAGAGAATAAATTGACATCATCTGTTAATAGTGTTTCCAACAAAGTCTAACAAGAGTGGTCAATGTAGTTTTTATATGATAGGGTCAATGAGAGTATTATGGCCAAACCTTAGGAGTGGTCAGTGTAATTTAGCGATAAAAAATTCTTTTACCTTCCCTTTTCCGACTAAGTGAAAAGAACATGGTCAAATTGTTACCCATCTTACCCAAACTTATATCAGTTTAATAGAGAGCATAAGTGAGACAAAAAGAAGGGTTTAGAAAAGAAAAAAAAAAATGTTGGAGTCCCCATCCAATAATGAACTTAGTCATGATTATGCAAATATTAAATTCAAGAGAATGTTGCATGATATTGATCAAATACTAGTTATCATAAAAGACTCTTAACTAAATAATGATTTCTTGTCATATTGCTTTTTCAGTGCATCAATCTATGAAATTCCACTCCAGCATTACAACGTAATGCAAGCCTAGTCAATCGTTCCCAACAAAAGTTCATTCCTTCTACCTTATTCTCCACAATTAACTTCAAAATTCAAGATAATTATAATCTGTTATGGTCACAAACACTAGAACCATCCAACCTTATTGAACTCTAAACCCACAACCTTTCTTGGCCCTAAAACTACTAAAATTTCAAGTGTAGACAGCATTATCCAAGTTTCCTAAACTATCCTATGTCACAATTTAGTCATAACAAAATGTGTATATGGACCAAGGAAAGAGTGTATTTGTTACCAATGAATCCTTTGAGTAGTATAGAATGCGAGGCAAACTTAGGATTGTGGTTGTAAACCAATTAGTAACAGCATCAACAGAAAGCTCTCCCTCATACCTGCATCAAACAATCAAAACGATGTTAAAATTTCCTTTAGAATCCATCAAGTAGAAAATTATAAGACAAATCCCATAATATATGTATATATGTATGTACACATATATATAGAGAGAGAGACAGAGAGAGAGATTGCATTGGGCATAAATAGAGAGAGACAGAGACAGACAAATATAAGCTATTGTTGGAAATTTTTAATCAATTTCCGAATTACATATTTGAATGATTACATATTGCTTAAAAATTGATTTCGGATTGGTCATTCAAATATCATTCACACACATTAAACATCATTAACACATATTAAACAGCAACATACGGGTCTGAAATAGGGAAAACACAGAAAGGGGGAGACAGAGAGAGAGAAAGAGATGGAGAGACATAGAGACAGACAAAGACATAGATACATTATTTTAGAGAGCTCGAGCGAGAGAGCGAGAGAGGCACAGACGGACTGAGAAGCATAGTGCGAAAGCGAGAGAGAGAGAGAGAACTTGTGATTCAAAGGCTGCGACGGTAGTGATTGGCGCCGGTGGCGGTGGCGGTGGCGGTGGCCGTCTGTGCGTCGCCCGTACAGTAGAAGACGGTACAGGGGCTGAGTTACTGTGAGATTTGGTGAGGTGTGTGTGATACACTGTTGTTCAGTGTGTACTATTGTTGCCTATACATCAACATCAACGCGCACGCATCAACGCGCATGCATCACTTAATGAAGTGGCCGGAGTTGAAATTTCAACTTTTACCGACTAAATTGTAATTAGTTGGCAAATGAATGAATTGTCAGGCTTTAGCGACGAAATTTTTGGTCGGTAAAAGCCCATTTGGCGACTAAGCACTATTTTAGTTGGGAAAAAGTGAATATTACAAATTAAATTTTAATTTTTTAGCCTAAATTGCACACCATCAGCGACTAATATACTATTTAGTCGCTGAAAAGTTTAATTTTTGCTGACTAATTTAAAATTTAGTCGCTAATTACAAATATTTGCCGACTAAATTCCTTTAGTAGGTGATAATGGAACCAATGCCGACCAAAATAAATTTTAGTCGCCAAAATTAGTCGACAAAGGTACAAATTCTTATAGTGATAGAAAGATATGTAAGAATAATATGATTTTTTTCAAATTGTTGTTATCTTTTTGAAAAAAAAATAAAAAAATTTGAAACAATTGTCTCAAAGGTTTTGCATCCCAAAAATTAAACTTATGTGTAAATCCTAATAAGTGGACTTGTTGTCTAATAGGTCTTATGAAAAAAAATTGTCATAAAAAAGTCACTAATTGTAAGTTTTAACGACAATTTATATAAATCAAGACCAAAAAAAAGTCACTAATTGTCAATTTTTAGCGACATGTGTAAAAAATTGTCACAAAAAATTATTTTTAGTGATAATTTTACCAAGACTTATTTTCAATAGGACTTTATGGGAATTAAGTCCAACTATTAGGACCTATTGGTAGTTTACCCAAATTAAATTTAGTCCTACATATAAATATTGGGGGTGTAAATAGTTCAATTTGGTTGGGTTTAATAGAAAATTTAGCAACAGATCGAACTTTTCAATTTTGTTAGTTGAGTAATCAAAACAGATTATGTGATACAGTTTAATTTTATAGATTTTGTGTCAAGAAAATTTAAAGTATTTGAGAGGGGAGTTTACGACAAGCAAATGGGCCGAGCTAGTTGTGACTTGGGCCTTGCCGTTGGATTATGTGATTGAGTTGGCATAGCCAAGGGTAGTTTGGCTGAGGTTCTAGATCATGCAACTAAGTTAGCCCAATGTTCGGAAGTTGGACCAAGCTAAACCGAGCAAGGTAAAACGATGGTCCAAGGCCGAGCAAGGTCAGCGAGAACGAACGGAGTTGGACAAATAGAGCTAGTTATTGAGCTCGACCCTGAAGGTCGGCCGAAATTGAGACTGGAACTGACCAGGCTATACCTAGCTCGATGAAAATTGCCAGGTAGTCTAATTAGAGTGCGATAAGAGAAACCTGCCAATGGTGTGCGTCAATACCATTTGGCAATTTGGCCGATGTTGTTTGGCAATATTGACGGGTACACGTGTAAAGAATAGAGAAGACAGTACAGCCACGCGTCCAAGAAAGGACGAGCAGAATAGCGCGCGTAGAGGCTATATAGACTAAGCGTACAACAGGTCTAAATTTCTGGCTACCCAAAGCTCTATCTCTCTTTGGTCTTCTCTCTTTTTCCCTCTTTAAAATGGTGCTAACTTGATCATTGGAGGAGCTTTCCGATATCACATTTGCCAGGTAGCTCACCGTTGTTGTGTTCTCAGGTTATTCGGAGTGAAGCAAAGCTTGGACATGAGAAGTATGGACAACGACGAATATTTCCTTCCTGTATAATTGGTGCCATTTGTGGGAAGCTTCGACAGACAGAACCTTGTCCTCCGAGCTTGTCCGATCATCTTTCATGGCAAACAACAACGAAACTCCACTGTCCGTCGTTGACGGCATCACCCCAAAGTCAATCCGAAGAAGAGGCGGAGCCTCCGTTGTTTAAAACATGGCAGGCTTGAAGACTTCATCTAAAGGGCTCCCTAGAGATACGCGAGATAAGCGCGCTAGGAGCACCGGTCACTCTCAACGTCCAAACAGACACCGATGGCGAAGAGAGTCGCACGCTCAACACCTGGAGCACAAGCTGAGAGACCAAGACGCTATTATCCGGAGGATGACGGCGAAGATGGAGGCGTTGAAGCGATAAGTCAAAGGAAAAGGTATTGCTAGAGTAGAAAATCGCAGTGAGCGTACTCAACCCCATCTCTCAGGCAGCCAGAACCAGCAAAGGAAGCCTTCTCTTTTAATTACCAAGAGCTATGGGGTTAATGACTCTAACCCGCCGATGGAGAAATTCATAAGATAACAGTTACCAGCCCTTACGTCCATCGACGACGTCGAGATACTCTTACTCCGCCCGTTCAGAGGACTTAAAGGATGTCTTGGAAGAACGAGTACACCGACGGGAAGCGCAAAGGGTGCCGGCATTGCAACGGCTATCCCACGGAGGTCGTACTAGTGAAGAAGTCGTAATGTCGCAACTACGCCGAGCTATACATGTCCCTTTGGACAAAGACTTGGCAAGGCTGAGCGCCACCCCTTTCTCCCTCGAGATAAAGACCACGCTGCTCCCTGTGGGCTTTCACCAGCCTAAGTTTACGTTCTATGACGGAAAGACCGATCCGTACATGCACGTAAGCCACTTTCGGCAGGTTATGGCTGGGCACAGGCAAAACGATGTGTTTATGTGCCTTATTTTTCCATCGAGTTTTGGCAAGTTGAGCCTGAAATAGTTCAAGATGTTACCAAAGAAAATTATTAAGAGGTGGCAGCAATTGACGGAGGCATTCGCGACACGATACCAAAACACCCAAAGAAGTCGACCACCTTTTAGGAATCAAGATGGAAACAGGCGACTCCTTGAAAGCGTACAATGCCAAGTATTGTGAGACATTCAATGAGATTCTTGATTGCCCGACGAACCTAGCAATCACCCAGTATAAGCGTGGTCTTCCAGTCGGACATAGACTGAGAGACTCGCTCACAATGAATCAATTGTTGGCCATAGAACTGCTCATGCAACACATTAATGAGCACATTCGAGTTGAAGATGATGCAACCACAACTACTGTGAAGGCAAGTCTGGTAGTAGAGGACAAGAGAGTCGCGGAAAAAATTCAAGCAGTCGGATAAGAGGATGGCCATGAAAATAACCATGAACGAAATCAAGGGAGTTCGATTTTGGAAGACGTCAGTAAAAACGCCGAGGAAAGGGGCATAAAACTCACAAAATATAAATAGCCGATCTATTTCCGGAATGTCGTATGAAGTTTTATTCTTAGTTTTACTTTTGTAACCCTTTCTACCATTGACGTAATGAAACAAGTAGATCGTTTTTTGAGAAGTGGTGTATTTTCGTCCCACCAAGCAAATTTAGCGCGGTCCAAGGGGCAACTAACGATCATTTTGACAGAAAGATCAAAATTCCTCACCAGACGAGTTTTGCTCGGTAAGAGGTTTGTTGATGGTTTTGTTCAACTTTGAAATTCCTTGCCAAGCATATTTGTCTTGACAAGAGGTTTGTTGATGGCTTTGATCAACTTTGGAATCCTTGCCGAGCGGATTTTGCTCGGTAAGAAGGTTGTTGATGGTTTGGCCAAGCTGACCTAACTCGCCGACTTTGGGATTCCTTGCCAGGCAAATTTTGCTCTGCAAGAGGTTTGTTGATGATTTTGATCAACTTTGGAATTCCTTGTCGGGCGAATTTTGCTCGGCAAGAGGGTTGTTAATGGTCTTGTTAAGCTGACCTAACTCACCAACTTTGGAATTCCTTGCTAGGCGGATTTTGCACGACAAGAGGTTTGTTGATGGTTTTGATCAACTTTGGAATTCCTTGCTGGGTGGATTTTGCTCGACAAGAGGGTTGATGGTTTTGATCAACTCCAGAATTCCTTGCCAAGCTAATTTTTGCTTGCCAAGAAACAAGTTGTCGAGCTGACTTTGCTCGCAATGTTGAAATTCCTTGTTGAACTGATTTTGCTCGCCAAGAAGCAAGTTACCGAGCTGACCTAGCTCGCCTACTTTGGAGTTCCATGCCGAGTTGACTTTTTCTCGCCAAGAAGCAAGTTGCCGAGCTGAACTTGCTTACCAGCTTTGGAGTTCCTTTCCGAGCTGAGTTTGCTTGCCAAGAAGCAAGTTGTCAAGTTGACCTTGCTCGCCAACTTTGGAGTTTCTTGTCAAGCTAGCTTTACTCGCCAAGAAGCAAGTTGTCAAGCTGACCTTGCTCACCAGCTTTGGACTTCCTTGCCAAGTTGATTTTGCTTGCCAAGAAGCAAGTTGTCGAGCTGACCTTGCTTGCCAACTTTGAAGTTCCTTACCGAGTTGATTTTGCTCGCCAAGAAGCAATTGTGTTAGCGTTGAAATTCCTTACCGAGTTAACCTCGCTCGCCAACTTTGAAGTTTCTTGCCGAAATAATTTTGCTCGCCAGCTTTGAAGTTCCTAAACCAAGCTAAGGTTGAGTAATCCCATTCATGTTACAACATGAGGGATTTAAGGCCAACGACCGAGCAAAGCGAAACACCGAGCAAAGTGTCTAGCTCGGCCTAGTAATGTAATTCCGGTCACGTAAATGCAGACGGAATTAAGGGGCAATTGAGAGGGGAGTTTACGCCAAGCAAACAGGCCAAGCTAGTTGTGACTTGGGTCTTGCCGTTGGATTACGCGATTGAGTTGGCATAACCGAGGGTAGTTTAGCTGAGGTTCTAGATCATGCAGCTAAGTTAGCCCAAGGTCCGGAAGTTGGACCGGGCTAAGCCGAGCTGGGTGAAGTGATGGTCCGAGGCCGAGCAAAGTCAGCGGGAACAAACGGAGTTAGACAAACCGAGCTAGTTATTGAGCTCGACCTTGAAGGTCAGCCGAAATTGAGGCTGGAACTGACCGGGCCATGCCTAGCTCAGTAGAAATTACCAGGTGGTCTAATTGGAGTACGAGAAGAGAAACCTGTCAATGGTGTGCGTCAATACCGTTTGGCAGTTTGGCCAATGTTGTTTGGCAATATTAACGGGTATACGAGCACAGAGGCTATATAGACTGAGCAGCTCCTCCATACAACAGGTCTGAATTTCTGGCTTTCCAGAGCTCTATCTCTCTTTGGTCTTCTCTCTCTTTCTCTCTCTAAAAGGGTGCTAACTTGATCGTCGGAGAGGCTTTCTGGCATCACACCCACCGGGCGCTCACCGTCGTTGTATTCTCAGGTTATTCAGAGTGAAGCAAAACTTAAACACGAGAAGTACGGATAGCGACAAATATTTCCTCCACATACAGTATTTTTGTAAAAATTTATAAAATCTCATAGTGAGAATAAATACCTTTCTTCCTATTTTTTAATTACAAAACAAATGTTTTAGGTATTTAAGCTTTAGAAGTGGTTTGAGATGATCTAAATAAACATTCGTTTGGTAAACACATTGGAACTATATAAGCACATAAGGACAAAAAAAAAATCACAAAATCACAAAATGACAAAACACTTGACTTTTTATGCAAAATTACCAAATTGACCCATATACAAACAAAAAGTAAAAAAAAAACACCATTTCCAAGTGGAAGGGCATATTTGTCATTCCAATGCAAAAATTTCAAAAAAGCCAAACAAGAAAACCAAACAAACAAAAAAGTCTCAAGCTAAAAAAGTCAAAAAAATCAAAAAGTCAAGTTTACCAAACAACAAGTACACTTTTTGACTTTTTTATAAAATATGGGTTGAGTTTAAAGTGATGCGGTAAAGAGGTGATGTGACTTAAATAAAATGATGTGATTTAAATAAGATAGTGACTTTTTGACTTTTTAATTTCTTTTGAGTATCTCAAATAAGACCTTAATACTAAAAAAAATTAAAATATAAAAATATTTAAATATAATATTTTGATCATTTCAATTTATATTGGTATGAAAAAGTTTGAAATAAATAAATTATAAATTATAAAAAAAAAAACTAAAAATTAAAATTGTGATGAATATTGAGAGATGAGTTCGATTACGTTGGTTTTTGTTGCACCTCCAAAAGATGTGAATGAGAGAAGAGGCAAAATAGTACAGAAACACAAAGCATGGAGCACTCGCTCGCTGAAGAGGGAGGATAAGAACAAATTCAGAAACTCCATCAACATCACATCATCACATCATGTATGATTCATCTTCCTAATTCTTTTGTAAATGGCCCATCCCATCATGGATGTGAAGTTTGCAACATCCATTCATAAACCACTCAACTGCAATTTATACGACCATCTCCGCTTCTTGTTGAAACCTACTTTGAAAATTAGGTTAAAAGTTCTTTTTCAGTTTTTAATTCATTTTCTTCTTTTATAAAAAAAAGTTTTTAAAAAAATTAAAAGGTAATTTTTAATCATTTCCTTAAAACACTTGTTAGATTTGTTATTAAATTTAAATTTGATAAAAATAAAAAAAAAATTTCTACTCTATTGTTTTATCAAATAAGTATTAAATTTAAAATTTCATTTTTCTTCCATCAAACTGAGAATCAATGTATTTTTTATCAAATCACTGTTCATAGTTATTGCCAGATGTCCCGCAGATGATCACCTTAAGGTAAAAAATTATAAAAAAATTATACTGACCGGTCGACCACCCAGTCATCCGCCTCAAGGAAAAAAAAAGAAAAAGAAAAATATACATTGGCCAGTCGACCGGCCAAAAATTCTCCCGATCGTCTACCCGGTCGACCGATATTCTGATAAATTTTCAAAATCTTTCATTGAAATACTTAATATCAAAAAAAACTTTTACTCAAATTTTATAAAAAATAAAATAAAATTAATACACCATTAAAAGATGCTCTGTCAAGTTTTATGTGATAAATTACTGATACATTTAACTCAAAATGGCATGGCCACTTGATAGGCATAAATTTTAAGATTTAAAGTTTCACTCTTTTTGGAAAAGGCATTCAGACCACAGCATATATGGATGGTAGCATAATTTTTTTAGGTCTAAATAAATTATATCTAATGTTAAGAGTGTGGGTTTAAATTTTTGTTGCGTAGACTTATCGCTACATAGTTAACTAGTTCTACTATATAACATCATTTTGGAATTTCAGCTCCTTAAGGTCTAGCTCCAATGTTCACCCCTATGTAATTAGAACTTTTTTTAATTAGTAATACATTTTTTTAAAAAAATTTAAAAATGCATTTCATTTCTTTAACTTTTAATCATATAACAAATAGTTCTATTAGTTAATCAATTGTTTAATCAAATTGACATGAGTAATATTTTTTTTCTAGAAATACTTATATTAATATCTTACTTGCTTTATTTTTTATTTTTCATTTTCAATAAATGAATAGCACTATTTTAGAGGCGTTTTGGGAACTTGATAATAAAAAAAAACTTTCTGACTTTTTAGTTTTTTTATACAAAAAGTCACAAAAAAATCAGTTTTTTTAGCCAAAAAAATCACCAAAAAGCCAAAAAAACTAAAATATATTTTTTTACTAACTTTCCAAAGCATCACTTTGTCCGATCTTCGCACTACTCTCTTCCACTCTCGATCAACACATTGTCATTATTATTTACAAACATTTGATGTATCGTCAAAGAAAGTTGCTGAATATTGTAGTGATGCAGAAAGAGATTTGATTGTGCGTGGATAAAAATAGGACAGTATGACAATTTTGTTTTTGTCTTAGAAGGTATTTGAGTAATTTTATTTTTTTCTATTAAATTAATTGTAAAAAAAAATTCTAACAAATGGATATTTATAATTTCTAAAATGTAGTGAGGCAATTTATATTTTTGACAAACCTATTAATAAATGTGAGTGGGGAAAGTTGGATATGAGTTAATTTTATAATATTAACAATCAAACTATTAATTAAAATGAGATGATATGATATATTATGTAATATATTTACATGTGGCAAGAATTAAAAGATATAAGATGAGAAATTATAAAATCAAAAGAAATATAAATATAAAATTTTAATTATATTATATTATATTTAAAAAAATTAAATTATAAATTATATTTATAGAAATATAGTAAATAATTATAATTGGAATGGAGATGGGAAGGGGGATGATAAAGGTAAAACCCATGTAGGGCGAGTTGGGGATGTGATGAGGGGAAAATTACCATCCCTAATTGGAATTTTATCTCCTTGACTCTAATTTTTTTTTTATCAATGAATGAAGTTTTGTTTGTTTCGGCGTAAATTTATTTATATAAAAATATATTTCTTTTGTAAATTAATTTTACACATAAAAATATTTTTGGTTGTGTTTTTCGATGTTTGATTGATACTTGAAACAAAA
This sequence comes from Camellia sinensis, assembly GCF_055761805.1. Taxonomy (NCBI): domain Eukaryota; kingdom Viridiplantae; phylum Streptophyta; class Magnoliopsida; order Ericales; family Theaceae; genus Camellia; species Camellia sinensis. Next base: position 198,769,220 of record NC_138964.1, on the reverse strand, counting down.
ATATTTTATTAGCTAAAAGAGAAATTTTAATTCAATGTAGTGTCATTTATAATTTTTTAGCAAGCTAAGATATTTATTTAAGGGTTAAATATGTTGAAAATGTAGTAAATAAGAGTTAATTTTCTAAAAACTAGCTTATGAAATTTTTAAAAGTAGATAATTTTTTAAAAAATGATGGAAAAATATTTTCCTTGAAAAATATTTCACTTACTCTTTGTTCAACCAAACAATAGAAAATGAGTAAAATATTTTTGACAACAACATTTTATGTCAAAACAAACGAAACAAAAATGTCATTTTTTGTACCCAAAAACAAATAAATAAATATACACTTTAAATACATTTAAGATTTTAAAATATATATAATAAATCTTTAAAAGTTTAACATAATTATATCAACTTCAATAAGGTTAAAACAAATATGATAAAGGGAGATAGTGTGTGAGCGGGGAAATGAATAATAAAATATATATTTTAATTTAAAAAAATGAGAATATTATTTTTGAATTCATACTGCTAATGAAAGACCGGTGAATAAATAATAACATATCATGTGAATTAAATTTTTTTTTTTAAAAAACATAGTATAATGTTGTTAATAGTCAAATAGTGTAGGGAAAATCACATTTCAAGTGCCAGTTTTTTTATATTAAAAAAAATGTAAACCAGTAAAAAAAAATTATCAATTTTAATAATTAACATTATAAGTATTTTTTATAATTTTATAAATATTTTGTAAAAAATTATTGATCCGCAATTTTTTCTAGTAGTGTAAATGAAAAAGTGTGAAAAGTGTAAAAACCCCAATAGGGGGTTGGGCGCCAAACGTCTCATTAGTTGAGGGTGAGAATTTGTGACACAACATGATAATACGATTCGAATTATACATAAAATTAGTGGGTTAGAGTTGATCATTTTCTGACACGAATACTATATAACACGATCCGATAACATGAATATTAAACAGGTCAAGTTAGTATCACATTTATATAATACAAAATTGATACAGATAACCTGTTTAATGAGAAATTAGTTATATATCTTAATATTATTTTCACTAAAGAATTCCATGATATTTTTTAATCTCTTACGTAATTATATTCAATTTATTAAAAAATATGTAAAATATCATTTTGAATTTAATATAAGTTTTGTTTTTACTTTTAACTGAATTTAATGTGTTTTCTTGTCTATTATTTGAGTTAATTTAATAAAAATATAATTTTTATAAATTAAGAAATTAAAATTAAGTTAAAATTAAATATTTTTATAAATAATTTCATTTAATAGAGATTAGTTTCATTAAATTTAGGATAAATTACACTGACACCCCCTGAGATTTATGTTTATTACAGTTCCCCCACCTTTTAGAAATTACATCTCCCTCCCTGAGATTTAAAGTTTCATTATAGATTCCCCCTTCAGCAATTTAATTTTTTTAAAGGGTAAATTACATTGACACCCCTTGAGGTTTGGTCCAATTACTACCCATCCCCTAATTTTTGGAAATTACATTCACATCCTTGTGGTTAATAATTTCATTTCACAAACCCCCTACTTATATAAAAAGTAGCAACTCCTAATAAAAAAATAGAGGAAATTACAATTTAAAAAAAAAAGTAAATAGAAGGGAAAAAAAAGAGAAATTAAAGCAAAGCAAAAAAGAGAGAGTGCATGAGTTCAATATTTTCATTCCGTTTAAATAATTACAATCGCAGGGGGGTTAGTGTAATTTTCCAAACGTCAAGGGGTGATATGTATTAAACTCAAACCTCATAAGGTGTAAGTGTAATTTACCCTTTTTTTAAATACCAATTTTGCCCTCACTAGGTATATTACATTGACACCCCTCACATTTTAGAAATTACTATCCCCTCCCTAAGGTTTAAAGTAGCATTACCAATTGCCCCCTCGGTTAGTATTAGTTGGAAAAAAATTAGTTGAAAAAAAAATTTGTTAGTAAAATTTTTAAATTTCTGTTTAAAAACCAACATAAACTCCTTTTTTGAATTTACGCTTTTTCCTTAAATTTGTAAACTGAAACAAATTTTTATAAACCAAAAAAATTATCAAACAAGTTTTTATAAAAGTTTTTTAAATTTTTGTAAATATAAATTGAAAACTGAAACGAAATGGTTACCAAACATGCCTCAGATGATAAAAATATCGTAAAATTAATAAATAATTAGATAAGTTACCAACGTAAGAAATGACTTATCAAAAAATTCTTAGGCTATCAAAAGATTCTTAGGCTATTTATGGTTTCATTTTTAGAAAAAAAATTTCAAAATTTAAAATTAATTTGGTTAAGAAATAAAAAATAAAAAATAATTATCATTTAAGAGTAAAAATAATTATCATTTTTTGGCAGGTTATATACATACATATGACTGTTTCAATTTCATTTGTAAAAAATTATTTCTAATCACTCGAAAGATAAAAAATTATATAAAAATGAAAATTATTTTTTATTTTTTATTCTTAACCAAATTAATTTTAATTTTTTAAAAAAAAATTCTTAAAATCAAACCATACATCGCCTAAGAATCTTTTGATAAATCATTTCTTACGTTGGTAACTTATTTAATTATTTGTTGATTTTACGTTATTTTTACCATCTGAAACCTATTTGGTAACCATTTTATTTTCAATTTATATTTATAAAAATTTTAAAAACTGCTATAAAAACTTGTTTGATAATTTTTTTGATTTATAAATAGTTGTCGCAGTTTGTAAATTTGAGAAAAAAACGTAGATTCAAAAAATGAGTTTACATTGGTTTTTAAACAGAAATTTAAAAATTGTACTAACAAATTTTTTTTCAAATAATTTTTTTTCAACTAATACTAACCGAGGGGGCAATTGGTAATGCTACTTTAAACTTTAGGGAGGGGATTGTAATTTCTAAAATGTGAGGGATGTTAACGTAATTTACCCAGTGAGAACAAAATTAGTATTTAAAAAAATTAGGATAAATTACACTGACACCCCTGAGGTTTATATTTATTATAGTTTTCCCCCTTACCTTTTAGAAATTACATCTCCCTTCCTGAGATTTAAAGTTTCATTACAAATTTTCCCCCCAGCAATTTAATTCTTTTAAATACCAATTTTCCCTCACTGGGTAAATTGCATTGACACCCTTCACATTTTAGAAATTACAATCCCCTCCCTAAGGTTTAAAATAGTATTACCAATTGCCTTATCTATTAGTATTAGTTGGAAAAAAAATCATTGTAAAAAAAATTAATTGGAAAAAAAATTATTTGAAAATTTTTTTTGTTAGTACAATTTTTAAATTTCTGTTTAAAAACCAACGTAAACTTATTTTTTGAATTTATGTTTTTTTTCTCAAATTAACAAACTGAGACAACTATTTATAAATCAAAAAAATTATCAAACAAGTTTTATGACAATTTTTTAAATTTTTGCAAATATAAATTGAAAACTGAAAATAAAATGGTTACCAAACAAGTTTCAGATAGTAAAAATGTCGTAAAATTAACAAATAATTAAATAAGTTACCAACGTAAGAAATGACTCATCAAAAGATTATTAGGCGATGTATGGTTTGATTTTTAAATTTTTTTTTTAAATTCTAAAATTAATTTGGTTAAGAAATAAAAAATAAAAAATAATTATCATTTTTATATAATTTTTATATTTCGAGTGATTAGAAATAATTTTTTGCAAATTAAATTGAAACAGCCATATGTATGTATATAACCTGCCCAAAAGTAAAAATGATAATTATTTTTACCCTTAAATGATAATTATTTTTTATTTTTTATTTCTTAACAGAATTAATTTTTAACTTTAAAAAAAATTCTAAAAATCAAACCATACATAGCCTAAGAATTATTTGATAAGTCATTTCTTACGTTGGTAACTTATTTAATTATTTATTAATTTTATGACATTTTTACCATCTGAGGCCTGTTTGATAACCATTTCATTTAAGTTTTCAATTTATATTTACAAAAATTTTAAAAACTTTCATAAAAACTTGTTTGAAAATTTTTTTGATTTATAAATTGTTGTCTCAGTTTGTAAATTTGAGGAAAAAACGTAAATTTAAAAAATGAATTTACGTTGGTTTTTAAACAGAAATTTAAAAATTTTACTAACAATTTTTTTTTTCAATTAATTTATTTTTTCAATGTATTTTTTTCCCAACTAATACTAACCAAAGAAGCAATTGGTAATGTTATTTTAAACCTTAGGTAAGGGATTGCAATTTTTAAAATGTGAGGAGTGTCAATTTTTTAGATACCCAGTGAGGGCAAAATCGATATTTAAAAAAATTAAATTGCTGATGAGGAAATTTGTAATGAAACTTTAAACTTCAGAGAGGGAGATATAATTTTCAAAAGGTGAGGGAGAACTGTAATAAACATAAACCTCAAGAGATGTCAGTGTAATTTACCCAAAAAATTAAATTGTTGAGAAGGAAATCTGTAATAAAACTTTAAATCTCAGAGAGGAAGATGTAATTTCCAAAAAGTAAGAAAAAAACTGTAATAAATATAAATCTCAGGGGGTGTCAGTGTAATTACCCTTAAATTTAACTTGTGATAAAATTTTAAAATTTTTTTTTTAAAAAAATTTGATATTTTTAATTAAAGTAAAATTTTTTAACATAATACGTTAATTCAATACGAATTGAATACAAATTAAAAATAACATAATATGATAATATAAAATAATAAATATATCGAATTAATATCAAGATAATTCTAACACAAACCTTAAATGACATACCAACAAGGGTTAGTTCAGTTGGTAAGGGTTGTTCCCTTCACTCATTTGGCTTAGGTTCGAGTCCCGCCCGCTGCCGACAGTCCTTTGTTGGTGGACAATATTGCGTAACGCTTTCCCTGACCCTGAAATGGGGTAGCCTCCCCTCCTCCTAAACTTTTTTTTTGAATCAAAAAATAAAAAAACCTTAAATGACATAACACAAAATAAAATCGAACACGACATGATACGACAGGAGACACAGCCCTACCATTAATATTATTATTTTGAAGACCATGATGTGCTGTAGCTGGTCCCCAGCTGCTGCTATTGGAGGGGGGACCACCGCAGCTTTTAGCAGTGTAGAGCTGTCAACTTTACAAACTTGTAATTAATTAATTAGCTGGGTAAATTATACTGATACCTCTTGAAATTTATATTTATTATAATTCTTCTTTTCACTTTTTGAATCTGACACTTCTTGAGATTTATATTTATTATAATTTTTCTTCTTACTTTTTGAAAATTACAGTTCCCCTGAGATTTAAAATTTTATTATAGATTTTTTCCTTCTGTAATTTAATTTTTTTAAATACAATTTTGTCCTCATTGAGTAATTACATTGACACCCCTCACATTTTAAAAATTACAATCTCCTCCTTAAGGTTTAAAGTAGCATTACTAATTATCTCATCGGTTAGTATTGGTTGGAAAAAAAATTCATTGAAAAAAAAAATTAATTGAAAAAAAAATAAATTGAAAAAATTTTTTGTTAGTAAATTTTTTAAATTTTTGTTTAAAAACCAACGTAAACTCATTTTTTGAATTTACGTTTTTTCTTAAAATTTACAAACTGAGACAACCATTTATAAACTAAAAAAATTATCAAATAAATTTTTATGACCACTCTTTTAATTTTGTAAATATAAATTGAAAATTGAAAACGAAATGCTTACCAAATAAGCCTCATATGGTAAAAATGTTGTAAAATTAACAAATAATTAAATAAGTTACCAACGTAAGAAATGATTTATCAAAAGATTCTTAGGCTATGTATGGTTTGATTTTTAGAAAAAAAAAATTAAAAATTAATTTGTGTGACCCAAACGACAACTTAAGAGAGGGGACGAATTAGGTTTTTACAAATAAAAATAATAATACCCTAATAAAAATTATGACTAGCACAATAGATAAATATAGTTAATGAAATAAAAATAATTAAAACAAGTGTTCTAACAACTATGTCAATTAATGATTTTATCACAATAATAATATGAAATATAGTCATGGCAATTTAAATAAAATAAAAAGATAATGGAAAGAGAGACAAATAAATTTATAGTAGTTCGGTTTCAACTCGGCCTGCGTCCACTCCTCAAACTTCACTTGAGATTTTCCACTATTCTCTAGTTTCACAGGGTGCTAGCAACCTTTTCACAGATTGAGCAATCCTCCATAGATTTTACATAGACTTTCTAAGTCCAAAAAATACTGAGAGTACTACACTCTTACAGGATTGAAAAGAATGTGTTTTTGCTTTCACTGAAAGCTACAAGGATTATCTCTCAATAATAGTTATAAAAATGAGACTCTGATTTTTCTGTAATCCTCACACAGGAAAGATGCGCTTAAAGCTATACGACTTAATGTATAATTTCTGAGAGAGGATGTAAACAAAAATTGAAGAACACTTCTCAGAAAATTTTTCAGAGAATAGATGAGAGTGATTTTAGATCAAAGAATATTTTCTGGCTTCTATAACTTGTTTGTAGTTGCTATCTCTTATTCACATTAAAGGCTTTGGTATATATATAGACTCGACTTTCTTCGCACTCCCTTTCGAAGAGCTTGAATTAATCCTACAGTTCAGACTCCTGTCACGGTTTTGAATTTACTCTCACAAAGTACAATGTGAGACTGATAAACACCAAAGAGTCCAATCCGGCAAGTCATTTTGGAAAATCATATTTTGAATCAAAAAATGCCAAAACTAGACTACTTTGCCAGATTACAGGTCGCCACCAAAATATTTTATTTTTGGGAAATTTAGGAAATCCTGACTCGTGCCAAAGGCCACGTGTCCGTCATCACCAAAGTTGCCTCGGCTCATGAACTTATGTACGAGAGGGCAAGGTCCTGAAATGAGCACCCTGTAGACACCCCATTTTTGACCGTCCTCAAGACTTGGACGTCACCGTTTGAACACTCGGTGATCATCCATGTTTGTGTTCGTTTGGAGTTCCCGGAGGCCTCGGCTCGCGTGTCTTGCCTCAGGATCTCCGAACTCGACCGTTTAGTGTCTGGTTTTGCACCAAACACTTGCATCTTGCCTTTGAGAGGCATGGTAGGGCTTGTAGACCATCCCCACCCACCACCGGCAGTGGCTAGAGGCCACCGGCTGTTTTTTGCTGCCACCGGCAATGAATATTGCCGGCCGGCACTATTTTTGGCCAAGATGGCATTTTTGGCCGGCCGATTGCTGTTCATCTGCTTTTGCAAATATTTTTAGACAGCTGTCTTGCTTTTGCATCCCTCCATACATCTCCCTCTTGTAAAGCTTGTCTTGTAAGCTTTACAAGAGATATAGAGAGAGGCTCTCTCTTGAGGCAAGAAGAGAGGACTTAGGTTAGAGATTTTAGACATTGGAGGGAGAGAAAAATACAGACCAAGCTCTGGTTTTAGGGTTAGGATTAGATACACATCCTATCTCTCTCTTTTTCCCTCTTGTGTGTGTAAAATAGTGTTTAGTTCATACTATTGCACACAAACACCTAGTGTTTCACCTTTGTCTAGCAACTGAGGTTCTAAGGGACTGATTTTGAAGTTTTGGCATTGGATTCAAGCTAAAGGAGGCCATTGGAGCACCATTTGTGAAGGGGTCTTCAAAGGTGAGAACCTAGTCTCCTTTTTCCCCATTTTTGCATTGATTTTCTACCTATCTTAGAGCTGTTTTTGTGCTTATTGTATAATACAAAAAAGTTCTATTTTTAAGCCCTCTTTATTGTTTATTAAGAGTGTTTTGTTGTTTGAGGGTGGTTGACCCCCCTTAGGCCTTGAAAGGCCTCATTTTGGGCCATTTTGTGCTAGCTCCAGGATTTTGGTGTTGGGGTCTCTTCACCACTGAAATCTTGAGGGATTTCAGTGGTGAAGATGATGCCTTGAAGTCCCAAGAAGGAGAGGGCCACCCCCTCTCCTTGTTGTCCTTGAAAAGGGCATGTTTTGGCCTCTTGAGAGAGCCTATGCTTGAGTGTGTGTTGAGCATGTTTAGGCTGTTTTTCATGCTTATATATCCATAATATAACATGATTTTAAGTTGGTTTTGGTACTCCATGCATGCTTAGCATAGTTGCCATGTAATGCCTTGTTTATGCCTTAATGTGCTTTAGGTTGTTAGCCTTTGTGGGAGCATGTTTTAGGCTTAGTCTTGTGAAGATTTTGTGCTTATTTTGCCATGTTCTAGGTCTGTCCTAGGTTGCTTGGGTCGAATTTGGCATGCATCATATAGCTCCTTTGTATTTAGGCTTGTTGGCCTTGAGCATTTGAATGTATAGCATGACACCTTTGCATTGTTTTGGTGATTTGGGACCACCCTACACACTATTTCAGTCCCATTTTCATGCTTGTTTGATTGCCTTGCATGTCTCTTTAATGCTTTGGAAGCATGTGTAGCAATGCTCCATGTTTTGGTGTTTATGCATGCCTTTGTTTTTGAGTCACTTAGATGCCATCTAAGTAGTCCTTTAGCTTTGTTTTAACATGCTAAACCTCTGATTTTGGTCTTTCCTTTTATGCCATGTTTGGTCTTGTTAAGTGTAGTTCAATGCTCCTTGGATTTGCTTTGAACACTTAGACTATTTGTTGCATGTTTGGCTTGATTTATTGCTTGGTTTGGCACCATGTTTTAGCATGATTTCAATGCTTATGTTGCATGCTAATTAGTCCATGATTCCCCCTTTCAAGTGTGCTTGAGGGTTGTTCAATTTGTGCTTAAGTGTTGGCCTTTCAACATATGTATGTGTGCATGTGTATTTGGTCCCTCATTGTAGCACTTTGGCTACTGTTTTAGGCCTATTTAGAGTTGCCTAATTCATGTTTAAGTCCATCTTTCCATCTATTTGCATTGCCATATGTATGCTTATATGCTTGCATAAGCTTGCCCCCATGCCATGTTGCATCCTTAGCTTGTATGCTTAGGTTGCATTGCATTTTGCATGCATTCCTTGTCCCTTGATTTGGTGATAGGGATTAGGACTTTGGTTTGATTTGGTTTGCATGCATTTGAAATCAAAGTTGCATACTTGGTTCTTTGGGCCATCATGCATGGAAATGCGTGATTGATGGTCCGAGAATTGAGGCACATGCCCCTTTGAGTCATTACAATGATAAGGGACATGGTTGGTGCATATATGCCTTGAATTGTGCTGTCATGCTTTGTCTTGCCCTCTGTTGCTGTCATTTGCAGATTCTGCAGGAACATTCTGCCGACCGGCAGTGTAAGGTGCCGGCCGGCAACAATTTCTCTGCCGACAACTCCATTTTGTGCCGATGGCCACACACCACTGCCGGTGGTAATTCCACTCAGCCGGTGGTACTCCCCAGTGTCCAGGGATGCAATCCTGAAGTTTTGACAGCCTCCAGAGGAGTGAAGGAAGGAAAACAGAGGCAGCCTATGCATGGCGGCGCGTTTCCCGAGGCGATTTTTCTGTTTTAATTAATTTATTTAATTCGTTAATTAAATTAATTTGTAATATTAATTAGCTTGCGTAGTTAATTAATCTGTAATATTTATTCGATCCCTCCGAGTGAGGGTAAAGATGTAATAAGTGTGCGTGAGTGTGTGTATGTCTTCCAACCTCACGTCTTTCTTCCCTTTTATTTACCTGCTTATGATGGTAGATTAGGGCACGTTTAATTTAGCATACCTTATGCTATGCATGTGTGCATTCATGCATTTGTATTGCATACATTAGGCTCGGTACATCACGCTAATTGCATTTGTATTTCAAATTCTAAACTGAATATGTGATAGTTGTGCATTTTCACATGCCATGTTTAGGATAGCCGAGCCTATTCTAGCAACACTTTGTATGCAATGCATTAGGCACTTAACATGGACTTGGATCATGCATGTTTGCTAACGAGTTCTTTGTTTTGGCACGGAGTACGATGTAAGTATTTCCGCTTTAGCATATCGCATGAGTGTGAATGTTGCCATGTCAGCATGCTTAACATGTGGCTAGATGCTTATATGTTATAAACTGCTTGGATGCCTGTGGGTGAAGGTTGGATTGTTTGAGTTAGAAGAACTCATTGAAATCCGTGTTTTAGCCTACTTGCGAGTAGCAAATCCAAAACATTTTCCAAAACAAACGGATATGCAATGCTTATTTCCAAATTAGGCAATCTAGTCTATACTTGTTTGCTGCGCGCATAACATAGTAATTCTAGGCTAATAATTGGAATAAGAACACATAACGTTTCAAAAACGGATATCACGGTTAATAGAGGCCGGTCTTCGGATCGGGCGAAAGGGGGTGCTCATAGCTGACCTTCCCCAATCGTACCCAAGCTCCCGAGCCGAGACAACTCCGGTGATGACGGACATGTGGCCTTCGGCACCGAGTCAGGGTTTCCTAAATTTCCCCATTAAAAAATATTTAGGTGGCGACTCTGTATCTGGCAAAGCAGTCCATGTTTGGCACTACTTTTTCAAAAATCTGTTTCTCAAAACGATTTGCCAGATTTGGACTCTTTGGTTCAGATTTAGAACCGTGACACAAATCGAGTCCGAACTGTAGCGTGAGGCCCACGGGCGCGTCTACAGTTTCTGGCGACTCTGCTGGGGATTTTTTTTAGAGAGCTTGACTCGAACTCATGATATCCTGTTTTGATTTCGCTTATGTGTTTCTTTGCATTGCATGTGCATTGGTGCGCCTAGGAACACAGTGTTTGCCATCTGCCATTCCTGAACGGTTTGCCGGAGGCTTGTCTTGTCAAGGCATGTCCATAAGGCTGACCGGCTATGGGCTCTGACAGTATGGGAACACAAATCCCGGTTTACCGGGGCACCCTTTTTGACCATTCGACCTAGTGCATATTCGGATCCATAGTGACCATTCCAAGTTAGGACAAGTTGCTTACCCGATGCTAAGTTGTTTGAAACTGCTGTGTGCATAGTGAAACCCTAGTTCCTGACAAAATAGGACAGGGAAACCCTACCCCAACATAGGGGTGATTGAGCTCTCACTTACTTGCTATGTGCTTTTAGAGTGTATCTCTACAGGAACGCATATACCAGTTTGCAAGTTTGAGTACCGGGCACGAGGGCACCAGAATCAGTATTGTTGAGAATCAGTTATCAGGAATCAGTTATCCGCGGGTATCAGATTCAGTATTTTGGGAACAGAAATTTGGGAACAGTGATCAGCAGTAGGGTACAGTTGTTCGGCTACGCCCGTATTCGATCAGTTTGGACTGAAATGCTGCCTGTTTTTTCTTTCAGTTCAGAGAGTGGCAGAGTTGATACAGAATAGCCAGTGTCTCCCCTTGCTGAGGCAGGATTTATGGCGGCACAAAATTCAGAAGAAGTTGTGGTTATGACGGCTGCATTAGAGTAAGGGACCGCTCCGCAGAGTGAGGCCAGCATCAGTATGTCACACCCGCCCAGGTCGCCCGTTGTGCACCCGGTTTGGGCTCCCCAGTTATACCAGGCTCGTGAGCCCACTACCTTTGAATTAATGGGGATGATAGGCGATCTCCAAAGGTCTGTGGCAGACCTCGCCTATGGGATGTCAGCTTCACCGCCAGCGGCGCCGTATGCCGGGAATTTCGTGCCACAGGAGCCCCCGCTGCTGGGGCGGATTGTGATAGAGCTTAGCTAGCCAGAGGTGGCTTCCAGCTACAGCCACGACATGCCAACACCGACCCAGACCCTTGATCAGGCTGAGGCCAGAGGAAAAGACAAGGCAAAGGTAGACGCCGATCCTATTGAACAACTGCTGTGGGCAGTCGAGGCTCTGAAAGTCAGAGGAATGAACAAGCAACAAACATCTACGATAGTGACCAAAGCTGTAGATGATGCTTTCCCCGCTCCGATCAAAGGCAGTTCAAGCCAGGCAGAAAACCGGGATGGGCCCCGTCATGCCCCGACAATTCCTGTCATTCCCAACCCTGCACCGGGAAAAGGTCAAAAAGCCAAGGCAGCGCCAGCCGACCCCTTCGCCAGCGCATCTGGCAAGAATCCTCAAACTTCAAAGTACCTGCCCCGAGGGCGCAGGGTCTTTCACGACCTCTACATGCCTTTGTCTAGGGCATTGCTAATATTGGCGAAGAATGGGCATCTTAAGCCTTTGGAGCCTCGGCCACTCCCGAAGAACCTCCCTCCCATGCATGATGCTACCTTGTACTGTGCGTACCACCAACAGTCCGGTCACAGTACCGATGGATGTTCCCGCCTTCGTCATGAAGTGCAGGATTTGATCGACAATAAGGTTATCCTTCCACCCACCCCGGCCAAGTCCGTCACCACCCAGTTGTTGGATTTCGAGGGCTCAGATACCGCGAGTATGTGAAGTGGACCGCCTGTGGGCGACATTTGGTGTGTTTTGGATGTAGCGTCTGGCACGCATTTTTGAGCATCGGTGAAACCGAGTTTTGTAAATCCTGGCTTGGATATCGAGTCAGTCTTTTGTTTTGAGTCTGTCTCTTTGTCTTGAGTCAGTCTTTTTTGCTTAAGGGTCTGTCTTGTTGTATCGAGTCAGTCCCCGTTGTATATAATACCAGGTGATTCTGGGGTTGTTGTCCCGAACACCATTTTGTTTTGTAATTATTTGTTTTTGTTTTGAGTCTGTTTTTGCCGAGGGGCCAGTTGCACCAACAAATCCGAATGAAACAGCTGTTGCTATCTCACTTTCATGCTTGCTTTCAGCATGAGTGCCAGAGAATTTGATCGGGCTAACAGTACATCTCGCCTGCTCTCCTGCGCGCCAAACTCATTGCATTAACCTAAGTTTTTCAAAAAACAAACCTTTTGAACACTGCGGTGATGAAAACGAAGAGGAAGGAATTCCTCGGGTTTTGCAAGATTTTGATCATTTTGAGAGAAAGAGAGGCGTGCTAAGCCTTTTAATGAGTGAAATCATGCTTGTCGGCGTGAGTACTGAGAAGGATCCTGGCCTGATCCGGATTGGTTCCACACTATCTTCGGCACGAGCGATTTGTCGCTTTCTTAAAAACTTTCAAAAACAAATGTTTTACGCGGCCCTGCGAAGACCTGTGTAGAATCGCTCTTGAGACTGCGCAGCCTAGGATCGCTCTCAGCCTCAAGATTCGACCTGTTGTCTTGAACCTCGAACTCATCCGGAACATTCAACAGTCAACCGTCAGAGAAGGCCCGTGTGGCCAGTTTTGAAGTAGCCTTCGAGCAAGAGGCACCAAAAGCCAAATCAGAAGGAGTGGATCTCGCCGGAAGAAGCTCGTGGAGCAACTGTGATGGATTCTCCGCAAATCAGTGCAACAACCGTTCTCCTAGACACAGAGAGGCTTCAATTCAAAAAAACCATTTGGCATGGACTTGCTACACTTTTTACCCTTTGAGAGGCTCGCTGGGCCGAAAACCCAGAAGGGCGACCCAGGCAAAAGTTAGAGCAAGAGAAAAATACAGAAAAGCAAAAAATACAAAAAGACAAAAAAGAAGAAAAGAAAAGAAATGAAAAAAAAAAAAGAGAGAAAAAAGGAAGAGCAAAGAAGAAAAGAAAAGAAATGAAAAAAAAGAAGAAATGAAAAAGAAGAAATAGAAAATGAAAAGGAGCTCGCAAGGTCGAAAACCCGCATTGGGCGCCTTGGCAAAAATGAGAGCCTAAAAAGTGAAGGTTAAAATACCCGAGAGTACCTTAACCGGAACTACGTGAGGCTTGATTCCCATGTTTGGGATACGTAGGCAACTTCATCATGAAGTCCAGCCCCCAACGCTTTCATAGCGTCTCAGTCCATGTAATGGTTTCGATTTCATCCCCAAAGTCCAGTGGCCAACACCCTTCAAGGTGATTGTGTCCATATATGTGTTGTGACCGTCTTCGTTATCTCTGTGTCCGAGAGTTCGACCACCGCCAATGAAGACTGTCTGCGGATTGCTGCGGCACCATCCCAAACAAGGGGCAACTTTCCGTTGCCACGAGCCGTCGTGAGACGCCATTCAAACCAGGGGCAACTTTTCGTTGCCTCCCACTCCCTTCAAACCAGGGGCAATTTTCCATTGCCTCCGATCCGAGGTTGCGCATCTCGAAGAGTAAGTTCCATGCTTGTTGAGCATCAGCTGTTTGAAAAATAGTTTTTGAAAATTTTTACTGAGGTTGACTATTTTCTCGAAAACTATTTCATTTTCCAAAACTGGACCTTTGTCTTGGACCCCAAAAGGAAAATTTTCAGTGCTTACAGCTTGACTTGCACGGTTTTCAAATCAAAAATCGAACAAGTACGTTAATCCGACTCTCATTTTGATCAAACTTGTTTTAGCAGAAAACCAAAACGAAAAGAATGGTTAAAATGATGAACTAGGGGCACAGTTGAGCCAGGCGTTCTGTCTTTCCCCCGTCATCGATGTACTTGCCAGAAAAGCGCTCTGCCCGCCAGAAGAAATAGCTGTGAGCTAACGGCATCGGGCGTGAACCCGCAACTTCCTGTTCATTCATCAGTCACCCCGGGGAGGGATGAAAAATGAGAGAATAAAGAATAGAGAGGTGTAAGTTGAAAGAAAAGTGAGGAAAAGGGTTTTGAGAGAAAATCCGAGCTCGAGAGCCGAGTGATGTGAGAATCACAAACAGAAGGGGGCGGGAAACAATACCCAGATTGAACTGGCTCCTCGCGATCCGAGGTCCCCATCTTCGCTAACGCGTCTGTGTGTCGTGTCTCTTTCATTTGACGTTCTCGTCTTTTGTTTGTAGTCTTTCCCGAGTGTGTCTCGTTGTGTTTAGGCCGTGTACCTATATTTGAGTCCTCCCTGCTGCGTTCAGTTGTAGGCTCGATATCCCGGTTTGAAAAACCCTCATTCAATTTCAAAAATCATTTATGCTCAGAATGCTGTGCCATTCTCTACATTTGAACGTGTTTCGACTCCAACCGGTTCCATCTTTGAGGTCCGTCCTGTCAGATTGGGCTGTTTGTTTGAGAATTGCCGTGTGCAGAATGAACCGAATGCTGTGTTATGGGCTGAATGCAGATTAATCCCCAACAGAGTAAGGGCTGTGTGTCTAAGGATCAGGCAGCGGGTTGCTTAGGTTATTTTGCTGTTGGCTGTTTAAGTTATCTGGTTATTACAATGCGAGTGTTCAATTTTCAGACAACCCATTAATTTCATTTACATTGAGGTGTAATATGATGAGATGCGATGCAATGCATGAGATATGTAAATGTAACACTTTTTAAGCAAAAATCTGTTCATTTCATAATCTTTTCAAGTACAAAAGTTTGAAGAAAACAAAATCTGCCTGCGGCAGTACAAGGTAATCTATCTACCAACAAAAAAGCAAAAGTACAAGAAAGAAGAAAAGATGACAAAAATCCGCATCTGTATCGAGCACTCCAAGGGCCATCAGTCGGTCCTGGTCCTCTTCCTGGACGAGGGTCCAGGAGCATCATCAGCATCGTCGTCAGAGCCCGAGCTAGAACCGCCTCCGGTCTCCTCCGACGACGACTTGAACTCCGCCTCTGCCTCTGCCTCTGACTCCTCGTCATCATCATCATCATCCGGGACTGGAGCTCGCGAGCTGCTCCCGACATGAGTACGCCCTCCCCTTGTACGGGGAAATATCCTGCCCCCCTCATCTCTCCCCCGAGCAGGGACAGAAGGTCCGGCTGGAGCACCTCCTGCCATGGGAATCTGGAAAGGAGACTGAAAAAGTACATAAAAGGGGAATGCATCAGTATACTGTGAACAGTTTAAAGGTGCAGAATGCAGTGTACGAGTACAGTATGAGAATGTCGTGAGCAGTTTATCAGTACAGAGTACAGTGCAGAATGCAGTGCATGCAGTGTGTCAGATACTATGAGACCAGTGTATCAGGTGTTGTGTCGTGCATCAGATTATGTAAAGCAGTGTGTGAATGGTTTGAGGCCAGTGTCAGAAGGACATACCGGTATGCTGTAGAGGGCTAGGAGATCAAAAGTCCGCTGAAGCATCCCCATCATCGAGGCATTCATCGCCAATGACTGACGGGTATACCCAGAAGAAGCCTGCAGAAGTATCAGATGCATCAATATTCTGTGGAATATTAAATAAACTGAAATGAAATGACTGTACGAAGTGCAGTAATACATACCGGTGGTAGATCGGGGACGTCGATGAACTCGTGACCAGCCGGTGGAGGGGCGAAGGGGGTCTGATAGGTCGACCCACCCTGCCCCTGGAAAGTCAGTACAGCGGGCAGGGCAGGCCAGCCAACTCCCCGTCCTCCCTGCACTCCGCCCCTGCCACGGACCCGGGCCCTCCTCGCAGCCCCTACTCCAACTCCCGCTCCGGCCCCAGCCGCCGATGCCACAGGCCTGGCCCCCTCTGCTCGACGACCACTCAGAGGCCGCATCAGGTACGTCTGCACGTACTCCCGGTAGTCTCCGGTGCCTCTGAAGCCGGCCTCCTCCCAGCCGATGGAGTAATCATCCAGCTGCTCAGTGGTGAGCCTCTCGGTCTCCCTCATATCCGCAGGAGGGTGAACCGGGACTATCTGCTCAGGTAACCCTAGGGTCTGGCGTAGAAAACGCTCCCCCAGGTACCAAGCCCGACAGACCGGGCCCTCAAGCAAAATCCGGAAACGCGAAGTCTCCTCCGTACCAGGGAACCGATCCCGCATCGCCGCCGGCAAAGGAGCCCACGGCCGCCATGTGATCTGAAAGTGACACACAGTTTGTTATCTACTGTTTTGAAAATATACAGTGGGAAAGCGAAGCTTAAATGAACTGTAAGTAAAACATACCTCGGCAGGGGTAATGGTGTCGAAGTATCGGCGGAAGAAGCCGAATGTCTCCCGTGGTCGCCGGGTGCATCTCCCGTCGAAGCGACTCGAAAAGGGGACGGCCAGAGGAGTCTCCGCAACTGGCACAGGAGCAAGCCTAGGAAAGTAGGCGTAAACCAACAACTGCAAAATAGATGTCAGTATGACTATTGGATAAAGCAGAATAAAACAGAAATGGCAGAGCCGTGTGTTGTGCAGTGTATTGTGTGCAGTGTACAGCGTGAGCAGTGTACAGTCAGTGTAAAGCAGAATGTATGTGTGTGCCGTGTGTACAGTATACAGCAAGTATAGAGCAGACTACAGTGTGTGCAGTGTACAGAGTACAGAAAGTACGAGACAGAAATGAAAAAGCGGAGAAGAAATGTACCTCCCAAGCCCGCCAGTAACCTCCGAGTAGCTGGCCGCTGTCGCGGGAAGCCGAACTCATATATCCATAGAGGGTGGCCAGAGCGGCACCACCCCAGTCATAGTGCAGAATGTCCCGGACGTCCACCAGTGCGCTGAGAAGACAGAGAGGCACGGTGTTCGCCCGATCGGCGTAGATGGTAGTCCCAAATAGGAACATGAGGAAGCCGCGAGCATACCTCTCCACGTCCTCCGGGGTCATCTCCGCCTCCTCCTCCAACACGGGCTGGACCCGAAACTGGACCTCAAACCAGGAATATCGAACGAAACCTGGGCGAGCTAGGGGTGGCGCCTCCCCCAGTAGATGAACCTGAGCTGCGGTCCACTCATCCATCGCGATGTCAAATGGGATCGGATCACCCCCCACCCCGATGCCTGTGAGCATCGAGAAATCATGAGGGGTCATTGTCATATCCCCTGCAGCAGAGAAATGAAAAGAATCGGTGGTGTCCCACCATCTCTCCGCCAGAGCGGCCAGGAGACGTCTGCAAGTGGAGAGCCTAGAGAGTCCTCGGCAGAAGGCGCCGAAACCTGCTCGATCCACGATGCGCCGGACCGCGCTAGGGAGCTCATCATACCACTCCCGAGCACCAGTATTCCCATACCCACGGATGGTATGGGAACCCTCCTGCAAACAGAAAATAACAATTGCAAGACAACATTCAAAATGCAGTTTTGAAAGAACAGATATAGCATGTATGCAAGTTTGTCAGATTCAGGCAAATACCGGGTGCCGGTGTGCGTACGGTGAAATAATATGTGTGATCTGTCAGCATGTTTGGGTGTTTCAGAACAGATATAGCATGCATGCAGGTTTGACAGATTTAGACAAATACTGGGTGCCAGTGTGTATGCAGTGAAAAACAGTGAGTGCAGTGTGTTTGAGTGATTCAGGGCTAGTGCAGTGTGTGTGCATGTGTCAATCTCAAGCAGATATCAGTTGTATGTATGTTTACAGTCAACTACAGTCTACAGCATATCAGTCTTCAGCAGTTAAAGAATACAACTAGCTATGACAGTTTTTGTATCCTACATTGCGGAAAGTAAAGCAGAAGACAAAGAGTTACCTCGGAAGTGCCGAATGAAAGGTGGGAGGTAGGCTCACGCAGTAGTAGCTCAGGCGCCACGTGCCTCTCGAAGCTCCGAAACTGACACAGGCCGTCGGGGGGCAGAACATGGATCGCCGGTCGGTAGGTCGCCGGGTCGAACAGGCGCTCGCTCAAAGGTAGGAGCTCGACCCCGGGATCCATCTCGTGGTCCGGGGGAGTCCCGCCACGTGGAATGTCGTCCGCCATATCAGAAATGATGAGAAAATGGCCGGAGGAAGGAAAACCGGGCCGGAATACGAAGAGTCAACCGAAAAGTCGACTCCCGAGAGGGTCGGGAATGGCCGGAAAGGCCGGAATGTGAAAAGGCACGGAAATGAAGAGGAAAACAAGGGGAACAAACCCCGAAAAGGCGGGAACGCTAAACGAGGCACCGAAACAAAAATGTGATCGGTTGAAAATGTCCGAAACGCGAAGGAAATCGCGAATCCGACGACGAAACGGGCGTAGAACGCGAAGAAACGGGCGAAAAGGGAGAGAGAAACACTCTAGAGAGAGAGGGCAAGAGATTTCGACGGTAGGGAAGTGAGGAATAGGGTTTTGAAACCCTATTTTAAAACACCCAAGGTGAAAAGTCAAAACTGCCCCGCATCAGCAACTGTTTGCCGGTCGGCAATGTTTTGTCCCGGTCGGCACTTTTTTGTGCCGATGGACTTATTTTGATGCCGGCGGCCAGCCGGTGGCCTCCCCTTTCGGCCGGTGGGGTTCCCACAGCCTTGTTTAGGCCATTTGAGTTGTTTTTGGTCTTCATAGCTCAAGAAAGTGCAAGAAAGTGCACCTCCGACGCTCAACCGGCCTCCGTTTTGACCTCGGGTCGTGTCTTCCGTGCGTAGCACTTCAACCCATGCAAGGTGTATCCTTTTCGTATCCTTTTGACTTTTTACAAGATCCAAAAGTTGCCCCATGTATATCGCATATCAATCGCACTGTTTTGTGCATTTCAAACCATCGCACTGTTTTGTGCATTTCAAATCGTTGCACTGTTTTGTGCATTTCAAATTGTCGCACTGTTTTGTGCATTGTATTTCAATCGCGCTGTTTTGCGCATCGCACTGTTTTGTGCACCTCACTTGCATCTTGCATGTATCCATTCGCGCTATCTTGCGCATCTCGCTTGTACTTGTTAGTACATTGCATTGTTTTGAACACAAACCGGCTTCGCGTAGCGTATAAGTCCAACTTTCAAAACCGGCTTCGCGTAGTCCACTTGTATCATTTTTGCATCTTATGAGGCACACGTATCTCATTTGTTTCATTTTGCATTCCGTGTGGCATGTGTGTCACACTTCCATTTTGCGCATGGTCTGGCGAGACCTTAAACGCGTATGGTCTAGGAGACCTTAAATCCTTGGAAGGTGCAAGACCTTTAATGCATTGGTGTGCACACTATTGCTTTGTACATGTCTTAAGCCGCGTGTTGTCGCGCATTCCATGCAACATGCATTTCTTGCATAATGTGCATCTCAAAAAGCAAAAAAAAAAAAAAAAAAAAAAAACAATCATAGTGCATTGTCATGCATTTCCATTGTAGCTTGCATGCATCCAGTGCATTTTTCCCAGTAGTCGCATCGCACTGCATTGTCATGCATTTTTGTATAAACATCCACTCCATTGCATATTTGTAGATTTTGCATTGTAGATTGCATGCATGCATTGCATCACCTTCTGCCTATGGCTTGTGCCTTTCCCGGTTGAGCTTGGTTTGGTATGTGTCCTTACTTTTCATGTTAAAACACAGTTCTGCATGTGTATCGCGCCGATTCCACGCTGATATGTTGGTTGAGGGTTGCGGCACCTTTTCTGTGTTACACATGGCTCGTACGTGTACATGCCTTTCCTAGGCAAAATTTGGTTTGGCTTGCGTGCCATAGCCATTGTATCCATATCCACTCCATTGCATATTTGTAGATATTGCATTGTAGATTGCATGCATTCATTGCATCACCTTCCGCCTATGGCTTGCGCCTTTCCAGGTTGCGCTTGGTCCAGTATGTGCCCTTACTTTTCATGTTAAAACACAGTTCTGCATGTGTATCGCGCCGATTCCACGCTGATATGTTGGTTGAGGGTTGCGGCACCTTTTCTGTGTTACACATGGCCTGTATGCGTACATACCTTTCCTAGGCAAGATTTGGTTTGGCCTGCGTGCCATATCCATTGCCATATTCCTAGCATATTCATTCATGTATTACATTGTAGTGTAATTTTTGCATCCGGCATTAGGATCGTAGTCCTTTCTCCAGCGGGTTCCCCACTTATGTCGATTCCACCCAATACTTGTTCTTGCGTCTGTCTACAATGCTCACAGTTCAGTTGACCGTTCTGTGGTAGACAGACTTGTTATCTCCATCAATCTATTTGACATAGGTGTGGTTTCGAACCGCTCATGATTGGATCATGATTCAAATGCTTTGCATGTAGCTTACATTGTTTCAATTACTTTGCATCTTCATTTGCATTGTTTATACATTGTTTTGTATATATTGCATATCGTTTTGCATCCACATTTGCATTGTCATGCATGTTGCTAACAATATTGTACCTGTTAAGTTTGTTTTCTTTTCAGACACGATATTGTATGTACGGTTCATTTGAAGCTGGTGCAACCAGACGAGCCGCACAGGTATTGTATCTCCCGAGTGAGACGTATTGAGGATTGCATAATTCTCTTACATCCTTTCTGCATTATAGTGTAGTTCGGTGTATGCTAGCTTAAAACTGTCGCATGTATGCTTCATTACAGCTTTCTTTGCATGATCATAAGTTATGTCCGGCTCTCTGCATTGTCTTGCATTTTGCCCCTGCCTTCGGGCGCATATCTTGATTGTCTTGCATGTTTGTCTAAGTCTTCGGCCTTGTCAAAAATGGGTCGTCTCTGGGCTTTGACATTCACTCCCGTCATTGTTATGACTTTCGAGTTCTGTCAAAGAGGGGCAACTGTAGACACCCCATTTTTGACCGTCCTCAAGACTTGGACGTCACCGTTTGAACACTCGGTGATCATCCATGTTTGTGTTCGTTTGGAGTTCCCGGAGGCCTCGACTCGCGTGCCTTGCCTCAGGATCTCCGAACTCGACCGTTTAGTGTCTGGTTTTGCACCAAACACTTGCATCTTGCCTTTGAGAGGCAGGGTAGGGCTTGTAGACCATCCCCACCCACCACCGGCAGTGGCTAGAGGCCACCGGCTACTTTTTGCTGCACTATTTTTGGCCAAGATGGCATTTTTGGCCGGCCGATTGCTGTTCATCTGCTTTTGCAGATATTTTTAGACAGCTGTCTTACTTTTGCATCCCTCCATACACGTGTATGGAGGGATCTCCCTCTTGTAAAGCTTGTCTTGTAAGCTTTACAAGAGATATAGAGAGAGGCTCTCTCTTGAGGCAAGAAGAGAGGACTTAGGTTAGAGATTTTAGACATTGGAGGGAGAGAAAAATACAGACCAAGCTCTGGTTTTAGGGTTAGGATTAGATACACATCCTATCTCTCTCTTTTTCCCTCTTGTGTGTGTAAAATAGTGTTTAGTTCATACTATTGCACACAAACACCTAGTGTTTCACCTTTGTCTAGCAACTGAGGTTCTATGGGACTGATTTTGAAGTTTTGGCATTGGATTCAAGCTAAAGGAGGCCATTGGAGCACCATTTGTGAAGGGGTCTTCAAGGGTGAGAACCTAGTCTCCTTTTTCTCCATTTTTGCATTGATTTTCTACCTATCTTAGAGCTGTTTTTGTGCTTATTGTATAATACAAAAAAGTTATGTTTTTAAGCCCTCTTTATTGTTTATTAAGAGTGTTTTGTTGTTTGAGAGTGGTTGACCCCCCTTAGGCCTTGAAAGGCCTCATTTTGGGCCATTTTGTGCTAGCTCCAGGATTTTGGTGTTGGGGTCTCTTCACCACTAAAATCTTGAGGGATTTCAGTGGTGAAGATGATGCCTTGAAATCCCAAGAAGGAGAGGGCCACCCCCTCTCCTTGTTGTCCTTGAAAAGGGCATGTTTTGGCCTCTTGAGAGAGCCTATGCTTGAGTGTGTGTTGAGCATGTTTAGGCTATTTTTCATGCTTATATATCCATAATATAACATGATTTTAAGTTGGTTTTGGTACTCCATGCATGCTTAGCATAGTTGCCATGTAATGCCTTGTTTATGCCTTAATGTGCTTTAGGTTGTTAGCCTTTGTGGGAGCATGTTTTAGGCTTAGTCTTGTGAAGATTATGTGCTTATTTTGCCATGTTCTAGGTCTGTCCTAGGTTGCTTGGGTCGAATTTGGCATGCATCATATAGCTCCTTTGTATTTAGGCTTGTTGGCCTTGAGCATTTGAATGTATAGCATGACACCTTTGCATTGTTTTGGTGATTTGGGACCACCCTACACGCTATTTCAGTCCCATTTTCATGCTTGTTTGATTGCCTTGCATGTCTCTTTAATGCTTTGGAAGCATGTGTAGCAATGCTCCATGTTTTGGTGTTTATGCATGCCTTTGTTTTTGAGTCACTTAGATGCCATCTAAGTAGTCCTTTAGCTTTGTTTTAACATGCTAAACCTCTGATTTTGGTTTTTCCTTTTATGCCATGTTTGGTCTTGTTAAGTGTAGTTCAATGCTCCTTGGATTTGCTTTGAATACTTAGACTATTTGTTGCATGTTTGGCTTGATTTATTGCTTGGTTTGGCACCATGTTTTAGCATGATTTCAATGCTTATGTTGCATGCTAATTAGTCCATGATTACCCCTTTCAAGTGTGCTTGAGGGTTGTTCAATTTGTGCTTAAGTGTTGGCCTTTCAACATATGTATGTGTGCATGTGTATTTGGTCCCTCATTGTAGCACTTTGGCTACTGTTTTAGGCCTATTTAGAGTTGCCTAATTCATGTTTAAGTCCATCTTTCTATCTATTTGCATTGCCATATGTATGCTTGTATGCTTGCATAAGCTTGCCCCCATGCCATGTTGCATCCTTAGCTTGTATGCTTAGGTTGCATTGCATTTTGCATGCATTCCTTGTCCCTTGATTTGGTGATAGGGATTAGGACTTTGGTTTGATTTGGTTTGCATGCATTTGAAATCAAAGTTGCATACTTGGTTCTTTGGGCCATCATGCATAGAAATGCGTGATTGATGGTCCGAGAATCGAGGCACATGCCCCTTTGAGTCATTACAATGATAAGGGACATGGTTGGTGCATATATGCCTTGAATTGTGCTGTCATGCTTTGCCTTGCCCTCTATTGCTGTCATTTGCAGATTCTGCAGGAACATTCTGCCGACCGGCAGTGTAAGGTGCCGGCCGGCAACAATTTCTCTGCCGACAACTCCATTTTGTGCCGATGGCCACACACCACTGCCGGTGGTAATTCCACTCAGCCGGTGGTACTCCCCAATGTCCAGGGATGCAATCCTGAGGTTTTGATAGCCTCCAGAGGAGTGAAGGAAGGAAAACAGAGGCAGCCTATGCATGGCGGCGCGTTTCCCGAGACAATTTTTCTGTTTTAATTAATTTATTTAATTCGTTAATTAAATTAATTTGTAATATTAATTAGCTTGCGTAGTTAATTAATCTGTAATATTTATTCGATCCCTCCGAGTGAGGGTAAAGATGTAATAAGTGTGCGTGAGTGTGTGTATGTCTTCCAACCTCACGTCTTTCTTCCCTTTTATTTACCTGCTTATGATGGTAGATTAGGGCACGTTTAATTTAGCATACCTTATGCTATGCATGTGTGCATTCATGCATTTGTATTGCATATATTAGGCTCGGTACATCACGCTAATTGCATTTGTATTTCAAATTCTAAACTGAATATGTGATAGTTGTGCATTTTCACATGCCATGTTTAGGATAGCCGAGCCTATTCTAGCAACACTTTGTATGCGATGTATTAGGCACTTAACATGGACTTGGATCATGCATGTTTGCTAACGAGTTCTTTGTTTTGGCACGGAGTACGATGTAAGTATTTCTGCTTTAGCATATCGCATGAGTGTGAATGTTGCCATGTCAGCATGCTTAACATGTGGCTAGATGCTTATATGTTATAAACTGCTTGGATGCCTGTGGGTGAAGGTTGGATTGTTTGAGTTGGAAGAACTCATTGAAATCCGTGTTTTAGCCTACTTGCGAGTAGCAAATCCAAAACATTTTCCAAAACAAACGGATATGCAATGCTTATTTCCAAATTAGGCAATCTAGTCTATACTTGTTTGCTGCGCGCATAACATAGTAATTCTAGGCTAATAATTGGAATAAGAACACATAACGTTTCAAAAACGGATATCACGGTTAGTAGAGGCCGGTCTTCGGACCGGGCGAAAGGGGGTGCTCATAACTGACCTTCCCCAATCGTACCCAAGCTCCCGAGTCGAGACAACTCCGGTGATGACGGACATGTGGCCTTCGGCACCGAGTCAGGGTTTCCTAAATTTCCCCATTAAAAAATATTTAGGTGGCGACTCTGTATCTAGCAAAGCAGTCCATGTTTGGCACTACTTTTTCAAAAATCTGTTTCTCAAAACGATTTGCCAGATTTGGACTCTTTGGTTCAGATTTAGAACCGTGACACAAATCGAGTCCGAACTGTAGCGTGAGGCCCACGGGCGCGTCTACACACCCCCGCTCGCTCGATCAAAAATCGGCATCTACTAAGTATGATATGTTGTTTTATAAACACATTTGTTCTTATTCTGATTATTTAGCTAACTTTACTATGTGATGCATACACGAGTATAGACTAAGTCGCAAGACTTGGAACAAATCAACTCTTGTTTGTTTCCGAAAATGGTTTGAAAGTGCCACCCTCAAGTGGGCTTAAAACATGATTTGCCACTTCACAGAGTGGGCTTGAAACTCACATTTATCGAATTGTTCCAATTCAAACAACAAGGTCTTCATCCACAGGCATTCATGCAGTTAAGCAAGTAAGCACATAGCCTCATGGCAGCATGCGAAACATGGCAACACTCACACTCATGCAAATATGCTAAGCGTAAAACTTACAATGTACTCCGAGCCAAAACAAAAGATAGTTAGAAATATGCATGATCCTAACTATGCTAAAATGCCTAATGTAACACATGCAAAATGTAATTAAATAGGCTCAGCTATCTAAGATGGCATATGAATGTAACACTTTGATAACATGCTTTGAAACACGTATTCAAATAGGTATTGGAATACAATGCAGTTTGAATGATTCGCCGAGCCTGGTGCATGCAATACAAATGAATGATGTAAACATACAAGCATAAGTATGCTAATCAAAACGTGCCCTAATCTAACCACCAAAAGTGGATAAATAAAAGAAAGAAAGAAGTGGGTCGGAAGACATGCACACACACACGTACACTTATTACAACATTACGCCCTCATGAAGGAGGGTCCGAATAAATAAGCTAGGCTAAACTAAGCTAAGTTAATTATTACAAAACAACTAATTAATTATTCTAAGCTAATTAATTATTACAAACCAAATTGAATTTAATAATTAGCTACGCTAACTGATTAAATTAATAAAATGGCTTTGCGGGCGAGGAAGACATGCATGCTTGGTTGGCTTCTTCCCGAAAATCTACCGCCTTGCCTTTGGATGTCTCTGTTTGCACTTTGCTTTGATCTCTGAACCTTACACCAATTAACAGATTGCCTTTGCTCCAACACAGGAATACTTTGAACAACTCTTCAACTGGTGGCCGGTCGGCTACCATAGGTGGCTGTCGGCCACTGCCACTGGCCGGTCGGCCACTTTTTCTCTGAAATTCTCTTTTTTGCTGCAATGGAGAGCAAACAGAGGCAAAGCAGTGTATTCTTCAAAGAATGTGTGTACTGCCACCTCCTTATCATGTCTCAAGCTTAAAGGTGTATGGCACTTGGCTCTCAAGCCACCAACCAAGCATTTTCATGCATGATGGCCAAAGAACCAAGCTTGTACAAGCTTAGTGAATGCGCACATAAGACTCAAATGGTCATCATCCTACCATGCATAATCAAGGGTGACGGCAACCAAGAAACGTGTCACGTTTCATCACTTTAAGTATGAAACGTCCCACATTTCTTGTGTTTGGATTAACGTCCGATCCAAACACATGTAATGCAACACAAATGCTTATCTTGCACAAGTTTTACTTTGCTCAATTCTTGTTTACACATTTTACATTACCGATTAATCCTTTAACCGATTAAGTCCAATGTGATAGTCCTCTAATGAAAAAGGGGCCAACCAAAGGATAGTCTAAGACATGAGAGAGATCATGCCTTTGGCTAGGAGGAACCCTCAAAAGAGAGTTAAAGCCATTGAGCACAAGCTCTATCTCAAGCTTAAACACAACCTTAAGGCCAACCAACCCTCAAAGCAAATAGAAAAATGAAGAAATGAGGGAGGCTGCAGACTTTTTAGTGCTGAAATGTTAAAAGTCAAAAACATCAAAGTTAGCGAAAAGCATTACACTAGAGGTATGCAATACTAAGCTTAAATGACCAAACCAGCTCTGGACAGAGCTTGAACATGCCAAAACAATGTTCTAAACATGCTGAGATGGAAGCTCAAAAGACTAGGAAAACATGCACACATATTAGCCCACAAACAAGGCATAATACACAACCCTCAAAAGCAATGAAGAAGTGAAATATGTGAGAGTATAACAGAGATATATACACTGAAATCACATATTAAATGGCGCTATATCATGCAATCAACTCAAGCAAAGCATGGTAGAGACCTTAAAACACAAAGCTAGTGAAGCTAATTACACTATAGCCATGCAAGGCAAGCCTCAAAGGACCAAGACCACTCAAAATAGAGTTAAAGCATGCTAAATCAGTAGCAAAAATGTGCTGGAGTTAAGCTAACACAAGCTAGAACAATAGGCTAAATCATCAAATATGCTAAGCTAGTAAGTATGATTGCACTACAAGTACAGAAAGCAAGCAACAAGTGACCCAACCACCCAAAAACAGAGTTAAAGCAGGTCAAAATAAAGCCAAAGACATACTTGAACTAAGCTACAAAAAGGTAGAAAAGCATGCTTACATCCTAGGCCATCTACACATGCAAACAAGATATAAGGAGGGGAGGCCACCCCCTCCTATTTTGGACCTCAAAACAAACTTTTTGCCACTGATATTCCCCTGGAATTTAGTGATTAAAAGGCCAAAAAAAGATTGTTTTAAAAGCTTTAAAAAATGGTACAACACTTAGCAAACAAGCTACAAAGGAGAGTGGACCACCCCTAACTCCAAAAATGCCTTAAACCACCATTTTTAAGCCTTAAAAACAGAGGTTTTTGTAATTCAAAACTAGGCCAAAAACAACATGCAAAGGTGGCCCAACTAGTGTACACAAATAAGCTTTAAACCTTTGATGCACAGCAATAAACAACCACTTTCTGAGCCAAAACCAGCTTTGAGAGCTCAAATAAGACCTCTAAGAACCTCAGCTACAAGATGGTCTAATTTGGTTAAGGGATTGTATGCAAATATGTAGAGATTTCCCACTTTCAAGCACAAAATAGGAAGAGAAAGAGGATTCTATAGAGAGAGAGAGGAAAATTTGCTCACAAATTTTGTAACCCTCAAAATGGGGAAGAGACCCCCCATTATATAGAAAAACAAGCCAAAAGCTTGGCTTCATCCTTCCATACACGAGTATGGAGGATACATTCAGTGATCAATAGCTGGCACCAGCTGGCAAATAAATATTTAAAAAAAGAGAAAAATGGCCGTCGGCCATCAGTAGTGGCCGACTGGCCACACATGTAGCCGACCGGCCATCAATGTGGCCGATCGGCCACCACTTATGGCCGGCAGACACAAGCCATGGCCGATGGACACTGGGGATGGCCGACAAGCAATCCTCTCCTCCAGATTCAAAACAACAAGCTCTTGGTCCACAACCAAGTACAAAACAGACAAGTTGAAAGGCTCCAAGGCAAGGCGCTCAGCCGAGACCTTCAGAGACTCAAAACGAACACGAGCATGCACAATCATCAGGTGTTCAAATGATGACGTCAAAGTCTTGAGGACGGTCAAAAATGGGGTGTCGACAATATATAATGAAACTTATAGCCGTTGTAGTCATTTGAATATCTTCTACTCCATTATTACTAATTTGAATATCTTCCACTCCATCATTACTAATTTGAATATCTTTCACTTCAACCTTTAACCTTTTGAACTGCGGCTATGCTGGGCTGTTTGAACCTCTATGTTTGGGCTGTTTGAACTCCTGATTTGATTAAATATTAAATACATTCTAACAACTTTTAGGATAAAGGTTTAGGTGAGAAATAATGAAACAAAATAAATTTTGATTCTATTTTTCTCTTTCAAATAAATTGAAACATAATTAAATAAATCATCAAAATAAAGGGTGATTCTATTTTTTTTTCAAATAAATTATCAAAATAAATTTTGATTCTATTTTTCTCTTCCAAATAAATTAAAATATAATTAAATAAATCATCAAAATAAATTGTGATTCTATTT
This sequence comes from Camellia sinensis, assembly GCF_055761805.1. Taxonomy (NCBI): domain Eukaryota; kingdom Viridiplantae; phylum Streptophyta; class Magnoliopsida; order Ericales; family Theaceae; genus Camellia; species Camellia sinensis. The sequence continues at coordinate 198,740,498 of NC_138964.1, read as the reverse complement.
TTCTCTTCCAAATAAATTAAAACATAATTAAACAAATCATCAAAATAAATAAATCTAACAATCTCTCCCTTTTTTATGATGGCACACAATGATATTTTGATTTGTTTTGGAAGTAAGAAAAGCTCCCCCTCAAGTCATGCTCCCTGAATTCATTTCTAAATACATAAGTTAGCACCTGCGTAATAAATAAGCTTTAATTAGAGACATGATATGAGACTAAGATATCAAACTAATACATAACATCATAATATATAACATCATAAGTTTCTCCCCTTGTAACATTATCAAAAAGGAAATCATGGCTCAGAATCGGGAGGAGGAGGAGGAGGAGGAAAATGATAGGGATAAATAACATCAAAAACAGATAATTAAAATAGAGATATGTCCATATATATATATATATATGATTCGCCCGCCTCTCTCTTTTCCGTCGAAAATTGCGTCAGACACGCGGCCTCGCTTTTGCATCAGTCGACCGACAAAAGCGAGACGGGTCAATCAACTGCCTCGGTTCTCTCTCCCGCTTGTCTTCTTCTCTTCCGTCTTCTTCTTCTTAATCACTTGCTTCTCCTTCTTCTTCCTCATTCGCTTGCATCCCTTTCTATATCGTCGAGAGAGAGAGAGCAGAGAGACTGAGCAAAGTAGAAAATCTACCAAAAATGACCCTCCCTTCGATTACATCTCTCTTGTCGACCACATGGCCTCACCCCGTCCCTTCACTCTCTTTTCCGACCTGAATGACCCCTCAAGCGCTACTGGGCCGAGTGCCCCAGCGCCTACTCTTTGTAACCTTCCTATGATGTCAATTAAGCAAATAATGATAGCGCAATCAAATATTGAAGCAAATCATTTCACATTGACGTCCTGTATGGAGACGGTGACTGCAATCACAAAATTGGCGCATCGACTGCAGAACAGAACGAGTGAGCTCCACCAAGTCAATGCCCAACCCTCTCTGCTCCAGTGCATGTACAAGGATGCGCGAGCAGAGATTTACGCACTGAAGGCCGAAAATAAAGAGCTTAAACGGAAAACCACCTCCATGGACTGATTTGGAGCAACGTCATTCTTGGCTTTTGATAGTCAGCAGAGAGTTCTCACTCTCAACAAAAGCACGGGGTAGGGGCTTCAAGGGCCTCCCAAGGTGATAAAAAGAGAAAGAAAACGATAGAAGAGGCGAGTAAGTGAGATCGGCATATGGTCGTAAACAAAAAAATGAAGGTTTTTTTTTTATGTAAATATTTTTATTTTGATCGGCGTATGGCTGAAAAAAAAAATGAAGGGTGTTTTTTTTTTTGTAAATACTTGTATTTTGATTTGTTTTTGTTTTTATGTTTAAGTATTGAAAAATAAAATTTAAAAAGCAGAAAATAAAAAAATAAGAAAATTAAGTCCAAACAAAAAATAATAATGAGAAAGAAAAAAAATAAAAGAAATTAAGCCTAATAGCAAAATAAAATAATACCAGTAGAAATTAAACTTAATGAGATGTTGGTGTTGCTGGATTGGTAATGCAAAAAAAATACCATGAGGGTTTAAAAAAAATCAATGTATGCAAAGTTAATTTTACCTCAAGATGCAGAACCCAAAAAAAAAAAATTACACAGTTGAGAATAGCAAACTGTTAAGGAGAATAAATGTATGAAGGACTTGAGAGCATTCAACTTATATAAATGTTTCCATATCAATGTAGCAATACACATATATCATTTTAACAAAAATTCAAGTTTCACAGTCATAACAAAACTTTTTAAGTAGAAATCGACATTCCAAGCTCGCCGCGAATAAAATTGAAGCGATCCTCACTTAGGGGTTTTGTGAAAATATCCGCCAATTACTTGTCGGTGTTTACAAATTCAAATACAATATCCCATTTTTTAACATAATCTCTTAAAAGATGATGTCGAATTTTGATATGTTTTCTTCGTGAGTGTTGAATCGGATTTTGCTTAAATTGATGACACTATAGTATTATCACATTTAATAGGGATGTGGTCATAATGCAAATCAAAGTTCTCCAATTATTGTTTCATCCAAAATATTTGGGCACAACAACTTCCAGAAGCTATATATTCAGTTTCAGCCGTTGATAAAGCAACAAAATTTTATTTTTTGCTAAACCAAGATATTAATGAGTTACCAAGAAAGTGACAAGTGCCACTGGTGCTTTTTCTATCAAGTTTGCATCTTGCAAAGTCGGCATCTGAATAACTAATTAAATCAAATGCAACACCTCTAGGATAAAACAATCCCAAATTTTGAGTGCCAACAAGATATCTAAAAATTCTTTTAACAACACTGAAATGTGATTTCTTAAGATTTGATTGATATTTAGCACACATACAAACACTAAACATAATATCGAGTCTTCTTGCAGTTAAATAAAGAAGTGAGCCGATCATACCTCGATATTTTGTTTGATCAATGGACTTACATTTTTCATCTTTGTCTAGCTTAATGGATGTGCTCATAGGTGTTCCAACTATTTTTGAGTCATACATACCAAACTTTTTGAGTAGTTTTTTTGTGTACTTAACTTGGTTGATAAAAATTCCTTCCTTACATTGTTTGATTTGAAGCCCAAGGAAATAATTTAGCTCCCCCATCATGCTCATCTCAAACTCACCTTACATACACTTAGCAAATTCCTTACACAAGGTTTCATTAGTGTAGCACGCGCCCGCGAGGGACCCCGCTACTACAGTTCGGACTCGATTTGTGTCGCGGTTCTTAATCTTGAACCAAAGAGTCCAAATCTGGCAAATCGTTTTGAGAAAACAGATTTTTGAAAAGGAGTGCCAAACATGGACTGCTTTGCCAGATACAGAGTCGCCACCTAAATATTTTAAAATGGGGGAATTTAGGAAACCCTGACTCGTTGCCAAAGGCCACGTATCCGTCATCACCAGAGTTGTCTCGGCTCGGGAGCTAGGGTACGATCAGGGAAGGTCAGCTATGAGCACCCCCTTTCGCCCGGTCCGAAGACCGGCCTCTACTAACCATGATATCCGATTTTGAAAACGTTATATGTTCTTATTCCATTTATTAGCCTAGCGTTACTATGTTATGCGCACAGCAAACAAGTATAGGCTAGATTGCCTAATTTGGAAACAAGCATTGCATATCCGTTTGTTTTTTGAAAAGCGCTTTGGAAATTGCTACTCACAAGTAGGCTAAAATACGGATTTCAACGAGTTTTTCCAACTCAAACAATCCAACCTTCACCCACGGGCATTCAAACAGTTTATCTCATATAAGCACTTAGCCACATGGCAAACATACTGTCATGGCAACATTCACACGCATGCGAGATGCTAAAGCATAAATACTTACATCGTACTCCGTGCCAAAACAGGAACATGTTAGCAATCAATGCATGATCCAATTCCATGTTAAGTGCCTAATGCATCGCATACAAAATGCCATTAGAGTAGGCTCGGCTAGTCTATGAATGACATGTGAAAATGCACAACTAACATGTATTCAATTCAGAATTTGAAATACAGATGTAGTTAGAATGATGCGCCGAGCCCGGTGCATGCAAAGCAAATGTATGAATGCACGCATGCATTACATGAGGTATGCTAATTTAAACGTGCCCTAATACTAACCATCAAAGCAGGTAAATAAAAGGGAAGAAAGAAGTGGGGATTGGAAGACATACACACTACTCACCCACACTTATTACAGATTTGCCCTCACTCGGAGGGACCAAATAAATAATACAAATTAATTAACTACGCAAGCTAATTAAATATTACAAATTTCTTAATCAGCTAACAAACTAATTAAGTTAAGCAAAGCAGTAAATCGCCTCGGGAAGAGAGCCAGATGCAGCGCGTGCTCGGGTCTTGCTCGAAAGTGCACCGTCATGCCTAGTCTGCCTCTGTTTTCCCTGCTCTGCCCCTCTGAAGACTGCCAAAGTCTCAAAGATGCCTCTCTGTATACTGGGGTTCACCACCGGCTGAATCAAATTACCACCGGCAGTGGTATGTGGTCACCGGCACAAAATGAAGCTATCGGCTGGATAATAATTGCTGGTCGGCAATGTACACTGCCGGTCGGCAAAGAATGCCTGCAGAACCTGCAACTCACAACAGCAGAGGACAGAACTTGCATGGCAATACAATTCAAGCAGTGTATGCACTAATCATGCTCCCTATCATGTTTGTAACTCAAAGGGGCATGTGTCTCGATTCTCGGACCACCAATCACGCATTTCCATGCATGATGGCCCAAAGGACCAAGTGTGCAACTTTCATGTCAAATGAAATGTAAACCAAACAAACAAACCAAGGCCCAATTCCTATCACCAAGTCAAGGAATAAGGCATGCATGCAGGATGCAATGCAACCTAGGCATACAAGCTAAGGATGCAACATGGCATGGCAGGACACTTATGCAAGCATACAAGCAAACATGAGGTAACGTAAATTGATGGAAAAGTGGACTTACACATGATTTAGGCAACTCTAAATAGGCCTAAAACAATGGCCAAAGTGACCAAAATAAGGGACCAAACACATACACACATGTACATGTTGAAGGCCTAAATGCTTAAGCATCAAAAGACTATTTCTAAGCACACTTAGAAATGAATGATCATGAACATATGACATGCAACATGAACTCTGAAAATCATGTTAAAACATGGTGCCAAACCAAGCAACAAGTCAAACTAAACATGCGACAAATGGCCCAAGCATTCAAAGTAAACCAATGGAGTATTGAACTACACTTAACAAGACCAAACATGGCATGAACTTATTGACCAAAAACAGAGTTTTAGCACATTAAGACAAGGCCTAGAGATCACTTAGATGGCATCCAAATGACCTAAATTCAAAGGCATGCATAAATGCCAAAACAAAGAGCATGCTACCCAAGCTTTCAAAGCATTAAGGAGACACCCAAGGCAAACATATAGGCATGCAAAAGGGACTGAAATGACATGATGGATAGTCCCAAACCACTAAATCGATACAAGAATGTCATGCTATACATTCATACACTTAAGGCCAACAAGCCAGAATGCAAAGGAGCTATACTAAGCATGCCAAATCCGACCCAAACAACCTAGGACAGACCTTAAACATGGCAAAATAAGCACACAAGCTTCACAAGGCTAAGCCTAAAACATGCTCGAACAAAGGCTAGCAACCTAAGGCATATTAAGGCAATAACATGGCATTACATGGTAGGTATGCTAAGCATGCATGGTGTACCAAAACCAATACACAAAAAGGTTATATCATGGCATAATAAGCATGGAAAACAACCAAGACATGATCAATACACACTCTAACATGATGCTCTCTCAAGAGGCCAAAAAGGGTCCCTTTCAAGGACAACAAGGAGAGGGGGTGGCCCTCCCCTTTTGGAGACTTCAAGGCACCATCTCCACCACTGAAATCCCTCAAGATTTCAGTGGTGAAGAGGCCCAAACACCAAAGTCTCGAAACTTGCACAAAATAGCACAAAATGGGGCCTTTCAAGGCTTAAGAGGGGTCAAACACCTCCAAATCACAAAACACTCTAAACAAACAATCAAGAGGGCTAAAAAACAGAACTTTTTTGTATTATACACCAAGCTCAAAAACAATTTTAAGACAGGTAGAAATACAATACAAGATTGGGGAATAAAGAGGCAAAATTATTACCCTTGAAGACCCCTTCAACAATGATGCTCCAACAGCTGCTTCTAGGTTGAAAACAGCTCCAAAACTTCAAAATCAACCTCTTAGAACCTCTGTAGCTAAGTGAAGGTGAAACACTATATGTTTGTGTGCAATAGTAAGACACAAATGCACTTAAACACACACAAGAGGGAGATATAGAGATAGAAAGTGTATGGTTTCTAACCCTAGAACTCAAAACCCTAAAAATGGCTGTCTAAAAATATCTTAAGTCTCTCAAGTGTCTAACCCTAAAGCCAAGAGACAAGGCTCTCTCTTATAGGGCTTTTTGTCTTGTAAAGCTTACAAGACAAGCTTCCAAGAGAGAGATCCCTCCATACACGTGTATGGAGGGGAGCAAAAAGCAAGACAGCTGTGATAAAATATCTGCAAAAGCAGATGCACAGTAGTCGGCTGGCCAAAAATTTCATTTTGACAAAATTTAGTGCCGACCGGCAACAAATGGTGCCGACCGGCAATATACATTGCCGATGGCAGCAAAAAACCAGCCGGTGACCTCTAGCCACTGCCGGTGGTGTGTGGGGATGCCTCACAAGGCATTCCCTGCCCCTCCAAGGCAAAACACAAGTGTTTGGTGCAGAACCAGACACAAAACAGTCAAGTTCGGAGATCCTGAGGGAAGGCGCGCGTAGCCGAGACCTCCGGGAACTCCAAACAAACACAAATAGGGGTAATCACCAAGTGTTCCAATGGTGACGTCCAAGTCTTGAGGACGGTCAAAAATGGGGTGTCTACAATTAGTAGCACCAAATATAATATCATCCACATATATTTGCACAATAAGTAAATCATCATTTTTAGTTTTAACAAAAAGTATTGTGTCAATCGTTCCTCTAGAAAAATTATTTTCAATCAAAAATTTAGTTAATCGTTCATACCATGCATGAGCTGCTTGTTTCAAACCATATAAAGCTTTTGATAGTTTAAAAACATGATTTGGAAAAGCATGATCTTCAAAACTTAGGGATTGTTTAACATAAACTTCCTCGTTTATAAAACCATTAAGAAAGACACTTTTTACATCCATTTCATAAAGTTTGAAATCTCTAAAACATGCAAATGCAAGTAACATGCGAATGACTTCTAATCTAGCAACTGGAGCAAAGGTTTCATCGAAATCAATACCTTCTTCTTGATTGTATCCTTGTGCAACAAGTCTAGCCTTATTTCTTATAATTGTATCGGATTCATCAAGTTTGTTTCGAAAGATCCACTTGGTACCGATAATGGTATAATCTTTAGGTTTTGACACAAGTTCCCACACTTTGTTTTTCTCAAATTGGTTAAGCTGTTCATGCATAGCTATCATCCAATGTTCATCGAATTCGGCTTCTTGAAAGTTTTTAGGCTCAATCTGTGAGAGAAAAACCAAGTTACTACAAATATTTCTAAGTAAAGAGCGAGTTTTAATACCTTTTGTCGAATCACCTAGGATTAAATCCTTAGGGTGATTATGAACAAACTTCCATTCTCTTGGCAAACCATCATTGTTTCCTCCTTCTTCTTGAGATGCGAGAATAGGTTGTTCAATCCATTTGTTCAACTTACATGGTTGGCTCTCTTCTTTGTAGATACTTGAATCTTTCATATTTGGTTCCAAATCTATATTATCACTAACAATTTACTTTTGAGCAGAAATATTAGTTTTATCAAATGCCACATATATAGATTCTTCCATAATAAGAGTTTTTTTTATTAAAAACACGATAAGCTTTGCTAGTTAAGGAATAGTCAAGAAAAATTGCTTCATCAGATTTTGAATCAAATTTACCTTAGTTATCCTTACCATTATTATGCACAAAACATTTACAACCAAAAACATGCAAGTGACTAATGTTGGGCTTTCTATCATGCCAAAGTTCATAAGAAGTCTTTTTTAAAATAGATCTAATTAATGCACGATTTAAATTATAGCATGCGGTGTGAATGACTTCGGCCCAAAAATATTTAAGAAGATTATTTTCGCAAAGCATTGTTCTACTCATCTCTTCTAAAGTTCTATTCTTCTTTTCTACTACACCATTTTGTTGAGGGGTTTTAGGTGCTAAAAAATTATGTCCAATACCATGCTCATCACAAAACAATTCAAATTTTTCATTTTTAAGTTCTCTACCATGGTCGGTTCGAATATTAGTAATAAGAAAGTCTTTTTCATTTTGAATTCTACGACATAATTTTGTGAAAGAAGAAAATGTTTCATCTTTGTGTGCTAAAAACATAACCCATGTAAATCTTAAATAATCATCAACAATAACAAGACAATAATGTTTACCACCTAGACTAGATGTCCTCGAGGGACCAAATAAATCCATATGCAATAGTTGTAAAAGTCTAGTTGTGGAAATATGAGATTTTGATTTAAATGATGTTTTAGTTTGTTTTCCTTGTTGACAAGCACTACAAAAATGATCTTTTTCAAATTTAATTTTTGGAAGTCCAAGGACCAAATCCTTTCTCAAAAGGTTAGCAATTAAATCCATATGAGCATGACCAAGTCTTCTATGCCATAATCAACTATTTTCATTATTAACATATAAACATTTAACATTACTAGCATAGAAATCATTAAGATAAAAAACATAAACATTATCATGGTGATTACCAACGAATAAAGTTTTATGATCATTTGTGCTTTCAATTGTGCAATGTGATTTATCAAAAATAACTCGATTACCTTTATCACATAGTTGACTAATACTAAGTAGGTTATGCTTAAGTCCATCAACAAGTAAAACATTTTCAATAGAAGTGTTAGGATAAATACCGATGCTACCAATACCGATGATTTTTTCTTTCCAGTTGTCTCAAAAAGTAACAAATTCTCCATCTTCCGATGATAGTTTAGTAAAGAATGATTTATCTCTAGCCATGTGTCTGGAATATCTACTGTCAAGGTACCACTTCCCTTCTTTAGCTTTGGACTTAAAGTAAACTAACAAGATGACAATCAAGTATTGGTTTTTGGTACCCATAGTTTCTTGGGTCCTTCTTGGTTAGTTTTGTTAGATCCCTTAATAATCCAAATCCTTTTAATTCCCATATTCATATTCTTTTTGAATGGACAATAAGATATATAATGGCTTTTCTTTCTATAATAATGACACGTAATATGATGGTGTGTCATGAGAGGTGCCTTTGAGATTCTTTTGTTTCTTAATAGGGTCATATCCAATACTCGCTTTATCAAAAACACACCTTTGATTTCCAAGAAGCATGTTGAGATTATCTCTACTTTTTACAAAATTTTCAAGCGTTTTTGTTGAATCATCAACATTATTTTTTAAAGAAGTTTTCTCATTAGAGATAGTATCAAAACCATTTTTCAAAACAATTTTTTCTTTCTTTAATTCTTCTATATTAACAGATAAAGATGCAACATATTTCTTCAACACATTATTTTTGGCACAAACTTTTCTAAATTCATCTTGTAGTTCATGAAATGCACTTTCAAGTACTTCATGAAGAGTAGTTACTTCATCTTGAGTAGAGTCTTCATCTTCAAGAGCCATGAGACATAAGTTGGCTACTTTATTTTCAATTTCATCACTTGAGCTTTCATCTTCACTTTCTCCCCAAGCTGCTACCATGGCTTTTTTGTTTCTTTTGTAGTCTTTTCCATGATTCTTTAATTTTGGACAATCCATCTTCATATGTTCAGGATTTTTGCACTCATAGCAAATAATATGCTCTTTCTTATTATCTTTGTTGTACTCTTTCTTGAAAAGCCTTCTTCCTCCATAATTGTTTTTCTTGAAGTGTTTTTTGAGATTTCTACTAAACATGGCATAGCTTTCATATTCACTGGAGTTTTCATGTTCTTCTTTATTTGATGAGGCTTTAAATGCAATTCCACTTTTCTTTTTGTTTTCAACCTTCTCATGTCCTTTCATGGTGATCTCATGAGCCATAAGGGAACCCATAAGCTCATCCAATTCAAGTGTGGAGAGATTTTTGGCTTCTATAATGGTCGTGACCTTTGCTTCCCAATTCTTTGGTAAACACCTAAGAATTTTTTTCACTAACTCACTGTTAGTATAAGTTTTGCCAAGAGATTTCAAAAAGTTTACAATTTCAAAAAATCTAGTAAACATACTTGAAACAAATTCATCAGAGTTTATTTTAAATAATTCATAACTATGAACAAACATATCAATACGAGATTCCTTCACTTGATTTGTACCTTCATACGTTACCTCAAGTTTGTCCCAAATTTCTTTTGCCGAATCACAACTTGAAATTCTATTATACTCCTTAAAGTTTAATCCACAAACAAGGGTGAGTTTGGCTTTAGCATTGGCTTGCAATAATTTATGATCCCTCTCATCACATTCATCTTTAGTTTTAGGTACAGTAATATTGTCTACTAATTTTGTGGGAATTTTTGGACCTTTGGTGACAATAATCCACATAGCATAATCAGTGGCTTGTAAGTATAGGGTTATCTTATCATTCCAATGACTATAGTTGTTTCCGTTAAACAATGGTGGCCTATTTGTGGCTTGTCCTTCAGCTAAGGTTGCCATGGATCGAAACTCTCAGATGGTTAAATCTAAAACAAGAGTCTAGGCTCTGATACCAATTGTTACCTAAAAGACAACCTAATAGGGGGGGTGAATTAGGTTTTTACAAATAAAAATAATAATACCCTAATAAAAGTATGACTAGCACAATAGATAAATATAGTTAATGAAATAAAAATAATTAAAACAAGTGTTCTAAAAACTATGTCAATTAATGATTTTAGTACAATAAAAATATGAAATATAGTTATGGCGATTTAAATAAAATAAAGAGATAAGGGAGAGAGAGACAAACAAATTTATAGTGGTTCGGCTTCAACTCGGCCTACGTTCACTCTTCAAGTTTCACTTGAGATTTTCCACTATTCTCTAGCATCACAGGGTGCTAGCAACTTTTTTACAAATTGAGCAATCCTCTACGGATTTTACACAGACTTTCTAAGTCCAAAAAACACTGAGAATACTACACTATTACAGGATTGAAAAGAATGTGTTTTTTCTTTCACAGAAAGCTACAAAAATTATCTCTCAAAGATAGATATAAAAATGAGACTTCGATTTTTCTATAATCCTCACACATGAAAGATGTGCTTAAAGCTATACGACTTAATGTATAATTTTTTAGAGAGGATGTAAACAAAAATTGAAGAACACTTCTCAGAAAATTTTTCAGAGAATAGATGAGAGTGATTTTAGATCAAAGAATATTTTCTGACTTCTGTAACTTGTTTGTAGTTGCTATCTCTTGTTCACATCAGAGGTTTTGGTATATATAATGAAACTTATAGTCGTTGTAGTCATTTGAATATCTTCCACTCTATCATTACTAATTTGAATATCTCTCACTTGAACCTTTTCAACCTTTTGAAGTGCTGCTGTGCTAGGCTGTTTAAACCTCTGTTTTTGGACTGTTTGAACTCCTGATTTAATCAAATATTAAAAACATTCTAACCACATTTAGGATAAAGGTTTAGGTGAGAAATAATGGGACAAAATAAATTTTAATTCTATTTTTCTCTTTCAAATAAATTAAAACATAATTAAATAAATCATCAAAATAAATGTGGATTCCATTTTTCTCTTTCAAATAAATTATCAAAATAAATTTCGATTCTATTTTTCTCTTTCAAATAAATCATCAAAATAAATTTTGTTTCTGTTTTTCTTTTCCAAATAAATTAAAACATAATTAAATAAATTATCGAAATAAATTGTAATTCTATTTTTCTCTTCAAAATAAATTAAAACATAATTAAACAAATCATTAAAATAAATAAGTCTAACAATTTGGTTAAGAAATAAAAAATAAAAAATAATTATCATTTAAGGATAAAAAATAATTATCATTTTAACTTTTGAGCAGGTTATATACATACGTATAGTTGTTTCAATTTAATTTGTAAAAAATTATTTCTAACCACTCGAAAGATAAAAATGATAATTATTTTTTATTTTTTTATTTCTTAACCAGATTAATTTTTAATTTTTAAAAAGAAATTTTAAAAATCTAATCATACATAACCTAAGAATTTTTTGATAAGTCTTTTCTTACGTTGGTAACTTATTTAATTATTTATTAATTTTACGATATTTTTACCGTCTGAAGCCTGTTTGATAACCATTTCGTTTTCAGTTTTCAATTTATATTTACAAAAATTTTAAAAACTGTCATAAAAACTTGTTTGATAATTTTTGTTGTTTTATAAATGGTTGTCTCAGTTTGTAAATTTGAGGAAAAAACGTAAATTCAAAAAATGAGTTTATGTTAGTTTTTAAAGAGAAATTTAAAATTTTGACTAACAAAATTTTTTTTTTAATTTATTTTTTTTTCAAATAATTTTTTTCCCAATTAATTTTTTTTCCAACTAATACTAATTGAGGAGGTAATTGGTAATGCTATTTTAAACCTTAAGGAGGGGATTGTAATTTCTAAAATGTGAGAGGTGTCAATGTAATTTACCCAATGAGGGCAAAATTGGTATTTAAAAAAATTAAATTGCTCAAGGAAAAAATCTGTAATTAAACTTTAAACCTTAGGGGGGGAAAAGTAATTTCCAAAAGGCGATGGAGGAAACTGTAATAAACATAAACCTCAGGAGGTTAGTGTAATTTACCCTTATTAGATAATTTAAAATTTGTGTTATTTTTAAGGGGTTTTTTTTTTAGGGTCTCTAGTATTAAGACTTTATAATATCAAAGACATCTAATATTTTCATAATGTCTAAGGTCCCTCAATTTGATCTAGAGAAATTCTGCTCCAGAGAAATTCTGTCCAGAGAAATTTCAACCCAGAGAAATTTCCATCCAGAGAAATTTCAAACCAGAGAAATTTGGTTTTGTTCAATTTTTTTGATTTTCTATGTTTTGAAAATGTCTCATCCAATTCCTAAAATTGTGCAAATCAGAGTATTTTCTAGTGATTTTAGGTACATCATACATGAAATCCACAAGCAATTGTTAAACTAAAGTTGGTACACACCATAAGGTTACAACTAGATCAAATTCCTGAAGAAGTAAGTACCAAGAAGAAACCAACCTACTAGAAGGAAGGTGAAGAAGGCCAAGAACGTTATAAAAGTCCATCATTCGAAGGTGATTCCCAGACCAAATATGATGACAAATGATAAGTAAAAATGGATCATTTATGCTTTGCTGACCCACCATCCCTTGAGAAAAATCAAAGCTACGAGGTTCACTACGTTCCACCCACCAGAGAAATTTCTCTCTAGATTCAAAATTTCTCTGGACTTCGGAATTTCTCTCCAGAGAAATTTGAATTTCTCTGGATTCTTTGTGTTTTGACCAATTTTCTCTGCACTTCAGAATTTCTCTCCAGAGAAATGGTGATCTAGAAAAATTCAGCCCAGGCATGTCGATGTAGCAAAGAAAGTGACAGTACGCAACAACCCAAATCCATCAAAAAAAAAATGTCTTCTCCAAACCAAATGCCAAAGAGTGAATGTCTTGCCTAATTCCTCAGTCCCATATGTCATCTCTGCCTTTGATCCTTCCAGTATATGACCCACTGCTCCATCTCCACCAAGCATAGCAACCACAATAACCATATTTAGCAGGTGTTACATCTCCTTTGATTCAACAAACAGAGTGATAGTTGCTCTCTGCAGAAAAGCAAATCTGTCATGTTCCAGTTCTTCATAGTGAAAAACAAATCAAATCCACTCAAGCAATCATCATTAGCAGCAACAAGACCTCCTTAACAAACCACCAATGAGAATTTCTCTGGGGATATATCCACACCGCTCACCACTCCAACAAGAGCACTGAGAGAAAAAATCTGTGGGTTATAAAATGAATTCAATTCTCAAGTTGACATCATTACACCTTTACACATACCAAAGATTCAAAAAACATGATTTCCAGAAACCACAAATTTCCTTGCTGTAATACAAAAATGAAGGAAATCATTTTACCTAATGGGAACTGACTTATATAGTCAGTCCTGATCAGAAGCATTTATCAATCCCAAAAACCCAACTCAGTCAAATCTACAATTAACTAACTCTCTGCATATTTATCAAGTTCCTTTTTAATTCTATTTTTGGTCTTTGAAATTTCTCTGGACATTTCAACGCAGAGAAATTCTTCAAAACCAGAGAAATTCCCTCTCCACCCCAGAGAAATTCATTCAAATCCAGAAAAAATCATGATGAGAGAACCAACCACCCCTTTACGGTTTAACATCAACCGGAAAAAAGTTGTCTCGTCAGGACTGCTATTAAAGACATCAATGAACTGTGATGTCCGTAAGTAACACATAAATTGTGGGTATAGCGAGAAATTGGATGATAAACGAAATGTAGATGGATTTTCCGGCACATAATCTCCAAACTTAGAAGCAAAACTTATCAGCATCTTATCAAGCCATCTGATGACATCGTGAACAAGATTCCTCTCTGCTTTGTGGATGGCAAGTCTAGTCGCGACTGAAGCCGCTGCTTCTTGATCGAACCCAGTGGTGATTTCCGGTGAGTTGTTCCCGACCCATCTCCTCGCAGCTGTCATCACCCTTTTCCGAATCCCTATATTTCCGTGTCGGTAACGTGTAATGAACTGTATGAAGAATGCAGAGCTGGTTTGTACTTTCTGTTCATCGCTTACTTGGAAGAAGAAAGCAATGCATGTTCTGTTGGTGAGTGTACCTAACTTCCAAATATTGGTTCCACCCTCACCGATCTCTTTCTCACTCACCGAACTGTTCTTTTTCCGAAGTGAAACACAGGAACCAAGGGCTCCACAGATTTTCACATCTTTTGTCGTCACTATCTCAATAGTCACATCAAAACATCTCTTCAAGTTCCCTTCTTCATCACAATTAAATAAGCGACGCAAGCTTTTTTTGAATTGCTCTGATTCAAATGATTCCCCTAACATCATGAATCCACCTGAGCTCTCGATAGTGGCACTTAGCTCAGCTGCTCCGACTTGATCAAGAGAACAAGCAAACAAATCAAGAACAATAGATGAATTCATTAACCTCTGTGATAATTGTTTATAGAACTGGCTCGACTTTTTATAGTTAGCTGCGTGTCCACTATTCAGGTCTCGATGAGTTCTGATTGAATGACCAATATTCGGCGTCGGAGGGATTGGTGGTGAGAAAATGGGACTTGCCGAGGGACTTTTTGAAGAAGGATTCGCTGGCGTAGTTGTTGCCTGGATCGCTGGAGACTGGGAGGAGGACGTTGGCGAAGGGGTGGGATTTGGGGGTAGGGTAGACGAAGATCTTGAAGCTTTTGTTCATTTGGTTGTAGGGGAGAGAGAGAGAGAGAGAGAGAGAGAGAGAAATCGTGGGCAAAGAGTCAAATTTCTCTGATATATGTTTCGGGACCTTAGACATCAAAAAATAATTTGGTGGATCTCTTCCATTACGAAAAGTGGGGGAGGGACCCTAGACTAATTTTCCCTATTTTTAATCTTTAATTTTTTAATTATAATACATTTTATCATAAATTTTGAATTTTATTTTAAATAAGGACAATTAAAAATATTTTCTTTGCGAACGGTATATTTTCAGGGTAAAATTGTCATATAACTTATTTTTTATTGGTTAACGTGTATGTTATTTAAAATGCAATGATTTTTTTTAATTAATAATGTTGAAAAAAAATTGTTATAAAGTTTTATTTACTTTAATTTGCATAATCTATTTTTTAAAAAAACAAATCTAGGAAATTAAAATTTAAATTAGTGAAAAAAATTTAAAACGCATTATTTTTTATATAATTTTATCTTTTGGGAGGGTAAAAATAATTTTTTTTATTTTTGTTAAATTAATTTATATTTTTTCAAAAGTCAAACATGGCGATAATTTTGATATTGTTATTCAACCAATCTATTAAATCAAAAAAATTAAAATTAAAAAATTTAATATCTTAAACATATCGATTATACATTAAAAACCTAATAACCATCCATTATCTAATAATCATCCAAAAATATTTGTTAACAACAAATACAACCATTTATTACACGATAACTATCCAAAAATATTAACAGCAAAAGTCACCATCATCATCCAAATACATACTACTAAAAATTAATTTGGTAAGAAAATAAAAAATTATGAAAATATTTATCATTTTTATATAATTTTATTTTTGGTACGTAGAAATAATTTTAAAAAATTTAAAAATAATTTTTTTGACTTTTATTTTTGTTAAATTAATTCATATTTTATCAAATTGATGATTTTATCTTTAAAATACATAACAATGTCTTTAATTGTCTTCATTTAGAATGAGATTCAAAATTTAATATCATATATATCACAATTAAAAGGTCAAAAATTAAAATAATATAAATTTTAAACTATAAAAATCGTTAATTTGATTTCTCCTTATTAATTTTTAGCACTTTTTTTTTTGTGGGGGGGAGGGGACACGATCTCTCAAGATTAGGAATGGCAACGGGGCGGGGAGGGGCCGGGGATCACACTCCCCGTCCCCAATCCCCGATGGTGGAAATAACCCCGACCCCGATCCCCGACGGGGAACCCATAACCGCCCCCGTCCCCATCCCCTAACGGGGATCGGGTTTCCCCGACCCCGAAATTCCCCGACCAAAAAATTAAAAACCTTGATCAACATGTTCATCAACAAACAGAGAGAAAGAGAGAGATTTTCAACAACAGATCAACAAACAGATCTAACACAGATCAAAAAATCAAAAAATCAAAAACCTTGATCAACATGTTCATCAACAAACAGATCAAAAAATCAAAAACCTTCATCAACACAGATCAACATGTTCATCTTCATCTTCATCTTCATCTTCATCATTTTCAAATATAAAACAAAATCAAAAAACAGAGAACAAAATCAAAAAAACAGAGAGTGAGAGAGAGAGAGAGAGAGGAGATACCGTGAGTGAGAGAGAGGGAGACAAGGAGATACCGTGAGAGAGAAAGAGACAAGGAGATACCGTGAGAAACGACGATGAGGGAGGAGCCATCGCCGACCAAACCAGGGAGGGAGAGAAAGAGAGAGAGAGAAAGAAGAGGTGATACCACGAGAGAGAGACGATAGCGTGAGAGGGAGAGAAGAAGAAGCCGCTAGTGAAGGAGAGAGGAGGAGCGGCGGTGAGGGAGGAGCCGTTGCCGACCAAAACGGTGAAGGAGAGGCGGTGAGGAACGAAGGTCGTGTGTGTGAGAGAGAGAGGGAGAAGATGTTTGTGTGTGGGTGTTCGTCTACCAATAGCCCAAACCCTATACACACTCACACATATATTATATATAAAAGGGGCAAAATAGTAATTTTATATCGGGGCAACCGGGGCGGGGATCAGGGACGGGGTCGGGTCGGGTCCGGGGCTGAAACATGTAACCCCATCCCCGGCCCGAATATCATCGGGGATTCAGTTTTTAATACCATCCCCAGCCCGTCAGGGGTATTTTTCGAGAAATAACCGCTCAATTCAGGATTAGGGGATCGGGTCCCCGTCGGGCCGGGTTCCAATTGCCATCCTTACTCAAGATTTCCTTTTAATCTTTGTGGATTTTGAGGCACCAATTGAGGACTAATAGGGAGAAGAAGTTCTGACGTTGATCATCTCAATTTGATAGCGTCATGGACTTCATTTTGGATCTGATAATTTAAATTATTTAATTTTTAGTAATAGTTCATTAAAATATTTATATAAAAATTAAAATAATTTGATGTTAATAATTATATATTTAAATTATATTATATTATAAAAAAATCGATAATTGCTATTAAAATTATAATTGTCATTACTTTTTAAAAAATAAATGTGAATAAAACATAATACAAGGGTAAATTACACTGACACCCTTGAGGTTTATGTTTATTACAATTCTCCCCTCACCTTTTGAAAATTACATCTCTCCTCTGAAGTTTAAAGTTTCAATACAGATTCCCCCCTCAGCAATTTAATTTTTTTAAATACCAATTTTGCCCTCATTGGGTAAATTACATTTACACCTCTCACATTTAGAAATTGCAACCCACTCCCTAAGGTTTAAAATAGCATTACCAATTATCCCCTCGGTTAGTATTAGTTAGAAAAAAAATTTATTGAAAAAAAAATTAATTGGAAAAAAAATTATTTGAAAAAAAAAATTTGTTAGTAAAATTTTTAAATTTCTCTTTAAAAACCAACATAAACTCATTTTTTGAATTTACGTTTTTTCTCAAATTTACAAACTGAGACAACCATATAAACCAAAAAAATTATCAAACAAGTTTTTATGACAGTTTTTAAAATTTTTGTAAATATAAATTGAAAACTAAAAACGAAATGGTTACCAAACAGGTTTCAGATGGTAAAAATGTCGTAGAATTAACAAATAATTAAATAAGTTACCAACGTAAGAAATGACTTATCAAAAGATTCTTAGGCTATGTATGATTTGATTTTTAGAAAATTTTTAAAAAAATTAAAAATTAATCTGGTTAAGAAATAAAAAATAAAAAATAATTATCATTTTTATATAATTTTTATCTTTCGAGTGATTAGAAATAATTTTTTACAAATTAAATTGAAACAGTCATACGTATGTATATAACCTGCCCAAAAGTTAAAATAATAATTATTTTTTATTTTTTATTTCTTAACCAAATTAATTTTTAATTTTTTTTTAAAAAAAATCTACAAATCAAACCATACATAGCCTAAGAATTTTTTGATAAATCATTTCTTACGTTGGTAACTTATTTAATTATTTGCTAATTTTCTGACATTTTTACCATCTGAGGCCTATTTGGTAACCATTTCATTTTTAGTTTTCAATTTATATTTACAAAAATTAAAAAAGCTGTCATAAAAACTTATTTGATAATTTTTTTGGTTTATAAATGGTTGTCTCAGTTTGTAAATTTGAGGAAAAAAACGTAAATTCAAAAAATGAGTTTATGTTGGTTTTTAAACAAAAATTTAAAAAATTTACTAACAAATTTTTTTTTCAATTAATTTTTATCAAATAATTTTTTTTCCAATTAATTTTTTTTTTCAATTAATTTTTTTTTCCAACTAATAGTAACCGAGGGGGCTATTGGTAATGCTACTTTAAACCTTAGGGATGGGATTGTAATTTCTAAAATGTGAGGGGTGTTAATGTAATTTACACAATGAGGGCAAAATTGGTATTTAAAAAAATTAAATTGCTAAGTGAGAAATTTGTAATGAAACTTTAAACCTCAGGGGAGGAGATGTAATTTTCAAAAAATGAGGGGGGAATTGTAATAAATATAAACCTCAGGGGGTGTCTGTGTAATTTACCCAACATACAATTGTCAATATTTGATCATCTTAATTTTTTACATAAATATCTTACTAAACGAGTATTAAAAAGTGAATAATTAAGATTACTGAAATCGGCTCTAAAATAGGCCCAAATATTTAGGGCCCAAAGACTCTTTCAAGTTAAATGACCAATTTGAGATAATTAAATCCTATAAATATCATTTAAGAAAGATTAATATTACAAGATAATTCAATCCTATAAATATCAGTTAAGTTAAGAGAGATTAATAATTCAATCCTATAAATACCAATTTGAGTATGCTTTTCAAGTAATCATCACGAGCCATAAAAACCAAATAAGGCAAATTACATATACCCCTCGAGGTTTAGCAAAATTACAGACATCTCCTGAGGTTTGAAAAATTACAAATACCTCTCTGAAAGTACTATTTACATAACAAATTAGGAGGTAAATTGTTATAAAAATATAAACCTCAGGGAGGTATCTGTAAGTTTCAAAATCTCAAGAGGTATCTATAATTTAACTAAACCTCGAGAGAGATATATGTAATTTGCCCAAACAAATATTTCCGGTTGTCTTTAATTGGAAAAATTATATGCCGACGATTTTTTTAAAAATTAATTGCAAATTTCTTCAAAAGCTTATCACTTTTCGTTTTAACATTTTAAAATTTAATATTGATTTATATATATATACACTGAAGTGTAATTTCGTTTTTTCTTAATCTGCTGTTCATTATAGATATTCATAATTTATTCTGTAGGGTTCGTAAGTCCAATTTTTAAATTTTTTGTCACTTTAAAGAGATTTTTCATCATTAAAAAAAAATGAAGAGTTAAATATATTTTTGTTATCAAAGTATGAGATTTGTATTATTTTAGTCTTTTAATATTTACATTATGTCAATTTAGTCTCTAATATAGAAAAGGTGAAACTATTTGGTCTCTCAACTAAATTTTGTCTCCTATCTTTAAAAAAAAAAACAACTTTTGCCAGTAGATGCTATTAAAATTAAGAATGACTGTAGAAACCCTCTTAAAAATTGAAAACTCACTTAAAAATTATATTTTTGGTCCCCAAAATATGTGATGTGTTATTTTGATTTCCAAAGTTACACATTTATCCCTAACTTTAACTATGTTTATTAATGAAATTTGATTAGGAGACCAAATTGGAAAAAAAAAAAAAAAATTGTAACTTATATATTAAATTGATACAATTTAAACATTAAAAACTAAAATGGCACAAACTTCATACTTTAAAGATAAAAGATATAATTAACTGTAAAATAATATTAAAAAAAATATTGGCAACAATCAAGGTTGGGCAAGCATCTATTTGACCCGTCAAAATTGAATCATCCGAACCAATCCGTCACACAATGGGCGGTTTCAATGGTCTGGGCAAACGGGTGGTAATGCATTTTTTTCAATCCATCTACATTTGGACGGATGGTGGATGGAAGGCTATCCAACCCAATCCAATCTACCAAAACCCCTAAGAAAATTATGTTAAGGTTTATGCTTTATGTGTTAAAAAAAGAATATATTTATTGTAACAATTCCGACCTATGATTAGCCTATAATCCTTGATTAAGGGTGCTTAACAAGTGATTAAGATGAAAACCTAAGTTAATTGTATGTGTCATGTGTTATTTGTATTTATATATGTCTGCTGTAGGAATATATGTCGGTAATTCTGCTTGAATCTGTGAATTGAAGACCTTATCAGCCATCGATCACGAAATTGACTAAGTTTATGTGTTATTTAGAATTTTTAAAATTTTCTCATATATTTAATTAGAATTCGATTCAGAATCAAATAATTAGATTAAAATAATACCAATTGATTAGTCTTAAGTCAAGCTTAATTAAACCCCACTAATCAAGCCTATATAAGGCTAATGGTGACTCAATGACAATTTTAGACTTCATTTTGAGATAAAAAAAACGTGGGGAGGGGGGAGGGGGAAGAGAGAGAAAGAGAGAGAGAAGCTCAAGATTGGAGTAAGGGAGAATTGCTAGGAAATTAAGGGAAAATTGGCTTGGTAGCTCAAGAGCGGGTAAGCTAGAGCTCAATTGAAGGATTAAAGTAAAAAAACCAACTCTTAAATTATGCATTTAAGTACTTGTGCAAGAATTCAAAAGAATTAGATGTGTTAGCATGAGAATTGGGGGAAAGAAACTAGGATGGAATATGATTCATGCAAGCATGCATAACTCATGAAGTTTTGAGTTTAATTTTCAAAAATCCTTATATGCAAGAGTTTATTTTCTATAAGCTTTGAGAATTCAACATGATTTACTACTTATCACTTCATTTATTCATGTTTTGAATCAAAGATTTCAAGTCATTGCTCAAGTCATTGCATGCATGTTAAATACATTTACATTTCAAATTTGGTGTTAAAGAATTCACTCATTTTGGGCTTTGATTTTGCTAATTGATCTTCAATTCATCATTTTTTGCAAATTTACAAGTGGTTTCTAAAAAAGAATGTGTTGTAATGTTTTGGAATCAAGTTTTGAACCTTGCAAAGCAATTTGAATATTCCAGAATTTGGTCGCATCGTTCGAGCGACGACCAAACCGTCGCTCGAGCATAAATTTTGAGCTCCTAGTATTTTTTCAGAAATTGATGGTTGGCTCAAGTGACCGAAAGACCACTCAAGTGACCAAAAGTTGGCTCGAGTGTAAAATGAGAACTTTCAGTACTTTTGCAGATTGTGCATACCGCTCGAGCGAACTGCCATGTTTTTCAAAATTTTGCAAGTGTTTTCAATGTACATGTTTGCATCCTAGGCATTCCTAGGCCATAATTAAGCTATAATAAGGAGGATAAGAGTTAGAAACACACATTAAGAAAGAAGAATGATAAGTTAAGCACCTATGAGATGTGTGTTCAATGTGTATCTGTCACGTGTTTGTGTAGGTCACGTGTTATCGCTCGCCTGATCAGTTTGTTCTGTCCAAGTGATCTGTTCTACTATTGGGACTATATGTGATTAACAATTCTATAAAGTTATGTTTGACTATAAGTATTTTCTTAATGAAATGAAATGATAAGCTCTGTTTTTTGAAATGATATTTTCTGTATAGATGAATGATTGTCCTATTTCTGAAATCTATCGTGGTATCCTTAGCATCATGTGATATGTTATATGCTACTTGGTACCAGGTTTTCAAATGGGTTCCATTCATAGAACTGGTTATGCATAACCGCTTATATGATCTGCACGTGCGTCTTTATGACCATCTGAAGTGAAAGTGGGCCTTTTCGACCATTCCAAGTGAAAATGGGTCTTTATGACCAAGTAATTTGTGAGCTAATAGATGTACCACGTATAACTGTTTAAGAAATCTGTATACATATGTGAATCTAAATCTGTTCTGATCTGAAATCTAAATTTTGAATTTGTTTTGGACATCATTCATAAACTCCTTTACTATGTTGGTATTCACTGAGTTCCAGTTCACTGTATTATTTATGTATGTAGATGACCCAGCGCGTGATTAGGCCTAAGTTGTTGCCTAGATCTGTTTTGTGTTGGCCAACCTGTGCGCCTCCCGAGGAGGTTTCAGAATGCTTCAGTGGTCGAAATTTGTGATCTAAATTTAAGAATTTTGTTTCTTTTGTTTATTTTGTTTAAGTCTGAACTAGTTTTATGCACTCTATATATTGGGCTAAGCCTTTTTTGTTAGATCCGTACATGTGACGTCACTATAAATATGATTATAAGTTTAAATTTTCTGTCCCGTAGATGTCTGCACTGCTCTATAGACTATATATTTTGATATTTGCTTCTCCTAACCCCGTATTTTGTTGATATGTTTAGAGGCCTTCAGTAATCTTAAGATTACTGGCCGGTTACGATACTAAACCTATAGGGGCGGGTTTGAGTCGTAATATTTATTTAGCAATTATAATTGCTATTTATGAAATATGAAATTTAAGCCTTTATTTTTATTATAAAAAAATAAAAGAATAAAAAAAATTGAGTTCTAAATATTAAAGAATTATTAAAAAGCAAGGTCCAAAATAATAAAATTTAAACCGTCAAATCGATCCGGACAATCATTAAACTACATAATATTAATTTAAAACTGTTAACTAAGCGGATGAATACAAATTAATTTCTCTAAATCCATCTCGATTTTGACATATTACAAATGAAAGACCGCCCAAATTTACTGATCAGGCACCACCCTACCAATATTAATGAAGGTTATATATGGAACGCAAAAGAAGTGTAGTTTTGGTAACAAGGGATGGGACTAAAAGTGACCGTTACATCTCTCTATATATAAAGTCGTAGAAATTAAGAAAACCAAATAGAAGAAAGCGGCGCATAATTGATTTTTAAAAATTAATTTTAATTTAACAAAAATATGTATAAAAAAATATTTTTAAATTTTTAAAAATATTTCTATCCTTCCAAAAATAAAACGATATAAAAAGCAAGTGTGTGTTTTGATAAAATTACTAGAAGCAAGCGTTTTTTTATTTTTCAATTTTTTAGAAAAAAACATATGTCAATCCCGTTACAGGGCCCGAAAGAGCAACGGCTCGAATGGCTTGAATGGTTTCCTGCGCGAAATTGTGATGCACGTGGAGCTCACGTGTTCTGCACAAAGTGATGAAGAAAAATGAAACAAAAGACAGAAACAAGAGAGGAGAGAAGAGAGAGAGAGGGAGACGACCACAACGGCGAGAGAAGGTTGCGACCACGACGACGACGGCGAGAGAGATGATGACGACGACGATCGACCTGGTGTTCACTGACGGGCGTCGCTGACCACCGTCCACCGGTGTTCGGAATCTCCATTTTGTATCTGTAGGTAAGTAATTTGAGATGTATGTTAAAAAAATTTCTCCACTCTGTCCCCACTGCACCTATCTATCTGATACAAAAAATTGATCTGTCTCCACTGCACCTATCTTGTTTTTGTGAATCTGTTTCATTTATGTGTATCTAATACAAAAAATGTTTGTATATTAATAGGGAGACAGAGTGGTGAATAATTTATCTGTGCATTTTTATTTTGCTAACATTGATCTGTGGTCAACATTTCGTAAGACATCTTGTTATTGATCAGTGTATGTTAAAAAAATTTCTCCACTCTGTCTCTGTCTCTGTGTTCACTGCACCTATCTACCATCTCGTTATTAATCTGTGTATGTTATTGATTGACATCTCATTATTGATCTGTGTATGTTACAAAAAAAAATTTTGGTTATTCTGGAAGCAAGCCCTCTGTTAAACATTTCCATGGTAGTGATGCATGCCAATTGTTTGATGAAAGTCTGCATAGAGAAATTGCCCTGATTTTTTTTTTTTGTTGGTTGATGAAAGTCCTGATGCTAATTTGTGTAATTAAAATCCTGAATGTCCTGATATTTTATGTATTGGTTGAGTTCACATGAAAAATCAGGACTTCCCTCACTGTGTAATCAACTTAACTCAACCATAGATTTTTAATTTGTTTCTGAACTCCCCACTCTAGTCAGAATTTTGCATCAGTATTCAGTACCACCGCAACATAAATTTCCTTGTGAAAGTTTTAGTTTGTTGACCATATGTTTACGAGCAAGAAAGATCGTGGAATCAGGGGTGAACTTTTGCTTCTGATTCTGTTTGTTAAAATCAATCATGGGTGACCTTTTGCTTCTGATTCTGTTTGTTAAAATCAATCAACCTCCTCGAGCCATGCACCACCTTCTAATCTCAGTGTGTTGAATTAATATCAGTGTTGTTGAATTAATATCAGTGTTGAAATTCATCTCAGTTTGAAAAATTGAAATGCACATACATGCACTTACACTTTAGTTTCTATTTGGTTTGAAGCTACACGAACTACACGCTTCAATGGATATTGATTCAACCAATCCTTCATTGAATGGAAGTGAGGAAGTTGAAGAGGCGGAAAACAATCCGTCATTAAATGAGATTGGTGAAGTTGAAGAACCTAAGAAGGGCATGTGTTTTAGCTCAAAGCAAGAAGTATATTCGTTTTATGCAAAATATGCAAAGCACCTCGGATTTGCTATAGCTTATAGAACACAGAATATTGGACAAGATGGAGAAGTAAAATACTTTGGAGTTGAATGTACTCGGGCACGCAAGAGAACAAAACGATCAGAAGTACACCCTCTCGAACCATCTTTGTCATCATTCATTGAGTGTAAAGCAAAGGTTAGAGCAACTCTACAAAAGGATGGAAGATTTAAGTTGACCACAGTTGTCTTTGAACATACGTATGACTTGATTCCTAGTGACTCACGACATTTTGCAATGAATAAGAGAATTCTTACCCCTGTGAAGAGAAGACTAGAAATAAACGATGAAGCAGGGATAGGGGTGGCTAGGAATTTTCATTCTATAATTGTTGAAGCAGGAGGGTATGAGGCATTAACATTTGATGAACAAGATGCAAGGAATCATATTCAGAGTATGAGAAGATTGAGGCTTGGGATAGGAGATGTTGAATCAGTTGCACTTTATTTTCATAGGATATAACAACAAAATTCAAACTTCTATTATGCAATTGACCTCGATAAAGATGGTCGCATGCAAAACTTGTTTTGGGCGGATGCAAGGAGTAGGGCAACTTATAAAGCATTTGGAGATGTGGTTTCATTTGACACAACTTATCTGACAAACAAATATGATATGTCATTTGCTCCGTTTGTAGGAGTTAATCACCATGGGCAGTCAATTTTGCTTGGTTGTGGGTTATTATCTAATGAGAACACTGAAACATTTCTGTGGCTATTCAGAGAATGGTTAAGTTGCATATCTGATGTTCCTCCAAAAGCTATAATAACAGATCAGTGCAGAGCAATACAAAATGCCATTGAAGTTGTCTTTCTAGAAGCTCGACATCGTTGGTGCTTATGGCATATCATGAAGAAAATTCCTGAGAAATTAAGAGGATATGCCCAATATGAATCCATCAAGCTTGCGTTACAAAATGCAGTTTATGATTGTTTTACAAAACATGAATTTGATGAAGAATGGAAAGCGATGATTGGAAAGTTCAACCTAAATGATAATGACTGGTTAGGGGTATTATACAGTGAGCGACACAGGTGGATTTCTGCGTATGTGAAGGATGTTTTTTGGGCTAGCATGTCGACTACACAACGAAGTGAGAGCATGAATGCATTTTTTAATAGATATGTGAACTCAAAGACAACTTTAAAGCAATTTGTTGAATAGTATGATAATGCCTTGAGAAGTAAAGTTGAGAAAGAGATGAAAGCAGACTTTAAATCTCGAAACAAATTGTATGATTGCTTAACGGTATATGAGTTTGAGAAGCAATTTCGTGCAGCCTACACGAATGCAAAGTTTAAAGAAGTGCAAGTAGAATTGAAACGACTATTGTATTGTCGTGCGAATCTTGTCAAAGAGGAGGGAGCAATTTGTACTTATCATGTGAAGGAGGCTGTTCTTGTGGGTGAGAAAATGAAGACTGTGGAATTTGTTGTGTACTTTAATGTAACTGAATGTGAATTGCATTGTATGTGTCGGTGGTTTGAGTTTCAGGGCATTATGTGTGCCCATGCAATTACTGTGCTACTTGAGAGGTGTATATATCAGGTGCCAGATAAATACATTGTATCAAGATGGAAAAAAGATATCGAAAGAGGGTGCACATGCATTCCAACCACATACACTAAAGCCGGGGCTGTTCTTAATGCAAAGTTGCATGACAAATACCACAAGATATTGGATGAAATCATAGAAATTGCTGGCAACGATGATGGTAAACACGAAGTGCTTGATCTTGGGTTGATAGAAATCAAGGATAGAGTAAGAAAAGATCAATCGGGTAGTGTAAGTCATACACCACCTTCTACTAGTGACGTGCCACCTTTTACTAGTAATGTACCACATTCTTATACTTCGTTGAGAAGTCTGTCTGCTTGTAGTACTACAAAAGCAAGCACGTCTCGCAACATGCTTAGTCCAATGGTTGCTCGCCGAAGAGGACGTCCATATACCAAACGAAAGGTTAGCAAAGTGGATGCAATAGTGAATCGGTTGAAGAGAAAGAGTAAAAAGCCTCCAAAAGCACAGGTAAGTTTTTTTATTGTGTGTGGCATGGAAATTGTTGAATGTATTTAAGATAAATTATTCACCTATGTGTCTGTGTCTTACTATAGGGACACACGGTTCGTCAATGTCAGCCTCGGAAGTTAAATTTTCCTGGTACCGATGATATGCAATACAATACTTATCATGACTCGGTATGTATTTGAATTTTTATGTTGTTGGTTATTTTTTAGTTTAATGTATTTTATGTATAATGAAATTGTGTTACTATGATCATAAGGCGACGCAAACTGCACCTTACTATTTTCCTTGCATGGATGTCAATGTTTAAACTAAAATATTTGTTCTTGTTTTAATTGATATATATGTTGAATGGACAATATTTGTAAAGTGTACTTGTTTATTGAATAGGCACAGTTTAGTCAAATGCAAACGGTGGACAATGTTGGAGGCACATCTTATACTCAAAGTTCGACAATCGCTTTAATGGTAATATTATCACTGCTTTTAATTGGGAGCGATATGCATTGACTTGGCCAAGTTCATATAGGGGGTCAATTCCAGATATGAGATATTTTGATTGGTGAAGGTTAGGATGTAATGGAGATGTTAAAGTATTTAAATAAAGATATCAATTTTTTCAGGAAGAGGAGATGTTGTCTTTACACCGTGATGAAAGAGATGCAGAATGCTGAATCTGATTGGTGGTGCATTACCTGAAGATGGGTGAATCTAATTGTTGGTGCAGAATGGTGAATCTGTCTGTGAATTTGTTTGTCTGAGCATTCAAGCATAACAGAATGCTTGAATGCTAAATCTGTTTGTGAATTTGAATGCTTGAATGCTCCAGATTTTGTATACTTGAATGTTTCATTCAAACAGATCCATTCTGTGAATCTGCCTGAATGCTCAATCTGTTATGCTCCAGATTTTTAACAGATCCATTCAATCTGCCTGAATGCTCAATCTGTGCATCTGCCTGAATGCTCAATCTGTTATGCTCCAAATCCATTCAAACAGATTCATCATAAAATGCTCCAGGTTATGGTTGTTCAATCTGTTAAAGATTTATTAATAAAATGGTCCAGGTTATGGTTGTTCAAACACTAAATTCATCCATTCAGTCTGTTATGGTTGTTCAATCCATAATAAAACAGATCCATTCAAGCACTACATTCAAATTACATAATAGAATACGTCCATTACAAAATATGTCCATTACAAAATACGTCCATTAAAAAATATGTCCATTACATAATAGAATACGTCATTCAAATATGTCCATTACATCCATTCAAACACTTCCCAAAATATGTCCATTACATTCGTTTACATGATAAAGTAAAAAAATACACAAAATACAATGACATAAGTCATTGCCTTGAAAATCTTCTCCATCCTTTCGAGCCTTCTATCATGCTCACCAAGCCTTCTCCTTAGCTCATTGATTTATTCAGTTCTTATATCTGTGGAGGTAACATCGTTGTCATCATCATCTGCAAAGCTGAAGTAATTGCAGTGTTCGTTCACACTCTACAATGTACAAGAATCGGTTAATCAAATCAGACAAATGAAATTTGTAAAAAGTGAAACATTAATTTATAAAACAAATACTTACATATTTGTCTGGGCAAACAAAAAACATATGTCCTTCATTTCCATTCTCATTAGTTCGTACAATGTGCATGGATGTTGTTCTTCCACAATAACAGAATCTTGGCTTTAATCTTATTTTCCTATGATTAGTAGAAGATGAAGCCATTTTTTTATCTGCATAAAAAATACCAATAGATTCAACTACCTCAATCTTGATAACAAAGCCACATCAAATTCTTATGAATGTTGAATGCTTATGAATGTTGAATGCATAAATTCAATATTGATAACAAAGTGAATGCATAAAATCAATGTTGACACTTAGAATGATCTTTCAAAGGTATCCATCTAAAACAGATAATAAGTCTCTTTCAATCTGTTACTTATGAATCTGTTTGGGGTTTTGTTAAGTTTTATGAATATCTTACTTACTTATGAATTTGGTGCTTAGAAAGGGCCAACTCATAAGTCTGCAAAAAGCCTACCAATTCATCTATTTGTATGTCTCTTATTCTATTACTCTCTTCTATTGCAGTCACTTTTTGTAACAACCCAGATTTTTAATTATTTTGTAGAATTTATACTAACATTATTTAATCTTAGTTCGGAAAATATATAATTTATTATATATTATTATGCGTAATTTTATAAAATAATATAATTATTAAAAGTTTAGGGGTCAAAATATAAATAATAATAATATAGATACTATAAATAATAATAATAATAATAATAATAATAATAATAATGGGTGTGGTACTAAAATAAATAATTAATTTTCCATTGGTATATGATAAGGTGTAATTTAATTAGGAATTAATTTATTTATATAATTATATTAAAATATTGTGTCAAAGGGTAATTATCTTTAATATCTATTAAGAATAAGAATGAATATATATAATTATGAATTAAATCGTAGCGAAAGAGACGCCTTGCCATGTGTTGGCCCGCGGATGGCCTCACCTCCCTATAAATAGGGAGGCGTTTCGCCTGGGTGAAGAAAAGAAAGAAGAAAGAAAGAAAAGAAAGGAAGAAAAAATAATGGAAGTTGAGAAGGTTTTTGGTAGTGGAAAGAAAAAGTAAGGTATTAAAGATAATGTGAGTTATATTATACCTTGAGTTACGAAAACGTATTTTACGTATGTTTTGATTTACCATATCTAATTTATACAAATTATGTTTTATAAGTTATTATAAATTATATAAATATTTCTGTTACGTGGTTTAATTTCTGAACCATATTTGTTTAAGATGAAACCCATGGATATGTTTGTTTATATTTTAAAGAATATTTGACTATAACCTTATAAACAATTATGTTTTGTAAGTACCACCACGGGAGTCCCACGCCTTGGGGGACTTAAATAACAATCAGCCCCTGCTTGACCACTTCGTGGTCCCCTATTTGTCATGAATCTATTGACCCCTGTTTTTATTGTCACTCCAGTGACCCCTGTTCTGTTCTGTACCGTGGTTATAGTTATTTACGTAATTTATGTAGTATATGTCAAATGATTTATGTATGATATATATTCTCTTTTTAGCCCGTAATTATCCATGGTGAATTTTATGCCCTTATGCTCTTAGTATAATATTTCTCACTCTACCATGTGCTTATAGTTATTTACCACTTTCAGGTGACATGTCAGGACCAGCGTATGGGGTAGGCACAAAGCACTTTATAGACATAGTTCAGCTCTGACAATGTAATTAAATAGAAGCTCCAATAATTATTTTAGTACCCTCACTTAAATATTTTTCCGCTCGCATTTAGTAATTGTTTAAAGATTTGGCCGGAGGAGCATATTTATTTTATACAAGTTATGTTTTATAAACTATTATAAATTATATAAACATTTCAGTTACGTGGTTTAATTTCTGAACCCTATTTGTTAAAATGAAACCCATGGATATGTTTGTTTTACTTTTAAAGAATATTTGACTATGACCTTATATACAATTATGTTTTGTAAGTACCACCACAGGAGTCCCACGCCTTGGGAGACTTAAATAACCATTGGCCTCTATTTGACCACTTTGTAGTCCTCTGTTTGTCATGGATCCATTGACCTCTGTTCTGTGCAGAGCAAAGTGCTGTGCGGAGCTAAGTGCTACACTGTTGTGGGAGCCACCTCTAGAATCCGTACGAGCCACATCTTGAATCCGTACCTCTGTTCTGACTGTCACTTCTGTGACCTCTGTTCTGTTCTGTTCTGTACCATGGTTATGGTTATTTACTTACATAATTTCTGTATTTCAGTTTCTCCTACTTAAATGATTTGTTTACCAATGATCTATTTACCAAACTGAATTATGTAAATGTTTTGGCCTAACTAACTATCCATGGTTATTTCATGTTCCTTATACTCTTGGTATAATATTTCTCACTCTGTCATGTGCTTATAGTTGTTTACCAATTTTCAGGAAACAATACAATTCAGAAATAGCTTTTGGAAAGTTTTAGACGCAGGGCTGCGGAATAGACACACAGCACTTTTATTGATATTTTTCTATGTAAATATCAGCCTTTTTGGTCAATATAATTTTGTAATAAAAATAGAAGCTCCAATGATTATTTTGGTACCCTCATTTAAATATTACTTTCGCTCGCGTTTATTGATTTGTTTAAGATTTGGCCAGAGGTAACCTTAGTTACTGGCCATCACGATGCTTTACCCTTGGGTACGGGGAGCGGGTCGTGACACTTTTGGTCTATAACATTGAGAAAGAGATCTAAGGACTTCACATACAATTTTGCTTCAGGTATAGTGTCACCTAGGCTGAAAGATGAATAAACTATGTCATTGAGCCTAGCATAAAACTGGTCAAAGGTCTCAGTAACTTTCAAAGTCTTTGAGCCTAGCATAAAACTATTAAGATGAATAAACTATGTCATTGAGCCTAGCATAAAACTGTTAAGATGAATACACTTTAAAGTCTTTCAAAAGTTGTGTTCCCTAAAATCAAGATTGAAATACACATTTGAAGAAAAAAAATTGATAACAATATGTTCCCTCATTAGTAACTTTCAAAACATACCAAGCCATTTTTGGTGATCCTTGAAATACACATACCAAGTGTATTGCAGATTGAAAACTATGTCAAGCCATCAGATTGAAATACACATCTGAAATACACATATGAATAAACTATGTCAATCTGTTCCCTCATCAGTAACTTTCAAAACATACCAAGTGTCTTTGGTATAACATATTAAGTGCTAATCTCAAAACATACCATCTTGGATTTTCTAACATATTAAGTGCTAATCTCAAATTCAATCAAATGGACACAGATTCAATGCTATTTCAATGCTAACAGATTCAAGCAATGCTAACAGATTCAATCAAATGGACACAGAGGATAACCAATCAAATGGACACAGATTCAATGCTATTTCAAGCAATGATAATCTCAAATTTATACAGAGGATAACCAATCAATATATTTCGAACATAGGTCATCACAGATGTTGCTTTCAAGCAAAACCAATCAAATGTATATAGAGGATAACAGATTGAAATGCAAAACACCTAAGATCCTCGACTAATTTCTACAAAAAATTAGTCGTCTTCAGTCGTCCAAACATTATTATAAACCCTAATTTCTACTAATCCCTAACATGGCTAATTTCTATAAAAAAAAAAATTGACTAATCTCTACAAAAAATTGATGCCAAACATAAACCCTAACATGGCTCGATTTGGGGTTTACCTCAGTCGTCCTTCGTACTGCTTCAACAGACAGATGAGAGAGGCGAGACTGAAGAGATAGAGAGGATGCATAGTCGACATGAGAGAGATGAGTCCAGATACAGAGAGGCGAGAGGAGTGAGGCCTGGGTCAAGAAAAGGAAGAAGAAGAAAAAAAAAAAAAAAACGAAACCCAAAACGACGTCGTTTTGGATTTCGAGCAAATTCGAGTCAACGGCTTTCGAGCCCTCAAACATTTTTCTTTTCCAAAACAAACCAAACAAAGAGCATAACAGAATAGACAAATGCCAAAAAGTATTTCTAAGCCTTTATTTGAGATGTGGGTTAGTTTTTTGACTTTTTGACTATTTTAGTCTGAGGTTAAAAAGCCTCATTTGAATAAATTTTTTTGACTTTTTTAACTTTTGCAAAAAAAAAAATAAAATGATTATGGTTTGGATGTGACATTTTGTCTTATTAGGCTAAAAGGCCTATTTTATCTTTTTGTGGCTAAAATAATCCTGACTCAATCCAAATCTTATACCCAAACAAACTCTAAGGCATTGTTTAATATAAGGATTGAGATTTTTTTTTAAAAAAAAAAAAAAAAGGTAAAATTGTTAAAAACATATTGCTTTCAAAAAAAAATATATTAAATTTAATGAACAGTGTTCCGTACTTTTAAATTTTTTTCTTTTCTTATGCCTCATAAACACTTGTTATGTTGGTAACACAAAAATAAGGGATCTCAAGAGTTTGACCAACTTATTTCTCTTCTTCACCGTTGAAAGCAAATAGAATGGTAAAATGAATTGAATTATTCAAGCTTGACTCATATTCGATTGATTAGAAATTGATTCATTATCTAAATAAATTTGACCATATTTTTAAGGGTAAATTAAATTAACGGTCCCTACAGTTTGGTCTCTGTGTCACTTTAGTTTCTGGCTTTTCAATTATAACACATTTGACTTTAAATTTTAAATTTTGTTCTAAATAAGGACAATTAAAAATACCATTGCTCAATTTCAATAGCAAAGTCATCAATTTGATAAAATATAAACTAATTAAACAAAAATAAATGTCAAAAAATATTTTAAAATTTTTAAAAATTATTTCTACCCACTAAAGATAAAATTATGTAAAATTGATAAATTTTTTAGACGTTTATTTTTATTTTTTTTACCAAATTAATTTTTATTATGCTTTTGGAAAATGATCATATAATGTGTGGTTGTTTTTATTTTCATTAAATTAGTTTTTATTTTTTCAAAAGTCAAATATGGCGAAAACTTTGATATTATTATTAAACCAATTCATTAAATTAAAAAATCTAAAACCAAAAAATTTCGTGTATTAAATATATTGATTACATATTAAAAACGTAACAACCACCTATTACATGATTATAATCCAAACACATAATAAAAATTAATTTGATAAAAAAATAAATAAATATCTAAAAAATTTATCAATTTTACATAATTTTATCTTTAGTCGGTAGAAATTATTTTTTAAAATTCAAAAACATTATTTTGACATTTATTTTTATCAAATTAGTTTATATTTTATCAAAGTAGCAACTTTGCCCTTAAAATTGAGCAATGGTATCATCAATTGTCCTTATTTAGAACAAGTTTCAAAATTCAAGATCAAATGTATCACAATTGAAAAGTCAAAAACCAAAATAATACGAGTTTCAAACTATAAAAACGGTTAGTGTAATTGTTAAATTTTCAAACAAAACATAAACAACATATCACTCGGTTCATTAAAAATTCATTTAAGAGTGGCTTACTATAGAAATAAATCAAACTAAAATATATTTTAAAATTCGCAAATTTTGAAACCAAGCTTAAATAAATTATTTCTCCATTTAGTATAGAAAATAACACAATATTAAAAGCTATCTTAATTAAAGATTTTTTATATTTTAATGAGACCAAAATAATTGCACCATTCTCCTCCTTTATTTTTGACTGAATTTTTTTAATATGCTTTTTCTAAAAAATAAATAAAATTTAGTTTGGTGAAAAATAAAGTTTTTAAAAATCACACTTATTTTCATATGAATTTTTTTTTTTTTTGTAACATAAAATAATATTTTAAAATTAAAATATATATTTATATTTAGTTTTGTCAAAAACAAAATTATAATTTTTGAAAAATAAATTTTAAATACAAATTCTAAAAATTCAATCAAATAAAAATATTTTGCAACTAAAATTTTTTCAACAGTACATTCATAAATGTTGGTCAGGTTCTCACCATATTAGAACCATTCAATAAAAAAGTTAAAAATATAAATATATATATATATAGAATTTTTTTTTAATTTTTTTTAGTTACACTACATAGTAGTTAGAAAAAAAAAATGTCTTACAAAACAAAGGGTAGTTATTTTCATATGAATAAAAAATTAACTCTTCAAAAATATTGTAATTAATTTTTATTGTACCCTTACATTTTCGGTGTAAGTGTAAAAAATTAAAATTTATTTATTACATTCTTAATTAGGTGCTCTTGAATCACATGTTAACAAGGTCCATTAAAGAAACAAACTAGGTAACCTCAGCTCATAATTAACTCAATTAAACAAGTTGAATAATAAGTTGTTTATCTTTTGGTCTCCGACTAAGGACAATATTAAGAGTTGTTAATAAAAAGAAAAATTCTATGGACCATGCCTTTTTTTAGAATGTATACCATGTGTCCCATTAATGATTTTTTTTATAGTATTTTGGCTTCGTTGGGAAAGTTAGTTTAGAGACTTTTTCGGTTACAATAGTCACAAAAAATAAAATAAATTTTTTAATCTAATAAAATAAAATATCATATCTAATCCATAATCATTATATTCTTTCTCTTACAAAAAAATTAAAAAAGTCAAAAAGACCAAAAACTCTTCCCAAACCACACTTTTTAGTTCCAGACTAAAATAATCAAAAAAGTCAAAAATTTAAAAAGTCAATCCACTTTCTAAACGGAGCTTTTATTATGATCTATTGTAATATTAATTATGATATTTAATTATGACTTAATATATTTTTTTTAGTTATGCTTGAAGAGGAATTAGTTATGACATTTGTGTACAAATGTCATAATTTATGTATAATACATTCTTTTCATTACCCTAATGAAAAATACAAAACATCAAAAAAATTATAATTTCAAAATAGATTTTTCATATAGCCTCGATTTGGGAAGAGGTTTTTAGGGATTTTTTTTGGCTAAAATAATCACAAAAAATAAAATAGACTTTTTAGCTTAATAAGATAAAATATCACATTCAACCCGTAATCATTACATTCTTTCTCTCACAAAAAAATCAAAAAAGTCAAAAATCCTTCCCAAATCAGACTTTTTAAATCCAAGTTAAAATAACTAAAAAATTCAAAAAATCAAAAAATTAAAAAATCAATCCACTCCCCAATCCACACAACATATATTTTTATATTTTAATACACTTTTTATTAATATGTTCCTATAAATATATATACAATAAAGTATAGATAAGTATCGCAAAAAAAAGGGCATAGAATTGGGCTAGGAGAGTAGGGATATACATAGGCCTAGCCAATAGGGTCGGGCGGGTTCACTGCCCAAGACCCAGACTGTTTTTCACTTTCTTGGCTTTGTTTGTTTGTAAAGAAAGTAGGGTTCAGGAAATTGGGCAGCTGTCTTGTCCCTTGTTGAATTGGACCCCCGACACAACACAACATTAGCCCCTATCTAATTATAGCTACCCCTTCACACCCCCACACAATTCCATTATTTCTGCCATACATTGGCAAATATTAATAAAACTATTAAAAATAAAATTAATAATTATTTTCTTTCTCATCAGTTCTTTTTTATTTTCTCGTCTTTCAAAAAGCCAAAACCATGTCTATTCACCCAAAAAAAGAGACAAAAAAAGAAAAAACAGAGTAACAGAGTTCTAAGCATTGAATAATTCTACATTACATCCCTGTTAAGTCATAAGAACTTGGGGAAATTACCCGTGTAATATTGATAAATGTTACTATCGTCCTCAAAAAAAAATACTATTAATTTGTAATTATTTTTCAAGTGTTCTCCTAATCTGAAATTCTCCCTAAAAACTTTATTTATATTCTAATAAACAAACCCATGTTTAAGCATAAATTTAAATAAAAAGCTTCATTAACAACAAAGTCGTAAATCTGAGAAGTACGAAACAATTCTGAAATTTTTGAATACACATATGAGTATATCTCTTAATTTGGGTAGAAATTCGATTAAAACTCAATTTGGTACACGTTTAGGTCAAGGTGCGAAAGGTTTTGAGTAATTTTTATTCAAATTTAAATTTAATATAAGTTTGAGTCAAGAATTATGCTGTTCTCGAGCACAGGTTTTTGCTATTAAAAAAATCAAGTGGTGTTTCCTAAAACGCACCAATAAGCTAAGACCCATGCTGTGAGTTATTTCATGTCATTAATTAATTCGAACACTCAAGAAATTTGTTGGACCGGCAGATTCACATCTCTTACAACCCACACAATCCTCCGGGTCTTTATAGCAAAAGCAATTTGCTTAGCTTTACACACGTCCCAAGGTATCATTTCTAAGACATCAGTAGGACAACATTGGCCACACCCACGTAACATAAATTTTAACTTTGGTTCATCTACAGAATGGTATGGTAACATTTCTCAGAAACCTCTCTACATTCTGTTTTCGAGGTAAATCATTCCCAAACAAATAAGAAAAATGTGGCAACAAGAAATGCTTCAATTAAACTCATGGAATGAAGAAAATATCAAACAGATACAATCTCTCTTTAAATCGTCAAACTTGATAAAATGATTCTTATTCATGGCAACACGCAAAATTCAGACAGAATATTTAGACTGACACAAGTCCACTAGAAATATCACCAGAAATACAAACTTAAATTTCAATGACAAAGGGAAAACACATTCTAAACAATTCAAAGGTTAACTAACTCAATGAAGAAGTAAAGCCAAATTGCAGAAGAAGGCGAGACCTGACCAAACTCACCATTTTTCGGCGGGCTCAATCCACTAGGCACGAGTTTTGCTGCTTTCAGCATTTCTTACTGGGTAAAAGTAAGGATGAGCCTGCATGAATCATGAACCATCACACAACATTATTAACACTTAAATATTAATTCAGACTCCAATCAACGAGCACCATCAGCATTGGAGTGTCACTTTTGCCATCCAAAGTAAAAAGACATTTTTAGAACTCTATTTTTGTACAGAATCCTAGAATGATTTTTTCAGAGTTGGATATGTTAATAGTTTGGGAATATATATCAAGGATTTCTTACCATTGCTTCTTTCGCAGTTGGCCTTTCATGGTGATCATATCGCAACAGCTTGTCGAGGAAGTCAATTGCCTACATAAGAGCTTGTATATATATGTTATTATTTGAATAAACAACCAAGAGAACCTGGATTTTGATTAGAAATGACAGAAGATTGCACCTCTGGAACAGCCAGACGTTGATTTTCAGCATTAATGAATTTAGTCCATGGTTTCCTGCTATGCCTATGCAAATGGATTAAACAAAGATTCTTGTTAAGTTGAAACCTAGTTAAACAAAATATTAGATGAACTTCTAAGTATGAGATCACAACACCAACCTCCCTACAAGGGCAGCAAGATGTGGATCTAACTCTAAGCGGTACTTGTTGAGATAAGCATTTAATTCATCTGTCCCAAGTACCTATGAATGCAAAATGAGAAGAGGCAAGAAGTTACAGTTCCACTTCCTCAGTCAAATTGGAAGACTCCCAATAAAACGATCAAGACACCATGCAGACAGGCACATGCACACTCACACAAATGTAAACAATATATATTTGTATATGTAAATACATTTGCATACAAAGCTATATGTCTAGCAGAGTGAGAGTTTGTATAAATAAATATCAAATGAGCTGTGATGAGCAACGTTAGACCACATCATCCTAAACATAACACAAGATTCTGGCACCTCACCAAGGCTGAAAAAACAAAAGAGAATCATAGGAGTATCCATAGATAAACATTGTTAGATACATGCAGCTATGCATGAATACTACAACTTAAAGACGTGCATCCATCTGTAATAAACCCATTGGTTAAAATAACTACGAATAAAAATACTGGGGCACATTATACCCGTGGTGCTTGTAATTTATCTCTAGTGTCAATTTGGTACTTGTAATTTCAATTGTATTAATTTTGCCTCTTAAATTTTCACGTTGTGCCAATTTAGTCCAATTGATAAAATCCATTAAGAAATTAAACAAAAATTAGCGCAAAATGGCCCATTCAAAAAATGACTGACCATTTCAAATTTGATGTCAACTCAATAAAGTGAATGGACTATTTTGCCCCATGATTTTAGTCCAAATTCTAAAGGAGCATTATTAATTGGACTAAATTGTTAAAATGTAAAAATTTTAACATCAAATTGACACGAAACAAACTACAGGGACTACAGGTGTAATTTGTGCAAAATAGTATAATACTGTATAGTGGTATAGAAAACTTTCATCAAACTGCTTCCACATACCTTAGCAATTTTGACCAGTTGATCATAATTATCATGCCCGTAGAAAAATGGTTCCTTGCGGAATATCTGTACAGCACAAGCCTTTACTATAAGCATAACATATTGAACAGACACCTTCACATAGCATGGCATGGTGTCAAATTTTGAACCTCCCCACCATCTGCCACCCATGGATGATAATCAAGCAGATCAAATTCCATTCGTCTATGCCATCACCAAGAATTTGAATATTTTATTCAACTCAAATCTAATGGTTGTGGAATTTCTGATCATAGTATTTTCGGGTCGAGGCTGATGAGGAGGAGGCTCATCAAATGATATTTCCAGGCCACTTGCATACATAGCACAACTAAAAGTGGACAGGTGGAATGTTTGGAAAGATACTAGTATGAACACAAACTCCAAAAATAAAAACCTCTTCAAGAATAAAGATGTTGCCTACGAACCAAAGTAAATAGCAGAGTAGAAGATGCTCACCATTCCAGCAAACATACAACCTAGGCTCCACAAGTCTAAAGAATAGTCGTAGTCTTGCAAATCAACAAGAAGCTCAGGACCTTTAAAGTATCTGCAAGGGAACAAATATAAAGTAAAGAGATAGGAGAGCTGTATAAGTTCATGTGGAGATAGAAATATGCACAAAAAAAGTCGCAGGTCAGTAATTTTATAAGTTTCATTTATAAAAACGTAGTGCTGCAAACAAATCTACAAAGAAAAGTATCACATGCAGCCATTATTTATAACCGTAGATGAAATTTTATTCAACCTTTAACTCTTACACCAAACAAACCTCCACTTCTAGCCAGAGGAACCTTCACCATCACCAAAATGCTCAACTATATAAAACCACTGCCCAATAATCTGGGAAAAGCTACACAACTGCTACTTTGCCGTTGTCCACTTTACCTAGGACAAATTGCCAATTGTATAAAGCTTCTCAAAACTTCAATCCAAGCCTTTCCCATCAGTCCGCAAAAATGTCAACCAAATCCTTTCAGGCTACTTTCTGGTTGCTTGCAACAAAACCATTTCAGCAAAATCTCTCATTTTTGTCCTTAACTAGATATCCTGAAACTCCCATTAATTGCTAGCATTTATCGAAAGAAAAACTTAATTACTAGTATGATTGACAAGGACAAGTGGATAGAAAACGGAATAAAAGCATCCAGCACAGTTAAAAAATCTGATAATACAATAGTCACCAGAAGTTAAATTCCAGGCTTTGTCCAACTTTATCTATTTCTCTCTATTCATTAAGGCTTGTTTTATCATTTCTTTTCTCTCTACTGGAACACAAGAAAGCAATGGGCCCAGCTATCCAAACTAAAGACGGTCTTTCCTCAATTTTAACAATGAATAAAGATTAAATTTTAACATAAAAGGCCCAATGCAAAACGCACTAAAATGCCAATCACAATCGCAGCCATCTTCAGAATAGAGTTATTGAAGGAAGAAGACAAGCACAAGAAGGCGAAGAATGGATTCGTAGTTTCGGTTAGAGACTTACCTTCACAGTCCCCAAAGGGAAAGTAAGTTCAGCAGACTCTCTACTCTCTCGGAGTCTCGGGTTCTCTCTCGATTTCACTCTTTGTATCAAAGTCTCTTTCTCTCGATCATGTGTGATGAGAGAATCGAGTATAGAATCTATCTTCAGATATTTGTACTATTAAAATTAAGTCCAACATTTTTGTTATTTTATGTTATGACTGCGTCCCCTTTTTTTAAATCACAAATTGATCATCGAAATATCCCTTTATGTATCAAGCATGCCCCCAATGTGTCTTGGATGGTTCCATAACATGTTCAACACCCAAAAAATTGGGATACTCTTTTTTGGAGTGTCCCACACGTGTCTGAACATGTCCATGGCATGTCAGACACCACTACATTAGCCAGAATAGAGTGTCTGTGGTTCTTAGCACAAGATGGATATTCAGAAGGTAGACCGATGCAATGTTCCTCAAGTTTTCCAACCTGTGCACCAAATTTTATAAACTACTCACATGATTAAGCCCAATGTGTCAAAACCTAAATATAACAAATGTGACATGCTTTACACATTCAGAGCCACACAAATAGTACCGAGGATAGAGCTCACTCCCAAATTTGGATATATGGACTATAATATTATTCAATTTACCATAAAGGCATCCATGATTCTAAAATTAGTTAAAGACAGACCACTATAACATTAAAAACATGGAGTAAAAGCAAGTAAAATATTCACTTCACCCTCCAAGTCAAAAGAATCCAATGATAAGAGGCTACAATCAAGCAAACCACAAGAGCTAAATATTCGTCAATCAATCAATACAACCATAAAAGACATCACATGTGAAATTTCAGGAAGGCAATAAATATATAACATGCAAGCGCTGCCTTATCGCACACTTCCAATAAGACAACAGAGAGAAAACAAACCTTGAAGCAACACGAACATTGTACTCTTGCCCAGGATGGTAGAACTCTGCAAGGCCCCAATCTATAAGACGAAGCTTACGCTGCTCGTGATCAATCATCACATTATGGGGCTTCACATCTCGATGCATAATGCCTTGAGAGTGGCAGTAGTCTAATGCCTACAAATAAAAGTATGTAATCTTGACGATTCCACCATCTCAAAAATCATATTTAAACAAATAGTTAAGATATGCATGTTTACAAATAAAAATTAGGTCCAACACAACTATACAACTTCAAATTACAGTTGTTAAATTAAGATTTAATTGTGAATCGAAATTCCAACTTTCTAAATGACATAGATACTAAACGGCAAGTATATGGTCATATGGTGATGCAAAACTTAATGCCATAATGTGGTCTGATAGGCAAACACTATGCTACAAGTCCTTGCTATTTCAAACAATGTTGGTTTCAGTTTCCTCTTGCATTGCATTACCCCTTGATATGTCACTCTTCCTCACTATGCATTATCAGCCATTGTTACACATGGCCAAAACATCATAGTAAATTTTCTTTCATTTTCCTAACCTCTGCTAATTTAACTTTTATCATCTTTTCAAAATATTTTGTTACTAATGATAGTAGTGTAGTTGTGATGCTGTGATGGAAGTCTTGCAAGACTTTTGTAATATGTCTAGTTAGAAAGTTAATTTTCACAAATTTAAAATGTTTGTGCCCCTAATGTCCCTAGTATAGCCCTGGTCCAAGCTTTAAATGTAAATTCCCCCTCACTAACAATCTTGGTAATTATCTTGTGTTCCTTTGTTTTACTCCAGAGTAATCAAAGTCAACTTCAGTCATTATCGGGAGAAGTAAAAAACGAACAGAAAAGAAAAAAAGGCTGGCTGAAAAACCAAGTTATTGTCCCTAAATGGTAGAGCTACTCTTCTCCAAATGAGAACTACTACTGCCCCTAACTATACTATACAAACATCAGTCTTGCCTGCTTGTAACTATGATTAAATTGACAAAATCAATAGAAAATTTATTTGAGCGAATTGCTTTGATAAAAAGGAAGTCCACCTTATTAACTGGGACAGTGTGTACTGCATTAAAGAAAAGGGTTGGCCATGACCTGAGGAAAGCAAAGGACAAAAACTTATCTATTCTTGGGTTAGAAAGCCCTTCAAGAGTAAGACACATTGTGGACTGGCCTAGTACCTGGTGAGCCTCCAATTACCTGAAGGAGTAGTATTAAAGACAGAAATGTTGTCCATAAGGGCACCCAAGTAGGTCATTGGTAATGAGAGCAAATCTTCCTTTTGGAATGATTAGTGGTGTGGTAATGGTTCTATGTCTTCCACTAATAATCCTCCAACCGCTAATCACAACAAAGTCGAAGGTTTCTTTAATGAAAATGCCAAAATGGTAACTGGAACCTTTCCAAAACTGACCACATGCTGTCTTTGATGTGAAAACCAGATTTATAAAACCCAAGTGCCCACATAAACTCTACTAATACCCCTATTTAGAGACCTTAAACCAGAGGTAAACTTCACTTCTAAGTCCCCTTATGAACTGATTAGTAATGACCAGAGAAGAGACAGCAATGAGAAGATTGGCTGGACCTGGAAACTTAAAGTCCCCCAAAGACTTAAATGTTTCCTGTGGCTGGCTGTACAAGACAGGTTGTAACTAATAATCTTAGAAATAAAAGGGCTTTGGGTGAGTCTCCTGAGCGTAAGAGACACAATCAAGTTATATAAGACACCATTCACATTCTGAGAGACTGTCCCTCCTACTCTTGAACTCCCAAGAATGCTGAAACAGTAAACAGTGTCATCAGTGGATCACATATATCAACAGGAAAAGCAAGAAACCTGATATAGATGGCATTCATTGGTCCACTGTTTTTATTTCCACTCTTTGGCACTTATGGAAGAAGAGAAATTATCAAGTGTTTGAAAATGTTATAAGTTCCAGTAAAGACTATGAGCATAATTCTTTTCTTTGCTAAGGAGATTAAAGATGCTTTCAATGATGGCAGCCTTCTTGTTGGGTTGAAACCTCCTATACTGATAAGGTGGTTGTTTCCTCCAGCAGGTTGCTTTAAAATAAATGCTGATGGCAGTGCAAAAGGCAACTCTGAAGCTGCAAGGTTTGAAGGGATGATTAGGAATGATCAAGGTAGATGGCTCCTAGGTTATCTGGAAGCAATGTCAAGGCACCTAGTCTGAAATCTGAACTTCAGAGTACCTTCAAAGGACTGACATCAATAAAAAGATGAAGCTCAAAGGAGTTCTTTGAATCAGATTCGGCCACCGCAGTTTCTCTAATCCAAGCCAAGTCTGTAATCAGAAATCCTTTCAGAGAATCAGAGCCCTCATTGAAAATTGCAGATTTTTTCCAAATCTTGCAGAATCAACCACATCTTTAGAAAAAATTAACTACTGTGCTGATTTCTTGGCAAACAAAGGAGTACAGTCCAACACAAACTTGGAGAGCTTGAACACATCCCTCCAAGGGGATAATCGCCCCACTGCAAGCTGACTTATTTAGTGTTCCCTTTATCAGGTCAGCCTAATACGGGTTTTTTTTTTCATTTGAACCCAAAATTTGAACCCAAAATTTATTTCAAAAAAAGGGAAAACAATAACGAGGAACTCTTCTTTAAATGGTTTTTAATAACAGTAAGATCTTGTAAGATATTGTGAAAATTCACCATTTTTAGCTTAACAATTTGCAGCAAATTGCAAAATGAAGGAATTTACACTGCTGAAACACATGCATACATATCACCCCATTCCCCTCAAAATAATAATAATAATAATAATTTTAAAAATAAAAAAAAAAAAGAAAGAAAGAAGGGAACAGCATTAAAACGAAAAGAAAAAAAAAGGAAACCTTCTTAAAATGA
Organism: Camellia sinensis; assembly: GCF_055761805.1. Classification (NCBI taxonomy): domain Eukaryota; kingdom Viridiplantae; phylum Streptophyta; class Magnoliopsida; order Ericales; family Theaceae; genus Camellia; species Camellia sinensis. The sequence goes on along the minus strand of NC_138964.1, from coordinate 198,696,320 downwards.
TCTACAAGAACATATAACAGTTATGACTCACAAAATACATATGAAGATATGAGAAGAAGTAGTGATTACAGAAGTGCAGTTGCATAATAAACCATAATCAAATTCTCATCACTAGAAGAAACAAAGATCATGGGAATCTTACCTTTAGAAGCTCATAGATGTAATATCGAATATCAAAGTCAGAAAGTGTGGGATATAGCACTTTGAAATCTGTATTATTGACATATTCAAATATTAGACTTGGGGTCTTTGATTGCTGATCTCTAACAATATCAAGCAATTTTATAATGTTTGGCCCGCCACAAATGTTCTGCAGAATTTTAATTTCCCTCTTGATCTGCATTTGACAGAAAAAAACTAAAAGTAAGTCTGCACAAAATCTGATACCACAGTATATATTATTTAGTAACAAATTAAAACTTCATAAGAATAAAAAGAACGATAACCGAAAGGATGGGCGAGGTTCAAACTGAATGGACCAACACGAGCTCAACAAATTGAGCATCAATCAATCCTAATAATTATTAGCCATGTATAAGAACACCGAAAATGCCCTGTGAACCTAATAAAATTTTATGCTCTTTGCATAAGCTGTAATTGAAACTGCAAAATTAACCAAAAATCTCTGTAAATTCTGGAACTTGATAATCATAACAACAAAGAAAATAAAAAAAGATACATTCTGAAGCAATGAAGTAAACCCTGAGGAGGCTGTGATTCAAGCTGAATGGACCAACTTGCAAGCTCAACAAGCTAAGCATCAATCAATCTACTATTTGTTACCCAGATATAAGAACCCCAAAAATGGACCCTAAACCTAATAAATTTTATGCTCTTTGCATAAGCTGTAATGAAACCAATGGTCGGCAATTCTTTTAACCTTGTACTGGACGAATGAATCCAAGTTAAACGTCAATCATCTGTTAATCACTCCTCTTTTTTGGCTTGGGCCATCCTTTTCCCTGTTGTCTGTTGGTTTATTTGGATAGCTAGGAACTCTGCTATATCCTCTCCTGATAATCCTAAGACTTTTAACCCTCGTTGGTTTGTGCTTTAGCAGTTGCATGGCAGTTTACAACCAACTTCAGTGGGAATAAAAGGATCAGATATTGCACTTATGTTGGTTGGAAACCTCCCAAGTAGAGGTGCTTTAAACTCAACACAGACAGTGCTGCAAAAGGTAAATCTGGTATTGCGAGTGGTGGGGGCATCATCAGAGACAGCTTAGGTAGATGGGTTGCAGGCTTTTGTCAAAAAATTGGAATAACAACCAGCTTAGTTGCACAGTTGCGGGCCATGAGAAATGGCCTTCAATTAGCTATTTTGGATCTCCAATTTTGAAGTGAAAACTGATGCAAAGTTGGTGAAACAACTGCTTATGGATCATCCTAGACACTCTAGCTAACCCAAAAGATGATACATTTAATGGATTGCAAATTTTTCACTATAGTCCTTATTGTATAGGAATCTCAACAATTAGCTATACCTACCGAGAAGCATATGTGTGCGGACACTATAACTAACCTAAAAGATATACATTTGATGGATTGCAAATTTTTCACTATTGTCATTTTTTCTAGGAAATCAATTGTATGATGAGGATGCAAGAGCGGTGGTATAGCCAGAATTAGGCAAATCCTTTTAACCAAAAAATAAAAAATAAAACTGCAAAATTAACTGAGAATTACTGTAAATTGTGGAAATTGATAATCATAACAACAAATAAAAATAAATAAAAATTACATTTTGGCACAATGAAGTAAACCCTAAGGAGGCTGCAATTGAAACATAAGGGTCAAAAAGACAATGGCCTGACTCACCTTCTTCTTCTTAACAGGTTTAAGGATCTTGATAATACATTTCTCGTTATTGGTGCAGTGAATGCCCTCGAAAACCTCACTGTATTTCCCTCTCCCAACCTTCCTTACAACCTCATAATCGTCCTGTTCCCTACATTGCCAATCAATGCACAACTCAATTCAATCAAATACACAATATTTTCAACAATATATATATATATATATGTACACGCGTGTGTTTGTATATGTATAGTTACCCCCATTGAACGGTGAGGGCTTCGTAATCCCAGTACTCCTTGGGACGGATCACATTGACGTCGGTGTAAACCCTAGCCTTGGAGGGGGCGCCGGGGCGGCGGATGGATTTCCCGATCTTCTGCGCCAGGGTTTCCGACAGCAAAAAATACGGCCTAAGGCGGTGCGACGGTGGTGGTGGTGGCGGCGGTGGCGGCGACGGCGACGGAGGTTGTTTTTGTTTCTGTTTTCGACGGTGGGGTGGTTGAGGAAGGGAGAGAGGGGAACGAGAAGAGAGAGAACGAAGGAGGATAGAGGGAGGTGGAGGTGGTGGTGAGGATGGGGGAGAGAGAAGAGAAGAGGGGAAGAGGGAGGAGAAAGAAGAGAAGAGCCGATTGGGATTGGAGATGATGAATTGCAGAGGCCTTATGGCCATCAAACGAGGCTAATCAATACAGAATTTACCAGAATCGACCACATCGCTCTTTCCATCTTTCCCACGTACCCCTCTTTTGGCCTTTCTCTTTTTTTTAACTGTTTTTTATTAGGATAAATAAATAAATTACAATACTGTACCGATAATTGTAATAAATATAACTGGTCCCACTATTTTGACAAAAATACATTTACAGCCCCTCCATTAACCAGGGCAAAAACCAAGTAACAAAAGTGATAAAATTAATTTTATTACCCTATGGGCTCTCCGTCTCTTCATTTTCTTTCATTTCTTTCTTTTTCCTCTTTTCTTTTTCATCTATATCGAAAACTACATTTGTTTTGTTGTCATTGTATTTTTATTTATTTCTATCAAAATTATCTTCAATGAGACGTGAGTTGTCACCGGTTTTTTTATTTGAATTGCTCAATAATCATAGTGTGAATGTCATTGTTTTTGCTAATCAAAAGTGCAACACCAATATCGGCTCGTATTGTTTAAAAATTGACGGAACTACTTTGTTTTTTTTTTTTTTTTGTGTAGAAGTCAAAGTTGAATGGTGTGTCTTTTTTCTTCTCATGTCATATGAACATCGAGAGCTTTCATCATGCAACATGATAATAGTGAAGTAGATCTTCGATAGTGAAATAGATCTTCGAACTCTATTAATTTACAGGTGTGTTTTCACTTTATTATTATTCAAAAACATATGGTTGCTAAGATTTATTTGTTAGTTGAATAAATAATTTGTATGGCCATTAAAGTTTATATATGATAGTGTACGGGGAGCAAATATTCCGGCGTGCCCGTATTCCTTTCTTCCGAGTTCCGTCGATATCCGATCACCTGCGAGCAAATAACGGTGAGCTACCCGGCGGTGTGTGGCCGGAAACACCCTCCGACGATCAAATTAGCACACACCTTAGGATGGATAGAGAGAAGGGAGAGAGTGTTTGAGTGTAAGAAATCCTTACAGAGTTGTTCGTCCGTCGCGTATGGGGGGCGCAGACATGCTTATATACCTTCTGAGCCCCATATCCACTCCCTGTCATCTCCTGACACGTGGCTCTGCTATCCCATCTGTCAGCATAAACCATGCCGTTCATCACCTGCTCTCAACTGCCTGTCAGCATAGCTGGAGCTCGGCAGCCGAGCTGCCCTACCTCGGTCATACCATGCTTCATACCTTAAGCGCCTAACCGGATAACCGAATGAAGGACCGGGCTAGGCGGCATCCCGGCAAAGCTTAGCCCGGGCTCCTCCTTTGGTCGGCCTTCTCGTCGGTCAGTCAACTACCTCGGCTGACCGCGCCTTTCCGAGCGCCGGCCTCTCGGTCTGTCTGGTCTCGACAATCCTCGGACCGAGCATCCTGGTCTGACCGGTCACTTCCTGGCCGAGCAGCTTCTGCACGGTCCGGGGCAGCACACAGTCCAAACTCTGCCCGGCCCAAGTTATGGTAGCCCAACTCCGGGTGAACAGTCGATCATTTCGGCCCAATGCTCTGCTGGGCCCTCAACTTGTTCGGTGTATACCTCGGCCCAACACCGGAGCATAAATCACCCTCTCAGATAGATAAACTCATGTAACTATGCCATCTTATCTTTCTTCTTTGTGTCTCTTATACCACTTCATTCCCTCGCAACATCACCATCCTCACTCTCTTATCTTTGCCTTAATTACGCCTTAATTACTACCACTCAACCACCATCTCCTAACCTCATTAACTACTATTTCAACGAGTCCAGATTCTCTCCAGCCAAACCCTTCAGTCATTCCTCCTGTCAAGGGCCAAGATTTGGCTATGTCAACAGGTCTAGAAAGGACGGCTCAGATCAAGTGTGATTAAAAAAAAAAATTGAATTTATTTTCATTCAACACAGCCACAGAGCTTCATTCCGATTCACTTTTTCCCTCCCTCTTCAGCTCCGGTGAACGGCGACGCCATTTCGTGACACAGACGGCGAGAAATCCAAGTCGACGACGAACATCGGTGGTCTCTCCATATCTTCCTCTGTCTTACTTTGAAGATTTGAGCTGCGATTTAAGCCGCGAACCATAGTTAAAGGTAAAATGTTTTTTCTCGTTGTTTCCCCAAATAATCTGTTGGTCAACTCCATCTTGTCCATTTCCCGTCGTTCACCAGATTTTACTAACTGGTTCTCTTTGTTCTTTGTTCTATTGGCCAACTCAATCATTTTAAGTTGAAATGTTTAGTGAAATGGAAAAAATCTAAGATGAAGGAAATCTTTTGGGTGTTTTGCACTTATGGAGTCTATGAATGACAAAAAAATCTATACATGTTTATATTACTCATGAAACAGGCTATACATGTTCATTTTGCTATTTTGCAGACTATGAATGACAAGAAAAACTTTTTGACGTTCTTTGGGGGTTACAAAAAAAAATGTGAGATAATCTGTATGGAACTTTCTATGTTTCGCATGGCATTTAGAACAGAATTATTTATGTATTTTTTTTAGCATTGTTGTTCAAAAAAATAGTCTTAGTTTGCTAGTATACCAAGATTTCTATGTCAAACTATTCTATCTATCAAGTTAGTCTTCAATTTTGGATTCTATAATAGTAGTTAACTTGTAAGTTGTATAGTTTTGCTGAGCTTCTTTGCATTGCATTGACAACTTTCTCATGGTTTGCTACAAAATTAATTGATCACATTGCTTCTTTAAACAAGTTTTCTGAAAAGGAAAATGATTTGTAGTAATGAAAGTGAAATTAATTCATCACATGCTTGAGTGTGTTTGCTACCTAGTTGATTTTGTTTGAAGGTTTTTTTCAATTACTGGGATTAAAATGGTTGTTTATCTAAGAGCCACTGGTGATGCCCCAATTCTAAAGCAAGCCAAGTTCAAGGCATGTCTTCTTTGGTTTCTTTGTTATTTTTTTTTTTTTAATATCATTTTGATTGATTACTTAATTTGTGATTGTTTGAATCTAATTTAAATATTCTCTCATTGTCTTGCTGATCTAAAAACTATACTTGAAACCTAGTTCACATACAAATATGAATTTATGTCCTAACATCAATGATCCAGTATTATGATTCAAAATTAGGCCAAGTGAGAGATTGGGAATTCATTAGGTTAATCGGGTTTTCTCTGTTTTTGTGGAGTTTGCAGTTGGGTTTTTTTTATTTATTATATATTATTAAGTTTAAATAAATGTGTATATTGTGCATTGAATATTATTAGAGCTTTTAACGGTGTTTGTATTGTATATAATATCAGAATGTTATGAATTATTTTGAGTGCATTGCCTTGTCTGCCTTGTATCCTATTTTACTTGTGCCTTTGTTTTAACAGATTATTTCATGAGACAAATATTATGCTTTCTGATTAGTGTCTAAACTAAAGATAAGCCAAATTGTAAACAAATTTTTCTGAGAGATGTCTTGATGTGCTTTGCTATTTGATATTTTTTTTGTAGGTCAATGTCAATGTCAATGTCAAGCACAAATGCAAGTATAGGTAGCATTCATGAAGTTAGATTCGACAACCGCAATTGTCGATGTGGCAACAAAGCTATGGTCAAGATTTTTCAGTCAACGGATATTCCAAATTGCTTATATTTTGTATGCCTCTATTCACCGAGTGGTTGTAAGTTCTTTGAGTGGTGGAACCCTCCACATATGCAGCATAATTTGAAGGTGGTCAAGAATGATATTCTTGAAGAATGCATGGAAGTCTTGTTCACTCTTAGAGAAGTAATTATCTTGAATAAGGAGCTCAAAGACATGACTATGAAGAATAGGAAACAATATATAGACTTGGCAATGGTGATTGAAAAAGTTGGTGATAAATTGAATTACGCCTTTGTTTTCATTGTTATGTTGGTGGTGGTAGTTGTTATTCTAGTGTATTTGAAATAGTGTACGTAATGTAAGGTAGAATGAGTATGACTTGTATTATAGGTTGAATGTGTATGTAATGTATGGTGGACCACTACCATTTTGTTGAAGTGGTAATGAATGCAATGGCTTTTTGTTTGATGAAGTGGTAATGATTTATTTGTTTAAGAGTTGAATGTAATGGCTTGTGACCTTGCCTCAAATAAGAAGAATTGCACTGCACACTGAATGATTTATTTGTTTAAGGGTTGTGCAAAGCGACCTGCTTGTGACCTTGTAATTCCAAACAAAACAAAAACAAACCCTTATAATTCCAATAAGATGACAGTAAAAAACAAATTTCAGAAAAGTGTGTACATATCAAGTTATTCAATCCATTTATTTTTCTTAATTCCACTCGTATAGATATTTGCACATATAGTGTAGATATGTAAAAACTTTATTATTTTTTGAGTATTTTTCAAAACCATGCAACAACAATGTTAAATACTTCAAAACGTGTGATGCTGCCATGTTAAATACTTCAAAAAGTGTGATACAACATCAATGTTAAATAGCATGCAACTAAATTGAACTCCAAAGAACTAGGTTTCAACCCAATTAACTTCACATTCTGCTAGTTAAAATTCATTCATAATAGTCATAGACAAAAAAGATAGATCAGTTTCATCATTCTTCAAATCTCATCTCAATTAATTCTAACTATAGCAAACAATAAACTTTTCTATTGTTGTGAAGCTTCACTACAAAAATATAATAGATGCATTATAAGCCAGTAGGACAATTCTGTGTTGTTGTTGTACATCAGAGGCATAATAGATGTTATGTTGCTGCTGTGAAGCTTCACTACAAAAACATAATAGATGCATAATAGATGGTGTGTTGCTGTTGTACATCAAAGGCATCTCCTATGCATGAAATTTGAAGCGCCTTTCACCTCTTCGTAGCCATCCAAACCCTGAAAAAAATAAATAAATAAATAAATTTGAAAAACAGTAAAAATTCAGCACCAAAATAGTATTTTAGCAGCACAAATTCAACACCAAAACAACATTTCAGCAGCACAAAATCAGCACCAAAACTGTATTTCAGCAGCACAACATAATAGTATTTCAGAACAAAAAATAACCAAAATACAGCAACTCAATAGCACAAATTTAGCACCAAAAACAGCATTTCAATAGCACAAATTCAGCACCAAAACAGCATTTTAGCGCACAAATTCAGCACCAAAACAATATTTCAGCAGCACAAAATTATTGCAGCAACAAGCAACATTAACTTCAGCACATAATTCAGCAAAAACAATACCAAATCAGCATCAAAAGTACCTCAGTACACAGCAGCTAATTATTTGTTGGTCGAGAACCTGTATTTGAGCCTTCAGAATCTTGAAACCTAATGTCATACCTACCTTGAAGTAGTGTCATATATGTTGGTTGAGCACAATATGCCAAATTGTTTACCTACAATTCATTCATATTATATTAGGGTTCATAACAAAATGCAAATGAAAAATTAATTGACAAAACACAAAAACAAAAAGTAATTGACAAAATATGTCTCACATTATATATGGGATATATTAATAGAGGAGTAATTGTACCACCCATGGCAAAGAAATGAGGAGGAAGAGGGTGAGCAAGAGGAGGATGAAGAGGAGTAACATTTTCATGAATACTTACATCTCCTCCAACAGATAATGGAGAAGGTCTCATTGTTAGAGCAGCAACAAGTTTTGAAGAGCTCACAAATCGTGCACGGGATTTCTTTTTAAAGCTTGCTTGCAATGCCAGCTCACATGGACCTTTTATCCTCCTTTTGCCCTTACTAGTTGGATGTTTTTTCTTCAATCCTGTTGGAATTTGCACAACATGATTGTTGTCTTCAGAATCCACTTCCAAGGTTTGAGGTTGATCATCAATACTTACTTCTTTTTTGGTAAAAAAATGTGCATTTATCTTGCTTTCAACATGTGCACCTAATGCAGCAACTTGTGAACAACAAAAATCATAAGTTTTCTTAGTTTCAGCAGCTCTACATGCTATTGATTTAAATGCAATCATCAATGTCTTATATCATGAGGCTTGTTTGAATTTGACATCTACTTGAATCTCATTCCCCAACTTGTTCGTCACAGCTTCTGCTCTTACTTGTTTGCTCCACCTCCTCATAATGTATTGTAAAAGAATCTCTTTTAGCTTCAATATTTCTCTCATAACCTTCAAATAGTGACTGCACAAAATCCTTTTCCTTTCAAACTTTGAACAACTACAAGCCAAAGAGCCATCCATCTCCATCTTCACTTTCCTTGCATTTTTTCCAATAGCAACAACAATTGTGTATAAGCTATAACCATCAACTTATTCAATTGCTGGTATGTTTGATTCAACAGAAAGAAAATACTCATCTTGAAACTCCTCAAAAATATTTTTAGTGTACACATTACCCATTTGACTTAACATTATGAATGGTGCTCTCAGCCTTGACAACCTTTGGCATAAAGCATATCCAGTTTCTAACTCCTTATACCGCTTCTCACAAAGTACCCTTTCAAAATGCATGAAAAATTTATTTAAATTAAAATCAGAACGAATGTAATCCTTCAAAAACAAATTAAAAGATTCATTAAGCTGTGTTGTACTCATGCCCGTAGCCCATGTTGATCTAATATATGGCCAACCCCATTTTTCCTTCACCCTAAAAGTCAACTTCAACCAATGATTATCATGAGCATCATATGTATCAAGCATTTCCCCCCACTTCATTTTCCATTCATTTTCATCCTCAATATCAAACATGAATCTATTTAATACACCTTTCACCCCCTTATCTTGAAAGAAACAATTACCATGCCTTAATGCATTTTGCATCAAATGTCAAGTGCACAAACGGTGACTTGTGTCAGGCATGGCAATGGATATGGCCTTAGCCATTGCAGCATCTTGATCGGTAAACAAAGTTTTTGGTGCATTCTTTGACATAGCCTCTAAAAAAGTTTGAAATAACCATACAAATGTTTTGGCAGTCTCATCATACAACAAAGCAGCACAAAAAACAACTGTTTCTCTATAATGATTAAATCCCACAAAAGATGCAAATGGCTTATGCTATTTATTTAACTTGTAGGTGTAACAGCGCCCGCGTGGGCCTCACGCTACAGTTCGGACTCGATTTGTGTCACGGTTCTTAATCTGAACCAAAGAGTCCAAATCTGGCAAATCGTTTTGAGAAACAGATTTTTTTTGAAAAAGTAGTGCCAAACATGGACAGCTTTGCCAGATACAGAGTCGCCACCTAAATATTTTTAAAATGGGGAAATTTAGGAAACCCTGACTCGGTGCTGAAGGCCACATGTCCGTCATCACCGGAGTTGTCTCGGCTCGGGAGCTTGGGTACGATCGGGGAAGGTCAGCTATGAGCACCCCCTTTCGCCCGGTCCGAAGACCGGCCTCTACTAACCGTGATATCTATTTTTGAAAACTTTACGTGTTCTTATTCCAATTATTAGCCTAGAATTACTATGTTATGCACACAGCAAACAAGTATAGACTAGATTGCCTAATTTGGAAATAAACATTGCATATCCGTTCGGTTTAAAAATACTTTGGAATTTGCTACTCGCAAGTAGGCTAAAATGCGGATTTCAACGAGTCTTTCCAACTCAAACAATCCAACCTTCACCCACAGGCATTCGAAACAGTTTAACACATAAGCATCTAGCCACATGTTAAGCATGCTGTCATGGCAATATTCACACTCATGTGATATGCTAAAGCGGAAATACTTACATAGTACTCCGTGCCAAAACAAAGAACTTGTTAGCAAACATGCATGATCCAAGTCCATGTGAAGTGCCTAATGCATCGCATACAAAATGTTGCTAGAATAGGCTCGGCTATCCTAAACATGTCATGTGAAAATGCACAATTACCACGTATTCAGTTTGAAAATTGGAGTATTGATGCAGTTAGCATGATGTACCGAGCCTAATGCATGCAATACAAATGCATGGATGCACACATGCATAGCATAAGGTATGCTGAATCAAACGTGCCCTAATCTACCATCGTAAGCAGGTAAATAAAAGGGAAGAAAGACGTGAGGTTGGAAGACATACACACACTCACGCACACTTATTACAGATTTGCCCTCACTCGGAGGGACCGAATAAATATTACAAATTAATTAACTACACAAGCTAATTAATATTACAAATTAACTAATTTAATTAACAAATTAAATAATCTAGGAAAACAGGTAAATCGCCTCGGGAAATGCGCCGCCATGCATAGGCTGCCTCTGTTTTCTTTCCTCTGCTCCTCTGAAGACTACCAAAACCTCAGGACTGCTTCCTTGGACACTGAGGAGTGCCACCGGCTGAGTAGAATTGCCACCGGCAGTGTGGTGTAGTCACCGGCACAAAATAGGGTCTGTCGGCAGAGAAAAATGTGCTGGTCGGCACATTACACTGCCGGTCGGCAGAGTATTCCTGCAGAACCTGCAACTCACAGCAACAGAGGGCAAAACAAAGCATGGCAACACAATTCAAGGCATGTATGCACCAATCATGTCTCTTATCATTGTGATGACTCAAAGGGACATGTGCCTCGGTCCTCGGACCACCAATCACACATTTCGATGCATGATGGCCCAAGGAACCAAGTATGCAATTTTGGTTTCAAATGCATGCAAACCAATCAAACAAAACTCCCAATCCCTATCACCCATTCAAGGAACAAGGAATGCATGCAAGATGCAATGCAACCTAGGCATACAAGCTAGGAATGCAACATGGCATGGTAATGAACTCATGCAATCATGCAAACATGCATGTGGCAATGCAAATGGATGGCAAGATGGTCTTATACATGAATTAGGCAACTCTAATAAGGCCTAAAACAGTGGCCAAGATGACCGAAACAAGAAGCCAAAACACATGCACGCATACACATGATGGAAGGCCTACACTTGGGCATAAATCAAGCAACATTCAAGCACACTTGAAAGGGACAAACATGGACAATTAGCATGCGACATGAGCCCTAAAATCATATTATAAAATGATGCCAAATCAAGTTATAAATCAAGTGAAGCATGCAACAAATGGCCTAAGTGTTCAAAGCAAATCAACGAGGCAATGAACTACACTTAACAAGACCAAACAAGGCATGCAAAGAGGGACCAAGATCAGAGGTCTAGCATGTTAAAACAAAGCTAAAGGACTACTTAGATGGCATCTAAATGGCCCAAATACAAAGGCATACACCATGGCTAAAACATGGAGCATTGCAATACATGCTTTCAAAGCATTAAAGAGGCATGCAAGGCAATCAAATAAGCATGGAAATGGGACTGAAATGGCATGTAGAATGATCCCAAATCACCAAAACAATGCAAGGATGGCATGCTACACATGCACATGCTCAAGGCCAACAAGCCTAAATACAAAGGAGCTATATCAAGCATGTAAAGATCAACCCAAACGACTATGGACAGAGCTAAAACATGGCAAGATATGCACAAAATCTTCACAAGACTAAGCCTAAAGCATGCTTCAACAAAGGCTAACAACCTAGAACATGTTAAGGCACAAATAAGGCATTACATGGCAACTATGCTAAGCATGCATGAAGTTCCAAAACCAACTTGAAATCATGTTATATTATGGATATATAAGCATGAAAAACAAACCAAACATGCTCAACACACACTCAAACATAGGCTTCCTTAGGAGGCCAAAATATGCCCTTTTCAAGGACAACAAGGAGAGGGGGTGGCCCTCTCCTTCTTAGGACTTCAAAGCATCATCTTCACCACTGAAATCCCTCAAGATTTCAGTGGTGAAGAGACCTCAACACCAAAATCCCGGAGCCAGCACAAAATAGCTCAAAATGAGGCCTTTTGAGGCCTAAGGGTGGTCAACAACCCTCAAACAACAAAACACTCTTAATAAACAATAAAGAGGGCCTAAAAATAGAACTTTTTTATGTTATACAATAATCACAAAAACAGCTCTAAGACTAGTAGAAAATTGATGCAAGAATGGGGAAAAAAGGGACTAGAATCTTACCCTTGATGCCTTCTTCAACAAAGATGCTCCAATGGCCTCCTTTGGCCCCAAACCAGTCAAGAAACTCAAGAACAAGCCCTTAGAACCTCAGCTCCAAGAGGAAGGTGAAACACTAGGTGTTTGTGTGCAATAGTGAGACACAAAACACCTAGTGTGCAAAATGAAAGGAAAAGAGAGATAGGTGAGTGTATCTAACCCTAACCCTAAAAAAAACCAGAGCTCTCCTCTGTCTTCTCTCCTAAAAAATGTCTAAAAGCCTCTCCTTTCCCTTAGAGAGAGCTTTTTTCTCTATATGCCTCTTGTAAAGCTTACAAGACAAGCTTTGCAAGAGGGAGATCCCTCCATACACGTGTATGGAGGGGAGCAAAAGCAATACAGCTGTCTAAAAATATCTGCAAAAGCAGATGAACAGCAATCGGCCGGCAAAAAATGCCATCTTGGCCAAAAAGAGTGCCGGTCGGCAACAAATAGTGCTGACCGGCAACAAAGAGTGCCGGCCGGCAAACTATATTGCCGGTGGCAGCAAAAACCAGCCGGTGGCATCTAGCCACTGCCGGTGATGGGTGGGGATGGTCTACAAGCCCTACCCTGCCCTTCCAAGGCAAGATGCAAGTGTTTGGTGCAAAACCAGACACTAAACGGTCGAGTTCGGGGATCCTGAGGCAAGGCGCGCGAGCCGAGACCTCCGGGAACTCCAAACGAACACAAACATAGATAATCACCGAGTGCTCAAACGGTGACGTCCAAGTCTTGAGGACGGTCAAAAATGGGGTGTCTACAGTAGGTAGTATCAAATGTAACTACATTGTCAAATTGGGCATAATCCATGGTCATTTGTGCATCGGCCCAAAACATATTCTTTATTTGCTCCTCATTGTCTAATTGGAAAGCATAAAAAAAAGATGGATTCTTCAAAAAAAATTGTTGAAAGTATTGCAACACATTACCTACTTCCCTATACGCTAAACTTTTTTGCCTTTGCCTTTTGGTTCTCAAGTAATTTTTTTGATCTAATTTCATAAACCCAAAAGACTATCTCCCACCAGCTTCCCTATCCATGAGTTCAAAAGACTGCCCTAAACGAAGACCACACTTTGAGGCTAAGTCTAACTCAATTGCTTGGGTAGCTGGTATCTTTCTTTGCAATGGCAACATATGGGCACAATTAAGAGATACAAGTTCATGGTTGTGTTTTTCTTTGAAATCAATCACAACAAATTTCCCACTATTGACATCCAATTTAACAAAAAATCGGGCCTCATAACCAGTCCTAGTTTCACCTCTAAGGGTTTTTGTCAATGAGTCTCACTTGTCAACATTCCGAAATCCCTCCTTGTTACAAACCAAACTTCTAGAAATAATTTGTTTTGTAAACTTGTTCTTCTTATAATATTCCCTTCTTCTGCTAAGTAAAATCAGTTTGGTTTTAGAGGTTTTGTTAGCTCAATCACTATGTTCTCTGGTCTGGGCACTTGAATAGGTCACTTTAATGTTTATTTTTTTTTATATAAAATTAAAGTTTTTTTATTTCATTTTACAATGTGGAGCCAATGCCTTCTGGTAAACCATTAATTATGTTCATGGACCTCTAACCAATCATCAAGCTCTTTATGTGTGTGCTCTGAGGTGTGTTTGATAGTGTGCTATTATGATATATATTAGTCATCTAATGCTTACAATAAAATATGCATCTTTGTCATAGTAGATCAAACCCCATAAAATAATGAAGTAATAAATCTTTTAGGTAACCAGTTTTATCGGTAAGTCATAATCATGCATTTTAGCAGAAAGAGATGGACTTAATGCTAGGAGGATATAGGTTTTGTCTCACTATGTCTGACATTCCAATCTGCTAAGAAGAAATTCTCTTTATGTGATTGGTTAATATTTAAATGCCACAATTTGCTCTCATTCAACTTAAATTTTCTCAATGTATTTTAGGTTAAGAAAAACATTGAGGACGAAAAACATCAACACTTGGATGCCCGTTCAAAGACCAGGTATCCTTAAGTCATGGGCCTCTCGTCCTGGTTCGATGCATTAGAAATAACTCTCAAAGATAGAAGTTTGAACTTTTAATTGAAAAAATAATGAACTATCTTTGCCTTTAAAAAACAATGAACTATCTTTGCCTTTAGGCTTACATAACTATTATAATGAACTAAACCCAGTTCTTGTAGAACACGAAAAATAATAAAATAGGAAAATAATAAAGTGATCTTGTAGAACCACATTATAGATTAGACTATATATATGTGTGTATATATATATATATATGAAATGGGAGCAACTCTAGTTTGCGGGAAAAATCAGATTAAATGGGAGCAACTTTGCAAATGGCAGATTATTTGGGAAAAAAACAATGAAAAAAACATATTACCTTAAGTCTCTGGTTCACGGGGTCATCGGAGCTCTAGTTCACGGCTAAAATCTTCGGATTAAGACAGAGGAAGAGAAGGAGACATCGGCGGATGAAATCACAACTGAAATCTTCGAATTAAGACAGAGGGTTGAAATCTTCGAATTAAGACAAAGGGAGAGAGGGATAGACCGTCGATGTTCGCCACTGACTTCAATTTGCTGCTGATCGTTGTTCACCGAAGCTCCGAAGAGAGAGGGAAAAAGTGAATTTGAGGGAAGCTGAATGCGAGGGAAGCTCTGTGTTGAATGAAAAACAATTCAAAAAAAAAAAAATTTTAATCAAACTTCATTTGAGCCGTCCTCTCTAGCCCTTCTGACGTGGCCAAATCCTGATCTTGATAGGAGAAATGGCTAGAGGGTTTGACTGGAGAGGATCCAGACTCTATTTCAACAACCATCACAAAACTATTACCTTCATTCAGTGTTGTTGCCTCACAATTTATTCCCTTTCAATTTTGTAGTTCTCAACATTGTTATTTTTCATCAATTGGTAAGTAATTCACAACTAGTTGAAGTTGGTTTCAACTATTGATTGACAGTGAATTTTCATTTGGGTTCAACAGTTTGATTTTGTTAATTATCTTAAATAATATTTAATTATTTATAATAGATGTGATAGGTGGTAGAAGTTGATAGTGGTGGTAAAGATAAAATATATATATATAAAGTGATATAAGATTAATGGCAGAGATAACGAGCTAAGGTTTAGAGAGTTGCGAGTTGAAATTGGGAGTTAAAGGTTGGGGCTTGGTTCCAGAGGGTTGGTTGTGAAACCAATAAAGAGAATAAAAGGTGTGTTAAGATTGAATTACTGTTGGTGTTTTTTTAATGTTAGCGTTAACATTTTCTTATATTAAAATTATCCTAAATTATTCTTTATGGCTTAAGCCAAAATACATTGGCATTCATTAACTTTTGAGGTTAAATATTGGACAACTTGGTCCTCTTTATATTCATTTTGCAATAGATAACAATTCAAGGCAACCACTAATCTTGAGCCGATCGCGTGTCCGTCCCTTCCAAATTATATCACAAATTATTTCCTCAAATTTGTAACTACAATATTAAAAATTAAAAATATCCATTCAGTACAAGTGTTAACAAGTTATTACATATTAACAATAAATTTTATAAATATTAAAACATTATATCATATATTTATTTATAAACATGTAAATACTTTTTTGAAACCACCAGTGACATATAATTACCCTATTAAAAAGCCCACAAACCCATTAGATAAATGCCGAGTTGGATTTTTTTTAGGCATATATTTGCTTTTTCATCGTGTTGATTATTCAGTAGTTATATTGTGATTTGTAAAGAAGGTGGGTAGGTAAAATATTATGTTGGATAACTGAGAAACATGAAGACATATGATTAGGGGTGTAAATGGTTCGGTTCGATCGGTGTTGAGAGTATATTTAGCACCGAATCGATTATTTCGATTTTTATGATTGAGAAATCGATACAGACCATGATACAATTCGGTTTTGTCAGTTTGATGTAGAATAAAATTTATATGAAATTTAAAAGGTTTTATAGTAGATTATAAAATTTTACATTGAAAATAAATGAAGAAAATATATGAAAATTGCATAATAAATATTTTTCTCCCCAATTTTTTAAAAAACAAAGTATATTAAGTAACTTATCATATAATGTTTAAGAAATTATAATATAAAAATATTTAAATATAATATTCGATCGGTTCGATTTGTGTTGACATAAAAAATTTCAAAACAAAAACAGACCGTATTTATGAAAAATAGCTCAAAAACTAAAATTTCGATCAATTTTTATCAGTAGGCTCGATTTTATCAATTTTTCTTACATCCCTCGACATGATAAATGATAAATTAATTAGGAAGTATAGGGGCAATTTGGGAAGTTAGTAAAAAGCTAGTGGTTAGCTTTTAACCCATTTTAAGTCACATCACCTCTCATAATTTTTACACACAAAAAGATAAAAAAGTCAAAAAAATCAAAAAGTCAGTTTTTAATCAACTTCCCAAATCACCGAGAAATTATGTTTCTACACACCTAACTATCTCAATCCACATCATTTCTTAATATACACACTTTGTAATTTAATTATTAATTAATTTTTTCAATCCACACAATAAATGTATTAATTATACCTTTCACTTAACTATTGTATACACACTCCCTTAACCCTTCTTCCACACACTTGTCTCTCATTCCATACACTGGTACGATTTGAAAATTTGTAGAGTTACAGTGTTATAACGATCAAAGTGAAGATCCAATTGAAGAACACAGTCAAAACAAAGACCACGTTGAATAACCAAAAAGCAATACTAGACAGGCCCCCAAAAAAAAAAACACCCAATAATTAAAACAAAAAATGAAAATGTGTGGACTTAATTTACGGCAGTTGTGATAATCCTGACTTTTCCTTTGGAAAGATTAGGCAACGAAAAGATGAGAGTGAAAACAGGGGCAACAACCAGTCTGAGGGATGAGGAACCCACAAAAAGCCCTGGAAGGTTGCTTGACCCTAGTAATATCGCACTTTCATCACGTAATGGAAGAACCACAAAGTATATACTTAAAATCTGCAAATTAAAAATTTTGAAGAACTATAATTACAACAAGCATTGAAATGCCTATAAAGCACAATTAAGAATTTCCTTTCGTTTTTTGAATCAGTATTGCCGATTATGAGCTTTCAGTTGTAATTTTTTGAAATTATGTATTTATTTCGAAAATTTACTTATGCATAAAAGTGATTAGTTTGATAAATTTATTTCAAAAAATAAAAAATAAAAATTTGGCAATTGATATCCGAATATAATGAAATAATTCTGCAGTTGATGTCCAAATATAATTAAATAATTTGACACTGATCGCGAAAGAAAAAAAGAAAAACACGAAAAAACTAATATTTTTATCACTTGAGAGGGTAATTTTTGTAAAAATTGGGCCGAGCTGGGAGAGGGTCATTATGGCCCACAATACGAAGGACTGAGTAAAAAAGGCCGCAAAGTTACTCCAGGCCAAGAGAGGTACAAAATTACTCCAGCCCGAGAGAAATGTAAAGTTACTCCAGCCCGGAAGCGACTTGGAGTTAGGCCGGTCGATGAGTTAGTCCGGTCATGGCGTATTGTGGTTAGAACGGTCAGAACCTTACTACTTGGTAGCTCGGTCTAAACACACCATGGTTTGTACATGAGAACACCGAGATAAGGAGGAGTACAAGTAAGAACCGAACTAATTATAGATCGGCCTACTCTGAGGCTCAGCATAGCCATGATTACTTCGGTCATGTTGGAATTCGGCCATGGTAAAAACCATCTCACTTGGTTTAAGCAGTGAGGGGGGTGTTAAAGGATAAGCATTATCTCTCAGGAGTATGAATCCTAGGAGGACTCTGCATGGAGGAGTAGAAGTCCTATTAGGATTGTGCCACACGAAACCTATAAAAGCTCACAAACATCACCTTTGGAGAGGTAACACACAACTTTGTTTTTTGAATACACAGAGCTTTTGTCTATTTGTCAAGCTTACTGACTTAGGAATCGGAGAGGTTTCCGGCACACACCCGCCGGCTAGCTCACGTTTGTGTTTTCAGGTGATAAAGCGACGACGTACGGAGGAGAGTAGACTTGGTCAACAGGATTATATGAGAAGGTTTATTTCTTTCCCGTACAATTGGCACCGTCTGTGGGAATTACAGACAGAACAAAACCTCTTGACTAAAGCTTCTCCTCTTTAGAAACAATGGCGTACATTGAAGAATTGCCATATTCCGCCATCGACAGGCAAACCCCAGATGGGGGAACAAGGCGTGAAGGATTGCCTTCTATCCCTCCCATGGCAGATTTGGAGCCCCAACGACATAACCCTAGGAGAGATACTAGGGGAAGAAGGGCTCACAGCCCCCGTCAATCTCACTCGCAAAGTCCTGACAGGCAAAGACGGAGGATTGATCCTCAAGCTCTGGAAGATCGCGTGAAGGAGCAAGATGAATTAATAAGGAAGATGGCGGTAGACATGAAGGCCTTAAAGCGCCAGATGAAGAGAAAAGAAGTGGCGACAGGAGAGGGGCGCAAAAACAAGACGCCCCCTCGCCATTCAGAAAATCGTAGTAGGAATACCACACCCTCGCAAGGAGAGAGTAAAAGCCTCAGGACAGGCGATACTCAATCCAGGTCTTCCAGAACTCGTCACTCCAGGTCTGAGAGGACGAGATCTGAAAGATCATATACTGAAGGAAGCACGTATTGGCCCTCACATACACACCAAACCAGATCTAGACAGACGGAGTTACCCAGATCATCCGACTTACGAACCGTGCTCGAAGAAAAAGCACGATGCAAGGAGGATGCCAGGGCACGGGATCCACACAAAGTTTCTACCTTACAGCGGTTGGCTCCTCAGACGCATGGAAGCGTCGAGGTTGGAATTCCAATACCGCGCCCTGCCTACGAACCAACGGATAAGGCATTAGCAAGGCTGCAGACTTCACCGTTTGTTTCGGCGATTGAAAACGTGCCCTTACCATCAGGCTTCCTTCAGCCCAAATTCACTACATATGAAGGGAAGACGGACCCCTACTCACACTTGAGCCACTTTCGCCAAGTCATGGTTGTATACAGGCGAAACGAGGCCCTAATGTGCATACTCTTCCCATTTAGCCTTGGCGACTTAGGCTTGACTTGGTTCGAGAAACTTCCAGAGGGCAGCATAGCCTCTTGGGCGCAATTGGCAGAGGCGTTCGTAACAAGGTTCCGAATGAACACTAAAACCCCGGTAGAAATTGATCAATTGCTCTCCATTGACATGGGCGATAAAGAGACCCTAAGATCCTACAATAGTCACTATTGGGAGACATTTAATCAGATTGGGGACTGCCCCACCAATCTCACCATTGCACAGTATAAAAGAGGTCTTCCAGTCGGGAACAGACTAAGGGACTCGATCACCATGACGCCACCTCTCACCATGGAAGCCTTGATGGAAAGAGTGCATCAGCACATCAGGGTAGAAGAGGATGGCACACGCGCCAAAGCAAAATCTGGGGCGCCCACAGTACCAGAAAAGAAGACCTCAGCAAAGGTCAACACGGTAGATCGAAGTAATAGAAACGGACGTAGCAGACGAGATAACGGAGAAGACCCGGATAAAAAATGGTTGAGAATCCGCACTGCCATAACCACGGTGTTCAAGAAACCGATATATCGGATTCTGAGTGAAATAAGAGATGAGTCTTCCGTCAAGTGGCCAGCTAAGCTGGGAGAAGCACAGAAAGACTACGACGAAAGATCACGGTGCACCTTCCATAAAGAAAAGGGGCACCGCACTGAGAATTGCACACCATTGAGACAACACCTGGAGGTGTTGGTAGCGGCAGGTCACTTAGATAGATACATTGAAGGAGGGACGCAGCCAGCCCCCCAGGACCATAATAACCCCAATGGGATGCCAATCGACGCCCCGCCTCAAGGCATTATCAATGTAATACATGGAGTTTTTGAACCAGAGCGTGTATGCGAGCTCAAAGGATCAATCAAAAAGGCTGAACACTTAAGAGAGGTGCAAAGTGCCCAACCTGCCACCAAGAAGGGGAAGACAGAGGCAACAAACGTCATGTCTTTTTCGGATAAAGACTTAAAACGGATATATTGCCCTCACAATGATGCCCTGGTCGTCACTCTCCGAGTCAAGGATTTTGACGTCAAGCGGATTCTGATTGACCAGGGAAGTTCATCTGAAATCGTGTACTACGAAACATTTAAACAACTGAAGCTACAAGACAAAGACTTGGCGCTTGCTGTATCTCCCCTAATTGGATTCAACTCCATGCCAAAATGGCTCGTCGGCAAAATAATTCTTCCAGTTAGAGCAGGAAGCGTGACGAAACAAGTGGAGTTCTGGCTATTGAAGGTCCCCTCCACTTACAACATCATCTTGGGCAGAACATGGCTGCATGCCATGCGATCGGTGGCGTCATCCTACCACCAAGTAATGCGGTTCCCCAACGACACCGGTGTAATTGAAGAAGTCTATGGAGATTAGATCATGTCAAAGCAATGCTTCGTCACGGTGAATGGCAGCCGCGCTGCCAAAGGATACATTTATTCGGTGGAAAAACCTGGAAGTAATGAGCTATTCGCAGATGTCGGCAAAGCGGCAGATTAGAAAGCAGTGGAGGACTTGTTAGAGGTAAAAATAGATGAAAAGAACCCAGATAAGTTCTTTTTGCTCGATTCGTCGTTGTCCAGCACTGAGAGATTAGAGGTCTTGGAATTCCTAACCTCTAACATCGAAGTGTTCGCCTGGACACCCTATGACATGCCAGGCATTGATCCAAACTTCATCTGTCACCAACTCAATGTCCACCCATCCGCCAGACCAGTCATTCAGCGCACTCGCAGATCGGCACTTCACCATGCCGAAATAGTGGCGGAAGAAGTAGGTAACCTGCTGAAGGCAGGAGCAATTAGAGAGGTGCACTACCCGAAATGGATCTCCAACATGGTCGTAGTGCCAAAGAAGAATGGCAAATGGCGTGTCTGCGTCGACTACAAAACGGTCAACAAGGCGTGCCCAAAAGACAGCTTTCCTCTACCACGGATAGATCAACTGGTAGACCTAACGGCGGGGCACAACCGACTTAGCTTTCTGGATGCATATAGAGGCTACCACCAGATCGCCATGCATGAACCAGACCAGGAGGTCACATCCTTTACAACTCCGAGAGGACTATACTGTTACAAGGTCATGCCCTTTGGCTTGAAAAACACAGGGTCAACATTCCAACGAATGGTCACCAAGATGTTTGAACCATTGTTAGGAAGAACGATGGAGGCTTACATCGACGACATGGTGGTCAAAAGTAAGGATGAAAATAATCATCTTAAGGACCTAGGAGAGATGTTTGAAATCCTAAAAAAGCACAAGTTGCACCTCAATGCATCCAAGTGTGCATTCGGAGTAGGATCTGGCAAATTCCTAGGCTTCCTTGTGACCAACCGAGGAATAGAAGCAGACCCCTCTCAGATCAAAGCAATCCAGAACTTGGAGAGACCAAACTCGGTAAAAGAAGTGCAGCATCTCACCGGCATGGCGGCTGCACTCAACCGATTCATCAGCCGATCGTCAGACAGACTACGACCATTCTTTCAAGCTTTAAAAGCCAAGTTCGAATAGGACGAAGAATGCGACCAAGCACTGGAAAGCCTGAAAGAATACATGTCCTCCCCACCATTGCTGGTCACCCCAATACCAGGAGAAGAACTCTTCCTATACCTTGCAGTCTCTCAGCACGCAATTAGCGCAATGTTGGTCCGTGCGGAAGGAATTCAACATCTGCCTATCTATTATGTCAGCAAGACATTGCTGGGAACCGAAACAAGGTATTTGCCACTGGAAAAACTGGCATTAGCCTTAATGATGGCCTCCAGGAAATTGGCACACTACTTGCACGTCCACACCATAGTTGTCCTCACAGCTTTTCCACTAAAAGCTTTGTTTGAGAGGGCGAACTTTTCTGGGCGAATTTTGAAGTGGACAGTAGAGCTAGGACAATTCGACGTCAAGTTCCAACCTAGAACCGCAGTAAAGGCCCAATCTTTGGCAGACTTCGTCGCAGAATTTACTCCAGGAAGTCATCATATCTGCCCAGTCGACCTAACTGACACAACCGAACTAGGGATGGAAGTTGACGCCGGAATAGCGCAACCCCTAGCAGAAGGCACTCAGTCAGACTCCAAGGCAGACCAAACTAAAGACAGCAAGGAAGAAGCAAGCCAAGCTACACCAAGCCAAGACTTACCAACAAATAAAGACTTGGTTCAATCAGATAGCAAAGGGCAGACAGCAAGCATGGACCTTGAAGAAAACCCCAGCAACACTTTTGACCCCACGACATCATCCGACCCCTCCACTTGCTGGAAGTTGTTCGTTGGTGAGATGTGGAAACTCTTTATGGATGGAGCATCCAACCGGCATGGTGCAGGACTTGGCATAGTCCTCATCTCACCAGACGGCCTGGTTGTGAAGAAATCAATCAACCTTGGCTTTCCAGCATCCAACAATGAAGCGGAGTATGAAGCGCTTCTTGCAGGACTCAAATCAGCATACTACATGAAGGCCACCGAATTAATGGTCTACAGCGACTCACAGCTGGTGGTAAACCAAATTTCTGGCGACTATGAAGCAAAGGATGATAGGATGGCCAAGTACCCAGAATTGGTCAGAACAGAGATCAAGAAATTTGAAGTAGTAAGGATAGAACAAATCGGCAGGGAGGAAAACAGCAGAGCAGACGAACTAGCAGGCTTCGCCTCAATGGCAGATACCTTCATACCTCATCCACTACTGATCGACTACCTACCTAGACCAAGCATTGAAGACCCCGAAGCAGAAGAGGTATGTTGCGCAGAACTAGGCCCCTCTTGGATGGATCCCATCATCCTGTTCTTAAAAGACGGCATCTTACCAGAAGAGAAAAAAGAAGCCAACAGAATAAGAGCAAAGTCGCAGTGATTTTGGCTCTCCCCATCCTTGGCATTATACAAAAAGTCATTCTCAGGACCTTACCTAAAGTGTGTTCATCCCAGCAAAGTGGAAGCATTCTTGTTCGAAATACACGAAGGGGTGTGCGGAAACCATCAAGGTGGAAGATCGCTAGCTTACAGGGCCATTTCACAAGGATACTGGTGGCCATACATGCAGGCAGACTCGGAGAAATATGTGAAGAAGTGCGAGAAATGCCAGAAATTCACACACCAAATACATCAACCAGCTAGAGAACTCCTACCATTGACTAGCCCATGGCCTTTCGCAATATGGGGCTTGGATATAGTAGGACCACTTCCAACAGCACCCGGCAACAGAAAGTTCTTTCTCGCAGCAACAGACTACTTCACAAAGTGGGTGGAAGCAGAAGCATTGGAATCAATCAAGGAAAGAAAGGTGAAGAAGTTTGTCTGGCAAAATATCATCACTCGGTTTGGAATACCAAAAGCCCTAATCTCAGACAACGGCACTCAATTCGACGGCAGAATCTTCAGAGGCTTTTGTGAAGAATACAAGATAGAGTTCTACAATTCTACACCAGCATATCCTCAAGCAAATGGCCAAGCAGAAGCATCAAATAAAGTTGTCTTGGATGGACTGAAGAAAAGGTTAGAGAAGGCAAAAGGCAAATGGGCGGAAGAACTTCCTCATGTTTTATGGGCTTACCGCACCACACCTCGACGATCAACAGGAGAAACACCATTCTCCTTAGCCTACGGAATGGAAGCAGTAATCCTACTGGAAGTTGGCCTCCCCACAATTCGAAGCGAAAATTTTGATCCCGACTTAAATGGAGAGGCCATAACATTGGAGCTCGACCTCGCCGAAGAAAGAAGAGAAAGAGCACTAGTCCACATTGCCTCGTATCAACAAGAGTTATCTAGGAAATACAACAAAATGGTGCATCCAAGACAATTCAAGATCGGAGATTGGGTACTGCGTAAAGTAATGGGAAACACCTTGATACCAGGAGATGGCAAGCTAGGGCCTAACTGGGAAGGTCCTTACAAAGTGGTTGGGTTAGCAGGCAAAGGGGCATACCACCTGGAAGACAAGGACAGCAAAGCAATCCCTAGACCATGGAACACCGCTAATCTCAAGTTATTTTATTTTTAGCTTTCCTCTTTCAAACATATGTAATTTCTTTTTCCTCAATAAAACAATTGATTCTTTTCAGCATAAGTTGTTCTCTGTAAAAGTTAGCCTTAGTGAAGTTTAGGTACATTGCAAACATTTTATTCTAAGTTGGCTGGAAAAAACTAACTTAGTGGTTGGCTGGATTAAACCAACTCTTGGTACTCTTCAGCCGAAGTAAGGGTATGGCTGAAGAGTGGTTGGCTGGATTAAACCAACTCTTGGTACTCTTCAGCCGAAGTAAGGGTATGGCTGAAGAGTGGTTGGCTGGATTAAACCAACTCTTGGTACTCTTCAGCCGAAGTAAGGGTATGGCTGAAGAGTGGTTGGCTGGATTAAATCAACTCTTTGTACTCTTCAGCCGAAGTAAGGGTATGGCTGAAGAGTGGTTGGCTGGATTAAACCAACTCTTGGTACTCTTCAGCCGAAGTAAGGGTATGGCTGAAGAGTGGTTGGCTGGATTAAACCAACTCTTGGTACTCTTCAGCCGAAGTAAGGGTATGGCTGAAGAGTGGTTGGCTGGATTAAACCAACTTTTGGTACTCTTCAGCCGAAGTAAGGGTATGACTGGAGTAATTTGCTGGATTAAACCAACTCTTTGTACTCCTCAGCCGAAGCAATTATGTCAGCTAAAGAGTGGTTGGCTAGTAAACGTAGTTAGATTGACCAACTAAAACCAAGATAACAGTTGGAAGTGAAAAGATCATGGAAAAGTCATTACAAGTACAAACATGCACATCAACCGAAGTAAGAGTTCAAAACAAGAAAATTTTCATTCATCAAAAAGCAAATACAAAGGAGGGGCCGCAGCCCGGTTACAAGAACAAAAAAAGTAAAACAACGAAAAGAAAGTACAAAATCAAGCAAAAAGGTCTTCAAGATTGGCGTCAATGTCTACTTGAGCACCGGTTGCAGCAGAAAGATCAGTCTCAGTAGCAACTACGTCAGTCGGCGGGGGCTCAACAGTCAGGTCTTCAGCCGTTGGCACCAACCGAGCTGATTGGTCATTGCCCTGCTCATTAACAACCGAAGTAATAGTTGGTTCGTTTTCTCCGTCTTCATCATCTGAATCCTGCAAAAATTGCTGTTGGACGGAAGCAACATACTCCGCCAGTGAGGCCGGAATGAAATACTGAGGAGCATTATAGACCTCGGTTTCGGGCCCACAGCCGAGCTGCTCCACAGCACTTCTCCAACTGCACTTGAAGAATAAATCCTTTGCCCCCTCGCATTGCGGAATGTAGAGGCCCTCCGCCTCTTTGAAACCTGCGGCGTTGGCATCACCGACCTTCTTCTTCAGATCGGCTATTTCGGCGTCCTTTTTCCCTTCGAGCTTGACTAGCTCCCGAAGGTACTTGTCTTTCATTAAGATCAACACCTTCTGTTTGTCAGCCTCAGCCGAGGTAACTAGTCCGGTTAGACGAGCTACTTCAGCCTCTAGCTCGGCCGTTTTTTGTTGGAACTTCTTCAGCTTGATTGTTTTTTCTTCAACCTCTGCCAAGGCTTGCCTAGTCGTTTTCCTGAGCTCCAATACTTTTTGGTGGGCAATTTGGCTCTTCTGAAGAGACTGAAATGAAAGGAAATAAATCAATGAGGAAACCGAATTGGAAGTTGGGAAAATTTTTTTTTAGAAATTAGGGGCATCATACCAGGATCATGGACTTGGTGGCCGACCGAATGGCCTTTAGCTCGGTCAGATTTTGGTGGTGTTCCATGTCTGCTGGAAGGCACACACTTTTGGCAAGATTGAAGGCTATCAAGTGATCCTTCTCAACGACCACCGAATCGGTATCTTGAATAAGGCGGTTCTGAAATTTCAGCTTCGGTGCCCACCTGGAAGAGCCAGCCCGGTCAGAAGACTCCGGCTGTGGGATTGGTGGAGGGATGGATTCGTCCTCATCCACAAGTTGTTGTTCGGTCGGGGTAGATCGGGCGCGCTTAGAGGGGCGTGATGAAGTAGGCTGTTGAGAAAGAAGGGCTACAACGGCAGGCTGCGTTTGACTTGGTGGCGGTACTTCGGGTCTGTTGGTCTCGGTCAAGAGGGCCCTGACCCTGTTTCTTTTGGCCATTTCTTCTTCAGCAGTTAGTGGGATTAGTCTGATTTCTGGCAAGGTTGGGTCCGGTTCTGGGGCCTCCTCTAGCAGAAAGTCGGTCACTCTCGCTTTTCGGCGACCGCTGTATTTATAGGTTGGCTCGAATTTTAGTAGCTTGGCCCAACTACATTCTGGATACCGTAGTGCGGCGCGCAAAGTCGCTAGATTTGGGTAGCTATATAAAGAATGAAGGTGGGCAGAATCTGCGAAAGAAGAACTGTTAGTCCGGCTGAAAGACTAAGAAACCGAAATACAAAATAACACGCAAGAAAATCGAAGTAAATATACCGGGTTTTCCTTTTTTTCAATTGATCCTTCGGCCAGGAATCTGGGCTTGGTGATCCTTAAAGTTCCCAGACACCCAGAAAAAATCGTCGTCGTTTAAGTCTTTATCCGGTGTATTCTTTATTATTTTCTCACGACGACGGCGTATTCTGAGATAATACACCCAGCCGTTTTCCTTCGAACCAATGGAGTATTGGTGAAAGATTTCGGCCAGACCGAGGTTGAGACCGGCTTGGCGGTTCAGTTCGGCTATACCCATTATTATACGATAGGAGTTGGTGGATAATTGGGTTGGGCATAGTCTGGTTTGCCTAAGAAACTCACAAATTAAGGGTTGGATTGGAAATCGTAGTCCGGTCTCAATTATGGACAAAAGGGTAAAGAGAACAAATCCTTCATTACCCCAAGGAATGACATCTTTTTCAGCTAAAATCAGGTGGACGTCATCGGGTATATTGTAGTCTTTTCTGAATTCGGCTAGGCCGCTCGGAGTATTTACTAGATACCTATACTTCCCCATTTATTGTATAATTTAAGAATAAATTAAAGTTCGGTCCAAAAAATTGTCTCAGTAGCTCGGTTGAGCGTGCAGAGGAGTGCCTGGGCAACCTAAGTCTGCAAAGTAGAAAACAAAGGGGTTAAGCACAGATCATTGGATCGTGCTACAAAATAAAAGTAAAAAATAGGAGCCCTACTTCGGCTATGTGGATGCTATAGGTCTTATCTCGATTTCTGCAAGGTGATTGGTAGCTCGGTTTGAGGAAACGGTTCTGTTTGACCGGTTGATCGTCTAGGGGCAGCTTTCTGAGTTCCATCTAAAAAACTAAGAAAGCTGGTTTAGCCCCAAAGGCCTAGATCGGTTAGAGTTCAGGTATCTCAGTATGATTAAGTGCAAACTTAGTTCGGTTGGTTACCTCGGCTAAGGTCCATCAAGAAATGGTTTGACTTATTCAAAGCTACTGGTGCAAATATGAAGTGTTAGTCCGGTTATAAGCTGACTATACTTTTACCTAGCTTAAACAGTATCCTAGTTCGGTTGCATCGTGATTTTGGATCAAAAAACTAGTCTTCTACAGGATATTACATATATGCATGTGTTCTATTGTTATGTTTTTCCAGAAAAATATAGTGCAAAGCGAAACGGAAAAACGTGTTTGCAAAAAACACAGAAAACAAAACACATAGAACAAATACGAAAACAAACAGAGCAAGAAAGATGGATTTACTAACCAAGTTGAAGTAGAGGACTTAGAAATGGATGCAACAGCAGTAAAAGACAAACGCAAAGCAAGCTTCACAGTTGCAAAAGTTGGGAAGCAATGGAGGCTCAGAGAGAAATAAGTTGTAAAGTGTACCAAAATGAAGAGGCTCGTTTTAGGTAAAGGGAAAAGGGCGAGACTGTTCAAATTTCACAAAATACGAAGACGGCGTGACAGCCGTACTCAGTCAATCAGTGCGTGCCACGTGTCCTGGGAAGGAGGAACGATTCAGTTGCTGTGATTGAAGAGACATTTTGACCGGACAAGCAGAGCCTAGTGTAAAATTAGCTCGGCTGAAAGGCTTAAGAGTTTTAGCTCGGCGGGAAGGGCTAAAGGGTTTTTTAGCTCGGCTGGAAAGGCTTAAAAACTTCAGCTTGGCTGATAGACAGATAATCCCTATCATGCTGTGCAGATGGAATTAAAGGGCAATTGAGAGGGTAATTTTTGTAAAAATTGGGCCGAGCTGGGAGAGGGTCATTATGGCCCACAATACGAAGGACTGAGTAAAAAAGGCCGCAAAGTTACTCCGGGCCAAGAGAGGTACAAAATTACTCCGGCCCGAGAGAAATGTAAAGTTACTCCGGCCGGGAAGCGACTTGGAGTTAGGCCGGTCGATGAGTTAGTCCGGTCATGGCGTATTGTGATTAGAACGGTCAGAACCTTACTACTCGGTAGCTCGGTCTAAACACACCATGGTTTGTACATGAGAACACCGAGATAAAGAGGAGTACAAGTAAGAACCGAACTAATTATAGTTCGGCCTACTCTGAGGCTCAGCATAGCCATGATTACTTCGGTCATGTTGGAATTCGGCCATGGTAAAAACCATCTCACTTGGTTTAAGCAGTGAGGGGGGTGTTAAAGGATAAGCATTATCTCTCAGGAGTATGAATCCTAGGAGGACTCTGCATGAAGGAGTAGAAGTCCTACTAGGATTGTGCCACACGAAACCTATAAAAGCTCACAAACATCACCTTTGGAGAGGTAACACACAACTTTGTTTTTTGAATACACAGAGCTTTTGTCTATTTTGTTAAGCTTACTGACTTAGGCATCGAAGAGGTTTCCGACACACACCCGCCGGCTAGCTCACGTTTGTGTTTTCAGGTGATAAAGTGACGACGTACGGAGGAGAGTAGACTTGGTCAACAGGATTATACGAGAAGGTTTATTTCTTTCCCGTACATCACTAATAGAGTATAAACTTAAATATTAAAACAATATGAGAGTTATTATGAAAGTATTACTTTGCAAGCAATAAAGGAATATAGAGTGTATAACAAGTAAGGTGACAACAATATAAAAACTTTGGTTTAGTTTTTTTTTACTCAAAATGTGTACATTGAGAATTTTTTATTTTTAAAGGATGTATACAGAGTATTTTCATATAACATTATGGAGGTTAGTAGATGTCCATTATGGTCATTTTAGTTTAGGGTATAATTATCATTAAAATAATATTTCATTAAGTGTGTGCACTGAGGTAACTAGGTGTGTGGAAATAGAATTACTCTAAATCACCCCATAGAAAAGTGATATACGGGAGTATTCTATAATTTTTTTCTCTTTTGGCCCGCAATAAAAGGGCAATTTGGGAAGGTAGCTAAAAGTTAGTTTTTAATCAATTTTGAGTCACATCATTTCTTATATATTTTACACGGATAAAAAAAAAATCACTTTTTAACCAACTTCCCAAAGGTAGTACTAGAGGCTCCAAAAATTCTACCAAAATTTTTTAAAAAAAAAACAAAAAAATTAATTTTTAACTACCTTCCCAAAGAAATACTAAATGCTCCAAAAATTCTACCAAAATTTTTATATGTATATATTTTAGATTTTTGTATATTTATGTTTTGGATTTGAAATTTTATATATTATATATATATATATATGTGTGTGTGTGTGTATGAAGCAATTTTATATGTTCTTTCAATTCTGTTTGATGAATTATGAAATAACTTATTTTGTATTTTATATTTTTTTTCTTCTCATTCTACACGTTTTGTATGTTTGTATAGAAAAATTTATTATTATTACAAATTTATATTAGTAAAATATCAACGATTAATATATATATATATATATATTTTAAATTAATTAAGTTAATTTAAATGATTAACTAAAATAAAGAACATGATTAAAAAATATAATAATTAAATAAAATAAAAAATATATATTTTTATACTTCAACTACTGAAAAGTAAAAAATGTAATTGGAGTTGCTCTAAGTCACCCAAAATCTGCCAACATTTTTGTTTCCGAAATCTCTCCAAAGACGTGTTGGCACGGAACGTCTCACAATCCAGGTGGATGCAGTGACTTCTGACTGGTCAACGTGGTTACTGTGGAAGGAGCCACCAGCACCATCAACAGCAACAAAAACAAACAGCAAAGCAAGCGGGAAGCAAAAAATGCTTCGAATACGGAGAAAAAACGAACCAGTGGTCCACAACCCCCTTCAACAACCCTACACTACACTACAATCTCTGTAGAACTCGCTTGTTTCCCTCGCCGCCATGGATGACGTTAGGGCTACAACCGCTTGGGTCGCCTCTCGCTCTTCTCACGTCTCAGTCGACTCCTCAGGTCCCCTCTCTCTCCGTCTATCTCAGATTATACACTCATTTCATGTAAAATTAATAAAGAATTGGATTGGAGCGATGCTGTCAGTATATAGATGAGCTCTTCTCTCTCTCTCTCCCTCTCTCTCTCTCTCTCGTCAATGATGATGTTGTGTGTGCAGGAATTGAGAGAGTTGTGGACACCATCAAAGACTCAATCCCAAAAGTCGACTGGGATTTTGAAGGGATTCACTATTTTGATAATGGCCCTCTCACTGTTCAGTACTTGTTTGTCTTGGATGCTTTGAATTTTTGTTTTTGGCCTGGTATGTATGCTCATTCACTCTCTCTCTCTCTCTTTTAAATTTTTTTTTTTCTTTTGTGTGTGTGTGTGTGGGGGGGGGGGGGGGGGTGGGGCGGCTGTAGTTTGTGTGGTGACTACTATTTGGGGCCATTCCTGCCGTACTTTTGTTTATTTATTTTGATTGGAGCTTTTACTATTTTTGTTGGCCACTACAAGAATTGCATTTGTCGATCTATTTCCCTAACCTTTGATTGGGTGATTTAAAAAGAAAAGAAAAGAAAAGAAATGCATTTCAATTTTTTCATATCACCTATTTGGATTAGTGAGGAGGACAGAAATGGGTGAAATAAGAAAGAAATGGAGAGAAATCATTTTTTTAATATATTCTAATTTTGAGATTGTGAGAGAAAAAAAAAAATCACTATTTTAATATTTTTTCATAATACCAAAATTGCCTCTTTAGATATAGAAAAAAATATAAATAATGACCTGATAAAAGATTATTTTGGTAACATAATATGAAACTGTCTACACTATCCTTTCTCTTCGTATACTTTCTCTCCTGAGTAATCATTTATTTTATTTTATCCTCTTGTGGGTTCCAAACGGAGTATAAGTTCAAGAAAAGAAAAAGAATATATTTTCCCTTGGTTTGATATCAATAATGATGGTATACTCAAACACCCTTGTTCTCGACCAAGATATGGTGCAATCTTATGCGTGAGAATCCTATTTATGTTATGCTTATTAATATGATTAGAAGACGTAGTGTTTCAATTCCTGGTTCATGATTTGGAGAGGGATTTGAAAAGAGAAAAGGAAAATGTATGTGAAATGTAATTAAATTTCACTCATATTTTACCTATCTTTTCCTTTTCTCTTTTCAAATTCTTCTTCAAATTCATGAACTAAACATAGCCTTAGGAACCTATGATGAGAACACATACACAAAAGCACTACAAAACTTGGTTGGAACATTGCCACTTTATTAGCACTGCAATACTTCTATAAAGAACATTTGAGCACAATAGTCCATCGATGCTTTGGTTAAAAGACACCTTACTTATTTGTTGGCACTTCATGCCTCTCCAGTCTCCACCTCCATTACAAATAATCATTGTAAAACTTGGTGGTTTATATTTGTTAGAATTTACCAATTTGCTCCTCCACCTACCATCTCCACTAGCACCCACTTCACCTACCACCTCCACTACACTACACTACACCTACCATCTCCACTAGCACCCACTTCACCTACCACCTCCACTACACTACACCTACTACCACCTTCTCTTCTATATATAGGAGTTGTAATACATAACACAATATTAGAAATCAATCTTGTAATATACAGAAATATCAATCAATAATACATACATTTTTGCATGGTATCAGAGCCATAAGATTTAGGCCTGTATTTTGTTTTCTCACCGGCGGGCAGCCGGCCGGCAACCTTGCCTTCGCTGCCCGCTGGAATTTTAGAAACAGAGGGTGAAACCAAGCCATGCTCTGTCTCTGTTTTCCCTCAACAACAACAACAACAACAGGGAAACCCAACCTCTCTCTTCTTCTTCTCAGATCAGACCTCCATCAACTCGCTAGATGTGGAGGGTCCGGTCAATGAATGGTGGGATCGTGAGATCAAGACCACGAGTCATATCAGACCATGTGTTGACAAAGTGGAGACCAGAAGCTCCGTCTGCCACGTGGTGTTGCATACCTACACCAAGTGATACACCCCCGCATTTGAAGTATGTCACCTGCTAGACGAGCAGAGGATACGACGAAATCCCTCCGGAATAATCGACGGTCGGAATGAGCTGCCGGAGCTCCAGAGTCGGTGCGAAGTCTCCGAAATCATCAACACACGCCTCCGTAACCGCCTCCACGAACAGAACTCCCTCGGCGTTGCAATCGATTTCGATTCGACCGTCCTCATCTCTACCGAGCCGCCCCGCCATGGGGTAGAACGGCACGAGCGCTCTGCTCAGCCCTAGCTTCATCGTCTGACTCTTGGAGAAGCAAATAAAGAGAGAGAGAGGGGGAACACACCGAATGGCTCTGAACTCTACTCTCCTCTTTCCACTTTCACACCCACTACCTTTTTTTACAAGATTGATTTCTAATATTGTGTTATGTATTACAACTCCTATATATAGAAGAGAAGGTGGTAGTAGGTGTAGTGTAGTGGAGGTGGTAGGTGAAGTGGGTGCTAGTGGAGATGGTAGGTGTAGTGTAGTGTAGTGGAGGTGGTAGGTGAAGTGGGTGCTAGTGGAGATGGTAGGTGGAGGAGCAAATTGGTAAATTCTAACAGCCCCCCGCAAACTCAAGGAGGATAGAAACTAACCAACTTGAGTTTGAAAAGAGGAACAAAACAAGAAAATACATAAAAATAAAAATAAAGATAGGAGACACTGTATGGTCGTGTCAGACCGTTGGTGAAGACACTGAAAGGTGGTGCCATAACGTGGTAGAGGACACTGGATGGTGGTGTCATAACGTTGTAGAGGACACTGTATGGTGGTGTCATAACCATGTAGAGGACACTGGATGGTGGTGTCTGACCGATGTAGAAGACAGTTTATGGGGTCATGGCGGACCGTTGTAGAAGACAGTTTATGGGGTCATGTCGGACCGTTGTAGAAGACAGTTTATGGGGTCATGTCGGACCGTTAGAGAAACTAACCGGAATCAATGTCGGGACAGTTTACAGAGTCTTGTCGGACCCTTGTAGAAACTAACCGGAATCTATGTCGGGACAGTTTACAGAGTCTTGTCGGACCCATGAAAAAGCTAACCGGTATCAAATGTCGGGACAGTTTATAGAGTCTTGTCGGACCCTTGTAAAAGTGGCACCCTCAAAAGGTGTGCCCAATTTTGTCAAAAAGCGTGCCATCAAAAGGCGTGCCCAATTCATCAAAAAGGCGTGCCATCAAAAGGCGTGCCATCAAAAGGCGTGTCCACTTTGTCAAAAAATGTGCCATGAAAAGGCGTGCCAGTTTGTCGGGCGGCAAGAGGCGCGCGATACGCGTGGCTGCCTCGGCTATTTATCCAAGACGAAGGCTGAGGCTGAGGCATACCATTCTGAAACCTCTGAAACCAACCCTTCGCTGAAAAAAACTCTGCCTCTGCGGAGAGAGAAACTGTGGAACACTTTGTTGCCATTCTGTCACCAACCCTTCCGAAACACTTAGCAACCCAAAAAACATGGCCTCTTCTTCCCGTCCAGCTACCCAGAACCTGCTCACGCTCTTTCCAGAACTGAACGAGCCCACAAGAGAAATAACTGGTGCGGTGGCCAGTGAACCTCAACCAAACACCTCTGGTTTTGCTCCATTGAACTTTCCGATGCGGTCGGTGGAGCAAAAAATGGCGGTGCAAACTGATATTGAGGCTAATCAGTATACTCTGAAGTCATGCGTGGAAACCATGACAACGGTCACAAATTTGTCGAACCGGCTGCAGAGTAGGACAAATGAGGTGCAGCATTTAAACTCCCAGCTGGCTCTGCTCCAACGCATGTATAAGGATGCGCGAGCAGAGATAAGTGTGCTGAAGGCGGAAAATAAGGAGCTGAAGCGGAAGGCCACCGTGATGTTCCGATTTGGAGGTCCTCCATATGCTGCAGTGGAGGAGTATGGGGGAGTGAACGTGCTCGGTGGACAAGGAAACACGGAGACCGGACTGGCACGGGACACCCAAGATAAAAGTAAGAAGAAGAGACCTGCAGTAGAATAGAGAAGGGAAAAGAAAAATCTCACTGTGGGTGTGGTTGTGTTGTTTGTATTTTTTTTATTTTTTTTTTTTTTTTTTTTGTTTTTTATTTTTTTTTTTTTTTTGTGTGTAAAATGGTGATCGGGGTGAGGCCCGATATGAATAAAATGAGTTTGCAGTTCGTCTTCTTCCTCCGTGTTTGTTTTTTTGTTTTTTTTTTTTTTTTTTTTTTTTTTTTTTTTTTTTTTTTTTAAAACAAACATCATCATCGCATTGTTGCAGAACACAGCCGCTTTATATGAAAGAGAAAATATAGGGGATGTGTAGATGAAAATAAAAAGAAAGGAAAGATAGGATAATAATAAAAAATATATATATAGATATTAAAATAAAAGTAAAGTGGAAAGGAACGTGGGTGTGGTGTGTGTGTGTTGGCAATATATTAAAAGAAAATAAAAGAAATCTAGTGGGTTGAATAAAAAAAGGTAGTGGGTGTGAAAGTGGAAAGAGGAGAGTAGAGTTCAGAGCCATTCGGTGTGTTAGAATTTACCAATTTGCTCCTCCACCTACCATCTCCACTAGCACCCACTTCACCTACCACCTCCACTACACTACACTACACCTACCATCTCCACTAGCACCCACTTCACCTACCACCTCCACTACACTACACCTACTACCACCTTCTCTTCTATATATAGGAGTTGTAATACATAACACAATATTAGAAATCAATCTTGTAATATACAGAAATATCAATCAATAATACATACATTTTTGCAATATTCAAAGGTTGGGAGTTTTGCAAAAAAGTTCAAAATTCTGTTGGAAATGTGAAGAAAATAATTCTGTCAGGATATGTCTGAATTCTTTAGGATATCATAGCTGTAAATATTTAGATTTAATAGAAAAGTTTATATTTAGAATCAGAATTAGTAGCTAATTAGTCCTCAGAATCAGTAGCTAATTAGTAGCTAATCAGTCCCTAATTTTATATCTTGTATCTCCTATAAATAGAGGTGCTGTATACATTGTTTAATATGTGAGAATAAGAAATATTATTCTATCTAGCTTTCATTCTTCATCTGTGTAGATGTCTCCAAAACCACAATGTGTTGTGTACGTGTGGACAATGATGTGTACTTTACACATTAGCTGAAAGACTGTGTCTATGCGTGTCTACGTTTATGGGACACATGTCTAGGTGACATCTTTGGAGGGCTTAGTAGCATTAGACTAACACGCCTAAGTTAACTGCGTGCTTGGGTCCTCAAAAGCTCAAAGGTAAATGGCTTCATATGTCGCAGTTGTTTCATTGCACTATGGTTGTTGCACCGTGCCATAGTTATGTACCTAAGTCAAGAGGCAGGTTTTAGGTATGATGAAGTTTTTAAGCAAGGTACAGCGGGACTCTGGAATCTTGTGGGTTGGTGGCTAGAGATAGAGGTGTTGCTTGGTGGGATGCATGGTGGTTTGTTACTCTTTCAGGCCAGCCTTACAGAGAAAGAGTCTGCCACTGGGCTTACATATGGGATCTTGGGGATCAAGAAGAATCCAAATAAAATGATATATTCCAACACATCCCTTACATACAAAATTCTGGAATTTCAGAAAGTTTGTTACAGGGCACATGACTTACCTCCTATAGATAGAAGGTGGTGCCCTCTTTTCAGGAGGATTTTTGATACAGTACTCTTTGAGAGGTCATCCTTGAGCTCTAGATTTGAGCTTTATACTTTTGGTGCTCTACTGCCTCTCTCTCTCTTTGTTGTGTTGCTCTATCTCTCACCTAGACATCCTGTTTGTCCCTGGTGCCTGTGTTGTGTATTTCTATCAGGAAACTACTGCTCCTAAGTCCAAAGAGGATGGCCTTACCTCATTGCATATTATGAGATGGTTATCTTGAATATTGATAAGAAATTAAGTTATTACCCAAGTTCTTTCGTTGGACACAAATATTGAAATCTCATAAGATGATTATCTTTGTTGTGTTGCTCTATCTCTCACCTAGACATCCTGTTTGTCCCTGGTGCCTGTGTTGTGTATTTCTATCAGGAAACTACTGCTCCTAAGTCCAAAGAGGATGGCCTTACCTCATTGCATATTATGAGATGGCTATCTTGAATATTGATAAGAAACTAAGTTATTACCCAAGTTCTTTCGTTGGACACAAATATCTAAATCTCTAGATTTGAGCTTTATACTTTTGGTGCTCTACTGCCTCTCTCTCTTTGTTGTGTTGCTCTATCTCTCACCTAGACATCCTGTTTGTCCCTGGTGCCTGTGTTGTGTATTTCTATTAGGAAACTACTGCTCCTAAGTCCAAAGATGATGGCCTTACCTCATTGCATATTATGAGATGGTTATCTTGAATATTGATAAGAAATTAAAGTTATTACACAAGTTCTTTCGTTGGAAACAAATATTGAAATCTCATAAGATGTGTACATTTGTATAAACTTAGTGGATGCAACTTTGTCTATTCATATTTGAACATATTGCCACCTCTTGGTTGCTTTCTATATTTGTATTATCTATCAAAATCTCTAATTGCAACTTTGCCAAACTTTGGCATTCATGCTTGAGTTGACTGCAGTGCAGTTTCAAGATACTAGAAAAATTGTAATCTAGATATAGAATTTGTGTTTGATGTTGACAGTTGTGCTAATTTTTTCTCACTATTTTTTCTTAATTTCTTAATTTTTTTTAAAAAAATTTATTGTCTATTGACAACAGATAAGGATTTAAGTTATGATCATTTGGCTTCGGGACTAAAGGCAGCTCTTCAAAATGACAAATCTGTGTTTGATGCTGATCGTCTGCAAAAGTACACTGGTATTTTGGCTTCTTCGACCTTTTAGGCCTTGTTTGGGAAGTTGGCTATTTTAGTGGGCTATTTTAGTTTTTGACTATTTTAGTAGGCTAAAATTTGTGTTTGGGAAGATGATTTGATTTTTTTGTAGTTGGATGTGATGCTTGTGAGAGAAAAAATGAAATGATTATAGGTTTGATGTGACACTTGTCTTATTAGCTATTTTAGCCTAAAAAGCCAAATTGTAGCCCTTGCTAAACAAGGCCTTAATGTTCATTTCAACATGTAATTTATCCAAAAAAAATATTAAATAAAAAATGTTCATTTAAACATGTACTTGCCTGTACATCCAATATGAAGAGCTCTCTTTCTCTCCAACTTTCCTAGAGTAACATAGTACATTGGATATTAACTGCATAGTAGCTTCATATGAAGATGGACTCGCATTAGTTTTTTATGTATGCAAATTTGGCCTGTCTTGATTGCAACTTGCTATTATTTTTTAGTAGAAAGCTGAATTTTGGTTCACTTTAAATGAATCTAGCTTCTTTGTACGGGCATATTTTCCTGCTCGACCTGTGTCATGTTTATAACCAGGAATCTGGTTGCTGTCATTAAAGAAATTCTCTCTCTCTCTCTCTCTCTCTGTGGCAATGATTGTTGTGATTTTTGTTATCAGGTCCTGAATTACGCAAATTGTTGAAATGGCCAAGGCCACTTCCTCTAGAGGATGAACGAGTTCGCTTATTGCATGAGGTATCATTTTACAGATTTTGATACCCATCTTGTGTATTTATTCTGTCTTCACAGGTTTTATGTCAATCTTGTTGTCAGTTTGTTTGGTTATCTGAACAAATTATTTGTTTGCGTAATTTAATGTAAATGAATCAGGTTGGGCTTGAACTGGAGAGAAACTTTGAGGGGAAAGCATCCAATCTTGTGGACTCGTGTGGGAAATCAGCAGTAAAGCTTGTAACTCTTGTTACTCGTCACTTTCCCGGTATCTTTAGCTGTTGCGTATTTCATTTAAATTTATATTAATTAACATGAAACTTATTTGATTTGGTTATATGCTTTATGGCAAAAAATGTTGTGGAATACTTTTATGAACTGTAAATATTATACAAATATTATAGGTTTCCGCGACCATTCAGTTTACAAGGGCCACCAGGTATTCTTGTATAAAAGAGCTCAGATATTTGCGGCAGATTTATTGGGTGCATTCAAGGGAAAAGGATATGGAGAGTTCAATGACAAAGGGGCAATTACCATATTTGCTGACTATATAGTTCCAGCGGTGCTTCGGCAACTTGGTGTGCTGAGATATAGTTCAGCCCTAGCTGGCACTATTGAGGCTGAAGGAGAAATTGATTCAGGCAGTGAGGAGGAAGTGGAACTGCGAGCATGCTCAGTATATGCTGTAGAGAAAATGAGGGAGTTGATGTGGAAAAAATTTGGAAAGCAGGTCTGTTCTCCATCTTTTGTATCGTATCTTTTCCCTTAATCTGGGGCAATTTCCACTTTTGACTCTGTTGCCAGCATGTTAGACTTCTTTGTGGTTCTGTTGTTATGGTTCTTGTTTGCTGTAAATTTAAAACGATGGTTAATTTCACTTTTATCCCCTAGACTATTGCCTTTTTTTCTATTTCATCCACAAACTATCATTTTCATCTATTTAGTCTCTATAGTTTTGGATTTCAGTTCATATGATCCAATTGGGTACACTTGTCAAACAGATTGGTTGTAGGGTGAAGTTTGTTGAGCGTTTAGTTGTATGATTTAAGTTGTTTAAATTTTGAAATGACCTTTTTGCCCCATCAAATTAGGTTTCGACAATTTTTGGTTTGTAAAATCGTCTCCAATTGGACCACATGAATTAAAAACTGAAACTTTAGGGGCGAAATATATGAAATTGATAGTTTGGGGATGCAAAAAAAAAAGGATTGTGATAGTTTAAGAGGTAAAAAGAGTGCTTTAAAAAGTGACAGAATGATAGAACTGAGGAAAACTTAAAGAGTTATAGATTGGCTAATAAGGAGGTCAAGAAAGTAGTGAGAGAAGCTAAGTTGAAAGTTTATGATGACCTATACACTAGACTAGATAGTAAGAAGGGAGAGAAGAGGGTATACAAACTTGCTAATATAAGAGAGAGGAAAATAAGAGATTTTAATCAAGTTAAGTGCATCAAAAGTGAGTATTTTAAGGTATTGGTGAAGGATGAGGAGATTAAAGAGAGGTGGAAGGACTATTTTGAGAAAATGTTAAATGAGGAACATGGAGGTACGTTAATAGGGGAGGCAATAGTTAGTAATAAAGAAAATCAAGACTATAGGTTTTATTGCAGGATTAGGAACTTTGAAGTAGAGATTGCACTTAAGAAGATGAAATCGAATAGGGCTTTAGGACTCACTGATATCCCTATTGAAACTTGGAAGTGTTTCGGTAAGAAGGGGTTTGCTTGGTTGACTAGGTTATTTAGCAAGATTTTGTTGACTAGGATCATACCAGATGAGTGGAGGAAGAGTATTTTAGTGTCAATCTATAAGAATAAAGGAGATATCCAAAATTGTAACAACTATAGAAGAATCAAGCTATGTGTCATATAATAAAAGTGTGGAAGAAGGTGATGGAATGTCAATTGCGAGATATAACAGAGGTGTTAGAGAATCAATTTGGATTTATACCTGGCAGGTCAACAATGAAAGCGATCTATCTTTTGAGGAGAATAATAGAAAAGTATAGAGAATAGAAAAGAGACATTCATATGGTATTTATCGATTTTAAGAAAGCATATGATAGAGTGCCTCGAGATATAATTTGGTGGGTGTTAAAGAAGAAAGGCGTGATAAAAGGTTACATTGATAAGAACATGTATGAAGGGGTGGTAACCACTATTAGATTGTCTGCTAGAGAGGAAAGTGAATTTCCAATTACTGTAGGATTACACCAAGGATTTAGCTTAAGTCCTTATCTTTTTGCTTTAGTTATGGATGAGTTGATGAGAAATATTCAGGATGATGTGCCATGGTATATGTTTTTTGCAAATGATATCGTATTAGTGGATGAGACTAGAGAATGATTTAACACAAAGTTGGAGATTTGGAGAGAAACACTTGAATCTAAAGGATTTCGGATAAGCAGAACTAAGATAGAATACATGGAATGTAAATTTAGTAGCAGTAATAATGAAAGTAGAGGAGAAGTGAAGATTGAGAACCAAGAATTACGTAAGAGTGAACATTTTCGTTATTTAATGTCGATTATCACAATGGCGGGAGAGATTTATGTGGATGTGGTCTATAGAATTAAGGCGGGGTGACTTAAGTGGAGAAGTGCGTATTGGATACTGTGCGATAAACGAGTATTCACTAGACTAAAAGGAAAGTGCTATAGAACGGCTATTAGACCATCGATGTTGTATGGGACGGAGTATTAGGCAATCAAAAAACAACATGTAGATAAGATGAGTGTTGCTGAGATGAAGATGCTAAGGTGGATGTGCGGCAAGATTAGAAAATACAGAATTATGAATGAGTATATTCGGGAATGGATAGGAGTAGCATCGATAAAAGATAAGTTAAGAGAGAATAGATTAAGATGATTTGGTCATATTCAACGAAGATCAAGAGAGCTAGTTGTAAAGAGATGCGATACAGTGATGGTAGGTGGAAGTGTTAAGGGACTGGGTAGATCTAGATTGACGTTGGCTAGCGTAATAAATAGAGATATGAATCTACTTAGGCTTGGTTTGGGAACATATTATTTTAGTAATTTTTTACGAAAAGATGTGCAAAAAAGTAGAGAGAGTGAACTTATAGTGACTTTTTGACTTTTTAACTAAAATTTCAAGTTGCCAAACGAGGCATTAATTTGACTAACGAAATGGCCTTTGATAAGGCGGCGTGGAGAAGAAAGATTCATGTAGCCGACCTCATTTGATGGGAATTAAGGTTAGGCTTGGCTTGGTTTGGTTTAGTTTAGGGGACAAAGGTGAAATTAACTTAAAAATGATTTCCCCACCCCCCCCCCCCCCCCCCCAAACTTTAAATAGGAAGAAATCCTTTTGCTCTGAGTTTGTATTAGCATAGTTTGACTGAATCTCATATGAAAACTCTTAGAGAGAGAGAGAGAGAGAGAGATAATATTTGACTGACTTCATCTAATATACTTGATGGATTTGCTGATCTTTGTTTGACAACCAAAGGTCTGAAAGAACAAGTCTGATGCCCAAATGGTCTCTTTAAGCCTAATTGTGGTTCTGGTTTTCAATATCTTTTGGAAATTGCTAAATTCAGAGCATTATGGCTGGACCACAAGGCCTCACTCTCACGTGTGTGGGGGGTCTCAGTGTGAGAGAGGCTGCCACGGGTTCAGCCATTAAGACTTAAGATATGCAATTTTCTCTCTTTTTTCTTTTTTGTCTTTTGATTTAAATTTGAAATTTGAAAATCTTACCCGCACCTATAAATGATGCATGGATGGAATATACAGTAAGATATAGTATTAATTCTTTTTGTTGTGTCATTTTTTTTTGGAACATGTTAATCGGCCAAGCTGCATTTAGAAAATCTTCCTGAAGAAACCTATTATGTCTAAGAGTTGAAAGCTTAGCCGTTGAGGGAATTGGCAACCAAAGTGTGCTGGTCTTCAAGTTTTCTTGTCCCCAATTGCTTGCAATCCAACCCAAATAAAGTTCAATGAAATTTAGTTATATTGACTCCTGGAAAAAAAAAAAAAAAAAAAAAAAAAAAGAAGAAAAGAAAAGGAAAGAAAAAGAAGTCTTTCTGTTGTTTTTAACAATTTCAGTAGGGAATTTTAAATTGTGATCACTTGTAAGTCCAAAAATATGTTGGATTATAGTTATTAATTATTAATACACACTCACAGAGGAATTAGTCCCGTACATGTGCCAAGAATTAGAAATCACTCTTAGAAATTGATGAGCTATGTGAGGCTTCTTGCTTTGATGATCTTGTTGTGCTGCAGCTTGAATAAATCAAAACTCTTCAATGACAGATTTGGATGAAGCTCCTTTGGCATTCTTGCAAATGAAAACTCATTTTACATTTCTTAATTTTTTCTTTGTAAGGGAACAACATATACTAATATAATTTATTTCCCAAATTTACTTCATTTCAATCTTCTCAGTTTGGCTGGCATCGTTTTTGCTCATTAATGATTTTCCAATTACGCATGCTCTTTTGTCTCTCTTGTTTTGTTATCTATTTTTCAAGATGAATTTCTCTTATATCCTATTTTCATTTCTCTATTTCCTTGTGCTTTTTGTCCAGGTGTTGAGTGTGGATTTAGATCTTTGGTTATGGTCTATTGGCGTCCAGTGCCCGTCTCTCCAACATCATCGGACTCTCTCTATATACTATTGAGTGAGGATTCTATGCTTTTGTAGCCTTCTAGCATACTATATACTAGATAAATTTGACCATTGGATTCATTTTGTTGAACTTTGATCTTTCATGCAATTTATGCTCCTCTAGAATTGAACTCGGTCTAGATTAATATCACAAAAATGGGATAGAAAATCATTAGACAGAAATTTCGGGATAGAGAATCCGATGAAGAAGTCACGTGGCTGTCATTATCGGGATTTGAAGATTTGAAGTTTGACAGCCATAATTTTAGCAACTATTCATTCTTTTTAGTGGATGGACCACCACCTATAGCTGCTGATTTTGATCTCTTGATGACACAGCTCTTGTTTTTCGTTGATGTTAAAATTATAATGAAAGTGATTGGCACTTGGGAGGGGTACTAGATTGCGTGTTAGAATCTGATTGGTGCCCAATTTGCTTCAGCTATTCCATTTTGGTGAAAAAGTTAGCCAATATACTCTACTTGCTTACTAGAGAAGAGAATAGTATTAATTACCAAATGCTTATACATAGGTGCTTTAAAACTTTATCCTAAATTTTTGTGTGATGTGATTTGATTAAAGATTTGTAAAATCTATATGTAGATGTCCAGATAATTTGAACGTAGGAATAGAAAGTGCCTGCCCATCCAATCATGCTGCTCGGCTTTTGAAAAATGTTTAAGATCTTTATTTTTTGGGGACCTTCTACAATCTTCTTTGGATCTTTACTATTGATGTATGTGTAAGACTCATTTACATATGTGTGGGGTCTACATCATCAATGGTGGAGATTCAAAAGGGATTGGGGTCTTCAAAAAATAGAGGTTTCAATCATTGCTGTCGGCTTTTTGTTTTTTGTTTTTCAATTAAAAGGAGCAAAATTTGTTATTTATTCCCCAAAAGAAGTTTGAGAACGCTAAGATATGAACCTTATGTTAATTAAAATCAACCATTTATGGTCCAGGATTTTAAAGGATTTGGAGTTTTTAGCATTTTTCTAAAAAGAAAAAATACTTTGAAAATTGTTTAAAATTTCAAACGTGAATTAATG
Source organism: Camellia sinensis (assembly GCF_055761805.1). Classification (NCBI taxonomy): domain Eukaryota; kingdom Viridiplantae; phylum Streptophyta; class Magnoliopsida; order Ericales; family Theaceae; genus Camellia; species Camellia sinensis. Next base: position 198,652,361 of record NC_138964.1, on the reverse strand, counting down.
AGTGCTATTATATGCACTTTATGAATTATTTTAGACCTCTCAATTTGTAATTTTTTTATTAAAATAATAACCTCAAATAAAATTATTAAAAATGATATCATTAATTTTGGGACACCTCATCTCACAATTAAATTCACGCACCCCCTACATTATGAATTAGGATTTATGAGAATACTTACCTCTATCACTACCCATCTATCTTTCCTAAATCCCTCTTTCAAAATGTACCCACCCTTAAAATTTTGAAAACTCTTTCGTGGCAATATTCAAAATTTTGAAAACTCTTTCATGGCAATATTCCGGCAATAACGGTAGCAACCATTTGATTACTTACACTTTTTCAACAATGATAATGAGTGGAAGTTTTTTCAGTAACCATAACTCCATGAGACGAGTGGAGTATAACAATAAAAGTTCAAAGGAGGTTTATAACTTTGATGGTGTTCTTAGCACAAAAGATATTGGTCTTATAGGGGTTTCTTAAAAAAAATGATAAAAATAATAAAATTTGCTCGTCATTTTTTCAGGATTGAATTCTCGAACATATGACCGAATTCGAGAATACAAGCCCAAATTTTTTTTATTTGTTTGGGAATCGGTAACTGAACATTTATTATTTGTTCGAAAACAGGTAATCGAATATTAATCACTGAAGAAAAGGATGAGACAGCGTGCGCACAGAGAGAGAGAGAGAGAGAGAGAGAGCATACCAACTGTGACAATGGTTAAACTGAAAAAAAGAATGAGGCGGTAGAGACAGTAATCACACTTGACTCTTCTTCTTCTTCGTGGGTTTTGTTAAGATTTTTGAAAGAGAGATTTTTTTTAAGATGGGGGCTGTGCATTCAATTGAATAAGTGAAATGTTTTTACAATGATAATTTTGGTATTATTTGGGAAGAGAAAAGAAAATTTTAAGGGTTTTAAAATTTATAAATAGGGGTCTAAAGAAATGGGGAGTTCAAAATAATAGATGGGGTGTTAATAGCACCGCTTGAGTTAAATTTATTCTAACTACGATTTACATTAGGGCAAGTTTATTTTTGAAATTTTTTGAAATACTCAATTTTTTTTTCCTTCTCAATTTTTAGTACATATTATTTTTTATTTGTTAAAAGCAACAAGTAAAAATTCATGGTGATAACCATGTCATTGTCGGCAAGTGTACTTTTGAGATTTTTTGAAGCTCTTATTTTTTTTCTTCTCAATTTTTAGTACATATTATTTTTTATTTGTTAAAAGCAGCAAGTAAAAATTTATGGTGATAACCCTGTCATTAACTAGTATGTTATCGATAAAATTTCACATGTAAGTGAGTTTTATTATTTAAATGTAATTATTAATTTAAGATAGTAATTTAGTAACTATTATGTTTATATGGTGATCTATTATTGATTAGTGATATTATGCGTCAATGATATTATAATATCACCGTTATATTAATTTTAATTCAAATTAATTGAACCCCTTATAAGACCCACCTACGGATCCGAATGTTTGGATATCAGCCTGCCAATCTTTGATGTTGAGAGTGATGAGTTTGTAGTAGTTTGTGTGGGAAATTTTTTTTTTAACTGGCCTCTTTGGTTTATGGAGGGAGTATAATGTTATCATATGAGACCTAGATCATGTGAGTGTATATAATTTAGATAAGGTTTGACAATTGGTTTTTTAATACTATGTTTTTTGAAAAAAAAAAAAAAAAATCTATAAACGTTGATAGGCTTAGTAATTGCTAATTGTTAATTTTTCGATTTTATTTCCAAACTTGTATTTAGGTGAAAAATGATGGTAAACGTTTGGTTTAATTTTAGAATCATGGTTTGAGAATGAAGTTGTATTTTGAGTTTGTGAGTTGTTGAATCATAGAAAATTTATTTAGTTATGAATATTAAAAAGAGTTTTGAATTTTTGAAATAAGAAAAGTTGTTTGGTTATGAATTTTGAAGCGAGTTTTTAAAACTTAATTCAAAAATTTATAACTCATAACCAAACACACAACTCAAAACTCTATTGAAAATTCTATTTAAAGCTTATAACCAAACTCTTTTTAAAATTCAATTCAAAAAAATAATTATTGAAAAAATAATTTTTTTTATTTAAAAAATTCAAAAAATTTCGAAAATATTTTTTATTTAAAATATTGCAAATATATATATATATATATTATTTTTTGTTAAAAAAAATATTCAGCTAGTACTTTAAAATTACTTTTGATTGAATTTTTTTAATTGTTTTGTTTAAAATTTTATTTTATTTATTTTTTAAAAATTATTGTGGTAAATTAATTTTTATTTAAGATTTTTGTTGTTAATTTTAAATAAGTGGCCAAATAATTTGTCATTTTGGTCTAAAAAAATAATTTCTATATTTAAAAAATATCAAAATAAATATAATTTTTTTTTTTCAAAATAACATGTGGCAACTGCCAAAAATAAATAAATAAAAATAACTGTTCTGGTCAACCGACCTGACGACCGCCCTACCGTCTGGATAAACCAAAAAAATAAAAAATTGTTCAAGAAGATGTCCGGGTAGAACCAATCCGCCCTTTTGGATTGTTCAAAATTCAAAAATTCTAGTTTACCAAATATTTTTTCAAACGTGGGCTTAGAATCATATTTTGAAAACAGTGATGCTAGAGACCTTTAATTTAGAGGCTCTAAACACACCTCTAATGAGGTAGAAGAGGAGAAAAAAAAAAAAAAAAAACAAACAGACACATCATTGACAGTGGCAGTGGGTGGGACCCACAGCCACATCACTGGTGACACCTCTAATTAAAGGTCTCAAGAATTTTTGTTTTGAAAATTGCAACCAAGCATAGCATTAAAATACAACAATGATTTAGATCACTAAAAAATATATCACTAATAACACTAATGCATTGAAAATGACAATAAAAAAACAAAAATAAAAATAACAAGACATAAAAAGTGGGCGGAGCCCACTGTCATATTATTAGTGCTCCTCTTAGTGCTCTCTTTTTAGTGTTTTCTAGCATTTTTTCATTGAAATATAAGGGTGTAATCATAATTTGAAAAGACAACGAAACAGAGCCTATCATATTACTTTTATAATATTTTAAGGTTCTTGTGGGAACATGGTGAAATTTATGAAAATGTTGAGAGTAAAATCGGTTTTTCAAAATTTTATTAAAAACTACTCTTTTTTTAATTTTTAATTTTTAATTTTTAATTTTATGAAAGGCTCATTCCAAATAAACTTATTTATTTTTGATTTTTTTAATTAAAAAAATGCTTATTTAATTATCCTCAAACAAAAATCTAAATCTTATTAGAAAAATGCTTGGGAGCACTAATTAGTGCTCCCACTAATTAGGTAGTAATGGGTCCCGCCATTAATGATGTGATGTTTTGGTCTTGAAATTGTATTTTTTATTTTTATTTTTTTAATGCATTAGTGCTATTAGTGGTGATATTTTTAGTGGGATGAATCATTGTTGATCTTATTAATGTCTAGATTTTTGTGTGCTGTAGAGAATGATGGGCGAGTCTTCCATTTAGGACTTTGGTGTCAAAAACGGTGTCCTCATGCTCATCCGCATGATTGGAAACTAGATTCGTATCTAAATGAAGATATCGATTAGATTGTGTTTGTACCTATATGGATTAGATTGTGTTTGCACCTTAAAAAAACATGACTCCCCTTACCATCTCCTTAGTTTAATAGTGTAATTTTTTATTATTTTTTATTATTTTTTGTAATTACATGTAAGAAATTTGTATCAAAGTTTCATGTCACTCCTTCAACCATATGGCTGATAATCGAGTCGAGCGAACTGGACAACTAATTGTTTAAGTTTGATTTAAAATTTTTAATGAATTTTAAAATTTGTTCAAATTTGATTCTTAATGTTTTGAGTCAAACTTAAACAAGCTTTTATATTTTTAGACTCATCAAACCGTAAGATTCTAAGATTATTAATATATTTTTTACTTATTATATCTCTCATTTGGATTAGCTTAGAATTATTAGAAAGAATTAACAAAAATTTATCAATTTTACAATTTAACTTATTAGTTTGAATTTCTTTTTAGTCTTTCATTTTGTATTAGACTTTCTTTTTACTATGTCCGAATAGATTATTAATCTAAATTATAATTTTCTTAATAAAATATCAAATTATATATTTTGTTGAATTATTAATCAAATTTTAAGACTATATATGGCCAAATGAACATGACTTTATAGTCCTCTTCTAGACGGAGGCATGCCAAGCCATCAAAGGTTGCACAAATCTTGAAGGATGGATATCAACACTTCAAAATTCATGGTCGTTGTTGCATATTATCGAATTATTTAATTATTTAATTTACCAATAATGATATATTTCTTAATTTTGAAATTTTAATTGAACTCTAATGATGTGATAAACAATTAAAAAAAAAAAGATAGCCAAAACATCACCATCACTGTGTGGCCTACACACTTAGATCTCCTTTAGAGCTCTTCAATTTAGAGCTCCCAAACATTTTTTTTAATTTATTAGGTAGTTTTTTTTATGATATAGGCTTTAATATTACTTTTTTAAATATGATATATTTCAACATATACATGTACACTACCCATTTATAAAGAGTGAGAATAAGGGAAGAGATAAAATAAAATAATACATAAATTAATAAATACCAGTAGTAGGCGTATAATTATCCTCGAATTTATAGTGGGTGTTTGGAAAATTACTATTGTAGTTGATTATTTTGGCTTTGTTTAAGAAGCCATGTTTGAGATTTTTTTTTGACTATTTTAACTACAAAAAACAAAATAAGTTTTTTGACTCAATAAGACAAAATATCACATTCAATCCATAATTATTACATTTTTCATCTCACAAAAAAATCAAAAAAACCAAAAAAAGTCAAAAAAATTTTCCAAACGAGACTTTTTAGCGTCAGGCTAAAATAACCAAAAGCCAACCCACTTCCCAAACCAACCCTTTAGTTTTTGGGTTTGGAATATAAGTTGTCTTTTTGGCTTTTTAACTATTTTAATCTGAAGCTAAAAAGTCTCATTAGAGATATGCTTTTTGGCTTTTTAAACTTTTGTGAGAGAAAAAATAAAATGAAAAGTCTAGTATGCCAAACGAATACTTAGGCCTCGTTTGGCATAACCTATATAATCCATCTTTTTATCTTTTTATCTTTTTTTCATCATATCACCTCTCTATTTTTCTGCACATCTTTTCATAAAAAAACAAAAAGTGCACTTTTTTAGGACATCCCAAGCCAACCCTTAATAAGTTAAAATTTTTGTGCTTAAGAAGATAATTGAATTTTTTTATAATTTGATGTGATATTTATAAGAAAAAAATAAAATAATTATAGTTTTAAAGTGATATTTATTTTATTTATTATTTTAATTTTTTTTATATAAATTTTAGCCTAAAAATTAAAAAAAACAAAAACAAAAAAAAAAACAAAAAAAAAAACCTTTGCCAAAGAAGGAAGACAGAAGTATGAAAAATGTGTGCGATTGTTTTTGGGGCTACGGAATGGTCTAGAATAAGAGAGACTACAGGGGCTGAGTTGTGGACTCCTCATGCAACCACAAATCAATAAAGAGGAGCTTGCAAGTGGGAGAGAGAGAGAGAGAGAGAGAGAGGTAACATGCAGAGAGAGACAGAGAGTAGGACTCTAGACTCAGGAGGAGTAGGATAAGGACGCCACGTCCGCCTTGACACTGACCTTTCTCTCCCAATTCCTCAAAAAATTATTGTTTGGTTTAGAATTCTCCAATCATAATTTATTATCAAAAATAGTAGAGATTTTAAAAATTCTGTCAAAAATTTTATTAAATATCTGATCTGAGTGTGAAATTTACATATACTCATATTGGATAGGTCTCACACCTATTTGATAAAATTTTTGAAGCCTAACATTTCTCAATTATTATCTCTTTTATATTTTTCAATCATTTAACTTAATTTTTTTAAAAATTATTGATTAATCTAAAAGCACCATATAATTATACCCCTTATCACTCACAATTCATTATATTTTCACATATTTTTTAATTACTCAATATAAATTCATAAAATTCACTTATTTTACCGATCATAATACCATTGAAACATCCCATAACCATGCCCAGACCAACCATTAATTTCTCCAATTCCTCCACTTTCTCTCCGTGGCATGGAAAATACAACTCATAATCCTTGGGTTGAAAAATTGAAGGACTAATCTATTAAGGACGGTTTTGGCAACCTACAATAATAATTAAAACAAAATATTTAAAAATTTAAAAATTATGTAATTTTTTTTTTCAAAAAAATTTACACATTTTTTTTTGTTGTAAAAAATTAGGGGTGAGCATGGTCTGGATTGGACTGGATTGGGGTAAAATCAGGACCAATCCGTTATTTACGGTTTCTGAAAAATTGGAACCAATCCAATCCGTTTAAATCATGGAACCAATCCGAACCAATCCATTTAAATACGGATTGGATCGGTTTAGGACCACGGATTCACATAATTAAATAACAAAATATATATATATATAACACTTTAATTTCATAAAAATATAAACATAGCGCTATATTAATTCCACAATAGTAACATGTCTTTCTATAATAGCGACATACTGTTCTAGAATTTAAACAACCATAAGAAAATTGGTTTCACCATAAGTGTTTATACCATTACAAATTAAAATTAAAAACTAACAAACAAAAGTAATAAAAAAAGATATTATGTAGGTTTAGGTTTGAGTTTATGTTTTATATGGAATAAGAGAAGATACTATGGGGGTGGATGTATAATAAAAATATAGACTATTTGTATACGGTTCGGATCGGTTCCAATCCGGAACCGTGGGGTTTAATCCGGAACCAATCTGTGGACTACGGATTTTTAATTCTTTAATCCGGAACCGAACCACGGATTCAAAAAATCAATCCAAACCTATCGGATTGGACTGGACTGGATCGGATTACGGATTTCACGGATTCCTTGCTCAGCCCTATAAAAAATCAAGAAATCATCTCAAATATATTAATTTTTTTCATCTTATATTTTAGTTAAAAAGTCAAAAAATTACTAAAATAACATATTTTCAAACCAACTCTAGATTCGTTCAATTATTAATGATTATTATTTTGACTCTCTCAATTATATAAATATATTATTTCTATCTCTTTCAAACTATTTAAAGAGTCCATATTTGTGCGATTTTTATAATTAAGAAAGTCCGTATTAATTCACAGATAAACAAAATAAAATGATATTTATTAATAATTAGATGAGTCTTGGGGTAATTAAATTAAGAGCAAATGCCCACACATACCAAACCGATTTATTATTATTATTACTCCATTCGTCTTAAAATATTAGTCCCTTATTTCATTTTTTATTATCTCAAAATATTAGACTTTTTTCAAAAATTAAATACAAAAATAATATAAATTTCTTATTTTACTCTTCTTTTAAATTTATTAACAACATAAAAAATATAACTATGGCATTGATATTTTTCAAAAAATATACTATCAAATTAATTTTTTTTAAAGTACTACAATAGTTGTATTAATAAAAAAATTTGAATTTTTCAAAAAGAATTATTATTTTGAGATGGGAGAGTATGCTATTTGTGCTTAATTTTTTACCTGTTTTATCCCTTTTATCGCACCATGTCCTCTCACTCCTTATGGGAGCGAGGGGTAAAATTTTAAGTAATTATAGCATTGCTCTTACTATGATAGGTGTAGCGCGAATTACACTAATGATTTTTATAATTTAGGATTTATATCATTTTAGTTTATGTTTTTTTAATTATGACATATTTAATTTTGAATTTTGAATATTGTTCTAAATAAGGATAATTGAAAATATCATTGATTAATTTTAAGGGCAACGTCGTCAATTTGATAAAATATAAATTAATTTAATAAAAATAAATGTCAAAAAAATATTTTTAAGTTTTTTTAAAAAATACCATCAATTACATGTTCATCATCCAAATGCATAATAAAAATTAATTTCGTAAATAAATAAATAAATAAATGTGTAAAAGATTTATTAATTTTACATAATTTTATCTTTTGGCGGGTAAAAATTACTTTTAAAAATTTAAAAATATTTTTTTGATATTTATTTTTATCAAATTAGTTTATATTTTATTAAATTGACGACTTTGCCCTTGAAATTGAGCAATGATATCTTCAACTGTCCTTATTTAGAACAAAATTTAAAATTCAGAGTCAAATGTGTCACAATTAAAAAATCAAGGACTAAAGTGACATAAGTTCCAAACTATAGACTTAGGAGAATATTGGAAATTAAATTACAATGATAGGACAAGGATGAAATTAAAAGCCAGTGACTTCCCTCTAGTCTGTAATTGAATTGGAGGGTGTTGTTGGACCTGTGAGGACTCACTACGTGTCTCGTTTCAATAATTCGAACTGTTCAATATGTAGAACTCGTTGAGTACTATATGCCTGTAAAAAATCACATTAATCAGATATCGATAACCTAATCCAAATTAAAATTTCATTACGAGACTAGAGGGACTACAGTATTAATAATATATATGTTTTTTTATCATATGCATAATGTATAATATGATATATAAAATATATATTTACATAATAAAAATTAAATACTATGTAAGTAATTTGTGTGACTGAATGGGGCGTGTTGAAAACATAGGATGAGAGACGAGTGAGATTTTCAAAAGGGCAAGGGGGCAATTCATGTATAAAATAAGATGTATAGATATATTTTTGAAAAAATTACAATATATATATATATATATATAGGGTCTAACATTTGTAATAGAAAAAATATTGAATTTTAAGTTTGTCAATTTAAATTTAAAATTTTTGATTTATTTTAAATTTAAACTATTTGAAGTGCTGTAAGGGTCAAACTTTTATCGGGATTTATTTTGTTATAAGAATCAAATTCTAAGAATTTTTATATAAGGAAAATACCTTGTAACCTGAAAAGGAGGGGTTCAAAATGCCCGAATGGGTGTTTACCGGATGACCGGGTGAAACACTTGTTTATTGCGGTTGTCACCCTATCAACCATAGGTGTCAATCTTCTTGCCGGACAACCGACTGGATGACAAACAAAATGAATTTCGAATATATGGGCCCAGTTCAAGTTCAAGCTACACAACAATTCCCTTTTTATAATTATTTTTATATTTTCTAAGTGTTAGTGGCAAATAATATCCTTAGAGCATGTTTGTTTTGAAGGATAATATCATGGGTTGGACTATTAGTCCGAATGAATTAATAGTCCGTTGTTTGGTATGAATTTTTTGATCCGGACTAATAATCCCCCCAAACTATTAGTCCCATATTTGTGGAACTATGCTATCCCATGGGAGAGGTGAGATAGAAACCATAGGATAACTCATCCCATGGGATTAGCTACTAAAATTACATTTTTGCCCTTTGGCATTTAATTATGTATTATATTAGTAAAATTCAATAAAATTTAAATGTTTCAATTTAGAAATAAAATAGTTTTATTTAATTTTTATTTTTGTTTTATTTATTTGATTTTTTAAAATAATTTTTTATAGATATTTTATTGATGTTTTATTTTAAAATTTTGTTTATATTTTATTTTATTTTATTTCATTATTTATATTTTAATAGATGTTTTATTTTATTTCATTATTTCATTATTATTATTATTTAAAATAAATTTATTAAAAATTTTAATTAAAAAAATAACATATATTTTCATTGTTATTTAATTTATTTAATTTTTTAAAAATAAATTTATTTAATTGTGCAAAAAATAAAATAAAATAAATTTTTATTTAATCTAGCTAAAAATAATTAAAATATTAAAGCTATATTTAATATTGCTATTACTTTAGTAAATAATTGAAAATGATAAAATAGTCATTTAAGCATTTATCATTCTCCATAACATCCCAAACGAACATTGGACAACTAAAAATAGTCCAATCTAGACATCTAATTCCATGACTAAACAAACATAAGATACAAATCTAATCCAACCAAATAATTCGGGGACAATGTATCCCAAAACTAATAATCTGATAACTTATCCAATCCGTCCAAACAAACACACCCTTAATATAGAGGTAGGAGATATCACCTCTACTACCACTCCTGCCCCCATCCCCACGCTGCAATCTATATTCTAAACAGTTAGAATTTGTGTATAAATTGTTTCATTGAAACACAACATGCAATTCTGAACCAACAAGAAAAACAAAATGAAAAAAAAATTACAACATGCAATTATAATTTGTGTATGAATCTTAGCGCTTATAAAAATAGTATAACCATAATAAATTATGTCATTCTTTATAAAAATAATATAATTATTTCATTCCTATAACCATATTCTCAAGCTTATTTTGAGAAGTAAATTAAAAATTACTTTTCAATTTTTAATACACTTTTCTCTTTCACAAAAAAATTTAAAAATAATTTTTTATTATCTTTTCAAAACTCCCCTCATATTATACTTGTATATAGGTTACACTATATAAGAAAAAAATATTATTTGTTACTAAAATGAATTATCAATAATAATATTGATCCCCATCTAAGAAAAATAATATTATTAAGGTCAAATGATATACAATACAACAATGTGAGAAAAAAATAAAAAAAGATGAAAAGGAAAGTCTATCAATATCCGAAACATTGAAGGAATCCAACGGCTGAGGGACAGCCATTCGCGGAAACACGGAGCCGCTCATGCCCAAGACCTTGGAATGTAACCCAACCCCCCAACCCCAACCCACACTCTCCTAACCCAACCCACACATTCTCTCTCTCTCTCTCTCTCTCTCTCATGTTATTAGTTAACCACTGGCCCACCACCATCACTACCAAACTAACTTAACCTTAGTTAACTTCACTTTAGCACCTACCTCTTTTGCGTTTATGGATGGTTTTGAGAAGTTAGGTTAAAAATTGATTTTTTAATTTTTAATTTTTTTAAAAAATTGTATAAAAAATAAAAAATAATTAGTTTGTTTTGATTTTGGTTTTGATTTTCAGAAAATAGTTTTCATTTTGATTTTGATTTTCAGAAAATTTTATTTTTTTATTTTTCGTATTTTAATATTTTTAATGAATTTTTTTAATTTTTAAACACACCTAATATAAATATAAATATTTGTAATTTTTTTTAAAAAAATTCATTAAATACTAAAAAATATGAAAATTAGTACATTTTTTATATTTTTGTGTATTTATTACTTTTTAAAAATTTTTTTTCACAAATATTTTATTATTTAGATACATCTAAGTAAGTTGTATCTAAAAAAAAAATACTTAAAATTTTAAAAATATCCACTAAAAATAAAAAAAAATATAAAAAATAAAAAATTCAATTTTTAAAAAAATAAATTTAAAAAATTGAAACAAAACGCACTATATGATTCAAAATAAATTAAAAAATAAAAAATTCGCTTTTAACTATGGCCCCAAATTTGCCCTATATATATATATATATTCCTCCACTCCGTTTCAAAGCCTAATCTCTCTCTCTCTCTCTCTCTCTCTCTCCCCAGTTTCTGCGTCTGGCTACCAAATTCATTTCCTCGTTTATAGCTTGAATCTGATATGTTGAGCTTGTAATCATGAGTTGCAATGGATGTCGAGTTCTTCGAAAGGGTTGCAGCGAAAACTGTATCCTCCGACCATGCCTTCAGTGGATCGACTCCCCTGAATCTCAAGGCCACGCCACCGTCTTCGTCGCCAAGTTCTTCGGTCGCGCCGGCCTCATGTCCTTCATCTCCTCCGTCCCCCCAAATCAACGTCCCTGTAACTCTCTCTCTCTCCCTCTCTCTGTGTTCGTGATTTTGCAAAAACCCATTTGTATGTAGTAATCGATTTTTTAATCTCTTAGATTTATTTCTATTTATTCGTGTTTCAGCTCTGTTTCAATCGCTCTTGTTCGAAGCGTGTGGCCGGACCGTGAACCCGGTTAACGGAGCGGTCGGGCTTCTCTGGACCGGAAACTGGCACCTCTGCCAGGCTGCGGTTCAGACCGTCCTCCGCGGCGGCGCGTTGCGGCCGATCACGGAGTTCCTCGGCGGCGCCGTCCTGACTCCGTCGGACCTCGACGAGGCTTCCGAGGCTGAAGTCACCTGTTCAGACATGTTTAAACTTTATCACCATCAAGATCCGAACCCTGACTCACGATCGAAAGCGGCGCCCAAGCGCCGCCGTATCGGCGACGAATTAGAGAACCTCGGGCTCAGCTTGACGCCATCATCATCGGAAGCAGTTGTCGGAAGAGTACTGAATTTTTGGAGTTCGCTGGAAAAGCTGAGACCTGGGACGCCGTCGATGAATTCGGAGGAATCTGGGACGACGACTTTACATGAAAGTGGTGGTTTTGGAGATCAAACGAAACTTCTAAACTTGTTCACCTGATTCGGTGTAGAAATATATTTTCTTCTAATTAATCAACTACAATTTTTGTATTTTTGTATTTTTTTTTTTTTTTGAGTTTTAAGGATTTTCCTGCAATCGAAGTTCCGGTGAGATTTTGTTAATCGCCGTCACAAGATTTCCCTGTTGTTCCCTGTTTGGATATGAGGAAAAAAGAGGGAGAAATGAAAGTTTGCCGGTGATCCCCTTTTTCTTTTCTAGTATTTGTCTTTTGTGATATCAATAAATCAATTGTTTTGTTTTTCTCTAATTTTGTGGGGGCCTTAAGTTGGAATGATGAGGTAAGAAAAAGAAGAGAACCACCAAGCGCCATCTAAGTTGGTAAGGGAGTATGTTTTTTTCTTTACTGATCAGGTTTGAATTCCTTGATGTTGTGTTTGGTCGGGAGATTTGAGAATGGATTTGGAAAGGGAAATAGAAAAGGTAGGTGAAATGTGAATAAAACATTCTTATATTTCACCTAGTTTCACACACTTTTTTCCTTTTCCTTTTCAAATTTTTCTTCAAATCTCCCAACCAAACACAACATGAAAGTATTCTGGGTATCAAAAAAAGAAAAAAAAGAAAAAAAAATGGGGTGATGAAGATCCAAGCAAAAGAGAATATTCATAGGCTATTTTTCACAAATTCTCTCTACCTATGTAGTTCTTATTCATTTATTTTATTTCGTTATCGTGGTAAGGATGATTTCTTGTATGCTTTCGACTTGATCGGATGATTTCAAGTGGAAAGAAATCTCAATTAGATATCGGTGTAGTGTTAGGCCAAATATTTTCTTATATTTAGCCTCCGTTTGGGAAGTGGGTTGGCTTTTTGGCTTTTTGGTTTTTTTGACTATTTTAGCCTGGGCTAAAAAGCTTGGTTTGGGAAGGGCTTTTTGGCTTTTTGGCTTTTTTTTGTGAGAGAAGAGTGTAATGATTATGGGTTGGATGTGATGTTTTATTTGTTGTGACTAAAATAGCCTGTTTTGTCTTTTGTGGCTATTTTAGCCCCAACCCACTTGCCAAACAACTTGTATTAGAATAAACTTCCTATGAATGAGGTGTTGAAAGGAGGGTTTTAGGGTTTCGAGTGTTGTATAATCTGTGTCTTTTGTTTTTTTCTTTGTTGTGATATTGTTATTGTGATTCGATAGTTGAGGTTTAAAGTTGTAATAGAAGTACATTATTTTGAGATGTGTTATTCTAAAATTATTTTATTTGAGGTGTAAATTTAACCATTGAATTATACTTTTTGCTACTATATAGCATGAAAAAATCACAAGGTTATAGCACCAAAAACACAATGGAGAATCCCTACATTTTAAAAAGAATCTCTCTTATAATCACTTCGTTGTAATGGGTGTCATGTAGTGTGCCATGTGTACGTCGGACTTTGTTGGGAGACACCTGCCTATTGGACTATAGTTTAATTATCTATCCATCAATGATAAAATTAAATATTATGAGCTTGATTTTAAATTTGTACTATAAATAGGTTCATTAGATAGTCGAATTTGTGATCTTATAAGGGAATATTTGGATTTTAACTCATAAATGTTTATGGTAATTTGGTTTATATAAATAGAAATGCGTGTGAAAATTTGAATACAACTTCTGAAAATTTGAATATGTTTGGATGTTTGGTCATTCCACTCTCATACGACCAAACTCTCAATATTTTAGGAGCTTATCCCGCATCAGTTTGCATAATGCAACAACTCTCATTTCGCCTCTGTTTGGCAAGATGATTTTGAGGCTTTTTTGACTATTTTAGCCACAAAAAACAAAATAGGCTATTTTAGCCATAACAAACAAAACATCACATCCAACCCATAATCATTACATTCTTCTCTCACAAAAAAAGCCAAAAAAGCCAAAAAGCCCTTCCCAAACCAAGCTTTTTAGCCCAGGCTAAAATAGCCAAAAAAGCCAAAAAGCCAAAAAGTCAACCCACTTCCCAAACGGAGGTGAAGTCGACAAAATTCAATATTAGTTTTGAATTTTTATTATAAAAAATTCTGCCAGATTGATATAGCATTGCACTTGCGAGTTCATTTTGAGGATAAATTACAATAATTTATTCTAAAATTAGGAGAAAACACATTAAATCATATAATTTTAGTATAATTACATTGATCTTTCATTTCATAAAATTTTAAAATCAGAACTAATGCAGATGTTATAAAAACATATAAATGAACCAGATTAGGGATGGCCACGGGGCAAGTTCGTCATTCCTCGCCCCCGCCCCTGAGGACAAACTCGCCCCCGCTCCCCCCCAACTCCCCGTTACGGGTGACTAAAATATAATCTACTCCTGCCCCACATAAGTATTGGGACAGGTAAAATCCGTCAGATTCAGGCAGGTATAGGCAGGCCCCTGTTGATCGGATTAAAATGACTATCTCTAAACCATATCCATATTTTTTTTATTCATATGATTAACAAGTTATTGATGTAAAGTGAATACATGTTATGTAAATTAAAACTTTAAAAGAGTTTTTTTTAATAATGTCATATTTGTATGACTTATTATGTTTTCTCTAAATTTCAGAAAAAGTTGGTGTAATTTATCCGTATTTTGATTATATAGGGTATTATATAGAATATTGTGAGAAGTTTGAATTTATAAATTTAAACCAAAAAATTTATGAGAGCACTTTAATACTTAAGAAATTACTAATCATTTACGTGAACAATGGTATACAGGCTTATTTTCTAAATTCAATGGTGCGTAAGAAATGTGATGATTCAACAATGATTCATCTCCCCTTTTTTCTCCATCCCCTTTGATCCCCCCTCTCTCTCATTGGTTACTTTTTCTTTTTCTTTTTCTTTTTTTTTCTGCTCCTCCAATCATCACCCGCCACGTGGCAAGGAGGGTGAGGGGGTGACCCCAAAAGGGGGTCCCAAGCATTATTCTTAGAGAGAATACAAGAGAAATAAAAAAATTATCTTAAATATTTTAATAGATTGACCCATCATTAAACTTAAAAAATGAATTTAGCTTTTGAATTAGAGTAACACTACTTAATTTTCATTATAAAATTTATATTTATAGAAAAAAAATTCGTTTTGGTGAATGGTTTTATCTTCTAGGTCTTGTACAAGTTCATGATTCATTCAACCTTATCTAATACGTTACTGAATAATTTAAGGTAACATTATACAAGGTTTGACTGAATCGAATAACATTGATCAAACACATCTGATGAAGCAACCCCCAAAGCTGCAATCCGATTGGAAGGGAGAGGTCGTTGGTCCGGGTCCAGATGTTTCGGGTCAAAAGTTTGACCCGTCCACGAATTGTTGGATATAGATTCTTCTCATCAATACGTGGAACCACGCTATACAATGCTTTTGATTCGAGCCACAGATCATATCATATTATATATTTACCAAATAAAAAAGTGGTCCTTTTTTTTCCCAAAAATAAAATAATAAAAAATTGGTAATTTGGATCGTCACTACTCCTCACGCGCTCTGGTCGTTTTGCCTCTATTACAAATGAAAAATAATTTACAAAAAATAAAAAATAAAAAATATTTATGAGATTCAAATTATATTCTAACTTGTTTATTTCTTTCAAATTGAATTTAACAGGATTTTAAATGAGTCAAAATCAAGTAAATTTTCATTATCAACTTGAGCATTAGTTCTTCAAAAAAAACTTGAGTATTAAAAATTATCAAATTTTAAAATGTGTTTAAAAATGATTTATTAATGTAATAAGTTGATATAAAATGAATTTTTAATGAGTTGTACATTTATTAATTTTAACTAATTTAGTTCATTTTATGGTGTTAATACAATCTTACATGAAAAAATTATTAAATAGTTCTTGAAGTGTAATATAACATTATTTTCATAACAAATAAGAAATTACAAAATTATTATGTGACATATTCATTCCTAACAATTAGACCTATTTTGACAATACGGTCAACAGTTAATTTTTTAAATTTTTTTCAAATTTTTTGAGTCACATCATCTCTTTATTTTTTTTATATATTTTTTTAAAAAAATTAAAAAATTAAAAAAATTAATTTTTAATCTACTTCTTAAAACAAATCTTAGATTGATATTTGTAGAAAAAAATTAAAGATAGTGTTAATATGACAAGGCAGTAGAGCGTGTATGGGACTGTAGATATGATCGCGTGGGGGGTTAAAGTAGGAGGAAGTGAGAAAACTTGAAGCAGTTATCTTTATTCTGTGTGTAGTTGTAAAAGTCTATGGTATGTGGATACTCATCTCATCTCCATCTTGTTTTTGGAAACTATTTAATATTTTTAAAATATTACGTGATTATATTTTAAATTAACTATTAATTATTTAATTTTTATATTGTTTTTCCATCTTCAATGTAAATTGTGAGCTTTTATTTTTTTCTACTAATCAAAATTTTATAACACATACCATATCTATACTTCGAGAATGCCTCCGTTTGGGAAGTGGGTTGGCTTTTTGGCTTTTTGGCTTTTTTGGCTATTTTAGCCTCGGCTAAAAAGCTTGGTTTGGGAAGGGCTTTTTGGCTTTTTGGCTTTTTTGACTTTTTTTGTGAGAGAAGAATGTAATGATTATAGGTTGGATGTGATGTTTTGTTTGTTATGACTAAAATAGCCTATTTTGTTTTTTGTGGATAAAATAGCCAAAAAAGCCTGGTTTACCCTTGCCAAACACAGGCTAAATAATTTCCTATTGTTTATTATGGGGACCTTTCGGCGGACACAAAACAAACAGCTACTTAGCTGTGTTGTTTGTTTGGAGGAGGAGGAGTGAGAAAGTAGAGAGAGAAACGGCTTTTGGAGAGTGGTAAGAGGCGTATGGAAATGGGAAAGGAATCAAATTTCTTCCTTGTGGGTATAACGTCGTAATAGTTTGTACTATTTTTGACGTTATTTATTATTATTTTAATTTAATTTTTGTTTTTATATGTTGGGGGTCCATCGTAGTTTGCAGTTCCTCCGTCTCTTTCGCCCAATCGTAGCAAACTGTACGTACGGTTCCTCACACCGTCAGTCTTTGTTTAGCTTTTTTTATTTTTTATTTTTAATTGCACTAATTTTTTTTTTAGAGGCTCTAAATTTTTTTATTAAATAGTCTAGTATTATTATTAAAAAAATCTAAGTGTTAATTAAATTATGACCTTTTAATTATTAGTCAATATTATTTTATTTTTTATTATAAATTCATAATCTTTTCATCTTCGAAAAATATATAAATACACATATTTTAAAAGTGGTCTAGAGGGATAAGATTGATATATTTTTATAATTGAACATGTCAAAATGCATAGATTCATATGTGAAGGAAGTAAAGTAATCCTTGCAAATAGTTAAAAAAGTGTTGATGCAATTAATCCAAAATAGAAAAATCTCACAATTTTCACATAATTATATTAGATTTTCATAAAATTGTAATTCACATAACATTTAACTTTTTTTATTTTTATTTTTTGTCAATAAAATTCATTAAGTTAAATGAATGAAAAAATGAGGCGTGTTGAGAATGTGTGATAACTAATAAATTTATCAGGTGATATAGTTAATATTATATAAAATGCCACATCAGATAGTATTCAATAATAGTTATCCTAATTGTGTTTTTATTTTATTTTGTCTAAAAAATGGTATTTGTTTATTTTCCTCTCATTTGGGTGTGTATTTCTGTTGTTTTCTTTGGTTTGTTTGGGCACATCTCATCTCATCTCATCTAATTTCATGTAAAGTTTATAATTTCATGTAAAGTTGATTTTTTAATTTTTTAACTATTTTAATTTAGGATTAAAAAGTTTGGTTTAGATAATAAAAACAAAATATTTTTTAATTTTTTAACTATTTTAATTTTTTAACTATTTTAATACACATATTTCATATTTTTTACTCACAAAAAAACAAAATAGATTAATTAATTTTTTTACTAACTTTACAAAACGCTCCTTAATTTTTGTGAAAAAAAAAATTATAATTTAAATATTATATTTTTTGATCTAAAATTAAAAAGTTTATTTTATTTTTTTATAATTATTTTAACTCCAACTCATCCTATCATGTCATATCAATGCTTAAGGTTGGGTTGGATTGGAAATTGGAGAGAGAGAGAATAATAATCAATTGCTTTGGAGGGAGGTGCTGTGTACAAGTTGTGGGTAGGACCAACCAGCACCAGCACCAGCCCCAACACCAAATATATACATGGGTTTGGCTTTTCTCCCAGACATGAAAGGTGCTATTGAGCCTGTGACGATTTATTATAAATTTTGTTTTGATAATTTAAATTGTTTAATGTATAAAATTTGTTGAGTATTATATATATGTAAAAAATTATGTTGATCGGATATTGATAGTTACACGATCAAATTAGTTTTGTATAAAATAAATAGATGATAAAAAATAAACGGTTGATAAAAATCTAATCTGATAAAATAACTATTGATATTCGATCAACATGATTTTTTACAGACATATAGTACTCAATAAATTTTACATATTAAACATTCAGATTATCGAAAAAGAACCTATAACGAACCTCTATGAATTTAACAATACCTTTTAATCCGATCACATACAGAAAGAATTGTATCCCAAAATATATGTAACGGAAAAATGCTTGAGAGCACTAATTAGTGCTCTCACTAATTAGGTGGCAGTGGGTCCCGCCATTAATGATGTGATGTTTTGGTCTTGAAGTTGTATTTTTTTTTTTTTTTTACTTTTTTAATGTATTAATGTTATTAGTGGTGATGTTTTTAGGAGATGAATCATTGTTGATATATAACGTGATGGGAGCGAGAGCAAGAGAGAGAGAGAGAGAGAGCAGATAGGAAAGTGTGTGACGCGGATTTCACAACCGTTCCTTTTCATTTTCAATCATCCAATCCAATCTATACATACACATTACATACATTTATAAATAAAAAAGTATACTGGCCATCACCACCACAAATTCCAAGCTTCAGAGTGCATAAATATGCAAGCCTGTCTCAAGTAAAGATATACAAAGTTAACTTTTTTTAAATTTCTTAAATTTTTTGTGCTATACAAAGCTAGCATTTAACAGTAGGTACATCCAAAATAACATACCGGTAATAAATATACATTACTTATTTATGAAGATAAGAAAAGAAGAGCAATTACCTAAACTTTGAATTGTTTATTGGTTATATGCCTTTTTGCTTGTTGATTATCACCAAAGATCCTCTAAAGTGAAATTTTCCTAAAGTTTCCTACAGTGCTATATTGTGTGATTGAGATTTACTGGCAAGTCACATCAGAAAAATTAATGTGACTTGCCAGTAAATCTCAACCACAGAATGTTACACTCTAGGAAACTTTAAGGAAAAATCACTCTAGAGGATCCTTGCTCGTTGATTATTGCCGGCAAAGAAGGTTCCTTATCCCTATAGGCTATATAGCCCACATTGCAATCTCTTTTGAAAAGTTTATTTGCAGAAAACATTAACAAGGTTACTTGCATCAACCTGGATTTAGTAGAATATATTATTACCCAAATGTATCTTATAACATCACAAAACGATATCGTTTTGAGCATTAAAAAATGTACCATAAGTAATGTGTTATAGGAATTTAGATTCTAATCACATATGCAGGGTCTCACTTCTTGTATGATTTATTATGTAAAAATCTTATGTGCAATTAACACAACTCATCTTTATTGGTACACATGTTGATCCCACTTCTTGTATGATCCATTATGTAAAAAAATTCAATGTAATTAACATAGCTCATTTATTTATTTTGGCATAGTGGAGACTCGAGAAAGATAGTTTTGTCTATGTAAGGCTTAAAACATTTGATCTGAAAATAAGTTTTCAACTATCCTGCCAACTAATATCAAGATCAAGACGCAATAACTAATATAAAAGGAGTGCTATATGTCACAAAACTTTTTTTTAAAGGAGAAATTACCATATAGTGGTACTTTATTACAATTTCATGATAAAGATTATGATTTTAATAATCAATATTTATAAAGCTTATCACTTATTTGTAATTATTTTTTGAGCGAATCACACTAACAGTCTTTATAGTTTGGGACTTGTGTCACTTTGGTCCCTGACTTTTCAATTATAACACATTTGACCATAAATTTTAAATCTTGTTCCAAATAAGGACAATTAAAGATAATATTGCTCAATTTCAAGGGCAAAATCGTCAATTTGATAAAATATAAACTAATTTGATAAAATTAAATATCAAAAAAATATTTTTGAATTTTTTTAAAATTATTTCTACACATCAAAGATAAAATTATGTAAAATTGATAAATCTTTTACACATTTATTTATTTATTTATTTTACCAAATTAATTTTTGTTATGTGTTTAAATGATGATCATGTAATGGGTAGTTGTTAAGCTTTTAATGTGTAATCATTATATTTAATATATAAAATGTTTTTAGTTTTTTATTTTTTTATTTAATGGATTGGTTTAAAAATGATATCAAAATTGTCACCATATTTGGCTTTTGGAAAAACAAAAACTAATTTAATAAAAATAAAAACAACCACATATTATATGATCATTATCAAAACACATAATAAAAATTAATTTGATAAAAAAATAAATAAATGTGTAAAATATTAGTCAATTTTACATAATTTTATCTTTGGTGGGTAGAAATAATTTTTAAAAATTAAAAAATATTTTTTTTGACATTTATTTTTATCAAATTAGTTTATATTTTATCAAATTAACGAATTTTTCCTTGAGATTGAGTAATGGTATATTCAATTGTCTTTATTTGGAACAAGATTCAAAATTTAAGGTCAAATGTGTCACAATTAAAAAGTCAGGAACCAAAATGACACAAGGCCCAAACTATAGGGACTTTTAGTATAATTCACCCTTATTTTTTAGAATTTAAACTGAATTGAAATTTCTCTTCTTCTTCCTTTTTTTTTAAAATTTTTTTTTATCACTATTATGTTGTAGAAATATAAAAAAAGTGGGAAGTAGAAAAAAAATTACAAATTCATGAAAGTACAACACTCATTCCCACAAATCTAGTGCATAAATCACATATATTTTCAAGAGTTTGAAATTATTTTACTTTTCACCTTTTTTTTTAATATTTTTCCCCATTTTATTTTGCCTTTTTATTTATTTATTTTATAAATATAATTTCTTCCATACCCAAATTTAATCATAAGTCTAGACTAATAATGATGTATCTATGAGTTGAATGGTGGATAATTAGAAAAGATATGAGAAAGAGATTTGCCTTACATATTTTAATGCATTGTCACATTATTGAGTTTGAAAAGTAAATTTAATTTTTTAACTTGAATAATACTACTCAAAATTCACTGATATATTAATAACATATAACCCAATGGGTTGGATTTAGTGGGAGGAGAGACAACTAAAGAGCTTACCACCAAGAGGTTATAAGGTTGAATTCCAGGGAGATCAAATATCATAAATTTTGGAACCACTAAAAATTTATTCAATCATTAATTTTAATTTTAAAATTAGTCGAGATTTGTAAATACTCAATTATTAAAAATATATATAACATATGCTGTTGGATTTAGTTCATGTGCATTCGCTGCTGGAAATAGAGAGATCTTGTTATTTGCAAGTTGCAAAGACTAGTGACAGAAAGCAGGATTTTGATGGTCCACACATCAAACAATGTAGCTCTCACTCAGCAGAAGCTGCTGTCAATGAATGCACATTTCTTTAGGCCAACCCTACTAGGCTCCACACTATCGCTTGCTGCCCTCTTGTCGTATGTATAGAAAGTAGGGGTGAGCAGCGGATATACCGATCCGCCAAAACCGACCGAACCAAACCGATCCGCCGTGTTTTGGACGGATGCGTGATGACGAGCGGACGGTTGCGGATTGATTTTCTCCAATCCGCCAATTTGGCGGACGGATGGCGGATTTGAGGTCCCTTTGGCCGCAACCGAACCGCCAAACCGCGAGCACCCTTAATAATTTATAAGATTTTATGTTTTCAATTTATTTAAATATTTTGTTTGTATTTTCAATTGAAAAACAGTTTAAATATTCAGTTGAAAAAAAGTTTTCAATTTGAATATATTTTTTGAATCGAAAAAAATAAACGTATTATTTATTTATATTTTTTGATTTTTAAATCTAACTCTAAAAGTAATAAATAGAAAATATGATACATGCTGGTTGGTTTTTGTTTTCAAAAACATATATAAATGTAACAATACAGAGACATACAATCTCTACTACTGCTATGTTCATGGTTTTGGTGGTTTGAATTGTTTTCATATTTTAAGAACCACATATTGTAATACTTTATGTGGATAAGGCATGCTGTGATTGTAATATGTGGATGAGGCATGCAGTGATTTTGATATTCTAAAGTTTCAAACTTTCTTTCTTTGGATAAGGCATGCAGTAATTGTAATACTTTTTTAAGTCATTGACTGTAATACTCTTTTTTTTTTTTTTTTTTGAGGAAGATTACAAGTTGAACTATGTTGAAAATTTATAAAATTTCAAACCGCCAAACCGATTCGCATCAATCCGCCAAACCGCCAATCCGCTCAATCCACATCCACCGGATTGGCGGACGGATGCAGATTGATTTTCTCCAATCCGCCAATCTGACGGACGGATGGCGGATTGGAAGTTCCATGGCCGCAACCGACCCGCGCCCACCCCTAATAGAAAGCTTTCACTTCAATTTATTCCTTAGGGATTCAACCAACGCTATAACAAATTAATGTTTTGGGTATCACGATTTAAGGATAAAATTATTTTTTAATGATTAAATATTTTTATTGTGAAAAATATTGTTATTATATTTTTAACAATAAAAATTAGACATCAGTGATGAATTATTATTTATTTGGGACTAAATTTTGTTTCAAAAAATAAACTATTTTGAGACTAAATTATTTTGTCCCTAAAAGTCTATTTATTAGTAATATTTTCAAAATTTTGTGGCTAAAAGCCTTATTTTTAAATTTTTGGGACGATCTTTTAACAATTATCCTTACAATGATAGAAATTAGTCCCTAAATATTTTTTGTAACAAAATTTCCACTTTTAAAGATCAAAATATAATCTCTAAAACTCTTATATGTTGTAGTGCAATTGGATAGTGCCAACTGATCAGTTTTAAGATTTTTTTACAACTTAGTTCTTGAAGTCATGTGATATTTCATTCTAAAAAAATGTTAGAAATTCACCATTTAAATCACACAATTCATCCTATCTAAAAAAAAAAAAAAAAATCACACAATTCATTCATAATGAGATGATAAGGAGTTGTGTTTTAAATGATTGATAAATAAAAAATTAACGAATATTATTAAATCATTGTGGACGTGATTGTGAGCCTCATTTACATTTTTTTATTATGCTTTTAGTTGACATGTTTCACATTGGGTCTTAAATTTATAACACAAAAATGATGGGTTTTAGACTACATACTAATATTTGTACTTACTCCAAGTATAATTGAATAATTTCTCATGATTTCTTTTAAATTGTTAATTATCAATTCATGTAAAAGTATACCTTGTTAGATATATCTTCAACAAAACCCTTTATGTGTGGCTAGAGTCCTTTATGAGTGGGCCAAATAGGTGTGCATAATAATATATTTTTTGATAAGCAATGAGATTTAAATACATAATTTATATTATATGTTCTATTAAAAAGATGACTAATTTTATTATTTATAACTTTAATAACTTTCGTATATAAGTTATGAGTTGGAACCTCAAGAGATGAATTAATGGTTATACATGGGAAGTAGCTTGCTTTCCGTTTGAGATCGGATTAGATGATACTATTCGATCTGTAGAGACTTATCACGGGTCTCGTTTTAATAATCCGAACCGTTGAATGTGTAGAAGTCGTCGAATATTATATGGCTGTAAAAAAGCACATTGATTGGATATCAATAGCTATCTTATCGGATCAGTTTTTTGTTAACTATTAATTTATTCACTGTCTATTTTTTTATACAAAACTGATTTGATCACATAGCTATCGATATCCGATCAACGTGATTTTTTACAGACGTATAGTACTCGACGAGATCTACACATTGCACGGTTCAGATGATCAAAACGAGACTCATGGTGAGCCTCTACGGGCTAAACAATACCGTTCGGACTGGAGACAAGCTGTTGCCTAAATTTAATTCTCACTTTTTTTTAAAAAAATTATTTTTTATAATTATTTGACATAGATGGGACGCGATTATGAAGATTTACATGGTGAAGATAGTGAAAAAAAAAAAAAAAATCACTGGGGATTGGACTGCAAATCTGCAAGTTGGGAAGAAGTGGGGCATGCTAGCTTTGAAATGTGAACTTTATTTTTTTTAAAAATCAAAATTGTGAACTTGCTTATTTACAAGTTGCAAAGCAAGTTGGCACTAGTGGTTTTAGCTCAAAGTGGAAATAATTGTATGACGTTTGTTCTCCTATATATATTGGAAAAAGTTTAAGACTTACAAAAATTTCTCACTATTTAATCTATAATAAAGTAACTTTATGCATGTCAATTTTTCATTTGTTATATACTCAATTGTGTAGAGTCCATCTCTCTCTCTTACCAATATCATTGTAGGTAATTTTAAGAATCCAAATTATAAATCCTCAGCATTACTCATATATATTTTGCAATCCCATGTTGGCTTTTGAAATTCGGAATATTGGGTCTTGTTTGGCTTTTTAAAAAAAAGGATAATATGTGTTTCTAGGATACAAAAATGACAAATTTTTTTTAAAAAATATGAGATATTTTTTTAACACTTTTATATATTGTACGGTATATATTTTTTTATTAAAATAGAAATCTTAAACAATATTTTCAGAAGCACTATTTAGCATGTCTTAATAAAAAAAAGTCTCATTAACAAGTGGCTGGAGGCACAGCAAGATTTTTTCTTTTAAATATGAGAGATTTTTCGTCAAATTCAATGTATTTTTTAATTAAAACTAATGTATTTTTTAACTATTATTTTATTTATTTATTTTCAAAACCCTTTTGTCCCAGTCTTAATATTAGACAATGTCACTAAAAATCTTGTATTTGTCTAATAAAAAAGTGGTATAGTCTTGACATCTTGGAATGATCTACTACAGCTATAATCTTCATTGGAGATTGTGGTCTTGGATTTAACAAGTAGAGTCATCTGCCCCTTCAAGAGATTTTTAAGTCATTCCCAATTGTCAGTTTGCCAAATAAAATCTTCTACCATCTATCCATTTCATGCATATAGAAGTAATATTAATGACTTGTGGTTAGAAGTTAGGCCTGTTACCATCAACATATTTTTTTTTAAAAAAAAGTAGGAGTACATGGGCTTTCTGTCCAAAGTCTAACTTTTGGCAAGTTGGGTTTTAATTTTTTTGGAACTAAAATTTATAAAAAAAAATTAAAATTAAAATAATTAATAAGATAAAATTTCATATTAAATTTATAATTATTTTATTTTTTTTCTCTTACAAATATCATATCTAATTACAAAAAAATCTAATTATCTTTCCAAACAAAAAAAATTTAGTCTACTAAAATAGCTAAAAATTAAAATAGCTTATTAAAATAGTCTGAAAAATTAATATATTTTTAAATGCAATAATAATACTACTAAAAAAAATTAAATTCTCTAAAAAATACTATTATTTTGGAACGGAGGGTTTTTATTTTTTCAAACCCTAACCAAAACGAACCATGTTCTCTCTCTCTCTCTCTCTCTCTCTCTCTCCTCTCAACAATCCTCTGTCTCTTTCTCTCATAGACCGCCTCTGCCGATCGCCGGTGACTCTCGTCGCCATCTCCGTTACCGATCTCCTCCGCCACTCTTTCCTCCTTTCCTCTCCTCTTTTCCTCCCCCACGGGATGCGTTCTCTCTATGTATTTGTATGTATGTATGTATATACAGTTAAGAGTTAGGATTGATGTTCAATGTTCTCTGATCATAACTTATTGATTGTCTCTTTATTACAGCTTTAGGTTGCATTCTCTCCTTTTTTTGCTTTGAGTTGTACTTCAATTTCTTTCTTTTTTCTTCAATAAGTTTGTTGGTATTGTTTCTTTTTTCTTGTGCGGCTCTGAATAGCATTTGTGGTTAATTTTGTTTTGTTGACATAGTCAATTTTGTAATCTGAGTATGAAAATGTTCAAGAAATTTACTTTTCTGTTTGGTGGATAATTTGTAGCTAGCATCTGCGATGAACAGTAGTGGTTGATCTGTTTGTGTTTGTGTTTGATTTAAACAGATAAAAAAAAAATGTTGACTTGTTTGTGTTTGTGTTTGATCTGTTTGTTTCTGTTTGATTTACAGATTTGCTGATCTAAGCCTTTTGGGATACAAAAATTCTCAAAAGTCAGAACCCTCCAGTTATTTCAATAGATACAAAGATGAAGATGAGAGAGAGAGAGATTTTTTTTTTTTGGGTGAATAAGAGAGAGAGATTTGGACATATATAGTGAGTTTGTTTGTGGAATGATTTTTGACAGATAGTGAGTACAAATGTTTGTAATTTTTTGCGGAATTTTTTTTCTTTGTTGTTGTTGTTAATGAAATAGATTGCAAAAAAAAAAAAAAAAAAAAAAAAAAAATTGACAGATAGGACAACGGTTCTATTCAAACTTGGAACAGATAAAAGGATTTGAACAGATAATCTAGGGACTTGTTATTGCAACAGATGGGTTTGTTTGGCTCTGTATTTCAACAGATAGAAAAAATAAAATCATAAAATTGAACGGAAAATAAAATTTGAATAAATATTTGAACAGATAAGGAGAAAAAATTGAAAAGTTAATCAAAAAATTTGAACAAGTAGATATAAATTTGAACAGATAAATATAAATTTGAACATATAGTTTAAAAAAATCAACATATAAATTAAGGATAAAATTAAAAACAAAATATCTTTCAAAATAAACAAAAAGACTTTTCACTAAATTATTTTACAAAGATGGACCTCTTATTAATAGTAATAAAAAAATATCTATTAAACCTAATACTTTTTACTATCCTTAAGTTAGATTTTTTAACAATTAACTCTTTTTTTAAATTTAACTTTCAAATTATGTGAAAATATGATTAGTAAACATATTTTTTTGAAAGGCTGTTTAATAATTATACTATACTCTTTTTAGTCTTCTATTTTCATTTAACTCTGTTGAAAACATGAGTGAACCGTGTTTTTAATAAAAAGCATTGTTAGAACAAGTAGGTACATAAATTTTTTTTTGAAGATCTCATATTGAGGTTTTGTTTGGGAAGTGGATTGACTTTTTGATTTTTTTTTACTATTTTAACTTGTGGTTAAAAAGTCTAATTTGGGAAGGACTTTTGATTTTTTTTGACTTTTTTGTGAGAGAAAGAATGTAATGATTATGGGTTGGATGTGACGTTTTGTCTTATTGAGGTAAAAAACTTATTTTGTTTTTTGTGGCTATTTTAGCCAAGAAAGCCTCCAAACTAACTTCCCAAATGGAGCTTAAATATCAAAATAATATTTTATCTATTTTCAGAAAATTCTATTTTCTTATTTTCCGTGTTTTTTGTTTTTACTGAATTTTTTAATATTTTAAGCAAATTTTTTTTTTTACTTTTTAGACACACCTAACATAAATATGCTTAAAAAATAAAAAATTTGTGAAAGAAACCTTTTAAAAATTCACTAAATACCAAAAATACCAAAAAAGAAATACGAGAATTCAATACATTTTTTATATTTTTATGTATTTATTAATTTTTAAAAATATTTTTTCACAAATTTTTTACTTTTTAAATACATCTAAATAAGGTGCATCTAAAAAAGTAAAAAAATATTTAAAATTTTAAAAATATTCACTAAAAACAAAAAATACGAAAACCAAAAAACTTAGGCTCCGTTTGGTGGAGTTTTCAAAATCTAGTTCTACACTCACTTTTGAGTATGATGTTTGTTTAGGGTTTTCAAATCATAATTCTACACTCATTTTTCAAAACTCAATTCAAAACATAATCATTACTTTTCAAAACTCATAACCAAATACATAATTCAAAACTCTTTTCAAAACTCCATTCAAATGAATATTTTAAAAATATTTTAATTTTGTTAAGATTTTAAATATTTTCATATTTAAATATGTTACGATTTTTTTAATTTTTTAATTTTTTAAATTTTTTGAATATTTTTAATTTTTTTAATTTTTTGAATATTTTTAAATATTTTAATTTTTAAATATTACGATTTTAATTTTTTAAATTTTAAAATATTTTATAAAAATAAATTCAAACTCTATTTTATAAAAATATTTTTAAATATTTTAATTTTTTTGTTATGTATTTGGTTACGATTTGAGTGTAGAGTTGTGAAAGTAGCATGGAGTTTCGAGTTATGTGTTTGGTTATGAGTTTTAAAAATAATTTTTTAATTGAGTTTTGTTTTATGTGTTTGGTTACGATTTGAATGTAGAGTTGTTTTTAAATTTAAAATATTAAAATTTTAAATTATTTTAATTTTTTGAATATTTAAATTATTTAAATTTTTACGATTTAAAATTTTTGAATATTTATTTTAATTTTTTACTTATTAAATTTTTTAGATTATTTAAATTATTTAAATATTTATTATTTAAATTTTTTGAATATTTATTTTGAAAAAAAATTATTTCCTTTGTAGTATTTTCAATTAAAAAATTGATTAATGTTATTTTTTGTTAATAATAAATTTTTTTAATTGAATTTTAAAAAGAGTTTGGTTATGAGTATTGATCAAAATTTTCAATAATGTGAAAGTAATATGTTTTGTTATGAGTTATAGCAATTTGAATTAAGTTTTGAAAACTCTTTTCAAAACTCATAACCAAACAAATTTTCTTACTTCACATGTCAAATCAAACTTTCAAAACTCAATTCTACACTCAATTCCACACTCAATTTAACACTTTATTCAAAAACCATAACCAAACAAATTTTCTACACTCAAATCATAATTCTAAAACACACAAACTCAAAATACAATTCATATTCTCAAATCATAGTTACAAAGCTCTACCAAACGGAGCCTTAGTTTTTAAAAAATTTAATTCAAAAAACTCAAACCAAACACACTTAGAAAATGATTTTAGAAATGAAAAATACATTTTTTGTTTTTAAAAAAAGTATTGTGTGTAATTTATCTATTATTTTTTTAAATTAAAAAATCAAGAAATTTATGTTGAATACTTGAAGCTCTCATATTTCTTCTCACTAAAAATTCCATTTTACTTGTATAAAATATAGATATCTTCCCCAAATCTAATTTCAAAAAAAATAAAAAAATAATAATAATCAAAAAAAGACGTAGTTAGTAAATATACTTTCTAAAAATATGTTTAGAACACATAGATCGGCAATTTTCAAATAAAAACTAATAAAAATATCAAATATAGTGAATGAGACATTTGCGGCTAGAACATTCCACACAGTTATATAGGGGGTGTTTTGAAAAATTGTTAAAAAATTGATTTTTGATTTTTTACTAAGTTTTTTAGTTTTTTTGAAAAGTGATTTAAAAAGTTGGTAAGACATTACTTTTTGGCTTTTTAGTTTAATATTTTTTTCAATAATCCTTCGTAGTTCTAGAAAAAATTGGCCTGAGTGGCTTGAATATTCAAAATGACGTCGTTTTGGGTATTTTTTTTCCCATTTCTTTCTTTCCCTCTTATATCATTGAAACAGAGGAGGAAGAGAGAGAATAGAGAAAAGAAAGGAGAGAGAAGAGAGAGGAGCACCACCGGTGCTGCTATCACCGACGCCTCTTAGGTACAGATCTGTGTATAATGATGATGATGACGATGATGATGATGATGATAATTATGTGTTGTTGTTGACGATGATGATGATGATGTGTTGATTTTGATTTTTGATTTTCGGGGTGAATTTCTATGATTTTTGATCTTCAAAAAAACAGAGGATGAATCTCTCTGATTTGGTGTTGTTTGTTGTTTTTTTTTTATCAACTTAGTGTTGTTTGTTGTTGTTGATGATGATGATGATCTCTTTCTCTCACACAACTTCCTCTTCTCTCCTCCTCCTTCTTCTTTATCTGCAGAGAAAAAAGGAAAAAAAAAAAAAAACTGTCGAGCCCCTCGGGCCAAAAGAAATTCGAGCTACAAAACGGAATTGTATTTTTTTATAGTATCACGTCACATTAAACTGGCCAAAATACCCTTACCTAACTTAAAAAATTTATTTTTTTACCCATATGTGTGGTTGAACATGGACCATAGTTACATAATTTCACAAGCCTGCGTTTTACTCGCTTCCCAAATGGTTTTCTTGCATTTTACTGCCATGGCTTTTTTTGTCATGGAGTAAGACAGCAACTTTTTCCTCTTCTTCCCAAATGGCCACATAATAGGGTGTACCTATTACTTGGCCTCTTGGGAGGGCATGCCTCGTGTCACAAGCAAAGCAAGGTTGGCTAATTTTATTTTATCAATTACTGTTAAATGTTGCCCCAAAGAGGGACATACCTCCACCAAATAGACTAGTGACTAGGGTGTTCAAAAATTCGCTTCAGGCTTCGTTTGGGAAGCCATGGTTTGGACTTTTTTGGTTATTTTAGGCATAAAAAATAAAATAGGCTATTTTAGTCATAACAAACAAAACATCACATCCAACCCATAATCATTATATTCTTCTCTCACAAAAAAACTCAAAAAAGTCAAAAGGCCAAAAAGTCCTTCCCAAACCAAGCTTTTAAGCCCAGGCTAAAATAGCCAAAAAAGCCAAAAAGCCAAAAAGCCAACCCACTTCCCAAACGGAGGCTCAGTCTGTTTGGCACGACTTATGGTTCGGTATGTTATGATTTTAAATTTTTTTATTCTGATATAATTTAAATTGATAAAAAAATATTATATTTAATTTTTTAAACATTAAAAAATAAGTGACTAATATAATATATATATTTTTTATACTAATAAAAACTAGAAAGGGAGACATTTATAGAGCAACTTGCATACCTCAATGTGAAATTGTACAAATTTTATAAAATTCTCTAAAATCTCATGCAAACCAACAAAACTAAATCGTAACATACGACCTATGTTATTTTTTCAATCATCAAAATTGAAAAATCTAGTTCCATGTTAAATTTTCTCGTAATTTCGACTAAATCAAATCATTTTACACTGTGACGAATTGGTAAGGAAATATTGCAATAGAAAAAGAGGCACAGGTGTGTTAGGTGTCAATATTGAATGTTTAATTTTTTTTAATAGATATATTAAGACTTTTATTTAATTTTTTTGAACTTTTACAAAGTGAGCTAGTATAATTACGAAACATTAAAATAAATTAAGAGTTTCACAAATTGGCTCCAATGAAATAATAAGTGGGCACCGAGTTGCCACTGCCATAGATTTATTGACCCTTCACAATCAGCTTGAAAACAATATTGAGCTTACTTGATATATCTTATTTTAAGTTAAAAGTTGATAATAAGAAAATATAAGTTAAAAGCACTTTCCTTAAGCTTCTAGGCAATCAAATTTTTTCAATTTATTAAATTATTAATGCTTAATAAGTTATAAGTAGAAACTGTACTAAATAATTTGACACAAACTCTTAAATTAAAATAAAATATAATAAAATAAATTCATTTAAGCCGCAACAAACAACTTATTGTTGATATGAGCTCAAGCAAGGAGTTTTCATAATTAAAAGACATAGGTGACCTTGCACAAACATGTTTTTGTCTTCCATAGGTGACCATACTAGTCACAACCATCATTCATATATATATATATATATATATATATATATATATATTTGTCTTCCACAGGTGACCAATATTTCATTTTTGGTTTGGGCCGGTCCCCCTTTATTCTCATGAATAATACGGTAATAATGGATCATGAAACTTTGGGCCGAGAGTAACCTGAGTTGCTTAGTGGGGCAACGTTCCTTTTCAATTTGGGAAGGTACGAAGCTAATATTTGTCGGAAGATTTAGGGATTATTTGGGAATTGGATTTTTAAGTGGTTTTTTAGTGTCTTGATGAGGTGAAAAAAAGTTAATAATATGTTTAAAAATTAAATTTGTCTCTCTGACTAATGTGATATTTTGAATTTTTGCCTGGAATTTTCACTTTATTCTTATTTTAGTTGTATAGAAAAAAAGTTAATGGGAGTGTCGGCTATTTTTTAAATTAGTAAATGTCAACTTGTTTAGATGCATGCTAAACATGTAACTTTTTAATTTTTTTAATGACTTTGACTAAAATAGTTTCTTCCCAAACATGTTTTTAGAATGCAATAGCAAGATGTAAAGTCAAAGCATCAAGATGCTATAATTTGACAATTCTACTTCAATAGTACAATTGATTTATTTTTATTTTTTATTTTAAATTATCATTTACAAAATATCAAATAGAATTGATATTTATAGGCCACATTGCTGGAGAGAGAAAAAAAAATACTGAGAATTTTGCCAGTACAATGAAGTTCCTCATTGACAATGCATCATCCACGTACAAGGCCTGTGATTCTTAGGATCTACAGTGGACTATGTATGCTTCTCATCTTCTTATTAATCATTTGATTACAGATTGGAGTAATTATTCGCTGTCATGATTGGTCAACGAGTTGGACTTACAATTTTATATTAGATGATAAAAAATAATATAGCACATATTGTATTATAAATTTATAATGAGTGCGTGACATGTTGAAGCATGAAACATTTGACTTTTATAATGTAAATTTTCAACTAGTTTGGTGAATTTGTCCAAATTCATTCCCCCCCCCCAAGATTAATGTTATTAGAATAACTAAATGTTGGATTAATTACACTTGGTATTCTTAGATTTTTATCAAAACATCACTATGGTCTTTTTACTTTCAAGTGTAACACTCAACTCATATACTTTAAGTTAATAAGGCTAATGAAAATTAAAAGTGAAGAGATTAAATTGAAATTTTAGTGAAAGTGTAAGAACTAAATGAGATGAGACATATGATTTATATGATAAGTTTTGTCAATTTCGTTAACGCCACATAAACAGAAGTATGACATTATAATTTGATTTAAAGTGTAATGAGTTGTTTGTCACAATTACAAGTAAATAAATTAAAGTAAAATTTTGATAAAAGTGTAGAGTGATAAATAATTAAAATAAGATTTTGATAAATGTAGTGATAAATGTAATTAACCCCCCCCCCTCTCCCCAAAAAAAATGTTTATACTAAATCTATTTATTATTTGATGAGGCACACATTTATTAATATGATACATGAAAGGTTAGGTTAAATTAACAAATTGATAACATTTTTAGTGATCACAATAATTTGGAGCAAAAAAATTGGTGATGACAATGTTACACTCCAAAATTGGTCCTAATCACTCATTAAATCACGCAGTTTTGACAAATCAATAACTTTCTAACGAGATAGTTAGCCGTCAAATAATTGAGATTGAATATTAGCATAATTGACCCAAAAGACCCTGACTATTGCATTCACGATTGAGTACATTTATTTATTTATTTTAAGCTAAGAAAAGAACATTCATCAATTAAAAAGTATAAGGATAAAAGAAGCCTTTAATAAATAAAGACTTATTTGGGAAGAACAACTGTAAGATTTACAGTGTTTAAGTCGGGCTACTAAACTATAACTTAGCTCTCTAAGATAAGTTAACCTGCGAATTTAAAAAACAAGTCAAAGGTAACAGAAAACTAACACAATACAAACATAAGCAAATCATAGTCATGTGTTGTAAAATTAGATGACATAAAAAGAAGAGAAGATGCCATTCTTCACAAAAAAAAAAACTACGGTATTAAATGTAATTTAGCATGAGCAAATCATAGTCATGTGTTGTAAAATTCATCAATTACATCATATTTTTGCATGTCTGGTATTGTCAATATCTAAGGGAACAGTCAAAGAATTGGACATAAATTACTGTTGTTTATGTTTATTTACCATACTGAAAAAAGGAGAAATTGAAATTTATGCGGTTGAGGAATCATTTGCAAAGAAATCTAAGCTAGAAATAAATGATTGCAAAGTTATGTGAATTCCTCAAACGATGCCAACTGCACCAAGTGCCACAAAACTCCAGTGCAACAAGCATCCAACCAAAATTGAGAAAGGCGAAAGACAACTTCATTGGCAAAGACAAAAATAAAAAACACGAGATGTAAGAATAATTTAAGAATGGAAGTTTGACGTTGAGAAGTTTTGAAGAAAAAAAAAAAAAACAGATTCATTGTAGCTATTCTTAATTATCTGTTCTCATTTACGCTTTTTTTAAAGTATTAAAGTTTCATAGAAGCCATATTATTTACACACATGTTCAATTGAATTTTTATTTTTGGGATTTTTTTTTTTATTTTCAGGAAATTTTTGAAAAAAAAGAAAAGAAAAATTCTTTTTTTTAGAGAATACAAAAAACAACTTTTGTTTCTGAAAACAAAAATAAATAAATAAATAAATAAAAGAAACAACAGAGAGGAAGTTGGGCAGAACCCAATTTTGGAACCCAACCTACGGACATTGACTTTCGGACCGAAGTCTAAAACTCGTTTCAACGAAGACAAACAATTCGGTAAGAAGATATGTGTGTCTGAGTTCATGTGTGTCTGTGTCTCTGTGTTCATGTGTGTGTCTGTATAACTTCCAATCCAACTATATGATTGATTGGGAACACCCAAAAGGACCTAACGCACGTGCCTTTGACCCCGTTACGACTCGAAGAAGCTTCCAAAGCTTAGCCCTAATCTCTCTCTCTCACTAGAACTCACCAAGCTCGATCAATCTCATCCCTGTGATCGAACAATTCAGTGAAGTTTCACTTGTTCAATTCAATCAGGTTAGTTCTATTTTCTTCACTTTCACATGCTCTCTCTTTTTCAATGCTTAATTCGCTTTCTACTGCTTTCTCTGATCGAAGAGGGTTTTTTCACGCGGAACTTCAATTTTCACTTACAAGTCTATCAAGCTCGATTCTTATCATTGTTTTTGTTTTCTTTGAGTATTTTGCGTCAAATTTTAATTTGCTTGAATGTAGGGTGTGATTGATAGGATTGAGGATTTGATCAGTGAAGTGAACAATATACAATCTA
The DNA here is from genome assembly GCF_055761805.1 of Camellia sinensis. Lineage (NCBI taxonomy): Eukaryota > Viridiplantae > Streptophyta > Magnoliopsida > Ericales > Theaceae > Camellia > Camellia sinensis. Next base: position 198,616,878 of record NC_138964.1, on the reverse strand, counting down.
CAATTGTTAATTATGTTAATTGTTATTTGGATTTTGGTACAGAATGTAATATCTCGTTTGTGTCAGCTATTACTGATTTACTGTTGACTTTTGTAGTTGAAATTTACTTGCAGATAGTAACAAACAGATATTAGGGTTTTGGATTGAGAAGTGGGATATAGATTCTTTGAAGTTGATGGGGTCTTTTTTTTTAGAGTTGGTTGAGTATTTTAGAGTGAACTGTTTTTTTGCTTGAATGCAGTGTGTAATTGATAGGATTGGGGAATTAATCAGTGCAGTGAAAATTCTATCATTGTTAATTATTTTAATTGTTATTTAGGTTTGTTGATTTTGTTACATAATGCAATATCTAGTTTGTATTAGCTATTACTGATTTACTGTTGATTTTTGTAGCTGAAATTTACTAGCAGATAGAAACTAAAAGATATTAGTGTTGGTTGATAATTTTAGAGTGAAAAATTTAATTATCCATGTATAAGTTTATTTTTTTGCTTCGATGTAGTGTGTGATTGATAGGATTGGGAATTAATTAGTGAATTGAACAATCTACAATTGTTTTTCTTATTGTTAATTATTATTTGGGTTTTGTTGATTTTGCTATGGAATGCAATATCTAACTTTGTATTAGCAGTTACTAATTTGCTGTTGACTTTTGTCACTAAAATTTACTTGCAGATAGAAACAAACAGATATTAGGGTTTTGGATTTGAGAAGTGGGGTATGGGTTCTTTGAAGTTGATGGGATCTTTTAGAGTTTGTTGAGAATTTGACTTTTGATGGTAGTGAGGGATTCAAAAATCAAAATGCCGGTGCATCGGCATCCCTTTCGAGTAGACACTATAGAATTGAAATTTGAGATTGAAAGGAAGCTTGGTCACGAGAAATCAGAGAAATACTTTCATCTTTTGAACCGATACTTGAGTCTTAAGATTAGCAAATCGGAGTTTGATAAGCACTGCATTGGTACAATAGGGAGAGAGAACATCTGTCTTCATAATCGGCTTCTCCGAGGTATTATAAAAAATGCATGTGTTGCTAAGACTCCCCCGCCAAAAGAGAGCAAAACGGGCTGTTCATTGAATGTTAAAGTGCCAAATGGGTATCAAAGAAGTAATCTTCAGTCACTCTGTAGAGATGTGTTTCCTCAGTCTCCACGGAAGGGAAGGACACCAAATCTTCGTGATCGAAAGTTTAAGGACCGTCCCAGTCCTCTTGGACCTCATGGGAAGATTCATAGCATTGGATGTGAAGATTCTGTTCCTAAAATTCAGGAACAGCAAAGCGCCACCGAGATGCTTTCTTTAGGTAGCAGACCACCTCCTGAAGTAACCTCTGTGGAAGAGGGTGAAGAAGTTGAGCAAGCTTCTGGAATCCCAAGCACTTACTGTAGAAGCCCTGTCACAGCTCCTCTTGGCATCTCTGTAATTGGAAAAGGAACACGAAAAGTACTACGTAATGGATCAGCAACTTCCTTTTATGTTGACTCTTACCTCAGTAGTGGTGAGCTGCCCAATACCAGCTCTTTAAAGACTATATTGGAGCAGAAGTTGGAGACAGAGAGCTTGAAAATTTCAATGGATTGCGTTAACCTGTTGAACAATGGTCTGGATGTTCACTTGAAGAGATTGATAAAACCATGTTTGGAATTAGCTAGTTCAAGGTTGGGGAATATGCACACAAGCGAAGTAAATAATCAGGTGGTATTTGGTTTGAATGGGATGAGACCAATGAGATATGTACAAAAACCTAACAGACCTGTTTTCGCATCCTTGTTGGACTTTCAAGTTGCAATGGAGTCAAACCCCAGGAGGTTTGGTGAAGATTGGCCAGTACAACTTGAGAAGGTTTGTTTGTTTGCATCAGATGAAGAATAAATTGAAATTGATTGTGCAGGACTTTGGTGGGACTACACACATGCAATTTCATCTCAGTGATAATGTGTTAATTGTAAATTCCGTTCTAACAGTGATGTTGACCCCACATTTTTATGTGTGATGCTGAAGGGTGTACGTGGTTAAAGCTACGGAAAATTTTGGATCAAGGCAATTAGGTTGTATATAATATAAATCTCAGTGCTGATTATTGCATCAATGGGACACATTACGTGGTAAAGTATATATGTATTGACACTTGTAAAAATCTAGCCACTGCAAGTAGCTCAGTGGCCTCCTTCAACTAATATCTGTAGTTTGTTCATCTCATTGACTTTTTGTTAATAAAGTTTGTCTTTGGAGTTGCCATACCTAGTGTTATTGGTTTGATATCAATTTGTTCCACTTTTTTTTACAGACCTTCAATTAAATATTCTTGTTGAGCTGCTGTTATATTTTTTGTTATCATGTTAGATTGAATAAACTGTTCTTGTGAAAAAGTAAAATGTCTCATACTGTTTAATTTTTATTTATTTTTGATAAATAAATGTCTCATATTGTTTAATTAGTTTTATTATTTTGGTCATCTCTCTATCTTTTGCTTCTACTTTAGCATTTTGTTTTCCCAATTGGTTGACATGCCTATCCACTACCGTGTTACTGGAATATGCAATTTACTAACTTATGTGGTATGAGTGATATTAAGACATTAAGTATAGTGGTAATTTTTTAGGTTTTAATGATAAAATCTAAAGTGTACCACATGAAATTACAATGTTGAATAGAACTAGCTTTCAAAACTGTCAATTTATTTATTCTTGGGGTGTGGTGGTACTTGGGTTAATCGGTCTCTTTCCTTGAAAATGATATTTCAGTATTATACATGGATTGATAAAGATGCATATCTAAAGGGGGCTCTCCGTGTGTGTGTGTATACACATATATTTTAGTGTTCTGAGTGCAAATATGACCTCTTTGGATGTTCTCCTTATTCATTGTTCCTTTTGCATTTAATTGCCTCTGAGCACTTTTCTTTTTGTTTTTTTTTGGTTTTGGAGTATGTACATTAAGTGTTTTGAAGTTGAGAAGAATAACTTTCTTTTTTATTGTTGTCTTGAAGAACACTAATGTGACTTTCATTAATGTTTCAGAGTGGTCATCAAATGCTGAACATAGCAATGCCTTAATTCTAAGTGACAGCCATGAGCTATAGATGAAAATAATTTTTTTTCTTCTTCTTGAAGTGGTGTTTGTTATTACATCAAAGTAGAACTCAAATACTTGAAGGTAGAAGTCAAAATTTGGTATGGGAAAAAAGAATGTCCTGTGTTGTTTGTAGTTACCTTTTTAATATATATGATTTTCCTTTTTTTCTTGGTAAAAGATGGAAGAAGAATTTCTTATGATATTTGTAGAGCTACTGTTGGATTAGTTTATTGTATTTGTACTAATTTACCACTCACCTTTACCTGAATCAGCTTTGGTTTTATAATTCTAAAGGAAGATACAAAAGGTCATACCATTACATTATTTATAACATTAAAAGTATTAGTTATAACACTTTTATATGATTTGTAGAATATAAATTCTTTGCAAGTTGATGCCTGTTTTCCAATTTTACCTTGATGTTTGTAGAGCTACTGTTGGATTAGTTTATTGTATTTGTACTAATTTACCACTCACCTTTACCTGAATCAGCTTTGGTTTTATAATTCTAAAGGAAGATACAAAAGGTCATACCATTACATTATTTATAACATTAAAAGTATTAGTTATAACACTTTTATATGATTTGTAGAATATAAATTCTTTGCAAGTTGATGCCTGTTTTCCAATTTTACCTTGATGTTCAATATTTTTAAGTTAATTATCATTTATCATGCATAATATGGTTAATCAATGATAGAAAGTTTGAACTATGGTGTCTCCAGAGAAGGTTTACAAAACTTGTAAATGAGACTGCTTATTTAAACATTAATAAATAAAGACAAGACACTAAAAATGACTGGAGATACACGACAAAGGAGAAACAAGTAAAAGGAATTCATTGCAGAGTATAAAATCCATACAATTTGATGATTATAGTGACTGGACTTGATGTTCTTCATCCAAACCGTGAAATAGGATTTGAGATTGGTTCACTTAATATATTATGCGGAAATGCAATTTGACTCCATCTGCTGCTTTTACCATTTGTTGGAATGCAATTTGACTTTACAGTAACATGGTTTCGTATGCTGCATGATCATTTTCAATCCCAATCTGCACTCTGTAGATCAGATCTGTTAGTGCACTTCTAACTTCACCTTTGAGCTTTCTCCTCGTTTTTTAAACAGGGAAGTGATTTGTGCAGAGGCAAAGAATTATATTTCACTTATGAGAATCAATATCAAGGCTGTAAGTGTTGTCTTTAACTTCCAATCAGCTTTCCTTTTCTTCCTTTTTATCCTCCTTCCAGTGAAACATGGAAATGAAAAACTCTGTTTTGCAATCTTTTGACCAAGATGATTGAGAAAGAAATACAACTTTCCAAACTGGAATTGCCATAATGATCTCTTTGGCCTAGCTATGTATTATGGTTTTCTGAGCTAATTGACGGAATTCTAGCACTTAAGTGGAGATAGGTGTCTGTTTTCCACTAACAATGATTTGGACTCACAGGTTTCCTATATTTTATCTGGTGACCATAGTTTGAATGTCAAGAAAATAAATCCTAGAACCTATGATGAGGATTTGGGAAGGACACATCCAATATGTACTACTCTTTTACCCTTTCAGCTATTTCCCAAATTTTGCATGTTGCCAATTGCACTTTTCAATGCAGTGCCTGGCGAGCACACGGATGTGCATATTATTCTTTGGCATAGGAGATACACCCTGTGCAAATAAATGCTATCTAAGGTATGCTGCTTTTTGACTGTTTTTCAATATGTTAAAATCTGTCCTTTGCACAGTTTATTTTGTATGGTTTTATACACTATAATGAGTAATGGGTGCTGTCATTGTTGATTTACATTCACAGTCAATTAACTGAGGAAACATATATAGACTTTTTAAGTATATTTTGTAGGTTCCATGTCCTTTGTGTGTGTGTGTGTTTTTTTTGGATGGGGATTTCAAATTGCAACTTGTTCTACAATTCTCAGCCTTTTGGACAAAGATCAAGTGCAAACTGCAACTGCATCTTCTTCTAAAAATTGACAACCATAATACGATTATTTTGATGAGATTATGCAGTCCTGCACTAAAGCTTACATTCACTTGGCCTCTTTCACCCCCAACAAATTTAAAATAATAATAGTAACACTACCACCAATTCGCCTCTCAAAAAAGGAAATCCTCATAACCTAAAAAGCCTCCTAGAAAGCCTAGAAAATATTTGTATAGATGGAGACCACTTAGATGCGTTCTGGCAAACATGAAACTTGGACCAAACTACCATTCATCTTACTGATTTTCCAAGGTGAGGGTTTAGAGAATGTTTTCTTAAAAAGAAGGTGAAGCTTCAAGAGTTTCCAACCCTGGTTTGCTCCGCCATGCACTGGCCACCTACCATATGATTGGAGCTGCTACAATGCTAATAGCTATTGACAAAATTAGTCACATTTGTTACTAATTTTTGTTTATGAATTACAATTACTCGATTTCTGGCCAAACTGTAGAAAATTGAGTACATTGGCTCTCATGGTTTGTTTTGTATATCTAGAAATGATTGAGCCAACATGTTACTTAAAAGGTATTTGCTGTTGGTTTTGATATAAGCAACTAAAAGAAATCAGAACTTTTTTGTTCTATTTTCTGGTAAAGGTATTCAACTGATTCAAGAGCAAAACAAATGGACAACTGGGCAGAGACACGTGAAAAGGAATTCTATCACACATCCTCCTATACATCAGTGGAAGAACTTCATTCCAGGCCATAAGGTATTATTACATGGGAGAATTTTTAATTCCTAGAGTGTACTAGACATGTCTCCTCTCATTTCTTTGTTGACATTTGTGCTATTGATGCATGACCATGGTGGAATTCAGTGCAAGAAATCATGATGTCAGATTGAGCTTCGATACCATATATACACACATTATACTCTTTTTTTTGTAAGGTCAATCTTTTCTATATCACTTTAAAATCATAATCCACCTAAATAATTTACAGAAAAAATTCCTCTGCTGGGTTGATTCCTAAAAATGTAACTATGGAAGTTTCACCTATTTTTTGAAAAAGAATGAGGGTCATTTGGTGATTGAATTTTGTTATATTTTTGTCATAATATAGTGGTACGGTCTTACTACTAGTACCAAAGTAGTTAAAACCCCAAAAGAGAAGAGTATATTGGGACAGATGGCTTTTGGCTTGGGCTAGCAATGTGAGTTGTTTTGTGGATTGTTCCTTTTGTAGATCTTTTGGGATCAGTGTTATGCTGGACACTTTTCTGGATCTTTTTGTGTACTGTTCTTCAATTGTATTGTATTAATGTGCGCTCAGGATTCTCTCTCTCTCTCTCTCCTCTTCCTCCTCCTTCTTCTTCTTCTTCTTTTTTTTTTTTTTTTTTTTTTTCTGTTTCTCTTTTGTTAATATATCGCACTTCACCTTCTATTGGTATGTACACGTGTCCTTCCATGTCTTATTTGACTTACATACAGATTGTATTTACTGACCACCACGAATTTCATGAGTGTCAACTTTTCATGCATGTTTTTTTTTTTGTTGTTGTAATTCTCATGGTCAATAGTCTTCCCGGTTTTTATTATTACGATGAATATGAATCACCTACCCACCCACCAAAGGAGCTGTGTTCCCTCAATGTGCAATAGTTTCATTTTCATTTACACTCATCGGATTGGAGGCAAGCTGCATCCTATTGTTGAACAGCTTCTCTCTAGTCTGAGAGCAGATTGGACGATGTTATTTGGCCCATGGAGGCTCACTACGAGTCTCGTTTTGATAATCCGAATCGTTCAATGTGTAGAATTCGTTGAGTACTATATGTTTGTAAAAAATCACGTTGATCAGATATCGATAACTATCTCATTGGATCAGTTTTTTGTCAATCGTTAATTTGTTTACCATCCGTTTTTTTTAATATAAAACTGATTTGATCACATATATATTAATATCCAATCAATGTGATTTTTTACAGGCATATAGTATTCGACGAATTTTACACATTGACGATTCAGATTATCAAAACCGGACCCGTGATAGGTTTTCATAGGCTAAACAGTACCGTCCAGTCTGAGGAAAGTTGCATCTTATTTTTTTAAATGAAATTTGATTACAAGAGATTTTAGCATGTCATGTCATCTTTCAATAAAAATAATATTAAAATGAACCAACACAAGTGTCGAATTATGAGATTATGTGATCCAAAAGTACAATACTACTACTAGTACATAACAAACCCACCCCAAATTTATTCAATCAAATTGAACAAGAAAATTATAAATGTAATTTTCTCTTTTATTTGTGTTAGCATTCAACTTAAAATTTAAAAATTTGACAGTACTTTTATTTTGAATAATGCTACTACACATCAACATTTCTTATTCACCCACAAAGATGTGAATCTCACTCAAATAAAATAAGAAATAAGAGGACAGAAAGTTACATCACGGAACGATAAAATTGGAATTCAAACATCAAAGATTAGAATTTAAACATAAAACTCGGAAGAAGAAGTTTTCATCCACCGAGCCAATCCTCTAATAAAGGAGTGTATCGTATTCATAGTGGGTAACGAGGTGACGGGTATGTATAGCACTACTCACTTAAAAATTTTCATTAATTAAATGCTGAACAGTCACGACGGATGTTCCCGTTGGATCCGGTTTTGACTCCGACCCGGCCCAATTTGGTCATGGCGGTGATGAAGGCCTTCTGGAAAGCGGGTGAGTTGCTGGCCCAAGCATTGACAGTGGGTTTGGACCTGCGGTCCGTGAAGAGGACTTGGTCCGAGGTGAAGAGGCCCTTGCCTTGCTGGAGATTCTGAAAGTAGACGTTGTCAAATGTTCTGGGGGTGGTTGGATCCATGTTTATGGCTATCCTGGGATCCACATTTCTTGGGCACATGGATTGCAATTGGGAAGCATAGTTTTGGTTTAGAGTAGGGTCCACTGGGTTTTGATTGCTGAAATTGTAGATCCGATTTGCAAACTTGCTGCAGTGAGAGAATCCTACGGTGTGGGCAGCTGCAAAAGGAAGTTAAAAACGACATAAATTTGTTGTGGCAAACAAGGCCTTCGTATTGGACAAGTTATTTGGTGTTGTTGGAACACTATATTATGATCATGTGTCTATCAAATAATAGGGAAATATGTAACTATTTTTGAACAAAAATAGAGATAAAGTGAACACTTGAACCCATGCAATTGGATGAGCAGACGAGTATTCTTGATTCACTAGATAATTTTTTAGGTAAATTAAACTAATTTAAAGAAAATACAATAAATTTTACAAGTTTAGTATAATTACATTAGATTCTTTCAAAGTTTTAGTTCATATAAAACTTGGTTTCATTTTTATCAAAAATTCGTTAGTTGTATAAATTATTATCATTTCTTTCATATTGAAATGTATATTTTATATTGTCTCTTTTTGTGTCTTCATAACATTTGCATTGATTTAGTTTCTTTAATCTTACTACAAAAGATATGAATGTATTTATGTCAAAATTATGAATCTTATTGTATTTTCTCTAAACTTAAAAGGAGGTTAGTGTAATTTACCCTAAAATTTTCTAATGTTGAATTAATCAATTGTTTCAGACGAACTGATCACTGTGATGGGTTATCATGGCAGCAAGAAAATTTATTTTGAAAACTTTAATTTTATTTATTGGGTATTGGATTGAAACAATTCATTTAATAAAAATGCTTGCTTTTATTACGTCATCCACAAATAATATTAATTATGCAAGGATTACAGTGGAATTGTTTGAACAATAAAGAAACTTACTAAAATCAAGCTTTTCTTTTTTAACATCTACTAATTTTTTTTATAATCGTTAAATACATAAATAAAATGGATTGAACTAAAGGGTGGTTGAAAGATAAGGTGAAACTGATGCAACAAGTAGTGCCATTTTGGGAAGTTTTGTAAAAAGTCACGTTTTTTATCCAAGGCAAAAAAAGCTGACAGCCAAAAACACTGTGAATTTTCATTTGGGGAGGGCAAAAATGCAAGTGTTAAAATTACAAATTGGGGCCTATGATAAAAAAGTAAAAAAAAAAATTTATTATGTTGGGTAAGGGTATTTTGGTCATTTTAATTTGATTTGACACCATAAACAAATATTAAACCAAAAAGTCAAAAGTCAATTTTTTATCAATTTCCCAAATTACTTTTCAAAAAGCTAAAAAACTTGATAAAAAATCAAAAATCAACTTTTTACCAACTTCTCAAAACACCCGCTTTGAATGCGAAATCTTGAGAGGAAATAGCAAATCAGTGACAACTTCAAAAATAAATATTAATTTTATTCACTTTTAATGTTACAAAATTTTTCATTAATTTGTAAATATTTTCCTTAAATTTCCCTCAAATGATATTTTTCCTAATCTTTAAGGGAATAATATATGGAGGGCACATATTTTTAGGATAACATGTTTTAAACTGATTTTCTTGAATAACAACTAGAACTGCTTTGTTTTTATTTTTATTTTTATTTGTCTTTACATTGGAGATTGTACTTTGGGGAAGAATCTTGTGACACAATTCAAATTCTTAATTTCTTAATTAAGTGGAATGGTTTTACTCTATTGGATATGTCAATTGGCTAAAATTGAACATAACTCATATAATACACCAGAAAAGGTAAACTCTTAAAATATTATGTGATATTGTTTACGCAAGATTTTTCACTAATAAAAAATGATAATACGTTAAGGAGTATTCATTTAATTCCTAAATATATAAAAAGAGTGAGTCAACTTGTTCTATTCATAAATTATTTTTACTATATTATTACTTTAAAACATGTAAATTTTATAATATTTGAAAATTATTAAATATATAGTTTTTTTTATTAACTACTAAAATAATTAGTGCTAGAAAAGGACCCATTTCATGGACTTTGCAGCCTTTGATGGTGATGTATATCCACGCAAACAACATTTAGCTAAGAGAAGAAAACAAAACTATTTAAGGCTTTATCCACTCGTAATCTCATGCCAGCTATATATGGCCTAATTGACTTGGACTAAAACAATTAAGTAAGCTGCAAATCAAAGAAGAAAAGCAAGTAGGTTTTTTCAAGCCAGCCACGTGGTAATCCCAAATGACAAACATGTGAGTGTTGAAAAGTTAAATCCGATCATGAAATTAAAAATATAAAATTTCATTTTATATAAAAAGATGTGTTTGATTTTATGATTAGATTATAAGTAAAGTTATTATCCCTTCTTATTGGTTAGAGTTATTACTCAATAAATTAAAGAAGGGTGAATTTGTTGTAAAAATCAGTATGAATTGAGAATTGTGAGTTGACGGGTTAGGTTACGAGGATAAAACAAAAAACATAGGCCTATTAATTTAAAGCATAACTTGTTAGGTATTAAGTCCAATCTATAGAATCGATCACTAAGTTCCCAGATTATATATGCATGTAGAAGAAGTGAGAGTGTTAGGTGGGATTCAAATGATTTACCTGAGAGAGCAATCATGTCTGTTTGAGTTAGCCCATTAGCAGCAAACAAGGAATTGAGCTGGTTCAAATTGAAGGTTGGTTGAGGCAACTTTCCATTTACACTGGCAGCTGTTGAACTCAGCCCATCCAATCTTCCAAACTCTACTGCATATGAAGGTCCACCAGACTGCATTATCAAATCCCAAAATTAACTGCAATGTTACGAACTTTAGAAAAGATTAAAAATTTAAAATTTATGATTCAGATTTATTTTGAAATCACATTAAATTTAAATTTGACTAACTAAATGGCCGTTGATAGAATTGAATGGAGAAAAAGAATTTATGTAGTCGATCTTTTTTTATGAGACTTAAAACTTAATTTGGTTTGGTATCAAATTTAAATTCATTCTAGATATATCGCATTGTTACAAGATTAATATGATAAGAGCACTTCTAAATTAATAATTAAGATCACAATAGTGAAGAAGAAATAAAGAATTTGTTGTATACCTTAAATTTTAAAATTGTTTTTATAGCGCTGCATCAACTTTCCCTGTTTTTTATGTAAAATGAACATGGTGGAGTGGTATAATATTAACACCAAGTTAAAGCTGTGTAATGCTATTTTTAGGGCTATTTTGGGGAGTGGGTTAAAAGTCACTTCCCAATTTTTAATCCACTTCCTTCTCTCACAAAAAAGTAAAAAAAAAACCAAAAAAATAGTTTTTAATTATCTTCCCAAAACACCCCTTATTTTCAAAATTACTTATGCTGGGAACATAAAAATCTATCACAGAAACGTACCAATGCGACAACGTCACGGGTTGCCATGGCAAGAATGTCAGCACAGGAGACCTTGTTTGTGCAACTTGGGATCGCATCGACTGCAGCTTTTGCTTTGATGACAGTGTCAAATCCATCTCCAGCCAGCGATAGATTATCCGGGTGATCCTTCTCGGCTGTGTTGCTTCCGGAAGATGCAACTATTACTGAAGCATCACAACCCTATATCATTTTCAAACAAAAACCAATCTCCAAATCAATACTCCATTTTTGCATGGCCTGATTTCCGCTAAATTTTTATCACTATTCATGGGTAATTGCATGCTAAATAAATAGCAGTTCCATCACGAACATAGAAATCGGTTGTGGTATTAAGATTAGTTAGTAGCGGTTATCTTTGAAAAATGTGTTCCTACATATACATTTTGGGAGAAGGATCCGCTCCGGTTACTGTTTTGAACTGAACGGGATTGTTTTGGCTCGTAGAGCTCATCACGGGTTTCATTTTAATAATCAAAATCATTCATTTTGTTAGATATTTCATGTATTTTATCTATGCAAAAAATTAGATCGATTCGATAATTGTAACTAGTTCAATTTATCGCATTTTTCACAGAAAAAAAAAGACCAAAAAAAAAAAAAAAACCATACATATTTTTTATGACAAATACAATAAATTGAATTAGTTACAGTTATCGGATGAATTTAATTTTTTTATGAATGAAATACACGAAATATTTGACAAAATGAACGGTTTGAATTATCAAAACGGGACCCGTGCGCCGAAACAGTCCCGTTCAGTCCAAAACAGTGACCGGAGGGGACCCTCCTCCTACATTTGGTGTCTACTACTGTGATCGATTTTTGTATTCGTAGACTTATTTGGCAACTTTCTTCTAGTTTAATTAGTAAATTGGAAGGTTCCGTTTAAGGCATTGTAAGTTCATATGTGAATCTATCTTAATAATTCAAATCATTTAATTGTTAGCGCATTTATGTAAAAAAATTAAATTAATCGAATAAAGGTAGACACATTATCAAAAATGAAAGAAGATAAAAGTAGACACACTTTTCGATCACATTAATTTTTAAAATAATGAATAGCAAGTATACCTTTAAAAATATATAATCTATCTTTTAAAAAATAAATGCAATTCAAATATACCACTCCTTATATCAAATCAACTTTTCTGGCAAAAACGATCGACTCAAAAGACACTAAAAAATGATCCACAACACAACGTCCAATTAACAAATGGTGACTAAAAACAGGATTTAAAAAATACAATATAAACTCAGAAGCGCTAACGACAACCCTTATCATCTAATCTAACCAAATCACCCTCTACAACTTTAAATTTTAAAAAAGAAGCACAAAATTCAAACCATTGATGATTAGTTGTTCCTGTTTACCTGAACAAAACAATCATGGAAGAAGAGACGAAGAGTAGCAGGGACTGTGACAAACGTTTGTTGAAATTTTTGAGTAACCACATTTCTAACGATGTTTTCGACATTGGGGCATACATTGGCGTAATAGTTTTGTCTGAGTTGTGCAGATGTCGAATGTGGGAACAGCACAAACAAGATAGACCACATGGCTATCATCACAACACTGAGTCGACCCATCTCTGTTTCAGAGAGATGAATTTAGGAAAGACAACAGAGTGAGAGAAAAATGCAGAGACTTTGGATAGATATAAAAATGGGTCAATTAGTATTATTGAGGAGGCAGAGATTTATATGGGTAATTGTCATGAGTAGCTCTTAAAGCCAGCTGTTATTAGATTTTTATTTATTATTTTTTGAACAACCAAGAAAATTAATGTAATGGGATAAAAAGTGGTTATCTGGAAAGAGACATGGATGGATGTCTGTTGAGCTCGTGGCCACCTTTGTTTTATGGATAAATAATAATTCAGTGTATAGTTTAAAAGTTAATTTTTAATTTTTTTTTTTGAATTTGTAATAATTTTGTAAAATCGTCACTCTGTGATAATTTCTCCTTGTTTTATAACATACGTATATATAATTTATATACAAAATGACATGATAATATTGAAATTAATTATTTAAAAATGATATTTAATTCCAAAGATGTCAATCATGTTATTCTAATGAATAATTCTATAAATAGTAACGGTAGTGCTACATGTATCAATTAGTATACTAACTAGTATATCAACACTAGTTATAACATTATTATTGACCCTACTCATTAATCACATTACAAATTTCAAAAACTACACTAATTGATACAGATAATATTATTTAAAGAGTAATAAACTTCTCTCCTACCAAGGATTTCCATAAAAGAATCCATTTGAGTTTGTAAGGCCTGTCCATTGCGGATCATACTTTGATATTTTGATTAAATTTATAAAGTGTAAATTATTTATTAAAAAAATAAATCAAATACATCTATTATCTACAGCCATATGACTTTATAACATTTATTTTTTTAGAATCATTCTCGCATTTTTCTTTAAATAAGTATATAGCTATTTTTAAAATTATACATACTATTTATTTATTTTAAATAAATATAATAAAATAATATAATTATGATTATAAAATTAATTTGATTCCTGATTTACACATTAAAATTATGAATGAAATCCATAATGAATTTTACAAATTCAACCAGTCCAAATACTTAAACTAGAAAGAGGATCTAGTTTTTCTTGAGTATTTTCCTTTGTTTTATGGGTAAAGATTGAGAGTTTTAACTTTGAAATTTTAAAGAGAGTTCTAATAATGGGATAAGGAGTGAAACCCATATACGATGTAATATGTATGCTTATGTTTTGATTTTTGTTTTTTTTTTCTTTTCTTTTACCACATCATTCAAACTCTCTTTAAAATTTCAAAATTAAAGCTCTATCACTGTTGTTGTTTTATAGTAGTTTATTCCTAAGTGCCCCGCTCGTTGTCTAAAGATTCTAGTGTTGAAAATGTAAGTTTGAACCCAAAAACGTGGTCCAAGCGATAGAGAGAGAGAGAGAGAGAGAGATGGCTAAAGAGATGGGTAGATGTGGGAACAACTAGCACGTAGAATGCACGTTAAGACAGCTTTCCTGTGGGCTGCCTAAACTCTCTCACAACAACAGTCTTGTGATTGAAAAATCATTGAAGTGTTGTCAGTCAAAGAAGATCGAAAGGCATGTACTGAAAAACAACAATCCAAGGCTTATTAGGCTATGAAAATGCCCATTAATATATATCTTTTTTCCATATAGGAGGAGGAGGCTGGGACGAGCCAACCAAAATGGACCATACTTGTTGAGAACCAAACAGCTGAGTCATTCATACCCTTTTTTGTTTTTTGAACAAAAAGAAGAAAAAAAAATCCATGGAATATCATAACTTTCTTAGATCCTGACTTTAGAATTGTCGGTTAGCAGTTAGATTTAATTCAATCTAAAGAAATGGATCCTCCACCAGAATAACAATAGACTCTACACTCATTCTACAAAAAGAATCGTAGAACTTTATGAAAGGAGTACAGCGCAAATCCGAATATTTTTATACTCACGAGTGTCAAACTCAGACATCTTGCAAAATGGGAGGGCCAATAACCATTGGATCACCACCCCCGGTGGTGGGTCATTCATACCGTGCTAGTTGCTTCTTCTTCTTCTTTTTTTTTTTCTTTTTTTAGCATATCTTGTTAGGTTAGGAACAGTGACATGTTATGTATTTGAAAAATATTTATAATTTGAATACGTGATATAAATTTAAATTTAGTGGAGTGTTTGTGTAAGAGAAAAAATTCTTCCCACCCGAGAGAGCAAAATGATTCCACATGAGCCTCCATATCTTGCAAAAACCACAACTTGTTAGAACTATCCAACCAATAATTTTTGGTTGAATGAGGCTGTGATGGTAAAGTTTTGACGGTCAAATCAGTGATGTGTAGTAATTAGAATAATGAATTACGTCTATTATCATAGTGATTTCATTGTGATAAAAAATAATTACAAACTAAATATACAAAGACAGTCCCTTTTCTAATACATACATAAAATTAATAATGAATACTAGCGACCCGCATAAATTCAAAAAATCACCCACAAGCATATATAATAAGTATCAGTTTTAATCAGTGACACTCTCAAGCATATAATACTTAACTCTATAATAATTCAATTAATGTCTAGTTGTTATGACATATGAGAATATGTACTACCCAAATATATTAAATTGGCAGAAGCTTTCAATCGAGTTTGACTTATGATTAATCAGTCATGTTACCCATATGACGTTATGAAATTTAGAACATGCTGTTAGAATTTACCAATTTACTCCTCCACCTACCATCTCCACTAGCACCCACTTCACCTACCACCTCCACTACACTTCACCTACTCCCAAAACTTCTCCTATATAATACATCCTTGTAGTATACAAAATGTACAACAATCTTGTAATCAATCAATCAATAATATACATCAGTTTATTTTACATGGTATCAGAGCCATAAGATTTAAACCTGTATTTTTTTCTCACCGGCGGGCAGCCGGCCGGCAACTCTGCCTTTGCTGCCCGCTGGAATTTTCTACCCATACCTTCCGCTCTCCACAGCCGTACCTCTGCAAGAAGAGAAGCTTCGCTCCATCATTTCCTTCCACGAATCTTCTTCGTGGCTTTCGCACTCTCTCTCACTTCCTCACTGTTCGCTGCCAACACCACTCCATCAAGATTAGAAAATGCCGATCACAAGCAAAGAATCGACTCCTCCTCCTATGATCGGCAAGACCGGACCTTACACAGTCTTCGTTACTCCTCCGGCGACTCCTTCACCTAAACCCTCCTCTCCGATTTCCGAATCGCCGGCTAAAAACGCTCCTTCTTCGCTGTCGGTTCAGCCTCGCACTCCGCCGCCGTTTCAGACCCCCCAGCCGCCGGTTCAGGCTCCGCCGCAGCAGTTTCTTAAGCCCGCTCCGTCCGACGGACCGGCCTTCGGGTTCTTCTGGAACGCCGTCGCTAAAGTCCAGAACGCTCATTCGAGTTTGGATGAGTACGTGGCACATTGGTTCGGATTGAATCAATCAAAGTATCAGTGGGCTTTAGATGATTATTACGAAAACAAGGGATCGGATCAAGTAGATACAAAAGCAAAAGACATATCCAGCAAAGTACAAAGCGTGTAACATGCATGTTGGTTGGGCAGAAATTTTGTCAAGGTCACCTGCAGTTTCTCCTGGGTCCTTTACCTGTATGCCTAAATACTAAATAAGGGAAGTGCCTATTGATGCGTGAAGGGACCTTTCTTTTCTTTTTTTTATTTTCTTTTACTCCATCTTTTGCACAGCACCACCGCCCCTTGTTCCCCACTCTCTCTCTCTATATATATTTATATATATCAAACCCATACCTACTCACTTTTTAACCCACATGCTGATTCACGCTACCCTTCCTTTACCCACTTTACCTTTATTTATTTTATTTTATTTTATTTTTTTTACTAACCAAAAAATAAAAAAAAAATAAAAAAAATAAAATAAAATAAAAAAATATATATATATCACACACACAAAAAAAAAAAAAAAAAAAACCACACTCATTTTATTCACCTCCGGGATCCATCCCGATCACAATTTTAAACCAAAAAAAAAAAAAAAAAAAAAACAAAAACAAAAAAAAAACAAAACATAACACACACAACAACGGCTTTGTTTTCTTTTCTGCAGACGGCCACACACCGACATCCCTTCTCTACTCTGCCGCCGGTCTTTTCTTCTTGCCTCCGTCCTGGGCGGCCCTTGCCGGTGTTGCCTCCGTATTTCCCACTCCACTGGGCATGATCACTACTCCCTGCTCCTCCACTGCAGCATATGGCGACCCTCCAAAACGGAACATCACGGTGGCCTTCCGCTTCAGCTCCTTATTTTCTGCTTTCAGCACGCTCATCTCTGCTCGCGCATCCTTATACATGCGTTGGAGCAGAGCCAGTTGGGCGTTTAAATGCTGCACCTCATTTGTCCTACTCTGCAGCCGGTTTGACAAATTTGTGACCGCCGTCATACTTTCCACACATGCCTTCAAAGTATACTGATTCGCCTCCACATCCGTTTGCACTGCCATTCTTTGCTCCACCGACCGCATCGGAAAGTTCAACGGGGCAAACTCCGGGGCGCTTGGTTGAGGTTCCAGTGCCACCGCACCAGTTCTCTCTCTTGTTGACTCGTTGAGGTCGGGAAAGAGGGTGAGCAGTCCACGGGAAGACGATGAAGCCATTTTCTCAGACAACAGAGTGATACAGAATATCTCTCTCAGCAATCTCTCTCCGAAACTCTCAGAATATCTCTCGCAAGTTTTTTGTCTCCGCCTTTGCCTTAGCCTCAGCCTTCGTCTTATAGCCGAGGCAGCCACGCGCATCGCGCGCCTCATACCTCCAGCCGACAAACAGGCGCACCAACCAAGGCACTCACGTGCCTCGCCATGATGAATCCGGCACACCTTTTAATGAATTGGGCACGCCTTTTGATGGCACGCCTTTTGATAAAATTGGGCACACCTTTTGAGGGTGCAACTTTTACAACGGTCCGACATGACCCTATAAACTGTCCCGACATTTGATTCCGGTTAGCATTTTCAACGGTCCGACATGACCCTATAAACTGTCCCGACATTTGATTCCGGTTAGCATTTTCAACGGTCCGACATGACCCTATAAACTGTCCCGACATTTGATTCCGGTTAGCATCTCCAACGGTCCGACATGACCCCATAAACTGTCCCGACATTTGATTCCGGTTAGCCTTTTACAACGGTCCGACAAGACCCCATAAACTGTCCCGACATTGATTCCGGTTAGCCTACAGTGTCCTCTACAACGTTATGACACCACCATACCGTGTCCTCTACAACGTTATGACACCACCATACAGTGTCCTCTACCACATTATGGCACCACCTTTCAGAGTCTTCACCAACGGTCTAACACGACCATACAGTGTCTCCTATCTTTTTTTTTTATTTTTATTTTTATGTATTTTCTTGTTTATTTTTATGTATTTTCTTGTTTTGTTCCTCTCTTCAAACTCAAGTTGGTTAGTTTCTATCCTCCTTGAGTTTGCGGGGGGCTGTTAGAATTTACCAATTTACTCCTCCACCTACCATCTCCACTAGCACCCACTTCACCTACCACCTCCACTACACTTCACCTACTCCCAAAACTTCTCCTATATAATACATCCTTGTAGTATACAAAATGTACAACAATCTTGTAATCAATCAATCAATAATATACATCAGTTTATTTTACACATGCGAGTGTTGGGCAATCCCATTATAAACAACTGTTTTGCAAGAGACAAAATATTTTAAATTTATAATTTAAAAAATAAAATAAAATAAAATATGAAGATGATTGGAATAATACCATGTCTATCCATGTACGTAATCTATATTAATTAGTTTTGTTTTGGTGTGGAGTGTTTTTCTTTAAAAATAATAAACAAATAAATAAAGGGGACAAAAATAATAGAGAGAAAAAGTTAGGTGTGAGACATCTTGGCTTGACATGAGGCAAGTTGTTACTTGGATGGGTGGAGAGACGAAATCATGTACAACTCTTTCATTTCTCAATTTTAAATAAGTTCTTGTAGACCAGATTATTAGATCTCAAATCTCACTTGTTTCTCAGGCTTAACACATTTTTATTCACTGGAGACATGAGTCAATCATTAAAAACGCATTAAAACAGATGAACATAGGAGTTTTGAAAGTATTTTTTGCATGCTTAAGTTATAGAGAATTGACAAATGGTATATTTTTCTTTTGTGATTAGGTTAAATAATAAGAGAATTTACGTGTAGATCTTGATAGGTAGATTTATTGTTTAATAAGTCTTGTAAAAATTAATTACGATTTTCATGAAACACTATTAAAAACGTTAGTAATTGTTAATTTTCAACGACAGTCTACAAATTTTGTCACAAAAATATTACTAATTATAAGTTTTAGCAACTATTTAAATAAATCGTCACAAAAAAATCACTAATTTTCAACTTTCAGTAACAGTTTAAAAAATTGGTCAATGAAAAATGTCGCTAATTGTAAGTTTTAGCGACGCTTTATAAAAATTATGATAAAAAAACCATTAATTATCAATTTTTAACTACATACGCAAAAAATCGTTATAAAACATTATTTTTAGCAACGATTTTAGTAGAATTTATTTTCAATATGATTTTATGAGAATTAAATTTAACTATTAGACTCATTGGTAATTTATCCTAAATAATAAGGTCTATCATATTTATGTTGGTGTTTGGAATATAATATGGAGACATAAATTTTTTCGTAATTAGTGAAGAAGTTCTAATGAGTACAGCTTGGGGTCTAAGAGTGTGTACTTTCAAAATTTTACATTTAACTCTCATTAGATGCTATCAATTTTTTAAGGTTACGTTCGCAGGTTATGCTTGAGTTATGCTTGAGATTTGTCTAATTCACATGGAGAGAACGTTTTAGATAAATTCCAAAATTAGTTGAGGTGTGTATAAATTAACCCGAATATTCAATAATAATAATAATAAAAGTACTATATGACATTACAGGGAGGTAGATTCCATTCTTATTTGTGAGTAAGAATTAAAGTTTTTTAATAAAAAAATGGCGTGTTTTCAATCTTGTTCTTTCTTTATATCAATCCTTATGTCTATTAACTTATTATTATTATTGTGAACTAAGGGAATAGTTTTGAAATAATTGATTGATTGATTAATCAAAATTAACTAAGTTACTGGATTAGTCCACTTCGCAAATTTTAATTTGTGATTTGTTCTAGTGTTAGAAACTATTCACTCACCCTAACTGCAAACGTAATTCATTGTGGGAAAATTACACTCACTGTTTGACATAATTTTATTAATCTTTCAATCAATAAGATTAAAGTGATTGAAATAAATATAAATTGGGTGCAAGCACAAGAAAAAATAAATAATACAAAATATATATTTTAATATTATTTTATTATTATTGTGATACTAAAGAGATAGGATCGAAATGATTGATTGATTGATTAATTAAAGTTAATGAATTTAATTAATCAATCCACTTGGCAAATTTTAATTTGTAATTTGTTCTGGTGTTAGAAATTATTCACTCACTCTAACTACAAACTTATTTCGATTTTGGCAAGTTTGACCTAATTTTATTAATCTTCCTATTAATAAGGTTAAACTAATCAAAATTAATATAAATTAGGCGCAAATACAAAAATAAATAAACAGTTCCGATTGGTAGCTCAAATATTATGAGGCTCGAATGGCCTAAGTCCAAAACGACGACATCTTGATTTTTTTTTTTCTCGTTTTTCTAAAGATGAAAAAGATGAAGAAGAAGAAGAAGAAGAGAGAAGAGGGAGGTAGAGAACACAAAGAGAGAGAGATACACATCATCATCAACAACAACATCTTCATCAACACATCATCATCAACAACAACAACAACAACTTCATCAACATCTTCATTAACAACAACATCTTCATCAACATCTTCATCATTATCATCATCATCATCAATAACAACATCTTCATCAACATCATCATCATCAACAAATTTTATTTTATTTATTTTCCTTCATCTTCATCTTCAGATCCAGATCTACTAAAAAAAAAAAAAAAAAAGAGAAAACAGAGTCTAAAAGAGGAGATTGGCGATGCCCACTGGCACCGCCACCATCACCGTCAACTATCTTTTCTCCTTCTTTTCTCTCGACTCTTCTCTCTCTCTCTCTCTCTCTCTCTCTCTCCCTCCTCTTCTCTTCCCTTTGTCTGTATTCAAAAGAAAAGAAAAGAAAAAGAATACCCCAAACGACGTCGTTTTGGGTATTCGAGCCACTTTCAAGCCATGTTTTTCGAGCTGCGAAGTATTATTGATAAATAAAATAGCTAATAATATTTATTTTTTCATCCATACGAGTAATAAATTAGTAATAAAAATAATATTAAGGCCTCGTTTGGCATGCGAATGTTTTAACTTAAAAGTCAAAAAGTAAAAAATTAAAAAGCCTATAATTTATACCAAAAAGTGCTCGATATAATTTTGTCAAAGTTATGAAATTCGGTGAATTTTCTAATTTGAAGGAAAGTTAATCTTATTTATTAGTCTCCTTTTAGCATTGACTTTTTTAGTTGGCTTTTTTGAGTTGAGACTTTTTTAGCTTGGGACTAAAACGTTCGTTTGGTTTGGTTTTTTTGGTTTTTTTGACTTTTGTGAAAGAAAAAAATGAAATAATTATGGTTTGGATATGATATTTTGTCTTATTGACTTATTTAGTTTATTTTTTCTTTTGTGTGTTTTTAACCTAACTAAATTAGCCAAACGAAGGCTTAATTTAATTTTTTTGGTATGTTGATTTCACTAGTCGAAGTGGGGAATGGGTTGGAAGATTGATGGAGAGGGAAGGGTGGTGGTCTATTTCAATGGCTTGGGCCAGTGTACATGCTTTAACATTTCTTCTAAGGGGCCACAAATTAAACATCTGTTATTGTCAACTTTTAATTTATTTATTTTCTTCTACTTATGTCTAGTTTAATATAGCTATTAAAAATTTTAAAAAAAATTAAAAAGAAAAGAAAAAATTAGCCACCTCAGAAGGATTAGATTAGAATCCCAGAAAATGGACTAATCTAATCCCAACCAACTTCTTGCAAGTTACAAGTCTTCCTCTATTGTTATCTTGGGTTTCATGATTAGTTAATTTTGTTTAGTCTTTTAATGATAAACGATTTAAGAATTTTCTTCCTTAGTCTTTTCTGAAGCTCTGTAATTCTCTTTGGTCATGTTTGATTCACAAAACTAATAGTGAAGTATTAATAATCCTATTAAATTAGTGTGGTATTCACTATCCAATTGGATTAATATCCATTGGATTAATAATCTCACCCCTACCCTATTACTAATAATCCTACAAATTTGTTGGATTAATTATCCTAAACCAAAATGTTAAAACAAATATATGATAATTGGGTCCACGGATAAATAATCCCAATCCCATGCTCTAATCCCGATTTTAGAGGGCGACAAGAAACAAGAACTAATGGAGGAAATTGCAGAGAACATTCAGATAGAAGAACATCGAGTGGACCAGTTCAGAGCACTGATATTCTTAGAACTCGAGAAAGAAGCTTATCACCGCGTCGGAATAGATTGGTGGCTCGCAGAGGTGAAGCTTCTGATACAACCATGGTGGGAGATAGATTCGCACAATGTGAGACATATGGTGCTTGTGAAACCGACAAGGCCATTGAAGGACGAACAGAGGAGTGTCCAAAAAATACTGGGGTTATCTGAGACAGAGGACTAGCCAAACCTGGATATGATAATATGGAATTGCAGAGGTGCGGGTAATGCTCGTTTCCGGAGAACATTGCGGGAATTGGTAAGTCTACACAAACCTGATATGTTAATACTTATGGAGACAAAAGTGGAACTACAAACAATGGGCATGTTTTTCAACAATCTGGGGTACACGGCTTCCACCCATGTTGATTCGGTTGGCAGAAGTGGAGGTATTTGGATATTGTGGAATCCTTGTCAAGCTAATGTCCGGGTTCATAATGCAACTTCCCAGATGATTACAGCTACTATATCAAGACAAGAGTATCCAGACTGGGTCCTATCTGTAGTTTATGCAAGCCCTAACATCCGAATGAGAGAGGAACTATGGAATGGTTTGGAAGACATTACTCAAAATATTCAGGAACCGTGGCTCGTAGCAGGGGACTTTAATGACTACTCTAGTTCTGAGGAGAAAAGGAGCTTCCAAGTTAATATAAATCAAAATACAAGTCAGAGCCAACACAGGAGCTAGAAATTCATGGATAGAGTTAATAGATGCAATCTTATGGACTTAAGCTGTGTTGGTCCTAGGCTCACTTGGACTAACAATAGAAAAGGTTGGGCAAAGACTACGGTTCGATTGGATCATGCCCTTTGTAACACTGAATGGAGAACACTGTTCCCAGAAGGGTATGTTAGAAACCTGCCTCACACTTACTCGGATCACTCTCCGCTTCTTCTATATACTCAAGGTACTAATACTTGTACTTCTTTATTTAAGTCCTTTAAATTCCACTCTGCTTGGTTAGCTCATGAGGGATTTAGTGATATTGTTGAGAAGAATTGGCCCAGGCCTCTGAACAACTTACTGGGGAACTTGGATCACTTAACCTCTGCTGTGCAGGATTGGAATAAAAATGTTTTTGGTAATATTTTTAGACGTAAAAGATGGCTGCTCGGCAGAATTAATGGGATCCAAATTTCTCAAGCCAATCATTATTCTCACAATCTTCATCAACTGGAAAGTGAGCTCACTACTGAGTATAATAGAATCTTGTACCAAGAAGAACTATTTTGGTTTCAAAAATCCCGTGCTAACTGGATTACTCAGTGTGAGCGAAATACAAAATTTTTCCACATGTCTACCATTATCAAAAGACGGAAAACCAAAATTACTGCTTTGAAAACTGAGGAGGGGGTGTGGATTGATAACCCTATTGAGCTAAAAAAATTAGTGCAGGTTTATTTTCAAAATATTTTTGCTCATACTCCTACTAGAAATTTTCATCATTGGAATAATCTGACCAAGCACCTTAATGCTGATGATCAACTAGAAATGGTTAGGGAGGTCTCTGCCAATGAAATCTGGAGGGCAGTCAAAAACATTAAAGCTTGTAAGGCCCCCGGTCATGATGGGTACCAAGCTATCTTCTATCATACCTTTTGGGGAATTGTAGGCAACTCTGTTACCGAATTTGTTCAACACTGTTTTTCCTCCTCTACTATTCCCCCTGAGATAAATAGAACTCTTGTAGCTCTTATCCCTAAAGTTGCTAACCCTGAAACTGTGAAGCAGTTCCGCCCAATCAGCCTCTGTAATGTGACTTATAAAATTATTTCCAAAATCCTTGTCAATAGAATTCGTCCTATCTTGAATGATATCATTAGCCCCAACCAAAGTAGCTTTATTCCGGGTAGTTCTACACATGATAATATCATCATCACTCAAGAAGCAATTCATACTTTGAATAAGAAAAAAGGGAAGATGGGATTCATGATTTTTAAAGTGGATCTTGAGAAGGCCTATGATAATATTTCTTGGATTTTCTTGCGGCAAACCTTGTTGGAATTTCAATTTGATGAGAAACTGGTGGCTATGATTATAAATTGTGTCACAAGTGTGAATACGCTATCTTATGGAATGGAGAACCCCTTGATGAGTTTAAACCTACTAAAGGTTTACGTCAAGGGGACCTTCTATCCCCGTATCTTTTTGTGCTATGCATGGAAAGACTCTCTGCTATGATTACACAAAAAGTGCAAGATAAAGAATGGACTAGACTTTGCTTGGCTAAGAGTGGTCCTACTATATCACACTTATTCTTTGCGGATGATTTGATTCTATTTTCTAAGGCTAATGATCGTAATTGTCACACCATTTTGAAAGTCTTGACTGAGTTTAGTGCCATTTCTGGATTGAAGGTTAATCTACATAAATCCTATCTATTTGTGTCTCCTAATATTGCTAGGAGGAGAGCTATGTAGCTGAGCAGCTTGAGCACTATTCCCTTAACTCAAAATTTGGGAAAGTACCTTGGGGTTCCTTTACTCCATGATAGAGTCAGCAAAAGTCATTTTCTGAATATATTGGAAAAGCTTAAGAATAAACTAACGGGGTGGAAATCTGGAATGTTGTCCCTGGCTGGGAGGCAACCTTGATTCAATCTGCTACTAGTGCTATGCCAGCTTATACCATGCACACAATGGAACTACCGAGGAAAGTTTGTGATGAGATTGATAGAATCAATAGAAATTTTCTTTGGGGTGATACCTTTCAGAAAAGGAAAGTGCATTTTGTTAATTGGGAACAAGTTTGTAAGATGAAAAAAATGGTGGTCTTGGGCTTCAGAAGGCTAGAGATCACAATCTAGCCCCTCTATCTAAACTGGGGTGGAAAATGCTTCATGAGGATAATACTCTTTGGGTGGAAGTGCTCAAAACTAAATATTTGGGACAACAGTCCTTTCTATCCAAGCGAAAATGCAAGAGAATATCACATACCTGGAAAGGTATTTTGAATACCAGGGATCTCCTAATTAAGGGAATTAGATGGAAGTTCGGTAGAGGATCTAAAGTTAAAGTTTGGAAGGATTGGTGGTGTGGTGATGGGGCACTTGACAAAGAATTGCACTCACCCACCAATCAAATTCCAAACTTTGAGGCTATCACTGTGGACTCCCTTCTTGATGATAATGGTGAATGGGATTTAAATCCTTTGCATACCTCTTTACCTTTGAATATGGTTGCTGAACCCAAACCAATGATGGAGAAGACACTCCTAGATGGATGAAATCCTCTGGTAGAGAGTTCTCTACATCAAGTGCATATGAATTAATTGTTGATCAACAAAATCAAGTGGGGGATTGGGGATGGATTTAGAAACTCAAGGTTCCTTCGAAACTTAAGAGTGTCTTGTGGCTTGTTCTCCATGACAAGCTTCTCACTAATCATAAGAGAGCCGTGAAGGGTCTCACTGATGATCTCAAATGCTCGTACTGTGTGAATATGGAAAACATGGAACACTTGCTTAGGCTCTGCCCTCAAGCTATTCAGGTATGGTACCAAGTCTTTAGCAAGGAATGGCATTCCAACATGCTATCTCTACCTTGGAGAGATTGGATCATTCAAAATGTGAAAAGAAGCATAAAAATTCTAACTTATTCCTTATTTCATTGTGGATTATTTGGAAGAATCGTAACAAAAGGGTTTTTGAACATAAATTTACGAACATTTATGAGAGTGTGAAAACTATTTTAGATTATAGCAAAGAGATTTTTCATGCTTTTAATCTTGATGTCACAACACATATTAAAGCTAAGAGTCTAACTAAGTGGTCTTGCCCAAATGCAGGAAAACTCAAGCTTAACACAGACGGTAGCACCCGCAGGCTTGGTGGTGGTGGCGGATTTGGTGGAGTATTTCGTGATGAAAAAGGGTCATGGATCAATGGGTACTACGGCAGACTTGAGATTTGTACTAGCCTTGAAGCCTAACTTTGGGCTGTCTACAAAGGGCTTACCATCATTCTCCAAAGAGGATACAATTAAGTGATTATAGAAACGAATGCGGAGCAAGTGGCTCAACTGTTGAGTGAAGACGTAGGAGAGAGATGCCCTTTTCGGGGCATTGTGGAAGATGCTCGTATAATCATGCGCGGCTGCGACTGCACCATCCAGCATATTCGAAGGGACGCCAATATTTGTGCTGATGCAATGGCTAAGCTAGGTGAATATCAACCAGCGGACTTATTGATTGTTCAAGAACCACCTGCGGAACTTCGGCCTTTGTTAGTCGAGGATATTGTTCACCTCTCTATGGAGGGCTCTAGGATGTAGTCCCTGTTTGTTTCTTTTTACCTTCCGATGTACCCAAAAAAAGAAGAAGCAATGTCTAAAAAATAATGGTTTTTTTTAATTAAAAAGAAAAAGGTAGTTAGAGATTGGATTGGATGTTCACGTAGCAGCCCAGTTTATACTGGGCCAACAAGTTTTAGGGTCCGAAACCTGATAACACTTTTTGCATTTAAAAATGGAGAAACATGCATCAGCGATTAGAGG
Organism: Camellia sinensis; assembly: GCF_055761805.1. Taxonomy (NCBI): domain Eukaryota; kingdom Viridiplantae; phylum Streptophyta; class Magnoliopsida; order Ericales; family Theaceae; genus Camellia; species Camellia sinensis. The sequence continues at coordinate 198,589,968 of NC_138964.1, read as the reverse complement.
TACGTTTTGAAGGTTTAAAACCATGATGGACCAATACTCAGTGGCCCAGTATAAGTGGGCCAGGCCTTTCTAAAGCTAAGCGAGTCCAATCCATATTTAATTTGTTTTAGCTGAAACTAGTTGTATTCAAGGAATTTTATTTGCATTTAAAAAATTATTCAGCACGCCTAATTTTTCACTATTTTTTATTAAATTATTTAAAGTTATAATTTTTTCTCAATACAACTTATGTTTTTTCATAAATTACCCTTTTCAATACAACTTATGTTTTTTCATAAATTACCCTTTAAAATAAAATGATAATTTGTAATACACCCAAATATTAAACAAATCAATTTAAATTATCTATTTCTTTTGTTCAGATACAGAAAACGGCGACGCGGTAGGCAAACTCCCAGCCCCCGTCACTGTAGATAATGACGTGGCTTACAAGGGTGATTTTTTGGATGCTAATAAGAATTGTGAACCTTTATTTTGTTGCCATTGTTGGCAGTGATGCCCAGTTCTGAGATCAATGTCGTGTTTTGGGTGTAGTGTTTTTCCAGAAACCTCCCTTTGGGAGCCATGGCAGCTCTGGAACCAAAACTAGAAACTTGATTATGATTCTCATCCATGGTTTGATTTTGTTCCATATTTTTTTATCCATAACTAATGACACAATAAAAAATAATGATATTGATGATAATGTTTAGTTTTAGTGAGGCAGATTGGAGTTTTGGAATGAATAAGAAGATGATGAGAAAATAATTAAAATGTAGAAAAGAAAATAAAGATTTAAATACGAGCCATAGGTATAAGTGCTTAGAATGTATCATGAGAATAATATATATTTTATTTTAAGATTTAATGTGTGTTGTTCTTATTAATAAATTTATATTAAGATATAATTGGAAATAAAATTTTAAAATTTTGATTGAACCTATTTAGTTACTATTTATTTGAGTGCAAATAGAATTCCCGTTGGATTCAGAAGCAAATCTACAGTTCTTACCTTACCCTCACTCCAAAACAAGTTTGAACGCTTACAAACACTGTTTTTAAGCATGGTCGAAAACAAAATTTTGAAGGACCCACAATTTAATTATAAAATCAGACACAACTTGCCGAGTTAACTCAATTCTATTTGAGATATAAGTGTTCATTTGGCATGTGAGTTTGGATGAGATTGAGATTATTTTAGTCACAAATAGACAAAATAAACTTTTTAGCCGTCGGCTAAAAATTGTCACATCTAAATCATAATTATTACATTTTTTCTTTTACAAAAGTTAAAAAAATCAAAAAAATCATCCAAAAAAAGACTATTTTAGCCTCAGAAAGTCAAGAAACCAACCTACATCCCAAACGAACCCTAAGATTAAAAATTTCATTGACACCTTTTATAATTTTTATAATTTAATTTTATCTCTTTTTTTTTTATATTATAATATTTTTTATTTAAAATTATAACAATATCCAAAATTTTACAATCAAAATAATTTTGATAAACAAACTATTTTTTTCTGTCTTAGACTGAAGGAGTGGAAGAGGTGCGATGTAAATGAAATAATGATTCTCTTTTTGTATCCAATGAGAGATTGTTTTGCTCTTTTTTTTTTTTTTTTTTAATTATTATTTAATCCTGAGATAATTGATGAAGTGGTATATTTTTGGATAATTTAGGATTTAACCAAATTTTATTTATTTACAAAGAGTTTGTTAGCTATTGTATCGAATTTCAAGAATTATTTTTACTATAATTTCTTTTAAGAATATTCACATTGTATAGCGAATACATAATAAGTGAAAAGTGATGAAAAAGTGGGGAAAAAAATAAAACCAAAGTACATAAAATATTGTTATTCATATAGAAAGATGGATTGGAGACCAATGGGTTAGGTGGATAAGCTCCTCTCTTACACGAGTGTATTAATAATCAAGTTATCATTGCGTGATATAATATTTTTTTTCTTTTATTTCTAAACAAATATAAAAAAAAATTAAATAAATAAATAAAACAAAACAAAAAGCAGAAGATTGAGATGTTCAAGTTCAAAGCATATGAATTCAACACCAAATTATTATTATTATTATTTGGGGTAAGTAACCTATATTATATATCAAAATTATTATACTTATAGAGTAATAACTCCAAAACTTAAAGGGTAAGCACAAGATGATAAGAGTGAGGTGGTGGGGAAAATGGGATTTGGAGATAAAGTTCTAATAATTATTGATTTAATGTTGGACTAAACTTAACATGGTTTAAAAATAAAGGGGAGGGGTAGTATACAGTATGTTCCTCGTGGAGACAAGGATCACACTTTTAAGAGTCCATTGGAAAGCAAGTGAAAGAGATTGATTTGAGTCCCACAACTCCACAAGTTCATATTATTATAAATAAATAAATAAATAAAATAGAAGAGCTAGTGTCCAAAAATGTCCATAAAAGATTAAGGAATGAGAGAGGGTGCTGCTAAGGTTCGTACCATGATAATGTTGATGTAATCCCCAAATAAGATCTCCAATTTGTGGCTCTATTTGATTGAGGTTTTAGATTTTTATTTTATTTTTTTAAAAAAAAAGTATAAATTAGTTTAACAAAAATAAACACATAAAATATATATATATATATATATACATTTAAAAAAAAACAAAAAATCATATAAAAGGTTTTTGAAGTTTTTTCATAAACAAATTCTGAAAATTAAATCAAACAGTGCCCATGAACCCATAGTATAACCTCTTAATGTTATCATGTACTAGTCAAAAAGACACATAATGCAATTATAGTACCAAATATAATTTATTCATATCTTCTTTTGTGGTTATGTTTGATTTTCACGATAAATTTTGTACACTCAAAATTTTCCGTTGCACAAAAAAAAAAAAAAAAACCTAAATCATCACTTTAAAATTATGGATAAATTACAAACACTCTCCTTGAGGTTAGGTAAAAATATAGATTTTCTCATGAGGTTTGAGAAATTACAAATTATCCCCTGAGGGTCAAATTTTCATGACAAATTAGGAAAAATTAGGGAAAAATCTATATGAGAATAAAAACTTCAAGGGGCAATTTGTTATGAAAATATAAACCTCAGGGAGTGAGATGTAATTTCTCAAACCTCATGGGAGAATCTGTATTTTCACCAAACCTCAAGGGGGTGTTTGTAATTTGCCCTAAAATTATTTTCAGTAATGTGAACAAATTGCATGTCAATTGTTAATTTATTTAAAAATCAATTAATTAAGTCCTAACCTTCTAACCATGTAAGAATGATATGTCTCTAACATTACTTTGACAAAACTTGCTAATGGAAAAATAAAAAATAAAAGAGTTTTTAATTTTTTTTAAAGCTAATATAAGTTGTCTCTATTCTATTATTTTAACATATCTGGTTTTAAATATTAAAATCTTATTACTCCATGCCTCACCTGTAACCCAAAGGTTGTATAAATTTACTTAGCGTGTATATACATTTGAGTATTTATGATAAGAAATAGTACGCTGGCCCCCTCACAAAGTTTATACATTTTCCAAATCTTCTAGAGATCTACTTTGGCCCCTATCTACAAAAACTTATGGGTTCGTCGCTTCTCATTTGTGAGGGAAAAAAAAAAAAAAATACAAATTTTATTAGTTTATATAAAAAAAATTATGTCAAAAATGCCACGAGATCCTTTTTTTTTTTTTTTAAATTTCCATTTCATGTTCTAATCTACTTTCAGTAACATGAAAAAAGATTTAAAAAAAACATTTATTCATTTATGTGTAAATTACATTGACTTCCCTTGAGGTTTAAAAAAAAAAAAAACTCACAATTTTGACATAATTATATTAAGTTACCTTAAAATATTAATTTATATTATACTTAACCCCCCCTCTTTTTTTTTTTTTTTTTTTTTTATCAATAACCTATTATTTATATGGATGGAAAAATGATATTGTCATCTATTTTACATGATAATGTACATTTTACGTTATTTATTTTTGTCTTTTTGCACTATGTATATTAGTAATTATATAAAAAAATATACAATTAACTATATTTTTTTAAATTTCAAGGTAGGTCAATATAATTGATTCTTCACTTATTTACAGAATGAATCATAAATACTGAAACTTCAAAGTATCATTTCAAATTAAAAATTCCATTTCACACTTGTACGATTTTAAAAACTATTGCACCAGGCCACGAGCTGGGGTATATTCATTTCATACAGCTCACGCTCACCATTGGCAACATAATTTAATTATAAATATAATATAAAATAAAAGAAGTTGTTTAATAATAATAGTTTGGCACTCTTAGAGCAATCTGTAATTTATGTCAGCCATTTCTCCTCCACGCCTAACAGCCTAGCATTAACATTCCTAAACTATAGGAACATTGTCTCTTTTTCTTAATAAATAAAAAATAAAAATTTGATAACCAATTGTGTGTATTTGCTTGCATTTCGATCAATTTTAGAACCTTAAAATTAACGATTGGATAAACTTTTATTAGAATTTCTTATGCTGTGTTTGGTTGGGAGATTTAAAAAGGGATTTGGAAAAGGAAAAGGAAAAGGTGTGTGAAACTAGGTGAAATGTACGTATATTTTATTCATATTTCACCTAACTTTTCATTTTCTCTTTCTAAATCTCTTCTCAAATCCTCCAACCAAACACAGCGTTAGAGTGACTCTAACTTGACATTACCTTTTATTCTCCAAGTCTTTGCCACTCAGATGAGGTAAAAGCTAAATTTTAGCATTCAAAAGCACAATCTTCAATTCACCACTGCATTTTCAGTCACATGATCAAGGCTTGAAATTCGCGTTTCAAGATTTTTAGAATATGTTATTTTATTTTATTTTTTCAAAAAAAAAAAATCTAATGTGGTTAAAATTTTGAAAAATAAAAAACACTTATTATTTTTATATAATTTTATCTTTTTATAATATTTATTTTAATAAATTAATTTTTATATTTAAAAAAATAAAATTTTGATTTAGAAAATAAAAGCCATATCATTGCAATGAACTCCAGAGACGGTGGATTACATAGTGCTAGAAAAATGCATATATATATATATATATATATGAAAGTGATTTGTGGGAAAGAAAGCGTTATATGGTAGCTCACTAACTATTTAGCATTATCTTATAAACTAAAGACTAAAAAAACATTAAACATTAGTTACATAGATTAGATTTGAGATTCCACCATAAGTCATCATTAATGCCATTATCCGAGAATAATTAATTGAAATCAATGAGTAGTTAATCCCTCTATCACTCGTTTTATCATAATGCCACCCGTGATCTCAATAACAAAAAAACAATTCATATAAAATTAAAAAGAATAATAACTTGTGTCTAGGTTGAATACAAAAATGGAAACTAGTTAAGGCTAAACTCATGATCCAATGGACTTGGAAAAAAATACTAAATAAATTAATTAATTAATTAAAATAGACAAGTATAGGTAGTTCATGTTTTGGCTACTTTCTTTAGATAATTAATTTAAGGAGACACCACCAGGGGAGTGAAATTGAAAAAGATGCACATGCATGGGGGAGAAAGCAGCCAAAAAGACAAGGAGATATATCGTCCTACTTTGGCATGATAATTTATTTGACAAATTTTATTTATAGCTTATTTGTTTAAATTTGAAATTTCTAGATGAGGTGGTTATAATTTAAGAAGTTCTGAGGTTTCTCACTACACAAATTAAAATTTTATACACAAAATTTAGGGATATTTTAAAGATAAAATATTTTTTTGTTGTCAAAAATGTAATTATTATATTTTTAGCGACGAAATTTGGAGTTAGTAATGAATTATTATCTTTTTTAGATCAAATTTTTTGTATCAAAAAATAATTTTTTTTTGGCACCAAATTATTTTTTCCACATTTATTAGCAATATTTTAAATTTTTTTTGTCTCTACAAACTTTGTTTTTTTATTTTCCAAACAACCTTTTAGCCACGTCTTTGCGACAATCAAAATTATTCTATAAATAAAAAAATTTAGTCACTAAAACTCTTATATATTGTAATGCCTACTAAGACTTTTTAGGTTTTCAATATATTTGGTTTTTCAAATCAATTTTTTTTTTTAAAAAAAAAATTGTGTAAAAATAGAAGGAAAAAAAAAGGGAAAACAAAAATTGAAACAAAGTACATGAATTTATTTATAGCATGGTCAAGTGTAATAATTTGGAGAAAAGAGTGGTACAGTAAAAAAAATTGTAAAATTATGAAAAAATATAATATTTTAATTATTAAACTACATAAATTTTATCATTAATTTATAAAAAAAAATTCTGCCACCACTATGTTATTCTCCTAAGGCCCGTTTGTTTGGGGAGTTAGAGGGGGGATTAGGATTGGTAGTGAGATGGGACCCATTAACATTGTGTTTGTTTTGAGAGATGGGGAGAGGATTGATAGTGAGTTCCAGATTCGGATGGGTCTCCCTAAGGGGATACAGATGGGCCTGCAAGACTTGGTATTAGAAAAATAGTCTGCCGAACTAGAAATTTTTTATTTTATTTTTTACATGTTGGGCATTTTTTTTTTTGAACATTAATGTTTAATTTTTTATATTTTTTGTTAAGTAAAAATTATTATTTTATTTTTTTCTACAAATTTTTTATTTATTTTTTATTTTTTAAAATTTTTTTACATATTGGGCATTTTTTTTAAAACATTAATATTTGATGTTTTTGTATTTTTTTATTTGTTTTATTGTTTTATATTTATTTTATATAAAAATAATTTAACAATCCCTAACAACTATCATCAAAACAAACACAATTTTACTTAATTCACTCACTAACAATTCCTTTACTATTAACCCCCCTCACTATAAATCCCCTCCATTCTACCTCTGAAAACAAGCGGGGCCTTAATAATTTCATCTTGACTCAAATTGTAGGATAAGGACAAGGCGAAATTTAGAATTTTTATTAAGGCTTATTTTAAAAAGATGGTTAAGTTAATTTTTTGATTATTTTTAAAAAAATATGTAAAAAATATGAAAATTAATATGACTTAAAATAATTTAAAAGTTGAAAGATAACTTTTAACAATTTTCTTAAAATATCCCTAAGTCATGTTTTGAGAAAATGTCTGTACCAGTACCCCTCGCTCTGCACTATCTTTTTATGTAAAAATATATACTCCACATATATATTGTGTACATAGAATAAAAATCATATATATATATATATATATTTAAAATTTATCGTATTCAAAAGTAGTGATATTTACCCTAAAAACCAGTAAAGAAAAATACATAAATGCAAACTTGCTAACCTTACTACGACTCTCTAAAAACTAAACAGGCCAAGTTTGATATCTCCTTAAAAAATTAAAAAGTTAAAAAATTATTCAAAAAATTAATAAATTATCACTATTCATCAAAAAATATATTAAAAATTAATTTTTCACACATCTATACAACTCAGCAATCATGACAAAACTGGCGCTGTGCAGCGTTTGTTAAGAACAATTGCACAATTTGGGTGTAATTTTTACACAGTGTTTGTTCGGCCCATGGGGGCCATCACGGGTACCGTTTTGTTAATTTGAACCGTGCAATGTGTAGAACTCATCGAGTAATACATGCCTATAAAAAATCACGTTAATCGAACATCATTAACTATATGATCAAATCAGTTTTGTATAAACAAAACGGATGGTGTGATAGTTAACTGTTGGAAAAAAACTAATCCGATCATATAGCTATCGATATCCGATTAACGTGATTTTTTACAGGCATATAATAATCGACAGGTTGTACATATTGAACGGTTCAGATAATTAAAATGGGATCCATGGTGGCCCCATGGACCGACCATCACTGTCCAAAAGTTATTTGCCCCAAAGGAGTTGATTATTTTTCTGTGTAGACATGCTAGGGCAGCCACAGGCAGCCGTACAATCAATCACCTTTCTTGCACTACCCACTTTATTTATACAATTTTTTATTACACATTTTTTCATAAGAAGACAAAAAGTTAATCCAAACATCCAATTTTTTTTTTTCTCTCAATTTTTTAGTTCAAAAAAATAAAAAGTGCACTTATTTAAGATACTCCAAACAATCCCCGAGAAAAAAAAATTAGAAAATAAGCACTTAGTACTTTGGGGGTGTTTGGAAAATTAAGTTCAAGGCTAAATAGTCTCAAATAAATAAAAAAAAACCAAAAAGCTTCTAAACCAATGGTAAAAAAAAAATAAAAAAATTGCCCTGTTGTGGGGTGTCACACTAACAGTGTAGGCCCAACTTACCACTGTCACAGTGACAGGTTGGTAAATTTCAATTTTATCTTTTTAGATTAATTTTGAAAAATGTGAGATTATGAACAAATTTGTCATTTTAATTTCAAATATCATTTCAACACATTTTTCAATACACCAACTCAAATAAAAATTTATCACATCTTTCCAAACACAAAAATTAAAATAGCCTATTAAAATAATCAAAAAGTCAAAAAAACTTCTAAAATAGTCATTTTCCAAACACCTACTTTGTAAGAATGAGAAATTTAATTCCTATAAATACTAGTTCAGCCACTAACAATTTACTTTTGTTAATAAAAATAAATAAATACAAACAAGTTTCTATCTGGTGTAATTAAAAATTGTGATATGAAATACAATTGCACTTATTCTATTTGTATCTCTATAGAAATACAATTACTTTAAAATATTTGAGTATTACGCAGGAATTCACATACTTTTTTTTATTTGAATAATGGCTTGCCATAATTTCATTTCTATCTCTATTTTTATTTTTTATTTATTTTTTCTTTTTTTACCAGAGCACCTTCAAAACAAAACTTTTAAGATTTATCTTTATATGTCGAACTGAAAAAAGTTAGTCGATTTATTTAAATCGTCGAACTTCTATTTAAATAATACAGAATTCGAACCCTAATAAATAAATTATTTTACCAATTAAGATGGCTCCTTAGTGGTCCTATCTTTATCTCCCACCTCTGTTTCCATCTTTCTTTGGGAGGGTGGGACCGGAAAAAAACAGTGGGAGGCCCTTAGCTCTCAGCCTTTCAGCAAACCCAAAAGGACCCACTACTCCATACGGCTGCACCTTCTTGCGCCGGCAACGCGTGCTTCCATGTCCCCTCTCTCTCTCTCGCCAGGTTTATTTCATACTATGGGAAAATTTAGAAAGTTGGTAAAAAATTTACTTTTAATTTTTTAATTTATTTTAAATTGTATTATTTTTTATATTTTTTATATATAAAAATTAAAAAATTAATTTTTAAGCAATTTTTCAAATCACCCATATATTTCCTCTGATTCATTAGAAATTATTGTTCAGCACGGGGTTTCCTTGCAATGACAGAATCTTTTTATTTATAAGACATTTCATATACGACAATGCTACGTAGCTCAAATTTTGTGGCTCAAAAGTGGCTCAAATGGCCAAAACGACGTCGTTTTGAGTACAGAACAACACAAAAATGGCCAAAACGACGTCGTTTTGGCCATTTGAGCCACTTTTGAGCCACAAAATTTGAGCTACGAGACATTTTCCTTTCATATATATTGTCTACCTGCAAGGTTAAGTTGTTTTGATAATCATAATAGACTCTTTCTATCTTAAATATTAGTTACTTATTTTATTTTTTATTATCTTAAAATATCAATTTCTTTTTAAAAATTAAAGAGTAAAAAATAATATGAATTTTATATTTTGTCTTTCTTTTAAATTCATTAACAACACAAAAAGTATAATCATGACAATTAATATTCTTAAAAAAATGTACTATCAAAGGATAATTTTAAAAAAATTAACATTTTTAAAGTGTAATAATTGTACTATCAAAAAAATTGACTTCTCCAAAAAGAATTATTATTTTGAGACAGAGAGAGTATTTGACCTTTTTTTATATTCATATTTTAATATGAGAGAATTTGTGGAACTCGACTTATTTCGATAATTCGAATTATTCATTTTACAAGACTCTCAATATATAACATTCATAAAAAAAATTAAGTTGATTCAATAATCGTAAGATTTTTATTTTTTCTTACTAGCATATGAACATGTGCTAAATAAATAATTAAAAATAATTTTAAAATTAAATAATAACATAAAATTTAATTAAAAAGTATAAAAAAATAATTTAGCATTGATTAAATTTTAACCATTTTATTATAATATATATTGGTATTGTTATATCATTACTTGTACATTTTAAGTTCACAATAAGAAACAGATGTCATAATTTAATTGGTAAATATGAAAAAAATAGACTAACTTAAAAAAATTATAATTATGATAAAATAAAAATAAATTTCATTTTATAAATTTTTTAGTTTTAGTTTATTCTATGTTAAAGTTTTTCATAAAACTTAAACATTCCTTTTAGAAATAAAACAATATATATTGATAAAATCCTTAAAATCGGTCAAAAGACTAACCAGTTCCCACAAAAATTAATTAATTAAAAATTTTAAATTTTATTTTACTTTTCTTGAATTAAAACATGCACAACACTATAATATTAAATAGGAGCATAAGATTCATTTTGTATAAGTGAAACAACTCTTTTTTTTCTTTTCCCGATATGGGATTGTAAAATAAAAGTTTACAATTGTTTGGGCGGGAAGTTTAATTCCAATCAAGTAGTCAGTCATTCAATCTTTAATCAGGTCAATCTTTAGTTTATTTCAAATCAGACAAATCTAACTAATATATTTTGATAAAATCGTTAAAATCACAGTTAAACTAATGAATCAGTTAAATTGAAAAAGGTTATGCCTAATCAGTTAGGTCAAAAGACCAACCAACATATACAAAAATTAATTAACTAAAACTTTTAAATATTATTTTAATTTTAAAATATAAACTATCTTGAACCGCAACGTGCACAACACTATAATATTAAATAGGAGTATAATATTCATTTTATATAAGTGAAATAATTCACTTTTTTCTTTTTTTCCTGATGTGGATTGTAAAATAAAAGTTAATAATTATTTGGGCGGGAAACTTATTCCAATTAAGCAATCAGTCGTTCAATCTTTAATCAAGTATAATATTAAATAGAAGCATAATATTTATTTTATATAAGTGAAACAACTCACTTTTTTTTTTTTTTTTTGATGTGAGATTGTAAAATAAAAACTAACAATTATTTGAGTGGGAATCTTATTTCCAATCAAGCAATCAGTCATTCAATCTTTAATCAAGTCAATCTTTAGTTTATTTATTTATTTTTTTTGAACAAATCTCTAGTTTATTTCGAATAAAACAAATCTAATCAATATTTTTTGATAAAATAGTGATTAAACCAGCAAATTAGTCAAACTGACAATAATTCAGCCTAATCGGTAAGGTCAAAAGACTAATCAACTTATACAAAAATTAATTAATTAAAACTTTCATATTTTATTTTAAAATTTAAACTGTCTTCAACTGAAACATGCACAACACTACAATATTAAATGAGATTATAATATTCACTTTATATAAGTAAAACAACTCACTTTTTTCTTCTTCTTCTGATATGAGATTATAAAATAAATCATATCATAGATTAATTAAAGTTTTTTATTTTAAAATTTAAATTGTCTTAAACTGAATTATGCACAACACTACAATATTATATGGAAATATAAGATTTACTTTATATAATTGAAACAATTCATATTTTTCTTCTTCTCCTGATGTGAGATTATAAAATAATTAGAGTTTTATTTTTATACGGTTAAATAGAAGTCAACCAATGGAAAAAAATTTAATTGTTTAAAATTAAGAAAATTAACATGAGAAATCGAGATTAAACCAGTGAATCAATCAAACCGAAAACAGTTTAGCCTAATCGGTTAGATCAAATGACTAATCAACTTATACAAAAATTAATTAATTAAAATTTTTAAATGTTATTTTAATTTAAAAATTTAAACTGTTTTGAATTGATGCATGCACAATATTACAATTCTAAGGTTTACTTTATAAGTGAAACAATTAACTTCTTCTTTTTTTTTCCCCTGATGTAGGATTATGAAATAAAAATTAAGAATTATTTGGGCGAGAAGTTTATTTCTAATCAAATAATCTCAATCGTTCAATCTTTAATTTATTTTGAATCAAATAAATATAATCAATATATTTTGCTAAAATTGCGATTAAAATAACGAATCAGCCAAATAAAAAATAATTTAGCCTAATCGGCTAGGTCAAAAGACGAAGCAACTTACACAAATATAAATTAATGAAAACTTTTAAATTTTATTTTAAAATTTAAACTATATTGAATTGAAACATGCACAACACTACAATATTAAATAATAGTATAAGATTCACTTTATATGAGTAAAACAACTCATTTTTATTTTTTCTCCGGGATTATCAAATAAATCATAGACTAATTAAAATTTTATTTTTTTATGATTAAGTGGAAGCTAGTCAATGAAATTCTTTTTAATTGTTTAAAATGAATTAAGAAAATTAATATGAGATATTGAAACTCTTATAAGACTGTTCATCAAAAATCTCATTTTTTTGCTTATGATATATAGATTTCTCTTTAAAAAATAGATAGTTTCAAATCTTTTAAAAAAAAATAGATATTCCACTTTTAAAATTTATTTGCTGTTAATTTTTTCGGTGAGAAATGTGATAAAATGAAAATGTTAAGTTATTAAATTGAACTAATTTTTTTTCATGTATGATATAGATTGAGGGCTTTACAAAATGAATGGTTCGAATTATTAAAACGAAATCCATAGTACGCTGCACGGGCCCCACAAGTTTTTTTCATTTTGAGATATGAATATGAGATAAACTCAATTTTTAAAAGTTGTGTATTTGGTTTGATTTTGGGAGATAAATTTTCAAAAAAAAGCTTGGAGAGAAAGTTTAGAAATTTTTTTGGTTTGTTTGGTTATATATTTTGAAAATAGTTTTGGAGTATGAGAGTTTGGGATAATTTGATATTTTGTTATAATTGAGTAGATGTGTGTGAGAAAAAAAAGTAAATGAGAAAGAGAGAGGAGAAAGAAAAAGTAATTGATTGATGTGTATGAGAGATAAAATGCTTTTGGAAATTTTTTTCCAAAATCACTGAACCAAACAATATTTTAAAAAAATTTCTCCAAAATTACTCTCTCAAAAGTAAACCAAACAAGGCTATTGAGTTTGTCAACAAAAAAATAAATGACCTATTTAAAAAAACATAATTATCATTCGTTTTTTTTAAAAAACAAATGTGATAAATTGAACATGATATAATAACCTGATCTATTTATTTTTTTGTGCGCATAGATAATATATACGATAACCTTATAAATGATCGATTTGAATCATGAAAACAAGACCTATAATAGATATCATTTGAATCTGGGTTAAAGGGGTCGGGTTCATGAATTGGGTTGGATAATTTAGGATAAAAGATTTGGATCCAATGATATCAGGTCGGGTCAAAAAATGTAAATGGACTGATAGAAATACAAAAGAATTGATCCGCAAAACAAGTTGGGAAAAAAACCTTCGAACCGAAAAGTACAAGGGAGTGTGGCTAAAGGATAAACAAATGTATTGGATCCGAATTAAAACGGTTTGAATTGAAAAACTAAAGACTAGAATAAGTTGAGTTCATATTAACACTTCCTTTAATTTGCTAATTTTTTTTTTTGTATTTTTTATTGTTTGATAAAATAAAAAATAAAAATAAAAAACAGTTTTTATGGTTAATGAAAAATAAACTTATTTTAATAAAAAAATATTTTCTTACTTTTAGAAATGTTTTTTGAATTAAAATTTTATCAGTGTCACCATGTTACCATCATTAGCATTACCTCCACCACCACTACCACAATTACAACCACCGTTACCGCCACTACCTCCATTGCCCCACAACCACTGTCCCACAATCTCTACCTCATTACACCACCACCACCACCATTACACTATTATTGACGCTGTCACTATCATTACCACTGCCGCACCACACAGTCTCCAACACTTCCATTTTCACTTCCATTCTACCGCCGCCACTAGCATTAGTACATTAATTTTAAAAATACATTCAAATAGAAGAAAATATTTTCTAAAACAAAATTCAAAACAAACGGAGCGTAATGATGGGTGCAGTCCTTGTCCAAATATAATCTTGGACAAATTACACAAATAGTCCATATAGTTTGAGACTTGTGTTAGATTTTTCAAGGATAAAATTGTCAATTTGATAAAATATAAACTAATTTGACAAAAATAAATGTCAAACAAATATTTTTGAGTTTTTAAAAATTATTTATACCCACTAAAAATAAAATTATGTAAAATTAATAAATCTTTTAAACATTTATTTATTTTTTACCAAATTAATTTTTATTATGTGTTTGGATGATGATCATGTAAAATTAATTTTAAAAAATTAATCATGTAATTTTTATTAATTTTATCATTGGTGGATAAAAATAATTTTTTAAAAATTAAAAATATTTTTTTGGCATTTATTTTTTTGTAAAATTAGTTTATATTTTATCAAATTGACCATTTTACCCTTGAAAAATCTAATGATATTTTCAATTGTCCTTATTTGGAACAAGATTCAAATTTAGGGTAAAATGTGTCACAATTTAAAAGTCAGGAACCAAAATGACACAAGTCCCAAACTATAAGAACTATTAGTATAATTAACTCTATAATCTTTTTATTAATTGCGTAGATCTGGATTTGCCAACTGCACCCAAACATACTATAAAAAAATTTAAAAAATTTAAAAAAATAAAAAATTGGTCAATTGTATACTCGCTCAATAAAAAATGAACTATTAGAAAAGTGGTTTTGGGGCGTTTTGGAACTTCCCAAAAAAACTAATTTTTTTACACAAAAAAGGTAAAAAAAAAATCAGATTTTTTAAAAACAAATCAAAAAGTCAATTTTTTACTAACTTCAGAAAACACCACTTTGTTTTGGTTGAGTTATTCCATTTTAATATTTTTTTAAAAAAAATTAAGAACTAGTTTAACAAAACTAAATATCAAAAAATATATTTTTAATTTTTTTAAAACTTATTTTCACCTCAAAAAAGAGAAAATTATATTAAAATAATGAGTATTTTTTTATTCATTTTTTTTTTTTTATCAAAACCAAACCAATTAAAAAAATTTTTGGAGAAAAACTCAACTAGCGTAGATAATTTGAGCCACGTATACAGGACATAAATGCATGTGACTATTATGCTTGTTGATAACTACAAGCAGACATGGATTTTGTTTTTGTTTTACTTCCACTCCTTTTTCTTATTCTTTTATTATTATATATAATTTTTTAATTAAATCTTTTATTATTCATGGTGATGGATTGGATCTTCCTATTCTTATCCGTCGAAACAAAACATAAAAGACAAAACCAAACTCAACTCTAGCTCAAAAAAAAAAAAAGAAAAGGGTACTCAACTCTTCCCACCTAAACAACTGGAGATATTTGGGCGTGCAACAACAACACTGCTACAGACCCCATTTGCCAGTTTTTTTTTTTTTTTTTTTTTTTTTTTTTTTTTTTCGACCAATCACCCACAACCACGTGGGCTGGGGGTCGTCCTTACTGGGGTCCCCGCATTTTCCGTGCAACAATACAAAAATTTTGTAAACCAAGAAATAAATCGAAAAATAGTTTTAAAAAAATATAATAATTTATGAATAATATTTAATATTATTATTGTGAAATCATACTATGAACAAATCTTTACATTTAATTATAAAATAGTGAGTAGAATTTTGATATATATATATATATATATATTGATGAATTCCTAAAATTACTTGTAACAATATATAGTATGGGGCCATTTGAGAATATCAATAAAAAGTCAAAAGTCAGTTTTTAACCTATTTTGGATCACATCGCTTCTTACATAAAAAAGTTAAAAAGTCAACTTTTAACCATCTTTTCAATACATTCCTATGTACATATTATCTTAGTGAAATTTTATGATACACACTTCAAAATATTAAGTACGTCTAATTTCTTAGTATATTTTATTAAATTATTTAACATTATAATTTACTCTCAATATACCATATATTTTTTTCACAATTTTTCTCTCAAAGTACACCCAAATAATACAAATAAAAAATTTCAAATTACACCACTTTGAAAAACCTTTTCAAAAACCCTTCAACAAATTTTTTATTACAACTATTCGTTTTGTTCACATATAAAGAACAATTGGTGTGAGTTATTCTATATATCATCATATTTACTTATATGTGTTCCTATTATATTAGTGATAATCTCATGAAATACTTTGTTAAAAAACCCCATGATAATCCCATGAAAATTGAAAAATAGTTTTGTTGTTGAACCTCCACGGCGTCTCTGTCCATCTAACAATTCCCAAGAGCTAGAGTTTTTTTTGGATAATACTAGTTGATACTTGATTAATTGAACGAGACATTACTTATTTTTCGATTTGACAAATTCAACATGACAATTTTTTTTCTATTCGGTTTGATTTGATTATTTGAATACAAAAATTATTGTGTTATTCACAATACCCATAATTTTTTATTTTTTTATTTTACAATGGCACATATTATTGTGTTCTTATTTTGTTCTATTTGTAGGTAACAACACAATAAGAAGTAATTATATTGATGATAATTGTGAGTTTTGGTGGAATAGATTTTGGAGTAAGGAAGGAGATAAAAAAAAAAATTGAAAATTGGAGAAGAAAATTAAGAACGTTAAATGTGAAGAATACGTCTAAATAATTTGAGTGTACCATGAGAAAATAAAAATAATATTAGGATATAATAGGAATTAAAATTTTAATTTTTTATTAAACGTACTGAGTTTATTATTTGAATGCAAATAGAATCACCCAAAATAGGATGCGCATCACTACATGTTTAGTTATGACATTTACAGTCTTTTATTATGACTTTACTGTTAATCATTGTGATTAGTATTTTAATTATGAAAAAATATTTTTAATTATATTTTATATAGTGATTAATTAAAAATTATTATATGTATATTTTAATTATGATTAAATGTAATTTAAGCATGATATCTGCATATGTTACATACCCTGATTATGACCCCAATATGTTATAATTATTTTTAACATGGGCCCACTAATCCACACCGTTCATGAACAGTCACGTGGCTTTGCTGGTCCCCCTTCCAAACTCCAACCAATCGAGGCAATTTCGTATTCATTATAGATGAACTTTGCGTATTTTAGAATCAATTTATATTCATCTCAATAATTTAAATAATTTATTTTATACGATAAATTAAAAATAATATATATACAATAAAATTAGATTAATAAATAATTATATAAATCACGTATATATTATAATAAATAGATATTTTATTTTTAAAAACATGTATATCATATGGATAAAAATAATTTGATTGTGTGCCAATCATTATTAGATGGGATAGGACAGTTAATTTCAAATTAATTTCATTGTTTTTATTTTTTAAATGATTAGTTGTTCAGGGTAGCTTATGCACAATTTGATTAATTTCGGAACCAACGTAAAGCACCCCTCCATATGAATCAGACAAATCTTAGGCAAAGTCCACAAGTGTAGTCCTAAGAAGTTGATAGCACTTAATGAGATTTGAATCTGAAACCTGAAGAGATCATAACCCCAAACCCCAAATAACATCCACTAGGTCAATCCAGTTAAGTTTTTTTTTTACGACCGTGCTAGGGAGCTCGTTCGAGCTCCCCCGAATCCCTCTAATTTCTTTTTTTTTTTTTTTTCCAGCAGAAGGAAGAAGAAGACGGAGGAGGAGGAGGAGGAGGAGGGGGAGAGGGAGGGGGAGGAAGGGGAGGAGGAAGGAGGGGACTGGAGGGGGCCATCAGCAGAGGTGGGGCTGCGACGGCGGGGCTGGGCTGGGCGACGATCGGCAGCTGGCGGGGCGACGATCGGCGGCTCTCTCTCCCTCCCTCCCTCCCTCTGCTTCTCTCTCTCTCTCTCTCTCTCTCTTCTCTCTTCCCCTCTGCGTTTGAGCCGAAAATGGAAGAAAAAAGAAAAAAAGAAAGAAAAAAAATTCCCCAAAACAATATCGTTTTGGGGATTATGGGGATTAAAGGAGGCCAAATTCGAGCTCTCAAACATTATTCTTTATTTTATTTTTTATTTTTTATTTTTGGATTTCTCACCGGGTGTCCAAATTAGTTTAACGCGCAATTCGACTAATCTCTGCTGGTAGATACTATTGTAGTTACGAAGTGTTGTAATTACCAAAATTCAAATTGGGAAACAAGTCCAGTCAAACTCCAAAGTTTTATCCGGGGATGAATAAGTCACAAAAGCACAAGCTCGTGATTTTAGAATTAAGTTAATTTCACTGTAAAATTAACAAGTCCAGAGTCAACAATATTAATGAGTAAATACACGAATCATTATCCATATTTTAGGTACGAAGTCTTTGACGATATTTGACCTGTATTAAAATAACATATTATTTTATTTGAATTGTAATTATTTTATTTAAATCATATTATTTTTTACATCACATCATTTTAGAATTAAGGGATGTGTGAGTGAAAATCTGACCACACTGCCCGCTTAGTGATCAACTGGAGAGCACAGGCAGAATAGATGGCTTCAGCAACCTGAAACAGAAAGAAAAGACTCTGGCGGTGGTTCTTCCACCCGGGGGCACTCCGACGATCAAGTCAGTATATCTCTCAAAGATAATCAAGTGCAAAACTTAATACTCAAAACATAAATTGCATATCTTAGACCCACGGGGGTGCCTCTCTTTTATAATATATTCAATCCAAGTCCTACTAGAAGTATGACTTTTATGATCTTCAATTCAGTGCTTATTTTGGACTCTTTAAGAGATAAAGATAAACTCCCTAAGAGCTTTATTCTTATCTTGGTTAAGTCCCCTCTTCGTCTTAGGACTCTTGTCCTTTATTCGCTTATCTCGGATTCCGATATCTTCGGAGATAACCTTGGCTTCTCCGAGATCATCTCGGCCTAACTACCACGACACGTGGCACCTCGGCTGACACGTCGGCGTCACCATGCCACGTGTTGGTATTCAGAAAATATATCCCCACAACTGCCCCCTAGGTTCTATTACCTCGGCACTCTGAGGTGATGGAACCTATACCGATATTTCGATATTCCTTTTCTGAGTAATGGCTCAAAAACTGTTTAGCCGAGATAATCCACTTCCAGCCGACGTGTTCTCTTCGGAGAACAAGGTTTCGAACGTACTTTCCCACGCGCATGAGCTGTCATACATATCTAACCGTTCCTTTCACGTGTTTTGTCTTCATTGGAGCGTGTCTGTGACGCACTTGAAAGCTGTCTGTCATTCGTCTGCGCCGTCTGACGCGTGCGTTGCTCTAGGCGTAATAAATGCCCTATTTTTGCCGCCGTTTCACGTTTTTGACAAAAATTTTCCTTGTCTCTTTCTTTCTTCACTTTTTCTATTCTGATTTCTTGCTCTTTCTCTCTCCGAAAGCTCTTTTTTTCTTCGAATCTGCCATTACTTTAATCTTCTGAAACTGTCTTTAATCTTCCATTTTTGCGAAGCTTTCTCTGCCGTCACAACCGATTTCTGAGCTCGGCGACTATTGCCCCGGCTTCATTTGTTCTGGTAAGATTCTTTCCTTTCATTCTTAATTCTCTTTATGTGCTTTCGTCTGCCTGTTGTTATTATTGCTTTTGTTCAAAGCCTTGGTTTTGTTTGTATCTTGAATCGTGGCTACATCTTGAACTTTTGCACTATTTCACCATTTTTCTTGCCACTGTTCTTGATTTTTTTACTTCTGTATTTCTTTTGTTTCTGAGACTATACCTCTGTTCTTGAATCTGAAACTTCGTCTTTGTTTTCTGTTTTTCGTATCTGTCCCAGATCTGTGCCTTCGATCTTGATCTTTATAGTTCTTAGGCTTGGGATTTTTGTGTAGAACCTTTAATTTTTAGGGAAAACTGAAACAAGCCTGATCAGTCCTTTCCTAGGTCTTTGCCGAGGTTCTTGCAACCCTTCTTTAAACGCCCATCTTCTGAAACACATTCTTCTTTTGTTTAAGTCGACGTAATGGGTATGTGGAGGCATAGGGTAAATACCCCAACAAAACTCGAATACTTTAGGCAGGAATTCTCTATCCCAGCCGATGTTCACCTTAAGCTAGCTGGGGATGGTGATACCATCATGCCCACAGACCATACGATGCCCTTTCCTATAGTAGCCTTTACTGAATGTGGACTTCGGCTTCCACTTGATCCCTTGTTTCGCGAAGTTCTTCATTTCTACAGGCTGAATCCCATGCAACTTACTATCAACTCCTACAGGGTGATTAACGGTATTATAGCTTTAGCTAGGCAAGAGAATCTTAGGATTACCCTGGCCGACCTTCAGTACTGTTATACAATGTGCCCCCTTAACCTGAAGGATAGGGGCTTTGTTTATTACCTTAAGCCGAGGTCTACTGAGTTCAAAATTGTAGCCGACCTCCCAGACTCCAACAAGGGGGCTGGGGATGACTTTCTTATTGCTTCGGGAAATTGGGAATTTGGCCCAGATGAAGATGTCCACCTCTACCCTCTTCCTCGAACAATTACAGAGGGCAAGGGTAAGAGCCCAGTGCCAATGCTTAGTTGTTTTTATTTAAGTCTTTAAAATTTGTCTGTTTCTAATGTCTGTTTGCTTGTCCTGCAGATCTTCATCAACCACCAAAAAACTTCCGTCAATCCTTCTTTCTGGGTCAAGATTTAAAGAAGCTTCTTGGTCTTCCAATCCATAGGCGCAAGGCTCCCTTGTTGCTGAACTTCATTCCGACATATAAATCCACTTTACCCGACGTCCCAAAAAAGAAGAAAAAGAGTCTTTCCCTACCAACTGCCACAACTGTAACCGCGTCTTCATCCCGAACAGATCAAGGATCCACCTCTGACCCAGCTGATCTTCCATCCACTTCGGCCCCCTACTTAATACCAATTCCAGAACGTAAACGTCGACGAAGACTTGTAAAGACTGCCGAGATGGTTCGTCCAAGGCCTGTCGTTCAAGATCTTCTTGCCGACCTTCCAACCGACGCTGATGCTGAACCATCGCATGCGATGCCCCCACCAAAGCCAAAGAGAGTAAAAAAGGCTCAGCCCAAGCCCAAGGCTACTGGCGCCGAGGTTGAGGATGCTTTGCCTATCTCCCAGCTGGCAAAAAGCAAAAAATCAACCTCTGCTTCCACCAAGAGGTCTGCTGGGGCCCAACCCTCAGGGTCTACACAATCAAAAAGGCCGAGGTCATCGTCTGCGACGACCTCGGCGTCCAAGAAGCCCGACGTTCCATGGGCCCCTGAACTAACCCTGGAGGATAGGCCTATTATGGCTAGTGAAAGTGCCGACGATATTAACGTTGGTGTCGCCCTTAGCACTGCTCTTCTCCTTCCGAAGGATTTGGAACGCAATGCTGACCTCAGTGAGTATGAGAACTACGCTCTCATGCTCCAACACTCCGTTCAAGTAAGTATTCCTGTTTGCACTTGCGATTTTTCCTTCTGTTTCTTACTGAGAATATTTTCTAACACTTGTGTTTTTCCTTAGGCCATTCAGCACGCCCATTCATTTTCAATGCAATCTTTTGAAAATCGGCAAAGATTGGTTGATATGAAGAGGGAAGCATCCTCCATGAAGAAGGAGATCAAATCTCTTGAATTGAAGATGAAAAAACTGGAGGATCAGGCCGAGGCTGCTACTAAGGCCCAGCAGATGGTCGAAGAGAAAGCAGAGTCTGCTGAAGCTATCCGCAAAGTAGCTGAAGCTGAGAAGAAAGACGCCGAAGTAAGAAAGGCCCAGGCTGAGAAGGAGCTCCAGCAGGCTTTGGCCACCAAGGAGGCCGAAGTCAAAGAGGCTGATGAAAAGGCCTATGCCCAGGGTATGGCCGACGTCGCTGAGGATTATAAACTTCAAGTCAGGCAGGCATGCAACAGGGGATTTTCCCTTGGTTGGATGTCCTTGATAAAAAAACTTGATCTCCCTGTTGACTCGCCCTTTCGTAAGGCCGATGCCATTCCTTTACCATTTCCTCCTCCAAGTCAGGTTGAATCAGAGACTGAAGCTGATGCCGAAGATGAGGATGAAGGAAAAAATGATGATGAGGCCTTGGTGAGAAAACCCAAGGATGCTGCTGAAGCTAAGTCCCCTCCTCCTGCTGAGCAAGTGATGGATTTAACCTTGGATGAGGAGGGTGACGAGGTTGGGGGGGCACCCAAGGAAATTGCCATCGGGCAACTATCATCTGACCTTCTTTTGGCTGAAAGAAATCTAGACAATACGCTGGCTGAGATTGATGCTGAGATTGAAGCAGAAAAGGTTGCCGAGGAGGTTCCACCAGAATCGTCCGAGGTCCCAGTCCCTGCAGCGGCTAACACTGAAGAGTCTTGAAAAAAAAATGTCTTTTGTACTTTTTTCTTCTTTTTCTGCACTTTGCAATTTGTACTCTCTTTTAATTTCTGTACAATGAAAAACTCATTCTTATGGCCGACGTAACTTTTTCTCTATGTAACTGCAACTGTTCCTTCTATGAATGTTTTTAATCTTCTGATGTTCTGTTGATTGCTTCTGCATAGTTCTATACTTAGAAATTTTTGCATGCTTTTTCATTTTGCTTTCTTTGTGTAATCTTCTCAGGGTTATATACCTCGGGTATAACAATAAAACTTTTACTTCGGCAAGATACTGACCTGCAAACTTTTCATAAATTTTAACAAGTATAAACATATACTACTTAATATAAACTTTGCAAGTTTCTTCTCAAGTTTCAACAAGTATCAAACAGTAATCTCGGTTTAACCTACTTGTAAATTGCTACAAATTTCAACAAGTGTTTAAATAATATACTTATCCTTTACTTTAACCTGTAAATTTCTGTATACCTTAGCGGGTGATCATATGTCGGTTTAACATAAACTTGTAAATTGCTACAAATTTCAACAAGTGTTTAAGCATCTTCCTTGGGGTTAAGCAACCCACATATTGCTATGAGAACTTAAGCAATAACCTCGGCTTAACTTCAACTTGTAAATTGCTACAAATTTCAACAAGTGAAGATAAGGAATCGGCTTAATTCCAACTTGTAAATTGCTACAAATTTCAACAAGTGAATTAAGGAATAATCTCGGCTTAACTTCAACTTGTAAATTGCTACAAATTTCAACAAGTGAAGATAAGGAATTGGCTTAATTCCAACTTGTAAATTGCTACAAATTTCAACAAGTGAATTAAGGAATAATCTCGGCTTAACTTCAACTTGTAAATTGCTACAAATTTCAACAAGTGAAGATAATGAATCAGCTTAATTCCAACTTGTAAATTGCTACAAATTTCAACAATTGAATTAAGGAATAATCTCTGCCTTTTCTTTGCCCCCAATGTGAACCTGAGTTTGACTTGGGTTCACATTAATTATGTCTTCAATAAACATCAATGCATAACTTTCTCAATCATATGTGTTGAAAGAATTCTGAAAAGACTTTATTAATGATATCGGCCAAAATATGATGTACATCTAATGATAGAAAAATTTCAAATTACAAGTATTCCAAGGTCTGGGCAATGCTTTGCCCTCATTGTCCTCAAGCCGATAAGCTCCATTGCCTAATACTGAAGTAATTCTGTAGGGTCCTTCCCAGTTTGGGCCAAGCTTGCCTTCCCTGGGATCCTTCTTGTTCCCGACGACTTTTCTCAGGACTAGGTCGCCGACTTGAAAATCTCTTGGATTGACCTTCTTGTTGTAAGCTCTGGCAAGCTGTTGCTGGTATACTGCAAGCTGAATTGCAGCTTTCTCTCTTCGTTCTTCCAACAAATCCAGATCTCGGGCTAAGAGTACGTCATTGGTGCCATTCTCTACTCCCTGGGTTCTGATCCCTGGGATGCCGATCTCCAATGGGATGACTGCTTCTGTGCCATAAGCCATGGCAAAGGGGGATTCTCCTGTTGATCTTCTCGGCGTAGTACGATATGCCCAAAGTGCGTTGGGCAAATCGTCTACCCACTTTCCTTTTGCTGCCTGCAGCCTCTTCTTTATTCCATCCAGAATTACTTTGTTGGATGCCTCTGCTTGCCCATTGCTTTGAGGAAAACTTGGTGTTGAGAAATAATTCTTGATTTTGAATTTTGCACAAAAGTTCTTTATGAGTTTGCTGTCAAACTGTGTTCCGTTGTCAGCAATTATTGCTCTTGGAATCCCAAATCTGGTGATAATGTTTCTCCATATAAAATTCTTGACGTCCACATCTCGGATTTTGGCAAGAGGTTCTGCCTCTATCCATTTTGTAAAGTAGTCTGTTACTACCAGCAAGTATTTTCTCTGTCCAGTTGCCTGGGGAAGTTGTCCAACCATATCCATGCCCCATTGGGCAAACGGCCAAGGGCTGGATACTGGGTTCAGGTCAGCAGCTGGCTGATGTATCAAAGGTGCAAACCTTTGGCATTGTTCGCACTTCTTCACATAGGCTTGGTATTCAGGAAATATATCCCCATAAGGGATATTTACCTATAGATCTTAATAAGTAGACTTATTATCTAATAGGTCTTATGAGAAAAATTTGTCATAAAAAAAATCACTAATTGTAAGTTTTAACGATAATTTACAAAAATTATAACAAAAAAAGGGACATACCATTTTACACCATAGATTATGGTTTCGTTTGGTATAACTGTTAAAACAGATTATAAATTATAATTTAACAGATTATAGATTATGAATTTAATCAGAAATTGTTAATCTGTTTAGTGTAACTGTTGGATTATAAATTTGAGTTGTTGAGTAGTGTTTGTTAAATAAGTTGTGAAGTAGTTTTTTGAATTAATTTTTATTTTTTATTATTCACTACTTGTCTATATTTCTCATAAAAAATAATAATAATAATTTATAATCCATTTAGGTCTTTTTTTTATTTAAAAAAATAAAAATAAAAAAATTTTAAGAATATAACCGTAAACTAACATGTTCACAGCAGAAACTGATAATCAGAAAGCAATGGATGAACAACTTCTTAGAATTAATTTTTTTAAGTTAAAATAAATTATTAAAATAAAAAAATTATTTAAAATAAGTTTAACCAACAGTTAAAACAACTTCTCAAAAACTAGAAACTATAAATTAGCTCAAAAAACCTCAAACAAACACTCTTATTGAGACAACTGTTGTGGTTATATAGAATTCTTGGGTGCATGTGATTCACTTTAGCAGGCCAAGCTGTTGTTTTGATGATTGTCTGGATTTGTGTAATCGTGATCCACAATATTAACATAGACAACACACACATTTATATCTATATCTATATATATATATTTATATGTATGAGATTGTTAAGAGCATTATTAAATGAAATATAATATATTGTGCACTGCTGGACCTGTCTGAGGCATCTCTTTCACGAAACTTGAATCATATTGGCTAAAGGCACTGGGATTTGTATGCCATGCCACAAACCCCCCAAATGCAACATCTCTTTGGTTTCTGTGTCCCCAAAAATGAAAATAGAAAAAAAAATAAGGGAATCTTAAATTCTTCTTTAGTTTTATTTTATTCTTTCTTTTTGCAGTATATAGTACTGAACTACTGATCATGGGAATGTGAGGAGGGAGTTCTCTGTCCTCTCTCTCTCTCTCTCTCTCTCTCTATCAAAAACAAAGCTGTGGCTCAACTTGGAGGACATTCAAGCAAAGTGCTGTGGTAACTTTTCCCGGAAAGTCTCTTTCATTTTCTTGAGAAAAACATCAAGTTCAAGTCGTGATCTCTCCTGAATTCAGGCGATCGTACAGGTCAGTGTAGATCCATTCCCATCTATCTTGCTTCCCCATCTTTTGCATATATATATCTCATGATGATGATGGTAAAGAATTTAGAAAGTCTTGTTTTTTTATTCTTTTCTTTTTTTTTAAAAAAAAAACTTTCTTTTTCTGATCTTGCTAACTTCTGTGATTCTTTCAAGAACCCTACAAGCAAAGTTTTGTAAAGACCACCAATTACTGTTGAATGTTTACAATGAAAACAAAATTTCAACTGACACAGAAATTAGACACTAATTTAAACCCATAATACATATAAATTGACAAGTTTTTACAAAATTGGTGGTGTCACCAAATAATCTATATATATTTTGTATCCGATTGTGTGATAATTTTTTTACCTATCTTCAACAGGAACTAACTAGCATCGACCATACAAAAGTACATGCATATAGCAATATATACATTGAAAATTGGATGGGAAGATAAAAATTTAAGCATTACAAAACAAATATACAAATAGTAATTAAGATAGTTCAACCCAACGATAAGACTTGCTATTAGCTTTTTTTTGACATCCCGTCTTTCTTTTCTTTTTTTTAACTAAATTTTTTCCCCTTAAATGGGTACAGTGTTAAGGCATTATTGTTGTGAAGAAAATGACAGCATGCCTTGTTAGGAGATATTTGTATGAGTATCAATTCGTGTGGCCTATAACTTATGACGACAAAAATATGTGAAAAACAAATAAGCAAATCAACGAATTATTATATACTAAAAAGTAGTTGCTGATGCATTATATCATAGTCATGTTCTATAACAGTGTCATTTATAAGATTCTTCTTTGTATAATTCTTCTAATTTTTGTGATGTTTCCACATTTCACAGGCATACAAGCAAGAAGGTAACACATCATCATCAGAGTGGACATGCGACTACCGATCTGAAAACAAAATTCTACTTTTCATTATTATCAATGCTTTCTTCTTCTACTTCAGAGATTCATCTTGTAGAAGAGTTGAGAAAGTGATATATATATATATTAAGTTCAAATGGAGAAGCTTTTGAATCCATATGATAAGGAATACATGAAGATGGCTATGTTGAAGCATGAAAAAACCTTCAAACAACAGGTAAACCTACCTATATTCTCATATTTTCCGACAGTAATTTGACCCACAAACATCAATGTGTGATGGAGATTCATCTATGCACGGATCCCAGTACATACCAATTCAATCTCAGTCAAATATCAAAATTCTAGGCAAAATTCTTGTATGTTGTTTTGGGAGACTAAATTTACTGATTTTCCAATGTATATGTGCACTATTGGCTAATACTGATATGTATCGGGATTTTAAATTTTCTATACCGATAGTTACTGATATTTTGGCTAATATGGTCAATATTGGCCAATTTAAAATCATGCATCCTGGTAGTATGGTTCTAAGGTCATGCTCAAAAAGGATTGTTACGCACTGATCACACACTTGTGCTTGAAAATAAAGTAACGGTTCTAAAATTGATGATTTTATTGCAGGTGTATGAACTCCATCGTCTCTACCGGATTCAAAAGATATTGATGACAAACGTTGAACATGGTAGGCCAAATGGAGAGAACCAAGACAGATGGAATTTTATGCGCGGAATTAGTCTAACTCACATGAATGATCATCAGATTCATCATCATATCCACCATAAGTCCCGGCCTGGGCTTGACTTGGAGCAGCCTGTCAAGGATGAGTACATTGCAGAAACAAACGGAGAAATAGCGCAAGAGATTGAAGATGAGAGCGAAATTCAGCTGACATTAGGCCCCACGAGCTACTACCGGAGAAAGAAGAAAGGAGAGACACCGCGAACTTCAGATTCTGGACCGAGCTTTTCTTCTTCTTCTACTGGATCTAGCCATATGAAGAGGACAAATTCAGGAACAAATCATACAACTAGAGATGATCATTTGACAGGTCAAAAATTGGGGCTAACAATGGTGCCTGATTCGAATTCGGGTTTGCAAAGTGGAAGAAGAAATAGTTTCGATGTGGAAGAACAGTTGAATCAAGATAGATTAACACTGCCTCCTTGGCTTTTCCAACCTCGGAGCATGAAATTCAGAACATGACTTGAAAAAAAAAATCTATGGAGTTGGTATGATAAAGGATTTTAGATTGCTTCTGATTCACTAATTCTGTGATTGATGTTTGTGTGGAGATTTTTTTGTTTTTTTTGGACTTTAATGGGTGATGGAGTCTTGTGTGAAAATTATTTGTTTCCCTGACTTTTGGAGACCCATTATATCTGCAAATCACTTTCAAAATAGCGATATCTGGTGACGAATCAGTATTGATTTTGGTGTAACGAACTGTTAGTATTGGAAGTGCGGAGCGAGATGTATCGAGGATTAGGTGATACGGTCTTAAATTTAAAAAAATTGTCACCCACAAAAAGGAGCTAATTTATTGTAGCTTCGAACCAACTGCATCGGTTATGTATAAATCAAGTAGTGAATTGACTATGAATTGTGAACAAGTAAATACACAAACAATTTTCATTCTTACTAGTAAACCGAGATCAACCCGTGTTAGCAACGGAACCATAGAAAAACTACAGAAATTTTGTGTTAGATTATTAATATAATGAATCAAATAAGCCATTAAGCATCAAGGTAGGTGAGAGGAATCTCTACATAAATTGTTTATATATAATGGTGAATCAACCCTAGGTATTTTATATGTTCTTCATTTTCAATTTCAACCCACCACTTAAAAGGGTAAAAAAAAAATAAATAAATAAACTTTTCCTCACCAACAGTATGCAGAAGAGCTTATGTTTGTGTCTGCCACCAAATAAACACAAGATTCCCATTCCAAATAAACAATATAATTCCTTATCAAAGAGGTTGACTTACTGAATCAAGTGCTCTCTTAACTGATGTAATGCTCGAGTTTGAGTTTTAATGTTGCGCTATACAGTTTTCTCATTTTTTCATTTCCCCGTCTGTAAAATAAAAAACACAATGGTCTGAAAGCATCCTCTTTTGAGTTATATGATGATTGAAATCAGACCATCATACATGTTTCTCTGCTTGCCTGTCTGGTTTGGGTTGTTCTTGCTTTTTAATAAAGTTTTTCTATCCAAAAAAAAATTCAATAATTCAATCACAGACCCCACACAGTGCTTTCAGCTACTACTGCACTTTCTGTTTCCAAAAGCAACGTGTCTGGTATTGTTTTCGCTTTCAGTTTTCTATTTTATGAAAACAGAAACTGATATAACAAAAACTTGTTTGGCAAACAACTGTTTCCAAGAAAGTTTTCAGAAAACACCCCTTTTTTTCGCAACGCAAAGAAAATGAAAATGACGGGCGTTTCATGAAGTCTTCATTGTTTTTTTTCTTTTGTTTGTAAGTACATGAAAAACAACAACAAAAATTATAAGGATACAAAACCTGGGTCAATTTTTAGCTTGAGAAAACTTCCAGTTTTACTGTAAGTTGAAACTCAATCTAATATCAGACCAAAGTGAATAATTAACTCAACTTAGGCCCCCGGATCCTGTTTTCTTCACAATTTGGCCTAATGATTTCTGTCTCCAAAATCTTTATTCCCTTGTCCCAATACATTGTCATCAGTATGGCAGGGGCAAGAATTTTGGGAACTGAGAATCCAGTGCCCCAACTAAGCCTGTCATCGGATTGGATTTAAAGCCCATGAGGGGCCAGCTTAGTTGGTTGGTGGGTGTGCTACCCACACTTCCAACCGGGTTTCGAATCTCCTCTCTTCAAATGGTGCCCCTGATTGTGGACTTTGCCATTGGCAACCCGAGTTTGCTACTCCTGGGGTGGGTCCAAAGGGCTCCGTGTTCTCGGTCATCAACAAAAAAAAAAAGAAAAAAGAATGATTGGATTTAATCTGAATCTGACAATCTGAATCCATTAATGAATAATCAAATCAGATTCATATCAATTTGGCTTTATCTGATTATAGATGCGATTTGATTTTCATACTTTCATTTATATGTATTTTTGAAGTGTGAATACCAATACCTATAATACGTTATTGTTTCATGGGACAATCTCCAAAATCTTGTACTTTTCTTTATCTCATTCTAATCGAACAAAAGTACACCAATCACATGATATCACATTCAATAATCCTATAATATAATCACATCCACGTTAGATCGGGTCAGTTCGGATTTGTGATTCTGAATAATTAATTATTGACACCATATAATCATCACGGAAAATATCACAACAGAAACAAAGCACACAACATAGAACACCCTCCTCTCTCAAACCTTAAAACAACAAATGCAATAAAAACGTCATATATACACTCTTCACAAGTGTATTAAGATATGGAATGCCGCCGATCTCTGCTAGGTTTGCTCTGGCCCTTCGGAGTAATAAATCCATCGCCACGCAGAAATGGATACAAACGCCCCAGTTTTCTAGACACCGTGCCTATAAATGATTTTCGAGGCATGGAAGGCTTATCAGAAGCTGACAAATCGCTCGGAGATGGACTATCTGTTGGCTTCTCCATTTCTTTCAATTTCATTTTCATTTTCACTAGCTCGAATTTGAGTTCCTGATTTTCTCTTTTCAATGGGCGAATATGATCGGTGGTGTACAAGTTGAGTTTGGGGGGAAGAGCAGGGGATTCTAGACCACTTGTGAGGCTGCCACTATCCATGGCCTCGCGAAGGCGCTGTTGCTCGTAGAAGAGCACTTGAACCACAGTTTGGACTGGGAGGCGGTCATTCTGAGCAGCGTGAGCGCAGGCCTCTCGCGATAGCTTCTGGCAGTCCATTAAGCTACAGACTTTCTTCCTTTCCATGTCACTCAAAGCGGGATGAGCCTATGATTATAAATGGACAGGTGGATTTGATATGTTATGGGAAAGGCGAAAATGAGAAAAATAAAACAGAACAAATATAAAAATTTACTCGTCTCGGCCATAAATTTATGTCCAGGGGAGAAAGATATAAGTCTTCATCCACGGGCAAAGGAGTTTCATTCTCCAAAAGACCATCAAAACCTAAAATCCCAAATTAATTCAATATATATATACAAAAATTTGAAAAAAGCAAAATTGGGTCGAGGCCTACTGTATGTATGTTAGATTAGTAACCAGTGAAATACCCCCAAAAAAAAAACTACCCAAAATTCCACGGCTGCACTAACTGTTTCTTTCTTCGCTCCTTGACTTAGCCAGGGGGCAGGTAGGATTCTTTTTTTTCCATCTCTTCATCCTCGCTTGCCTTTAGCTCTAGTAGCCTTGTCTTACCTAGCCATTTCAGACTTGATACCCATATAAATTGTTCACTCCTTTCATTGAAATTTAATTTGTTGATTGAAAAAGTGAAACTAAGGAAACACATTGAGGGCTACATGACATTAAACTAGTAGAAGATGTTGAACTTGTTCAGTGGAAGAGATTGGATGTTTATAAAAGTTATGTAAGGAGAGAAGAAAGAGAATCAATTTTCCAATCAAGAACATCAAGAAAAAAATTAATCAAAAGTGGTGTTTTTCTTCTATGATGACAGAAGATTATGAAGGCAACCAATAAACATCAGTAAAAAAATAAAAAATAATTGCAAATGCACATATGAAAATGTGTTTTTGAAAAACAGATAGTGGAATTAGAGAGTGCACCTTCAAGTAAATATCAATGGCTCTATACGTCCCATCCTCTGTCAACCTCGATTGTTCCGGTATGAGTTCAGCAATACTAATAAACCGCAACACGGTTAAATTCCGATCAGAAGCTATTTCAGCAATATAGTTTTCCATCAACTTGCCAACCCTTTCCATGTCACTCAAGGGCGGAGAAAGCGACACAAAATCCTCATCAGCAACGTAACCTAATCTATTCCCCTCCATTTCGTATTCGAAGAAATTCATCATAATCCTCTGCACGGTATCCACATCGAAAAGCGTGTCCTCAGTAAACGTAAACAAAGGGATCAAAAGATCATCAAGAACAGCCTGTCCTAGCTGCCTCCCCATTCTCTTCTCCAAGTCAAGCCTGCAGGCAATCGTTGTCTCGAGGTAGATGGCAGCCCGAAGCAGCATCGACAGAAAGCTAACCGACATTGAATTCTTCTCCCTCGGCAGAAGGCTAACTATTGTTTCCAAAACAACCCGTTTTTCATGTTCTTGTCGCGGCTCAATTTTCTTCCTCCCCGTGCCAAACATTTCCTGCCAATGAATAATACACATGTCACCCATGTAATTGAATTGGAAACATGTAGTTAAATCGGGATTAGGCCTCACCAATCCGCGAAGTGATTTTTGTGCATACAACATTAGTATTGGACCGAGCGCATACTGTTTAAACCCTCTTGCCATCATTGCAATCAGAACCCTATGGAAGATATCGATTCGCAGAACTGTTAAATTGTCAGCCCACCAATCGACAACTGATTTTAGGTGCTCGGTGCCACTTTCTGCTCGGTTTACGGCACAAAATTGGCTGTCCCTGCAGGTTATATAAGCGATCGCGTCTATGCACCGACTCACTAATTTTGTTTCCTCTGCTGTTGGAAAAAGGTTTTCAGAGCTATGCAAAATGGAAATTGCGCCTGCGAGGCTTTTAAGGGCCACTTCGTTCAAGTAGGCCTCGGTTCTTCCCACGAGGTTACTGACTGCATAGTCCTCTGTCATCTCGAGATGTTCTGCCACGCATCGGAGCGTGGCGATGTTTTCTGTACTTATTTCGAAGTTGATTCCGTAGCAGAATTTCGCAGCAAGTTCGAATGCTTCTGCACCACCCGGAATGTGTGGGAGATCAATGGTGGAAAGATTGATATCGCTCGATTTGGTTACCATTTTTCTTATGTATCCACATTTGGAGACTAATGGAAACTGCATTTGAAGGCAAGGAATGCATAGAAAATCATCTCTACTTTATAGAAAATAACAATTTGACATTCTGATTGTCTGTTGTTAGTTTGATTTGAGAATTGAATTATAAAAACAACAAAAGGCTAATTAGCCTTTAAAAAAAAGTATTTTTTACTGTGAATTATGGATTAAACTTAGTTACACAACTCTGTTTTTCCAAAAAAATAAATTGAGAAGAACCGAGTATAGATTTTACCTTGTGCAATGAAAAGGAAGCTGCACCAATATGGACAGTGACGTCGCTCGGAATCTCCTGTGAAAAAATCCTGTTGAAATTCATAGTAATTTTTCAGTCTCTTTCTTATTTTCTTGTGTTCTTTTCAAAATCAATCTTCTAATCTATGACATTGAAACACTTGAGAGACACTTAACGATGATTGGTGAGACATGAAACAAGGAAGAACAAATGAACAAGAATTGTAAATCGCACGCACAAGATTTACATACCATTCACTAGTCCTCTTCATGGCAGTGGAGAGAAGTTCCTTCTTCTTGGCAGACATGTCAGCGCCAGTGGGTGATGCAGTTTGCTCTTGATTAAGATCCACCATGGCAGTGATTGGAGAATGCTTACCATGTTCATGTCCCCATTATATATTAATAATAATGCATGAGGAGGGAAAAGTAGCAGTTGAAGTTGCTTTTGAAGGTACAATACTATTCTTTGTCGTTGCCATTTTTTCCTGTTTCAGTGATGACAATTGAATCAGTGGTAATGAGAGAGTACAAGCTCAAAGCTTTGGTTCATTTGATTTGTGTAAAATCAAGGGTAAATAAAAATAAAACTAAGGGGAAGATGGTAGAGTCTCATATAGTGTGTGTGTGTGGTGGTGGTGGGGAGCTTGTGGAGTTGGGTTTGAAGGGATGAGAAGGTGGCTTCTAATGGGAAATACTTTCCTCTCTTTTGTGATAAGAAAAACAAATAGTTCTAGGAAGAAAAGTTATACTCATAATCTTACCATGAAAGCAAAGCGTATGGTATAAATTTAAATTCGGTGTATAGTGGATCATAGATAAAATGAATTCCCTCAATATGTTTGAATTCTGGGTAAAATTTTGAATATTTTTTTTTTCTGAGTTTATAATATAATTGTAAGAAAAATGATAATTTTTATTAAAATGAGATTTAAAGAGGATAAAATGTAAAAGTCCCTTCAAAATAATTTAGTATTGGATGAGTGATGTGGTGATTAACAACATATTTATGCAGTAATTTGACTATTTAATGATAAAATGGTAAGTTTGATTATTTTTCAAAATTGATGGATCAGGTTGGAAACATCCATATTCGATCTGAAATTACTCAATAGATTCAAGTAATTCGCACTAGACTTTAGATGAATTTGATTGTTTAGACTTCTGATTTAAGAAATTTATTATATCTTGAAAAAAAATTTAAATGCTTAATTTCGAGATCTAAACAAATCTATTTTGAGTTTTTTTTTTTTTTCCTGTAAAAACCTTCTTTCATATTCTAGTTTTAACCTAGCACATTTATGGCAAATTTTAATTTTATTTAATTTTGGTTTCATTTGAGATGCTAATTGTGGTTTGATAACTGACCAATAATGTTTGGTATAATTAAGGCCCATTTTGGAAATACGGTTTTTAACTTATTTTTTGTCACATTACCTTTCACATAACACAGTGAAAAAACGTAAAAAAACAAAAAATTCAGCTTTTATTATCTTCCCAAAATACCCCCAAATTAAAAAATGATATACAAGTCCACTTTTTAGACCCAATAATGTGTAAGTGATATGATTAGTTAATGCTTAGAAAAGATATGAAAGAGAAGGTTCCTTAGATATCGTAATTGATTGACACATTCCTGAACTTGAAAATTGAATCTAATTTTTAATCTTGAATATCAATGCTCAATTAAATTGTAAGTTTTTAAGAATATAAAATTATTTTTGAGTTATAAAAATCCAGAGAATTTTTTTATATATCATTCTTATTATTTTATATAGATATAGATATAAATATTTTCATTCCGTATATTTGAAAACTACAATACACCACCCCCAAAGGCAGTTACTGACACTCAACAGGTTCATTCAAGTGAGCAATCTGACCCGGGAAAGTCCAATTAAACTGGACTGGACTAGTTCCTGGAGATCCTTTAATGTTGGATGGATAAATACAAATAAATACTTGCATGCATATGCATTTAGTTTTTAAAAAAAAAACAAACAAACAAACAAAAAACAAAAAGAAAGGAAAATAGATTGTGCATTTCCTGTCTCCTTTAATTATTAATGGGAAAACAGATTGTGTCTCCTTTAATTATTAATGGGAAAATATATCACATAACACTAATTGTAATTGTGGAGAGGTCATAGATAACTATTAACAAAATTTAGCAATCCAATAATAGATTTTCATCCAAAAACATGTAGGAGAGAGATGCATAAATAAATAAAAAGGACATTATTTTGAGATAAACAAGAGCCCGTCCTCGTATTAGAAAAATGACTTAGACCCCCAGTGGAGGTGCTGGGGTCATTGGTGATTGGTCAAAAAACAGTTTTTTTTTTTTTTTTCTTTTTTTTTGAATTCCAGCCACTAGCAGTGTGCCACTTGCCACTAGGGGTGCCCCCAGCTGGGGTCGGTAGCACGGCTGCTCGTATTATTACATGATGACCACTTTAGGAGGTCACAAAATGAAGAAAATTGCAAGTTTCCTTGGCTAATACACAAATATGAAGAGATGAGTATGAAAGGGCAGATTGTGCAATAATTGACAGTTACTGTGAAATTAATGAAGCAGGTTGGTCTTGTACCCATCAAGTATATGTGTTTTCACATCATGTAGGTTAAGGATGGTCCCCATTCCTAATTTCTAATGTTGACTGATCATTAAAATATAATCAAATTAATATCTTATTGCTATTTCAATCCATCTGTAATGATAGTACATATCACAGTTCCCATGGGTCCATAGAAAATTATAGGGTGATCTTGCTCTACATGTGATATTTTAATTAATTTAAATCGTGTTGTATTTTTACTTCTGAGAAATAATTACACTAATATTAAAAGATGAATAATGTGAAGTATGACTCCAAAAGCAATTAATTGTTCTTGCATTCAAAACTGGTGGGATACCCATTTGCTCTTGTTCTGAAAATGAAGTGTTGTAGAGCATCTCCATCCGAGTCGCCAATTCTTTAGGTGGTAAATTTGACAAGTGCATTTGACATGTATTTTTGCTCCACCCAACCTTGCAAAAGTGATATGACATTTGCCATGTATTCAACAATGCCAATTTTGATATAGCAAAAAAATGATGTCAAATTATTATTTTTATTTTTTATTTTAATAGTAAGGACATGTAAAGGTGTTAAAAAATATTCAAGTAAATAAATTTTGAAAAATCTAGAAATCCCCTAGATGTTGATTTGTGATTATGTATCAATTTTAAGAAGAATATAACAATCCCAATCAAACAATCAAGACAAAGAGACACAACAATTTTACGTGGAAAAAACCACAATTGGACACCTCCAACTGTGATAAAAAAACCACGGGTAACAGCCACAAAACAATCCATTAAGAAGATTTAAAGGAATTACACAGGTATACTCTCAATTACCTAGCGAATCCACGCCTAATTGAACCAATCTCCATGTGCCTCTTCCAACCCGTCTTCACCTCGGAATTGTCTTTACGATGAGCCACCCCGGAATCTACCAAAGCTTCAGGCTCGAATTCTTCAGAATCCACCGAAGAATAACTCTCTCTTTTGTAGAACAAAACATAACCTTTGATATACTCTCTTTAAACCATGAGTTGAATACTCAATAAAACATCAAAGAAAAACTAACAAAATTTCCCCAGATATAAACCTTAGAATCCAAAAAGAAGATCTGGAGGACTTGAGGAGTAGTCTAGTTTTGGGAGAAAACCAACTATTTATAGAAAACCAACTATTTATAGAAAACCAAAAGTAATCCTAGATTTGGAAGAAAACCCAATCCTTATTGAAATCCGGAAAACTGTGTTCGCGCGATCCGCTCAAGCGCCCAACATCTCACTCGAGCGTCTTTAGCAAAATATGCGTGTGACATACCAGAGGTCCGCTCGAGCGCTAGAGAACCCGCTCGAGCGCGAAATCACACATCTCAGTACTTTTACAGGCGACCAAAACTGCTGGAACCAGGGATTCTCCGCTCGAGCGCGGGTATGTCCGCTCGAGTGGACAGGCAATTTTGAATGCATTTTTGCATTTTTACATTTTGTTTCGGGGGCGCTGCCCCTCGACCCCGCAGTGGCGCTGCCCCGGACCCGCCAAGGGGAGCTGCCCCCTGGACCCCAGCGAGCTGACCGGGCAGCTCGATCCTCGTCATAATCAGCGAAGTGGCAATCTTGAAAGCATTAGCATCACAAACTTCTCTGAAAGGCACAATTCAGGTTGGATTCGCATCTAAACACTCATAGTCTCACTGAAATAAAAGTGCGAAAATAAATACAACTGAAAGGAGTTTTGTCAAACGAAATTGTCAAGAATAAAACCTAACAAATTTAAAGTAAAATCAATAAAATAATTAATTTAACATATCAGGTGAGATGCTTCTTTTGAGAGACGTTAAATAATTAATTTCACCCAAACCTTCAAACTTTCTACTTATTCAAAAGTCCTCTTTTTGAAAAAAAATTAGGAGTTTTCTTAAGTGTGCAAGTGCACACCATGTGCCACTTACACAAAAAGTGTAAGTGTAAGGTGTAAGTATAAGTATAAGGTGTAAGTGTAAGGTGTAAGTGTAAGGTGTAAGGTATAAGTGGGTTGCACATGGTGTGCAACCTCAAAAAAGGTGTAAGTGTAAGGTTTAATTTTTTACAAAAGGTGTAAGTGTAAGGTGTAAGTGTAAGGTATAAGGTGTAAGGTGTAAGTTACACACCATAACCAAACCCAAAAAATTATATGCTAGGAGAGTATCATGTGCCATTGCCAAATGGTACCTTCTACTAATTTATCTTTTTAGATCCTTACCTATTCTCATTTCGCATAATACGTACAGGTGTCATCTTAGTTGGTTAAAGCTGTTAAATTCAAATAGCATATTGACCAATTTTGATATAGTTTAATATAAATAAAAAGTTGATAATTAGAAACTAAAAGTTAAAATTTATCCCTTCCTAATTTTTAAATAATTATTATTTTTTCAATTTATTTAAATTATTTCTACTTAATAAACTATATACAAAAATTACACTAAACTACCTTATATAAATTCTTAAATTAAAATAAACTATAAACAAGATTCAAGCCGTAACCCAAAAAACAAAAACATTACATCTACATGTTTCCATGATTCAGCTCCACAAGACATTGAATCATGAAGTGGGTCACATGTTGCTCGGAAAAATTAAATACGAACAAGAAGTCATGTCATTTCAACGCGAGCTTCTTTGTTTTTTTTTCCAAACAACTGGAGTCCACTATGTCAATTCTCGTGGAAAATTGTCTGATTGAACAAGGCTTACAAAAAAAAGTGACAATATCAATTACCAAAACATTATGGTAGCCCAAAGTAACAAACTAAAGTCCTATTCATTATATGAAGCAAACTATCACTATAATAAAATCATTGTGCCATTGGCTTTTGTTAATGTCAGCCGAACTTTTGGTTTAATGGCAGTTTTCTTTTTTTTTTTTCAAATTGGGTATTGGTTGTCCGATAGTAGTGGTGCGCGTTGTTGCCGATTGAGGAGCTGTTGATTTTCCTTGGACGTACTAGTAATTGATGTTGTTCCTTGTCTCTTGGACTCCGATGAGTATGTTGGTTGAAAGAGTGATCATGATCTCTTCCTTGTAATTCTTCTTGTTTGGGTGTCCTCTGGGCGTCGCGATATTGAATACGAATCTGGGAGTCTATCCCAAGTGTAGAACTAGTTGTAAGTTGGAGGTTGTGTTTAATATTGGGTTCATGCTACCTTTCGTTTAGCCTTTTTCTATTTCGGGGACGAAATTTCCTAAGATGAGGAGTTTGTAATGCCCGAATCATTTAATCCTTTTGAGAGTGTGTTTAATATCCTTATTTTTATCTTGAGAGTCTTTGGAGTTGTTGTCTATTGGTTTTGAAGGAGTACAATTCGATTTAAACTCGTTGAGTTTGTTTGTTTATGTTTGTTCTTGTTAAAAGTTCCTTGGAAATTTAGAAATTTTGCCTTAGGGTAGACACCAACCTTCTTAAAGGTCGACTCTTACCTGTTGGGGAAGTTTCTGGACGTGTTGCTGAAAAATAGGATAGACACCAGTTTGGAGAGGGTCGACCCTCTTGTGTTGCAGAATTTCTGTGTTAGTTACTGGAAAATAGGGTCGACCCCCTTGCTTGTACCAGATTGCCTTTTCTATATAAAGGGTTGACCTCCCTGCCCAAAGGGTCGACTCTTACGTGTTTTTTTTCAAATTTTTGGGCTGGTTTGGGCCCTACTTTTTAGGAGTTTTGAC
The DNA here is from genome assembly GCF_055761805.1 of Camellia sinensis. NCBI lineage: Eukaryota > Viridiplantae > Streptophyta > Magnoliopsida > Ericales > Theaceae > Camellia > Camellia sinensis. The sequence continues at coordinate 198,550,861 of NC_138964.1, read as the reverse complement.
TTGTTCCTTTTATTTGACTTTGGGACTATTATTCTATTATTACCTTGCTACTATAAATAGGCTCCAAACATATTTTATTTCACTTTTTCTTCTCTTTCCTCTCTCTCAAACCGTGAGTTCTCCTCTCTCTCTCTCTCTAAACGCAAGCTTTTGGCAGTAAGATCCCTAGATCTACTCACCTAGAGTGATCTTCTCACCATGGTCCTTTGAAAAAAAGTGTAGATATCGCCAAGGGCATCCTTTTGGTCCGAAAAGTTCGTGGTTTCGTCGCCATTAATGTTTGGGTCGTCATCTCTTGGCTTCAAGAGGTAGGGGTTTTTAGTTTTCTTTCAATACCCTCGTTTATGGATAGATTTATGGTATTTTCTTTATACAAATACAAAAGTTTATATTTTTATGCATATTATGATGAATCACGAGGTTGGGGGTTAAGGTTTGAAGAGAGCTGGGTTTATTTGTTGGGTTATGATCTTGGGTCATGAGTTTGGATATAAAAGTAATAGAAGGGTTGGAACAAAATGTGTTTTGTGAAAAGCTCTAATTTCTCTTAAGCCTCCGTTTGGGAAGTGGGTTGGCTTTTTGGTTTTTTTGACTATTTTAGCCTGGGCTAACAAGTTTGGTTTGGGAAGGGCTTTTTGACTTTTTTGACTTTTTTTGTGAGAGAAGAATGTAATGATTATGGGTTGGATGTGATATTTTATTTTTTGTGGCTAAAATAGTCTATTTTGTCTTTTGTGGCTAAAATAGCCAAAAAAGCCCCGTTTAGCTCTTGCCAAACAGAGCCTAAAAGTCCTAGTTTGGCTCAAGAAGATGGTTAATGGTTTTGCTTCAATTGATAGTAGAATTATGAAATTAAGGTGTTAAATTACACATGTACAAGTTTAATTGAAATTTTTAAGAATTTGAGAAATTTATGTAAAAGTTGCAATTGAACTCATAATGTTGATGTCTTAAATTATGTTATAATGTGAACTAAACTTGGGGGGAAGGAAATTACTAATGGTATGGATGATATGAGTTTTGTGTTGAAATGGTTGTGTTGAATCTTGTTATGTGTTATGTAAATTGTATTGGGTTATGTTGTGTTGAGTTGGTTGAATTGTGTTGTGCGGAATTGAGTTGTGTTGAGTTGTGTTGGGTTGTGTTGTGGTTGGTACCCGCGCAGGGAGTTAAAAAAAATGGTTTTTCGGTGCCCACGACCGTCCGTATTATAGCTGATAAATGTGGGGGATTGTTTTAAAAAAATTGAAAAATGGTTTTTCGGTACCCACGACCGTCCGTATAATAGCCGGTAAATGTGAGGGTGGTTTGAATTCAAAGTTCCCAATTGCCCTGTCTAGGCTTATCGCTGGACGAATGTGGGAAAAGTGTTTTTGGGTGTTCACATAGTCCTGCCGTATTGTAGCCGGCGAAAGTATAAAAATGATTTTTGGGTGTCCACACAGTCCTACCATATTGTAGCCGGCAAAAGTGGAAAAACGGATGGTTTTTGAAAATGTTTTGGGTGCCCACGTCCTGCCGTATAATAACTGGCAAATGTGTGGGATGGTTTTTAAAAGGTTGAAAATGGTTTTCGAAAAAGACATGGTTTTTGAGAAAATGATTTTTGGGAGTTCACTTCCCGCCGTATAATAGCCGGCAAAAGGTGGAATGTGCTATGAATTGGGTGTCCGCTATCCCGCCGTATGAAGTTGACAAAAGGTAGAATGTGTTGTGACGTGTGTTGAGGTCGTTGATGATATATGTGACTTGTGATGAACTTGTGAAATTACCATTTGATGTGTAAACTAGTATGGAATGAAAATGGTTATGGGAATTATTTGAAAAGAATGGATAATGAAATAGTAATTGGATGAGGGGTTAGTGATAAAAAACTCACCAGATTGTTTGCATCTATAAAGAAAAATTAAGAGTTTTGTTTTGTGATTAATTGAGAAATTGAATTAAAAATAATTATTGTCCTTGTGATATGTTGAATTATGATTGATAACACACGTGTGGATATGATGTAGTTGTGATATGTTGAATTATAGTTGACAATACAAGTGTGGATGTGATGCAGTTGTTAGATAAGTAGGAGTTGGGTGTCAGATAACAATTATTGACTATAAAAAAGATTTAGATTTTTACATTGAGAAGTTACAGCAAATATGAATAAATTGATGAGAATAGCATGTATGTGGGATGTTTGGAGTGTTAAGGGAACTTGAACTTGAAGTTATGGCGTTATAATAAATGTAACTAGAAAAAGGGGAGAATGAGAATAAAAAGGAATGTTAATATGGAAATTAAATGAGGAATATTATGGAATGTGTTAATAAAATTAAAATGATATTGTTCCTTAAATATATTTGTTTTCAAAAAGGATTTTATGTTTTTCTGATAAAAATGGATAATTTTGATGGTTGAAGGTTTTCTTTACAATGTTTCAAATAAACTTTGAGAAAAAGGTACTCTACGTATGATATTTTGAAATTACAAAACATTACTTTACTATATGGTATCACCCTGCATGCATGATCATTTTTATTTATAAGATGATTATTATTTTAGAACTGTGAGATTTCTATTGAGCAATTATGCTCACCCCTTGTTGTTTCATTTTTTTTATAGGAAGAGATTTCGGATTGTTTGGTTGAAGGATTAGGAAGTTCATGTATCTCTTATGTGTAATCTCATTGTATATTGATGTTTGTATTTATTTATTTGTAACTCCACAGTGGAAGTGGGAATGTATTATTATTATTGTTGTATTCATCATGAGAGAGAGAACATGTACTATTATGTTTCTATTACTCAAGAGTAATAGATATTTTTTATAAAAAAAAATAGACCTAAATTTCAGGCTTTTGGTAATATTTTCGAGTAATTAAAATTTGGGGCATGACAATTTGGCTATACAATTTTTAGTTAATAATTGAGGGAAAAAAAAAATTTCTTGACAAGATTTATTTATGTTTGCCCAGTTGCTAAAAAATTATAATTTTTCTGAACTTTTTTGTTTAGTGAAATTTTTTAAAGTTTGCATTATTTTTATTTTTATTTTTCATGCTCTGCTAATTTGGATGATCTAAAAAAAATAAAAAATAAAAAAGGGAAAAGGAAAACTAAAAAAAACACATCAACAAAAAAGCCACTAATTTAAAAAAAAAATTTAATCATTTATCAAAGCATTAACCCTGTTTGGTTTTCAGTTTTAAAAAATAGTTTTTTGAATTTCTATTCGTATTTTTATATTTTAATAATTTTTAAAAATATTTTAATTAATTTCTTTAATTTTTAGATTCACTTAATTTCATTATACTTAAAAAGTGAAAAATATGTACAATTTTTTTAAAAAATTAATTGAATACAATAAAATATGAAAATATATTGAATTTTCATATTTTTGTATTTGATGAATTTTTTTAAAAACAAATTCACAATATTACACATTTTAAATGTATTTATTTTAAGTGTATCTTAAAAAAAAATATTTGTGTAAAATATTTTTAAAAATTCATTAAAAACAAAAAAAATAAGAAAAAAAATTTTTTATGAAAAATTGACTCAAATTTCTAGAACCAAACATGATGAATAGTTATTTATTTATTTATTTTTATTTTTTTTAAGAAGAGAGAAAAAAATTTCTAAAAAATCAATTGTCAAACCCAACCGAACCTTAACATGCACCACCTAGCTAGTGAGGGAAATGTTATTCTTCTATATTTTTATACAAAATTATTCACCAAATAATGTGCCGTTTTGGGAATCAAAGTAAAAAGTCGCGTTTTTTTTATCTTTGGTCCAAAAATACAAGTGGTAAAAATGTAACAAAATTGGTTTGGGAAGTTATAAAAACGCAAGTGTGAAATTACAAATTGGAACCTATGACAAAAAAATAAAAAAAATAAATTTCTTACGTTAGGTAAGGATATTTTGGTCATTTTAATTTGATTTGACACCATAAACAAATATTAAACTAAAAAGTCAAAAGTCAGCCTTTTATAAACTTTCCAAATCACTTTTCAAAAAACTAAAAAACTTGATAAAAAGTCAAAAATCAACTTTTTACTAACTTCTCAAAACACCCTAATATGTCAAATGCAATTTCAATATTAAGAAGTATCTAATGGATTTAATTTTATAAAAGTGATAGACACCTAATTCTGTTAAATCATGCAAATTTTATTATGTATAATTACTCGCTTATTAATCACCAAATGTGACATATATCAAGCAAAAAAGTTATACAATCATAAGAGGATATTTTAAAAATTAAAAGTAAGATATAAGTGTAAATTTAATATAATCTATCTCATGCATAATAAATTTGGTTCACAAATTATAATTTTAGATTAATTTTGATGATTTGTAGTGTGCGAGTGGAGAAAATATTTAAGAAGTCCAACTTATATAACACATGTTGTGTCATTTTAATAATAAAAGTATACATGATCATTTTCTTTCTACTCTTTAAAAAAGATGGTCATGTATGTGGTATTGTGACTCCCTCTTTTTAGATGAGCATACAACGACGTAATGGCTTGAATCAACCATCTAACTTCTAATAATAACGCATAAGGATAATTCACCATGATATATTCATAACACAAAATATCACTTTTTTTTTAGATAATTTTTTTTCAGATTTCGTAGCATTACTGACATCACAAAATCCATAATTGAAACAATAATTTGAAGAAGTGACCTAGAGTTAAGATGCCCTGCTGAGTTGTGATCCATACACAAGATAAACCCTACATGGATGAGAGAACCTTACCCTTCAACATGACCAATTATTGCGTATGCTGAAAGGTATTTGCTACCTTCCTCAATTTTACTGGTTTAAACAATGAAATTATCATATTCACATTGATATTTTTATCTAATAACACAAAAAAAAAAAAAAAAAAAAAAAATTAATAGTAATAATAATAATAATAATTAATAATTAGTATAAAGTAGTATAGGACAATGTCACTCGATATCCTATGAATGGCCAATAATTTATCGTTCAAACCTTGTCCTTTGGGAAACCTTATCACCATAGGGTATAGGGGTAGTAGTAGCATGTGAGTCCTCTCATTCATTTGCTTGGTCCCCTGAGTAATTTGAAGACAAGAAGATACATAGTGAGAACATCTCAGAAAGAGCCATGCTAAGCCAAGACACCGACTTGTCCTCAGTGAGTGCAAGGTGTGAAAAAAAGTTCAGTTCATCAATTTATCATATGTCTGCTAGAATATTGTTGGAAACAGCTAATACACACAACTATGAAGAGACGTGAAGCAAAAATGCTGTGCAGATGAACCAATTGTACACTAAGAGCATCTTCAAATAGAGACATTATAGTACGGTAGAAATGAAAAAAAATTCAGTTGTAACACATCATCACAATTTGAAATTAATAATCTATAATTAAAATTTATCCTATCCCATTTTTTAATTTAAAATATAAATTTATTAAAATACATATTTCATCATCATTGATTATAAAACGAAGATCTTCATTGTATTTATGAAACTGAGAGCATCTGAATCCATTGAAGATCATGACAGAAATTCAATAACTAAATGAAGGGTTAATAATGAACAATATATATAGGTCCAGTGGGAAAAGCATATCTATATTATATGTTTAAAAAGAAATTTTCATAATGCCAAAAGCAATTCATATATCACATAACATCAAAGCCAACCAATAGGGAAGGGCTTATTTTTGTTTGTTTTTATCTTTTATTTATTTTTTGTTGGGACCCTTTTTAATGATGTGACATTCCCATTGTTGATCCATCTCCAAGCTCAGCAGCTTTTCATATGATACAAGCAACCCACCATCTCATGCACACACACCTGCAGAAGAATGGAGAAACAAGAAGACTTTGTTTGGTTATAGTTTTCAATGATTTTTAACTCCTATTTTTTTGGATTTTAGTATTTTTTTAAAATGTTTTAATCAAATTTTTAATTTTTATTTAGATACACTTTAAAAGTTTAAAAAAAAATGTTAAAAATTTACTAAATACAAAAATTCAATACATTTTTGTATTTTTTTTATTTATTGAATTCTTTTTAGATTACTTATCAAATATTTTATGTTTTTAACTACATTTAGATTATGTGCATCTAATTTTAATTTTAATTTTTTTATAAATTAAAAATATGAAAAAGTTTACTAATGACAATAAAATACGGAAAAAAAAAAGATTCAAAAATTTGTTTTGGAAACTCAAAATCAATTTTGATTGCAAAAATGGGTCACTACATTAAAGTCATTTAAGTCCTGTATAGGAATTGGTTATTTTAGTAATTTTTTAACTTTTTACGAAAAGATATATAGAAAAGTAGAGAGAGTGGTGTGATAATTTACAGTGACTTTTTAGCTAAAATAGTCAATTTCCAAAATTGCCCTTTGTCTCTTTAATCATTGTTCTTCTCCAAATATTATAACGTGGTAACAATTTTATAGGGTTGGATATGAAAATCTTGAAACTAGTTAAGAATGTATTGGAATAAGAGTATAGATATTTAAGAGTACAAGATCCCAAGCTAATAGATTTTATTTCATTTTATTTGAACTCAAGATGTATATAAACTCAAGCAAAGGGAGCTGTGGAGACGTATTTTGTGAATGACAGCACGTGACTAAGGAGATACAGAAGTGTTAACTGAGGTGCCATGTGACTTGGTCATGTGCCGAGATGATTTCAGCTAGGCCGAGGTTGTCTGCGGAGATACTGGAATCGGAGATAAGCAGATAAGGGACTAGAGTCCTAGAACAGAGGAGGATCTCAGTCTAGATAAAGATAAGGCTCAAGAAGAGTTTATCTCTATTTAGATAAGGGTTCAGGATAAGCATTGAGCTTGAGTCCATTGAAGTGAGGCTTCTAATGGGATCAGGTCACTGCTGATTATAAAAGCAAGGTACCCTCGTGGGTCTGAGGTAAGTTATTTCTTGTGAGTTTAAGCACAATTTGCTATCTTTGAGAGATATTGATTACTAACTTGATCGTCGGAGTGCCCTTGGGTGGCCGAACCACCGCCGGATTCTCATTCTCTTGTGTAGGTTGTTAGGCTTAATCTATTCTATCGGTGCTCTCTAGTTGAGTTCCCTCTTTGGTTGTGTGGTTAGAAATCAACACCCACAATTTGGCGCCGTCTGTGGGAACATAGAGATCCCACAGAGTTAGGGATGACATTAACAGTGAGAGTTGTGAACATAAAGATCCTAACGTCGAGAAAGAAAGCTGTAATGAAGAAGCACAGGACCCGAATCCTGGGGAGAAGGACGTCGGCAAAAAGGGGAATGTCCCGAAGAAAGTTGTCCGAGATAAGTACTACAACAAAAGAGACCTCCAAGTATGGAAGGATAGATACTTGAGAAGGGATAACGAGATGAAAGGAATGGTGAACAAGTTGGTAGACCTACAGTCGGTTGTCAACTTCATGATGCAGAACAACGTGATGCAACCACCATTCCCGTTACAGGACACACCGGTACCAACGGCCAAGACTGATGCCTTGAAAAGGGGGCAGAAAACAATCCCAGTATTCCTGCAACATGGCAAGGAAAAAGAGCGCTCACATCGGCCCTCACGGGATGTCAGGCGAGCAGAGTCAGTAAGAAGTGAGTCACAAAAGACACCACGAACCAAAGAGACCTATGCCAAGGAACCTCGGCAAATCCAGGGAAAGGGTTTTTGCTTTGATACAGTGAATGAGGAGAAGTCCAAGAGGGCGCACAATGACGCCAGAAACAACGCACCAAAAAGGCTGAAATCTGCTGATAGCCGAGCTCTCGATCGAACGCAGGAGGATCTGAAAGATTACCTCTAGAGGAAGTGACTCAACACCGAGGCCACATCCCCGGTCAAGTCGAGAATGCCATTCTCAGTGGATCTGGATAGGTTTGAGGCCCCAAATAGATTTCACATACCAAGGTTCCAGATTTATAACGATAAGTCTGATTCAAACTTTCATGTTGGCTTATATTTAAACTCAATGGCTTTGTACAGCAGGAATGAGCAGTTGTTGTACAAATTGTTCTCCTCGTCCTTTGGGGAGATTGCGTCGGATTGGTTTCATAAATTACCGAAAGGAACTGTGAAAAGTTGGGAGGGCCTGGCTGAGATGTTTGTAGCCAGGTTTGTTACAAACAAGTTGCAGCCACTGAGGGTAGACTTCATGCTGGCTCTGAGCATTAGCGAGGGTGAAAGCCTCAGGGCTTATACTAAAAGGTATTATGAGGTGTTCAACTGAATAGCGGTATGTAACCAGGAGCTGGTAGTGGTATCTTTAAAAAACGGTCTGGAGGATAAATGCCTACTTCGAAAATCACTTGCAAAAACTTTACCAAAAAGTATGGAGGAGCTCATGACATGAATCGAGAAGTATACCAGAGTAGAAGAGGACACGCCATAGACGAAGGCACCAAAACAGGAGAAGAGAAATGGGTTGCCGAAGCGAGGCCGAGGTAATACAAGTTTTAATAGGCAGGAAATAGGATTGAAAGCCGTACAGACAGTCACCACTGTATTCAGAATCCCGGTCTACAAAGTTCTAGAGACGATCAGGAACCAACCTTATTACAGAGCGCTAGAGAAGATCCCTGGTGAGTTTATGGGAAGAAGCCTTGGGAAGCATTGTGCTTACCATAATGAAGATGGGCACTTGACTCAAGGATGTAGGGCTGTAAAGGCACACTTGGAGGATCTGGTCAGACAGGGTCACTTAAGAGACCTAGTAGATGACCCAAAACAAGGGAAGAGTAAGTAACGCTACCCTAGGTACCGGCAGCACCACCTCCACCACCGCCACCATAGCAAGTAGATAGACCTTAGGTGATCAATGTGATTCACTCGAAGGTCAATGAGAATGATGTATGTGGGGAAACTCAGAGGGTAAGGCACCTACAACATGTGTACTAAGTCCAGCAAAAGAAGCCTAGGACAAATGAGTACCAAGGTCCAGTGGTTTCTTTTACTGAGGCAGACCTGGATATGGTGCAACATCCATACAACGATGCCTTGGTGATAACATTGAAGATTGGAAAGTGCCAGGTGAGGTACATACTGGTTGATCAAGGCAGTTCTTGTGACATTATGTATGTTAGATGTTACAAGGAGTTTGGCCTTCACTCAGATGACCTAGAACAATCCAACAGCTCAATAGTTGGATTCAACGGAACACCAACATGGCCTCTAGGAGCCACGAATTTGAAGGTACAATCAGGTACGAAGAAGGTAAGCACGGAGTTTACAATGATTGATACCCCTTCTTCATACAATGTTATTTTGGAAAGACCGTGGTTACACGCAATGAGGGCTGTTCCCTCAACCCTGCACTAGCTATTACGGTTCCCAATGGAGTATGGAATTGAGGAGGTCAGAGGGGATCAAGTGTAGGCAAAAAATTGTTCCATGGCAGTAATGAAGTCTACCTGCAATGTGCGAGAAGTAAAGACAGTTGAAATTGAAGACGAGGACATGGAGGTCCTAGATGATGTCGGAAAAGAACTAACCAACAACAATGAGGAGGCTTTGAAGAAGATTTTGGTCTAGGAAGATGATGGGGAGCGCTTCTTCCTTTTCGACTCAGGCTTAGCTGAGGAGGAGGAAAGAGAGTTAGAAGTTTTCTTGCGAGCAAACATAGAAGTGTTTGCCTGACGCCCTATGAGATGCCTGGCATCGACCCCGAGGTCACTTGCTATATGCTCAATGTAGACAGGTCAGCTAAACTTGTCAATTAACTAGCAAGGAGGCCAACATTAGTACATGTGGAAGCAGTTGAGGATAAAGTGGACAAGCTACTGAAAGCCCAGGCCATCCGAGAAGTACACTATCCAACCTGATTGTCCAACACAGTGGTAGTGAAAAAGAAGAACGGCAAGTAGAGGGTCTGTATGGACTTCACCAGCCTGAATAAGGTTTGCTCCAAAGACAGTTTCCCACTGCCTAAGATTGATCAGTTAGTAAATGCCACTTCAGGGCATGGGAGGATAAGTTTCTTGGACGCATACAGAGGCTACCATCAAATAGCAATGTATGCCCCAGAAGAAAAGAAGACGATATTCATCACCCCAAAGGACTCTATTGTTACAGGGTAATGCCTTTTGGGTTAAAAAATGCAGGAGCAACCTACCAACGATTAGTGACCAAAATGTTTAAACATCTAATTGGGAAGACAGTCGAAGTCTATATTGATGACATGGTCGTGAAGACCAAGGAGCTTGGGAACCATCTGGCCAATTTGAAGGCAGTCTTTGATATCTTAAGAACATATCGACTCCGACTCAATGCTTCGAAATGTACATTTGGAATTGGGTCTGGTAAGTTCTTGGGATACTTGGTCACCAAGAGGGACATAGAAGCAAGCCTAGATCAAATTAAGGTTATCCTTGATTTGAAAAGCCTAACTTCAACCAAGTAGGTCTAGATTTTGATCGGTAAGGCAGCAGCCCTGAATAAATTTATCAGCCGAAGTTTTGATAAATGTAGATAATTTTTTCAATTGTTAAAGAAAGCCACAGATTTCTTGTGGACAGAAGAATGCGAAGTCACCTTAACCGACTTGAAAAGGTACCTGACAACAACTCTAAGAGGAATTGTTCCTATACTTGGCAATTTCAGACCACATAGTGAGTGCAGTGGTAATCCGAGAAGAGGAAGGAGAACAAAAGGCGATATACTATATAAGTAAAACCCTAGCAAGTGCAGAAACTAGGTACCTGCCCTTGGAGAAGTTAACGTTAGCCCTGGTAATAGCTTCCAAAAAGCTGAATCACTACTTCCAAGTCCATAAGATTGTGGTGCTACCTGAGCATCCCTTGAAGTCCTTGTTGCAGCATGGAGATCTGACAGGTAGAATAGCCAGATGGGCAGTGGCACTGGGCCAATATGACATGGAATTCAGGCCTAGAACAGCAATCAAAAGCCAAGTTTAAGCCGACTTTATGGCCGAGTTCACCCCTGGTGCCATCCCATGTTGGGTTCCAGTGAGCCAAGGTTTTTGATGTTTAGGGGAACCCAAAGAAATCCAATTGGGGCCAAAGGACCCTACTCCAGCAAAATAGAAGAAAGAAGAGAAACCAAAGCTTTGTGATATCTACATCAGTGATTCTTTCTACATGTTTGTTGATGAAAGTTTAAATCATCAAGGAGCGGGGGCATGAGTGGTTTTGGTATCGCCAAATAGGCGAATGATTGAGCAATCTATTCGTTTGGAGTTCAAGGCCTCAAACAACGAAGTAGAGTATGAGGCATTGATTACTGGACTAAGGCTAGCAGCAGCAATGGAAGTCGATGAGGTGTGGTCTTTTATGACTCCCAGCTTATTGTGAATCAAGCCACGAGCAAGTATGTAGCCCGAGATGAAAAGATGATACCCTATGTCAAAGAAGTTTGTCAAGCTGCTAGCACTGTTCCAGGATTGCCAACTACAGCAGGTTAGCTGAGATGATAACAGTCATGCTAATGCCTTGGCTAACCTGGCTAGTGCAATAAAGTCAGGGGAACCAAGGACAATCATAGTTGATTATTTGATAGGACCAAGTGTAGAACCCTTCATCATAGAATACAAGGCAATGTGTGTAGAGATGTGACCAAGCTGGATGGATGCAATAATGATGTTCCTTAGGGATGGCAAGTTGCCAGAGGACAGAAACGAGGCACACAAAACCAGGTCGAAGTCAACCAGGTTTTGTCTATCGGCAGAAGGCCATTTATATAGAAGATCCTTCACTGGACCTCTACTTCGGTGTGTGCAACCCTCTCAGGTAGAGGACTTTTTATACAAGATCCATGATGGAGTTTGTGGAAGCCATGCAAGGGGCATATCACTTGCCCATAAAGCCATCTCTTAGGGATACTAGTGGCCATACATGCAAAAGGATGCCGAAACCTATGTCAAGAAGTGTGAGAAGTGTCAAAAGTTTGCACCTTTGATACATCAGCCAGCAGTAGATCTGAATCTAGTATCCAATCCTTGGTCGTTTGCCCAATGGGACATGGACCTGGTGAGACCACCTCCCCAGGCATCTAGACAAAGAAAATTCTTGCCAGTAGCCATAAACTACTTTACAAAGTAGGTAGAGGCTGAACCTCTTGCAAAGATTCAAGATATTGATGTGAAGAACTTCATCTGGAAAAACATAATAACTAGGTTCGGGATCCCAAGGGCCACTATAATGGACAATGGCACTTAGTTTGACAGTAAGCTGATTAAGAGCTTTTGTGCAAAATACAAGATTAAAAACTATTACTCTACTCCTAGTTTCCCCCCAGAGTAATGGTCAGGCAAAAGCATCCAACAAGACCATCTTGGATGGGATCAAGAAGAGGCTGGAAGCAGCCAAAGGAAAGTGGGTGGAAGAATTGCCCAATGTTCTGTGGGCATATCGGACTATGCCGAAAAGAACAACTGGGGAGTCTTCTTTTGCCATGGCTTATGGCCCTGTAGTAGTCATCCCACTGGAGGTCGGCATCCCTGGAATCAGAACTCAAGGAGTGGAGAATGGGACCGAAGATGCATTCCTGGCCCGAGATCTGGATCTATTGGAAGAAAGAAGAGCAAGGGTAGCAATTCGGCTGGGGGCATACTAGCAACAGCTTGCTAGGGCTTACAACAAGAAAGTCAACCCAAGAGAGTTCAAGGTTTAGGACCTCGTCCTAAGAAAAGTTATCGGCAACAAGAAAGATTCTAGGGAGGACAAACTTGGCCCAAACTGGGAGGGGCCTTATAGAATCATCTCAATTGCCAGCAATGGAGCATATCATGTAACGCCTCAACCTTTCGCATGTCATCGATATTGTCCGCTTTGGGCCACATCTGTATAGATTTGTTCTTCCCAGTGGGTCACCCATCTCAGAATTACTCCAGCCTAAGCACGCTTAACTAGGGAGTTCTGTTAGGGATTTCACCACTCGGGAAAAGGCCTCGATGTTATATAAGGGTCTAGGTTTTTACTTTTATAGCCCAGGAACTCCCCCTCTATTCTTGATGTGGGACACCGAGACTTTACAATCCACTCCCTTAAGGCTGCCTGTCCTCGCGTAGTAGCTTGCCAGCTCACAAGCCCGCCTACATGCATCGAGAGACTCTAGGGGCCCACACTCAGTACTCCGGAGAGTCGGTGCTGATACCATTTATAACGCCCCAACACTTCATATGTCATCGATATTGTCCGCTTTGGGCCACGCCTGCACGAATTTGTTTTCCCAATGTGTCACCCATCCCAAAACTACTCCAGCCTAAGCATGGTTAACTGGGGAGTTCTGTTAGGGATTTCACCACCCAGGAAAAGGCCTTGATGCTATATAAGGGTTTAGGTTTTTACTTTTATAGCTCAGGAACTCCCCCTCAATTCTCGATGTGGGACACTGGGACCGAACAATCCATCCCCTTAAGGCTGCATGTCCTCGTGCAATAGCCTGCTACTCACAAGCCCGTCCATATGCATTGAGAGATGCCAGGGGCTCACACTCAGTAATCTGGAGAGTCGGCTCTGATACCAAATTGTCACGCCGCAAAATTTAGACAATTAAATATTAAATTAAGACTAAACCCCAATTAATATTCCATCATCCAAATCCTAGGGGTGAAACAAAATCTAAACGTTTTCGTCTCCATAAGGTTTAAATAAATTCCATGCTCAAAAAATTATAAGGGATAAAAAATAAAAATAAAAACTAACAAAACACCAACCAAACCGTCTACCATAAATTTCATAACTAACCAATCCCTCAAATGTTAAAGTAACAATAACTAGTTAAAACAACTTGAATAATGTAAAGTTGAAAAATAACCCACAATGCCAAATTGTCAAAAATACTAAGGTCATAAAAAAAATAATAAATACATAAACTAATATCAACTCTAAGCTCAAGAAAACCAAAGGAAGTCCAAAAAACATGTCCTATGATCATAGTTATTTCTTGTCACCACCATAGTCCCAACTAATCCTGCAAAGAAAGCTCGGTTGCGCTCAAACAGAACGCACCCGAGTTGCCAAGAAACAAAACGGGTCAATATACAGTTATACTGGTATGAGTACAAGATTTAACACCTACGTGTCCACCAAACACAAACAAAAATACATTTAATTCTTGTTACGGGACAAGACGAGTAGTTCCATCTGCACCAAGACGAATAGGTAGTTTCCCGATATACGGTGGCATTTAGTTTCTTGCCGGTACACAACGAAATATAAATTAAGTATAAAATATAAAAAAAATAAAAATAAAAATATGGTGGGTTAGCCCTGCATAAAAAGTTAGTAAGACCCACCTTCCTGCAAAAAAATAAAGTCAATATAATTTAATCATAAGTAACTTGCTAAAGAAATATAAAAATACACCATTTCATGCTTAAATAATTCGAATTGACCAAAACTCAAAGAATAAAAGTTGTACAGAATCATTTTACTTCTGTTTACGTGAAACCAATAAAAATGAGCTCGTTCCGTGGGTTAAAATAGCATCTAAAGTCTGTCATACTAAAATGAATAAAAACTATTGTAACCAAAATCATCCGATTACAAGTTCTAATCGATTTTTTTAATAAAAAGTTAAAACACAAAAGTTGTCTAGAATCATGGATCATGGATACATGCCTCTGCTCAAATTTTATAATTTATCAAAGTCGTTTACTATTTTTCAAGATGTATAAATTAATACAATTCACACTATACTAATAAACTCATACACTACAAAAAATTTGACTTTTTGCGACGGCAAAATGCCGTCACAAATACTCAAAACGCCGTCTCAAAAAAATTTTTGCAACGACAACTGACTTTTAGCGACGACAAAAGGGGGGTCACAACAAAGGACGTCGCTAAAAGTTTTTTGCGACGGCAAAGTGCCATCGCCTTTTTTTTGCGACGACAAGTTGCCTTTTTTGCGACGGAATTATGCTGTTGGCAATAATATGTAAAAATCTGGGATTTTTTGAGACGACACTGTGTTACCGTCGCTAAAAGTGTTATTTGCGACTGTGGTACTTGCTGTCGCTACAAGTTATTGAGACAGCACAGAGACGCCGTCACTAAAATATTATTTGTGACGGCAAACAAGACTATCGCGAAAGGTTTTTTCCCAACTATTGGCAATATCTTTTGTGACGGCAATGCTGACGTCGCAAAAAAAAATCTGGTTGTTATGTTTTTTTGAGACTGTGTGGTGCCGTCTCACAAAAAAAAAAAATTAAAAATATGAAAATTACCTGTATTGAATGAAAAATAACTATAAAAAAATATGATAATTATATAATAATATAAAAATTCCAATATAAAAATAACAATTCATCCATAATAAAAATATTCTTCCATTCATAAAACACACCAAGAAAATTATTCCACTACATAATGTTGCATAATACATATACAATGTTTAAATACATAATGTTGTTCACAAATCAAAATAACATAAATCAAAAACAAAAGTTTTCCTTATGATTTTTCCGTAGGTAAAAAAACAAAAGTTAGTCGCAATCTAACTCCCGCCTACATTCCACAAGAAGCAAACTGCTACTCAAGAAATATCTGTAAACAAAAAATAAAAATAACTAATGACAATATAATTGTGTTAATATTTTAATTACAAAAAAACATTAAAAAAAAAATTAACTACTATATAACTACAAAGATAATTAAGTAAATAATTTTGGCTAGACAAAAATCCGGCTCTTAACTCCCAAACCGGGAACCCGATTGGAGTCTCGTCTTCTCCCACAAGTCTCTCGTGCCTAGGCGGTCGTGTGTGCCAAGTTTCGTACTAAACCGACACCGTTTGGTGATTTTGGGACATCAACACCTCGAATTCAAATTTCTTAAGGAACTAGTTTCCCTAGACCGAAATTCAGCTCAAACTCCCAAACTACGAACCCTATTGGAGTCCCGTCTTCTCCCACAAGTCTTTTGTGCCTAGGCGGTTGTGTGTGCCAAGTTTCGTGCTAATCCGACGCCGTTTGGTGATTTTGGGGCGTCAACACCTCGAATTCAAGTTTCTTAAGGAATTAGTTTGCCTAGAGTGAAATCCTGCTCTAACTCCCAAACCGGGAACCCGATTGGAGTCCCGTCTTCTCCCACAAGTCTCTTGTGCCTAGGAAGTCGTGTGTGCCAAGTTTCGTACTAAACCGACACCGTTTGGTATTTTGGGGCGTCAACATCTCGAATTCAAATTTCTTAAGAAACTAGTTTGCCTAGACCGAAATCCGGCTCTAACTCCCAAATCGGGAACCCAATTGGAGTCCCGTCTTCTCCCACAAGTCTCTCGTGCCTAGGCAGTTGTGTGTACCAAGTTTCATGTTAATTCGACGCCGTTTGGTGATTTTAGAGCGTCAACACCTCAAATTCAAGTTTCTTAATGAACTAGTTTGCCTAGAGCGAAATCCGGCTTTAACTCAAAAACAGGGAACCCAATTTAAGCCCCGTCTTCTCCCACAAGTCTCTCGTGTCTAGACGGTCGTGTGTGCCAAGTATCGTGCTATTCCGACGCCATTTGGTGATTTTGGGTCGTCAACACCTCGAATTCAAGTTTCTTAAGGAACTAATTTGCCTAGAGCGAAATCCCGCTCTAACTCCCAAATCGAGAACCCGATTCGAGTCATGTCTTCTCCCACAAGTCTCTCGTGCCTAGGTGGTTGTGTGTGCCAAGTTTTGTGCTATTCTGACTCCGTTTGGTGATTTTGGAGCGTCAACACCTCGAATTCAAGTTTTTTAAGAAACTAGTTTTTCTAGAGCAAAATCCCGCTTAACCCCCAAACCGAGAACCCGATTCGAGTCCTTTCTTCTCCCACAAGTCTCTCATGTCTAGGCGGTCGTGTGTGCCAAGTTTCGTGCTAATCCGACGCTGTTTGGTGATTTTGGGGCATCAACACCTCGAATTCAAGTTTCTTAAGGAACTAGTTTGCCTAGACCGAAATCCAACTTTAACTCCCAAATAGGGAACCCGATTCGAGCCCCATCTTCTCCCATAAGTCTCTCGTGCCTAGGCGGTCGTGTGTGCCAAGTATCGTGCTATTTCGATGCCGTTTGGTGATTTTGGGTCGTCAACACCTCGAATTTAAGTTTCTTAAGGAACTAGTTTGCCTAAATTGAAATTCGGCTCTAACTCCAAAATCGGGAACCCGATTTGAGTCTCATCTTCTCCCACAAGTCTCTCGTGCATAGAGGGTTGTGTGTATCAAGTTTCATGCTAATCCTACGCTGTTTGGTGACTCTAGGGCATCAACACCTCGAATTCAAGATTTCTTAAGGAACTAATTTACCTAGACCGAAATCCGGCTCTAATTCCCAAGCCAGGAACCCAATTCGAGTCCCGTCTTCTCCCACAATTCTCTCGTGCCTAGGCGGTCATGTGTGCCAAGTTTCATGCTAATTCGACACCATTTGGTGATTTTGGGGCATCAACACCTCGAATTCTAAGTTTCTTAAAGAACTAGTTTGCCTAGACCGAAATCTGACTCTAACTCCCAACAACATCAAATACAATATTTTTCTTGTTAGTCATCAAATCCCACATGGATAATTAAACATCTCAATCAACAATGAGAACAGTTGCATTTCTAAGAAAATTAAGCAATGGAAATAAGTTATGCTGGTGTTTACCTGTGCTAAGAACTCTGACTGCACAAGGAAGTCTCGTATATGATTCTTAAATGTGGAAAGAACATTTCTTGATGGTGTTAGAATTATGTGTGTATTCCATACCTCAGTTGTTGTCATGATGGGAAATGATGTACCCAAAAGTTTTATGGTATATTCACGTACAAAAGGAAAAAAACAAAAGAAACTCTGTGTGTGTGTGTGTGTGTGTGTGTGTGTGTGTGTGTGTGAAAGAGAGAGAGAGAGAGAGAGAGAGAGAGAGAGAGAGAGTAGTCAAGCAGCTAAAATGATCAAAGAAAACATTACAGCTAAAATAACCCTGTGGCAAATCTACGCCACATGGTACACTTCAACTATGACTAGGAAACAGATTCATAAAGTAAACATATATGTGTTTGTCCATGCATATTAGGTGGTTTTACTGGCCCCATTTGTTTCCACTTATTTGAAACTCATGTAGTTTTACTTTGTTTTGATCAAAAACTTTTGACCAACATTTGGTTTGCAAATCATACTTGGGTATAAAATTAATATTTCAAAAATACCCTTCATTTATGGGTTATGGATTTATAGAAGAGAGTGACAAAATCAAAATGTTGAGAGTAAGAATGGAATAATAGGTTTAAATCTTATAATTTTTCCTTGTCCAGTGGGCTAGAATTAAAAAAACCAACCCCATTTCCACCCTATTTAATAAAACAATGATATTATCAAGTTAGAAAATGGAACCTAAAAGTTTTCTTTCAATTATGTTATTTTCTTTCATTTGTTCTAATAAATAGGGCCTAAAAAGATTAATATCACCTAGAAAAAAAAAAGTAAAAAAAAGAAGAAAGAGTAGGGGTAAGAAAAATTAATATCACCTGAAAAGATTTTGCTGCTGATTTCACAAGCATTTCTAGGATAAAGAATACACATGCTAACCATGCCCATGAAAGAAGCTTCCTGAAGCCAAAGCAGTAAGTTCTTAGATGCAAATCTAATTTAAAATAGATTGCGCTTTAAAATACATACAAAGCAATAATGAGCCAATATAGGAAAGCTTAATAGAAGCTAAGAGTACCACTCTAAATCGTGCCATATGGGGACAAATGTGAAGATGACCCACACATTGAGCAACTTTCTTTGAGAACCACCAAGAGAAATGTACATGTACCTGTAATTATAATCATCAACCAAATATGAGTGTTATAAACAGAAATGTAACAGAAACTCAAGATAAGATGAAAGCTACACCTGGCAAGCCATTTGTTAAAGGAAGCATGCCAAGTTTTCCAAAAACTTTCCAAGTTGTAGCAACTATTTATACACTTTGGCATATTCTCAGGAGGCTCAATGCCACCAATCTACAATTGCATTAAGTTCATAAATAAGTTTCTTCCTTGAATAATATAAAAAACTAATGCTAAACTTTTTTTTTTTTCCTTTTTTTTGATAAGCAAATCTTATGCTAAAATTGTTATGTCGAAGATGCGTATTGATTGACCTAAGATCAGGTACTGGATACCTTGAAAATGTTGCAATACAAGGGAGGGGGGAGTAGATAAAAAGGATATTAAAAATAAATTATAGGAACAAACATACCAACGACCAGAACCTGAAGTAGCGCCAGATTAGAAAAAACTTGAGCCACATGAAGTTTAGAACATGTTGCATTGTAATCAACAGAAGTGATACTAAAATGTTAAAGTCATATCGTTCTTGGATGTTTAGAGAATATACAGTCCCCAGGTTTTCTGACTAGAAATTGTCAAGTCAATTGTAATACGAAGGAGTTGTGTGCTCTCCAACTTTAAACAAAACTAGCATGAGGAGATATAATCCTTGAAGAGGTAATTGGCATTTAGTCATATGGTTATAGGTTTCACATGCAAGATGAGAATAAAAGTTGTGCACTTCACTTTTAGAGAGGAATATTTATTCACCAAATTTCAGGACAACAATTCATGGATTTAATAACTTGGGATTTAGAAACCCTCATTCCTTTAGAAGCAGTCCTGCCTAGCCGAATAACGTCTTTAGGAATAAAAATTTACAATTACTGAGTTTGTAAGGATAGGCTGATTGGGTACTCTCAAAATGAGGATTATTATTCCAAATTGATGCATAGAATGCAGATCATATCCCAAAATAACTCCCCCTTCTAATCCACTTTGGCACATTTTCTTCCTAGCTTTTGCAAAGAATTGGGTCATGCCCTAGGGTACTTGTAGATTGACTGACTATAGGTTTGCCTACACTAAGCTTTAAGGGCCTTATTCCATAGAGAGTAGTCATAGATGCTATATATTACAGTTCTTTGAGAGGATATGAATAGGATGATCTTTCTATGGTATCACATCTGCCGTACACACTGCAATATGGCTTCTTAGACGCCGATTTGTAAGAAATTTATTCAAGCCATATCAAATTTGTTCCAGCCATATTTTCAACCTTGACTCAAACTTATAAGAAATTTTAATTTGGGTAAAAACACTCAAAAACCTCTCTCTACTCCTTGTATCAAACTTATATCAAATTTTCTGAAATATTTACAACATATTTGCATATTACATATTTACGAAACAAAATTGAAGCCGAAACCCTAATTACTGGAAATAAATAAATAAATAAATAACACAAACACAGAACAGTGTCTTGAGGACACACTGTCGCCGATCGCCAATCAAAGACAAGAAGAGCAGAGAAGAAGAGAAGAGAACAGAAGAATACATTCGAATCGATGATTCGATTGCTGCTCGCCGCCATTGTCGTCGATCGCCGATCGTCGCTAGCCACTACTGTTGCCGATCGCCGCTCGTCGCTCGCCAATCATGAGAGAGAGAGAGAGAGAGAGAGAGAGAGAGAGAGAGAGAGAGAGAGAAAGTTGTTTCGAAACTAGGCTCTACAAACTTGAAAGGAAATGAAAAAAAAAATGAGGGAAAGACGGAGGGAAAAAATGGGGGAAAGTTTCATTTTTATTTTAATGGGAAAATTTGTTTCATTTTTATTTTAGTGAATTTTTTTTTTTATTTGGTAGAAGTATGGGTAATATTTTAATGAAAAATATTTTTCGTTAAAATAAAGTTAATTTTTTATGGTCAATGAATTTTTTTTTTTTTTGTGGCCTATTTGTTTTTGTTACTAAAAATCAAGAGCTGATTTTTTGTGGTAGAGGAGATAGAGCGGCAGTAGTGGTGAAGGTGGTGGATAAGAGGTGGTGGTGGTGGTGGTGGTGGTGGAGAAGGAGATTAGTGGTGAAGTTGTGGTAGTGGTAGAAGAGATGGAGTGGCGGTGGTGGAGGAGAGGTAATAGTAGTAGTAGTAGTGGTAGTTATGGTGGTAGTGGTAGTGGAGTGGTAGCGATGGTGGTAGTAATGGTAGTCGTAGAGGTGGAGAGGCAACAGTGGTAATAGTGGTGGTAGTGGAATGACATTTGTAGTAGTGGTGAATGTGGTAGAGGAGATGGGTGGTGAGAGAGAGATGAGTGAGAGACAGATAGAGAAAGAGACAGAGACAGAGACAGAGTAATGAGCGAGAGAGAGACAAAGTGGTCGCTAAAAGTACATTTTCTTGTAGTGGAGAGCTTGGTAAATAGAGAAGAGGGGAGAGAGAGAGAGTGAGCAAGGTGAACACAATAGGAGAGACAGACAGACAGATAAACACAGAAAGAAAAAGAGAGAGAGAAGAGTGAGAGACAGACAGATTGACACACAGAGAGAGAGAGAGAGAAAAGTGATGAGTGCGAGAGAGACAGAGAGAGAAAGAGATAGAGAGAAAGAGACAGAGAGAGAAGCAGACAAAAAAAGAGAGAGAAACAAGAGATGAGCGAGAGATAGACAAAGAGAGAGAGAGAAAGAGAGTGAAAAGAGATGATTGAGAGAAATACATAGAAAAAGAAAGAGATAGAGAGAGAAGAAAGATGAGCGAGAGACACAGAAAGAGATATAGAGAGAAGAGAGAGGAGAAAGAAGAGAGATGGGAGAGATAGAGAAAAGAGAGATGAGCGAAAGAGAAAGAGAGAAAGAGAGACAGAGATAGAGACAAAGACAGACAAATAGAAAAGAATGATGAGTGAGAGAGAGAAAGATAAGAGAAAGAGAGAGAGAGAGAAAAAAAAAGAGATAGAGAGTGAGAGATAGAAAAAGAGATAGAGAGATAAGAGAGATGAGAGAGATAGAGATAAGAGAGATGAGCGAAA
Source organism: Camellia sinensis (assembly GCF_055761805.1). Lineage (NCBI taxonomy): Eukaryota > Viridiplantae > Streptophyta > Magnoliopsida > Ericales > Theaceae > Camellia > Camellia sinensis. The sequence continues at coordinate 198,529,098 of NC_138964.1, read as the reverse complement.
GAGATAGAGAGAAGATAGATGAGCGAAATAGACAGAGAGAGACAAGAGATGAGTGAGAGACACACAGAGAGAGAGACAGATAGACAGATAGACAGACAGAGAAGAGTGATGAGTAAAAAAGAGAAAGAGAAGAGAGAGAGGAAGATGAAAAAAATAGATGAAAAGAGACAGACAGAGAGAGAGAGAGAGAAAGAGCGAAAAGAGATAAACAAGAGAGAAATAGAGAGAGATGAGCGAGAGAGATAAAGAGAAGAGAGAGAGAAAAGAGAGACAGAGAGAGAAGAAAGATGAGAAATGAGAGATCGAGAGAAGAGAGATGGGCGAGAGACACAGAGAGAGAGACAAACAAACAGACAGACAGAGAAGAGTGATGAGTGAGAGAGAGAAAGAGGAGAGAGACAGAGATAGCGACACAGAGAGAAAGAGAGAGAGAGAGAGAGAGAGAGAGATAAATAGACAAACAGACAAGAGTGATGAGTGAGAGTGAGAGAGAGAAAGAGAAGAGAGACAGAGACACAAAGAGAAAGAGAAAGAGATAGAAAAACAGACAGAGAAGACTGATAAGTGAGAAAGAGAGAAACAGAAGAGAGACAGAGACAAAGATAGAGAGACAAGAAGATGAAAAAATAGGTGAAAAGAGAAATATTATATCAAAAGAGTAAGACGATGCCTTTTTTTTTTTTTTGTGACAGAAAAATACCATTGCATTTATTTAAACCATTTTGTGACTATATATATATGAAGCCACAATATATATATATATATATTTTTTTTTTTTTCTTTTTTTTTACTTTTTCTTTTTTTTTGCAACGATACCTATTATAGTCACAAAAAACTCTTCTTCTTTTTTTACGACTGCAGCTGGTGCCGTCATAAAAACTCTATTTTTTTACGACAGCAATCTCTACCATCGTGAATACTCTATGTTTTTTGCGATAGCAATTTTTGCTGTCGCAAATACTCTCCTTTTTTGCAACAGCATTTTCTGCCATCGCAAATATTCTATTTTTTGCGACAGCAAGTTGTGTCGTCGCAAAAAAGTCACATTTTTCGCGACGGCAAGTTGTGCTGTCTCAAAAAGTCGCATTTTTTGGCGACGGCAAGCTATGCCGTCACAAAAGGTCACATTTTTTGCAACAGCAAGTTGTGCCGTTTCAAAAAGTCACATTTTTTTTACGATGGCAAGCTGTACCGTCTCAAAAGGTCACATTTTTTGCAACAGCAAATGTGCTGTCGCAAAAAGTTCCGTCTTTTAAACCCACTTTTCTTGTAGTGATAATTAAATTCTTTGTACCTTAACTCGACCAATTCGGCCTCCACTTCTAGCCTACACATATATCCCATGCCTCCCGTATACCTAACACCGCTCTGAAGCCAAACTTGCACGGGGATATCGTCCCGAGTTTGACTCACACTCCCCAAATGGTTAGCATATACGTACGCGCGTGAATCAAAACACTTGTCTACTCTTGAGAACGAGGCAACAATATATATATATATACAATTTCTCATCTACTCATGAGAACAAATATAACAATGCCAAGCCTAAGACATTCAAATAAATCTCATAATCCTCACTTTTTTTTTATATACTCTTTTTCACCAACACTCAAATAAAATAACAATCCATGGAGTCATGGTGGAGTGTAAGAAATTTATCTATGGGTTTTAAATTTATTTTAATTTCATATATTCATGAGTGTCATTACAACCATAAAATAAATCCATATAAAAACCCTAAACATGGCATACACAACTAATCAAAATAATTAAAATCAATCCATTATCTACATACAAATACAAAATCAAACTAACATCAAATAAATAAAACTAAATAAACAAAGACAACAAATTAAACATAAATCAAGGGAAGTGGGTTTTGCACTAACAATTATTTTTGAAGATCAAAGAATCACTTGAATAATTAATGGAGTCACCAAAATAAAACCCTAATCCTTTCTTTTTCTTCCCTCTCCTCTCTCTCTCTCTCTGTGTGCTGCCGTACACACAAAGCCCTCTCTGTTTTTGTTTTGTTTTTTTTTTCTTTTCCTAAAGGAGCTGCTATGAGTATAGTCTAATATATAAATATATAATACAAGTACAACATAAATATAACATACATAAATATGATATGTATTTCATCAATATATAAAATATATTATTTTTTTATATATAAAATATATAAATATATAAATATTCAAATTAATTATATATAATTAACTATCCCATTAAATTAACTAAGCAACACATTAAATTAACTAAATATCATATTAAATTCTCATGTAACCACACAATTAATGAAGTCCAAAAATAAAATAAGGTAATAATAATAATAATCAATAATGACTTAAGAAAATTATAGTTGCTACAATATACATACTCAAAAGAATCTCGTCCTGAGATTCGATTGGAAAAAGTACTAAGTAAAAAGTTCCGGGTGCATACGCCAAACTTTCTTTTCTAATTCACAAGTGATATCGTTCTCATCCTTGCTCCATTGCACTTTCACCAAGTTTATTCCCAAAAAAAAAAATCATCTTAAGGCAGTTTTTGTTCATTTTCAGCCTCAAATTTTTCAGTTGAATTTCGTTTAGGTTCTTCTATCAATTTTTTATCTCAACCTGTTCAGTTTATACTAAATTCGTTCGCGTTGTCTTTTAGGAAATTTGATTCTGTACAACTTTTGTTCTTTAAGTTTTGGTCAATTCGAATTATTTAAGCATGAAACGGTGCATTTTTATACTTATTTAGCAAGTTACTTATAATTAAATTATACTAACTTTATTTTTTGCAGGATGGTGGGTTTTACTAACTTTTTATGCAGGGCTGACCCACCATATTTTTATTTCTATTTTGTTTATCTTATACTCAATTTATATTTCGTTGTGTACGGGTAAGAAACTAAATGCACCGTATCTCGGGAAACTACCTATTCGTCTCGGTGCAGATGGAACTACTTGTCTTGTCTCGTAATAAGAATTAAATGTATTTTTGTTTGTATTTGGTGGACACGTGGGTGTTCAATCTTGTACTCATACTAGTATACCTGTATACTGACCCGTTTTGTCTATTGGCAACTCGGGTGCGTTCTATTTGAGCGTAGCCGAGCTTCCTTTGCAAGATTAATTAGGACTATGATGGTGAAGAGAAATAATTATAGTTGTTAGACATGTCGTTTGGACTTCTTTTGTTTTCTTGATATTAGTGTTGATATTAGTTTATGTATTTATTATTTTTTTATGACCTTAGTATTTTGATAATTTGGCATGGTTTGTAACTTTACATTATTTAAGTTAATTTGACTATTTATTGTTACTTTAATGTTGGAGGTATTGGTTTGTTACGAAATTATGGTGGATGGTTTGGTTGGTGTTTTGGAATTTTTTTTTTATCCCTTGTAATCTTTTGAGTATGAAAATTTATTTAAACCTTTTGGAGACGAGAATGTTTAGATTTTGTTTCATCCCTAGGATTTGGATGATGGAATATTGATTGTGGTTTAGTCCTAGTTTAATATTTAATTGTCTAAATTTTGGGGCGTGACAGTTTGGTATCAAAGCTTTATGTTACCCTAGACTTGTGAGAGTTTAGGTGATCCTCGGATTTTGGAAATATGGGTTAGCTGATTTAGGTTGGTGGTTGAATTTATTCTAAGTATTTATGAACGAATTCTTCTTGTGTGTTTAACTTGAAGGTAATGGCTGGAAGGTATAATTTGAGAAGCGTTGAGCCCAATGACATAGGGGAAGAAACAACTGCTAATGCGGCGACAGTGGCAACGGCGATAACGGCTACTATAGGGACAACGGCGGCTGCTACCGAGGCAACCAATACGATGCAGGTTAATGTGGGGGAGATGATGGCTCAATTACTTCAGGTTGTACAGAACAAAAATCAAGGCCAGCAGGGAGATCCCTTTGCGAAGAGAAACAAAGACTTTGGTTCTTTGGGAGGTCAAAAATTCTCTGGAGTTGGAGGACCCATTGCAGTTGACGCTTGGGTTCAGAAATATGAGTTGGTGTTTGGTCGTATGCAGCTCACCGAGGTCCAAAAACAGGAGTTGGCGACACATCAGCTTGAGAGAGCAACCCTATTTTGGTGGAACTCGTGGAAGGAGGGTCAAGATTTGACGACTTTGACTTGGGCAGATTTCAAGATCCGTTTTGACCGGAAGTTTGTTCCTGTTGCTATTCGGTCTCAATTGAGTGATAAATTTTCGAAGCTGACTTAAGAGGGTAGAACAGTAATCGAGTATGCCACCAAGTTTAATGAGTTGTCTCGTTATGTCCCTTACTTGGTTGACACACAGGAGAAAAAGAATGAGAAGTTTATTAAGGGGTTAAATCATTACCTATCTAAGTCCCTTATTCCCTTTGATGCTGAACCGTTTGATAGAGTTCTTGACTTGGCACTGAAGTATGAGGAAAAAGAGAAATAATTTAAAGAAGGGAAGGCTAGGGTTGGAGAGACTTCCAAAGGGAGTCATTTACAACAGCATGATGGGAACAGATATCGACCCTAAGATCAAAGGCATAGGGGACAGCAGTTTCAGAGGCCACAATAGTAGGGTAGTCAGGGAAATTTCAGACCTCAGGATAATTTTAGGCCTTTGGGCAATTTCCAGCCCCAAAGGTACTATTATCAAAGACAAGGTGGTCTGCACCCACAAGGTTATCAAGGACAGCGGCAGCAAGTGCCACAGTTGGGTTATCATCCTCCCATACCTTAGTTGGAGGGGCCTCTACCTATTAGAGCAGTAGCACCTCAACCAATCAATAGGAAGTGTTTTGGGTGTCAACAGTTGGGACATGTAGTCAAGGATTGACCTCAGAGACAATAGGTGCGACAAGGTCAGGCAGCTCTAACTAGGGTATTTGCAATGATGCCAAGAAATGACAAAGTGTAAGGTACTTTTAATCTTTTTCAAGAACCCATTAGAGTACTTTTTGATACTAGTGCCTCTCATTCTTTCATATTTAGAAAGTTTGTAGAAAGAGAACACCTTGTAACTACCTTATTGTCTAGACCTATTCGTGTTGAGACCCCTTTAGGAGGGACAGTTACTCTTTATGAGATGTGTAAAGATTTTGAGATTGACTTTGCGGGCAGAGTCTTGTATGCAGACCTAATTATGTTAGGGTTTGAGGGGTTTGTAATTATTTTGGGTATGGATTGGCTGCAAAAACACTTTGTGACTTTAGATTGTGCTAGAAGGATTGTAAATATAGATATTCTCGGTATGTCATGGCTTACCCACACTTCTAGCGATGGAGAAGAGTCGGTGATGACGAGTTTTCTGTGCTTGGTAAAAATCCCCAAGCAGGATATCAGTGAGGTAGATGTGCTATGTGAGTTTGAGGATGTGTTTCAGGAGATACCTTGTTACGACCCAAACCCGCCCCTATGGGTTTAGCACCATAACTGGCCAGTAATCTGTGATTACCGAAGGCGTGCTTAACAGTAATACAGAGTAAAGGGGTTGGCGGAAGCCAAAACAGTAAATAAAAGGTGTCCTATGAGCTGTGACAGTCTGAATGCAAAAAGATTTTTATGAACAAGTCACATTCGTAACCAAAACACATTTACATATCGGATATACATACATACAAGTTAGGGATTCAATCCCTATGCCATAACTGTACAGTAGGAGTCTATAACATCTATTACAAAACAGAAACAGAAAGGTGAATCCGAACACCGCATAACAACCGTAGCTTGAACGGACTTGGAACCTTGAGGCGAGGCACAAAGGTTGGCTTGACAAAATAAGAGCTAACCCGACGCTCCTATCTCCGGTCCGGTGCCTGGACACCTATATATATATATAAACAGTGAGCTAAAACTCAGTGAATAACAGTTATGTAAAGAGGTTAAGAATGAATATCCTTTCAGTAATTAAACAGTCATATCAGTCACTTAGAAACCATAGCAGTCATATGTGGTGCATCCCATAGCAAGACAATACATTAGGTCTTAACAGACCGAACAGTCAGTCAATGGCCATCATAACAGTAACAGTAGTGGTTCCAAACATGGGAACCGACAGAGATCTCTGTGTCAGTAGCAGTAACAGTACAGTAACAATAAATTGCTATGGATGCCACGAATACAGTTTACAAATAGAACAAACATTCATTCATTAAACAATAACATTTCAGTACGCAGAACAGTTAATCATTCAGAAAATAATCATAATTGAACATATCTTTACAACATTATTACTCATAGAGCACTGGGCTACAGATAGGTTAACGAGCGTCCTCGGATGCCAACCCTATACAGTTACAGAATGAACACACACTAAGTTACACACTTAGGAATCAATAACTTAGTCCCTATCTTGACTCGGTGTGGTTCTACATCAATATCCTCAATAAGATGCCTTAAACATGGCCTAGGAATGCCTAGGATGGAAAGAGGATGCAAAGATGCACTTTAAAACACTTTTCAAAATTTTCAAAAAACAGGAGTCTCACTCGAGCGTGGCTTTCTATGCTCGAGCGGACATGCAGACAAAGGAGCTCCGCTCGAGCGTGACTTCCTTCGCTCGAGCGGACTGCAAACTTCATGAAAAGTACTGGATGCATGCAATTCACGCTCGACGGACGTTCAACCTCCGCTCGAGCGTGAGACTCAGGTCCTTGCTCAAGCGTGAACTCTTTCGCTCGAGCGGACTGTAAAACACATGAACTTCTGGGCATATGCATTTCACGCTCGAGCGTGACTTTCCACGCTCAAGCGGAGATGCACGACAAAGAGTGTACGCTCGAGCGTGAAGTCCTACGCTCGAGTGTGGGTCCAAAATCTGGAATTTTCAGATTGAACCTCAAGCATAAAATTTAACTTTTAAAGCTTCAAATTCGATCCCCTTGGGCTAATTTTCTGGAAAACTCTTGGAAACTCATAGTATAACTTGTTTTTGAAGATCATTTGTAAAATCAAGCCCAAAAGTAAGCCAATTGAACACAAAAATTAAGTGTAAGTACGAAGAACATTGTAAGATCATACATGCATGAGTTCTCATGAACTCTAGTGTTTCAAAACAAGATCAAATGTAATGTTGAGCTCAAAATCATGATAAATTCATGGACCATAACAAAAATATGAACTTGCATGTGGAAATTCTCATGAAACAACTCCAAAATTCAAAAATATGCACATGTATGCAAGGATTAACTCTCAATTCAACTCTTAAATTAATTCTTCACATTAATCTCCAAATTTCCATGAATCATGCAAGAAACAACTTAAATACATAAACCAAAGGATGAATTCTCTATCTTAGCTCTTGAATTCGAGGTACGGAAGCTCAATTTTGCAATCTATTTCAATTCTTCTAAGTCTCCAAGCTAATCCTTGTTGAAATCAAGTTTCTCCTACTCTCCCGCTCTCTCTCTCGATTTTGGACTAGAAGATGGACAAAATGATGCACCAACTGATATGAATTAAGTCTCAAAGTATTGTATGAAAGTGGCCCACTAATGGCAATTTGGTAATAACTCAAACTAATGTAATTTAACAATATTTAATCCAATTTAATCGTTCCAAATCAAATTTTCATTAAACCTACCATAAAATCACATAAATTCTAATTAGCATATAACGCTAATCAATTTCAGATTCGGTCACCAATAAGAGCTTCAATTCGCAGTTCAAAGTTAAAACATGAACAGATTCATTCAGAAATCAAACAGATAGAAATGCATTCAAAACAATACAATCATACAATCAGTTCAGAATTTCATTCTTATCAGTTACTTATCATGCTTAATCATAGATTAGCACTAATCAGAGGTGAGGGTTGTCACATACCTGGACCTCCACCTCAACGGGTAGTAGAATTTCGCATTGACCTAGTACCGGGAACAATATCAATTTCTAAGGCGGCATACAGAATAGCGTCTAAGGAGCTTGTGGAGATGAAGAAGCAGCTGAAAGAGATGCTTCAGAAAGTGTTCATTCGTTCAAGTACCACCTTGTGGGGAGCACCGCAATTTTTGTCTCCAAGAAAGATGACACTCTCTGCATGTGCATAGATTACAGAGAGCTAAACAAAGTGACTATCAAGAATAAGTATCTGCTACCTAGAATTGATTACTTGTTTGATCAGTTGAAGGAAACAGCCATATTCTCTCAGTTTGACCTCAGAACGGGTTACCATCAGATAGGTGTGTCAGAGGAAGGTATACCGCTTACTGCTTTTCGAACCCGGTATGGGTTGTATGAATTTCTTGTAATGCCTTTTGGTTTGACCAATGCTTCTGCCTATTTCATGGACTTGATGAACAGAATTTTTCAACCGTATCTAGATAAGTTTGTAATTATCTTTATAGATGATATTCTGGTGTATTCTAAGAATGAAGAAAAACATAGAGAACACTTGAAAGTCGTGTTATAGACTTTGAGGGAGCAGCAGTTATATGCTAAGTTTAGTAAGTGTCACTTTTGAGAGAAAGAAGTTCGATTTTTGGGACATGTTGTGTCCAAACAGGGGATAGCGGTAAATCTTGAGAAAGTTGTTGCTGTCAAAGAATGGAAGCAGCCTACAAATCCTTTAGAGGTGGAGAGTTTTTTAGGATTAGCTGGTTATTACAAAAGATTTATAGAGAAGTTTTCCACTATTGCAGTACCCATAACCAAGTTAACCGGTAAGAATATGAAGTTCTTATAGACAGATGATTGTAAGAGAGCTTTCCAGGAGTTAAAACAATGGTTGACTACAGCACCGGTGTTAACTATACCAGTATATGAGGAAAAGTTAGTAGTGTTTACTGATGCGAGTGGAACTAGGTTGGGATGTGTATTGATGCAGCATTAGAAGCTTGTATCTTATGCTTCTCGACAGTTAAAACCTCATGAGAGACGATACCCTACTCATGACTTAGAGCTGGCAGCAATTGTTTTTGCGTTGAAAGTGTGGCGACACTACTTGTTTGGGGAGTGCTTTGATTATACATAGATCACAAGAGCCTCAAATATTTTTTTTCTCAAAAAGAGTTGAACATGAGGCAACAAAGGTGGGTTGAATTCCTCAGTAGTTATGATTTCGAGATCCTTTACCACCCAGGGAAAGAAAATATGGTCGCAGATACATTTAGTCGACAACATGGGATTATAGTTTCTTTGATGATTTAGGAATGGAAGTCCTTGGAGTTAATTTCAATGCATGATGTTCAACCAATAGAGAGTGTCGAAAGGGCATACATTGGTAGTTTGACCGTGCAGCCGATGTTACTGGGTTAAGTTCATCAGATGCAATATTTAGATAGGATCCTCATCAGCAAGCTCAATGACCTTGTAGTGGATTTGATCAATGATTGTTCTACTGATTGGTTTGTGGACTCAGATGCGAAATTGCGATTTAGGGGCAGGTTGTGTGTATCTAACATTGTTAAATTGAGGAAAGAGATTATAGATGATGCTTATAGGTCCCGATATACCATTCACCCTGGTGGGACTAAGATGTATCATGACCTGAAGAGGACGTTTTGATAGGAAGGTGTGAAGAAGGACGTAGGAGAGTATGTTTCTTGATGTTATGTGTGTTAAAAGGTTAAGACAGAACACCAACGACCGTTTGGACTTTTGTAGCCTCTCGAGATCCCTACTTGGAAATGAGAGTACATCTCTATAGATTTCGTGGATGGATTGCCGTGATCTAAGCAACACAATGAATCTCTTTGGGTGATAGTGGATCGACTCACCAAGTCTGCTCATTTTATTCCTATCACTGTTCACCGAACTGGGGATAAACTAGCTAAGTTGTATATTCGGGAGGTGGTACGACTTCACGGCACGCCAGTTTCTATAGTTTCAAATCGTGATCCATTATTTGTGGCAAAGTTTTGAAAGAGCTTTCCGCATGCTTTGGGTGCTAGGTTAGGCCTGAGGACGGCATATCATCCTCAAACGGATGGGCAAACTGAGCGAGTAAATCAGATCTTAGAGGATATGTTGAGAGCTTGTGTCCTCAATCTTTGTGGTAGTTGGGAAGAACACTTGCCATTGGTGGAGTTTGCTTATAATAATAGCTATCACTCCAGTATCGAGATGGCACATTTTGAGGCTTTATATGGGAAGCCATGTCAATCACCTGCTTGTTGGATGGAGGTAGGAGATACATCATTGTTAGGGCCAGAGTTGGTGAGAGAGACCACGGAGAAGGTGAACATTATTCGGGAACATATTAAGACTGCACAGAGTCGTCAGAAGAGTTATGCTGATAGAAAACGTAAGGAGATTGAGTTGAATGTTGGAAATTTTGTGTTTTTGAAGGTCTCGCCGATGAAGGGCATCATGCAGTTTGGAAAGAAGGAAAAGTTGGTACCTAGATTTGTGGTACCATATGAGATCACTGAGAGGATTAGTAATGTAGCTTACAAATTAGCTCTACTACCTGCTTTAGGTATGATTCACAATGTGTTTCATGTATCTTTATTGCGGAAGTGTGTGCAAGACCCTTCCAGAGTAGTATCACCAGAAGTGTTGGAGATTAATGATGATCTCACGTACGTGGTGCGACCGGTTACTATTCTAGATTGGTTTGCAGCGCAAAAAAGTGAACTTGGTGAAAGTGCAATGGAGCGAAGATGAGAATGATATCACTTGGGAATGGGAAGATAAAGTTCGATGTATGCATTCGGAGCTTTTTGCTTAGTACTGTCTCCTAGTAAATCCCGGGACGAGATTTTTTTGAGGTGTGTATATTGTAGCGACCCTAATTTTTCGTAGGTCATTATTTATTTATTATTACCTTATATTATTTTTGACTTTATTAATTGTGCGATCACATGAGCATTTAATGTGTTGTATGTGAGAATTTAATGTGTTGTTTAATTAATTTAATGTGTTATTTAATTATAGGTAATTAATCCAAATATTGATATATTTATATTGTTTATAAAATAAAATAAAAAGGTGTTTATATATTGACAAAATATATATCATATTTATATTTATATAGGTTGCATTTATATTGTATTTATATAATAAAATATAATGTTAATGTGCTATTTATTATATAATGTTATTAGGTTATTTAAACCTAGGTTGTTATTATCATAAAGGTGTAGGTGAAGAATCTTCAAGTTAGTAGCAGCCACGAAAAGGGAGAGTGTGTGAGAGAGAGAGAGAGAGGGTTAATCAACAAAGAAAAGAAAGCCGAGAGGGAGAGAAAGAGAAAAAAGAGGCAGCGGGGAGAAAGAGCAGAGGGGAGAAACAAGAAGGGGTTAGGGTTTTGTTTTGGTGGCTCTATTAGTTCTTTAAATATTTCTTTGATCTTCAAAAAAATATTGTGAGTACAAAACCCACTTCCCTTGATTTACGTTGTTTTATTTATTTATTTATATTTATTTAATGGTGGTTTGATTTTATATTTACATGAAGATGATGGATTGATTTTAATTATTTTGATTAGTTGTGTATATCAGATTTAGGATTTTTATATGTATTTGTTTTATAGTTGTAATCACATTTATTAATAAATGAAATTAAAATAAATTATGAACCCATAAGTAAATTCTTTACACTCCATGATGTGGATGCGATTCTGAGAGATGGTGATACTACAAATAATGTAAGTGGCCATACAATTTTCAATGACTAGTGTTCACTTCAATAGCTAAAAATAGTTCATTTTATTAACATATATTTAATTGATTTTTGTTTTTTGTAGGTTATTGATAGCTTTGTAGAAATTCTTCAGATTGAGAAACAAGCAAAGAAGCCAGAAAAGAATAAGTCATTTTTTTTCTCAAGCCTTCATTAGGTAAGCCATCAATTTGTGTTTAGTTTGAATTGATAAAATTTTATTGTGATTTAGTGTAACATTGTACTGTATTTTAGAGTTAATTTTTACTATTTGAATTGCCAAAGATTGACAACCCATACAGTGTGTCACCAACACAACTTGAGACATGACACTCTTATATGATTAAATGCAGTCACTAGTGAAATAGGGTTATGGAGATTTGAGAAATCATTTAATTAACGAAGTGCTTGAGCAAGATTTGAGTGGATACAGATACCTTCACTTTTGCATGAACTCCAATGGGAACAAGAAGAAAGAAAAACCCTACCACTGAACACTTATTGTATTTGACACTGAATTTGATGAGTGGAGACATTATAATTCTTTAAGGCCAAGATACAACAGAGAAGATCCTTACCTTAAGGATGCAAAAAAGATTGTAAGTGCTTTGCATCATATTAACAGTAATTTTTTACTGTGTTTTATTCTTGTATTTAATCGTGACCAAACAATTATGCAATGATGTTAGATAACATATGTGGAGAACAAGTTGGCCAAAAAAATGAAGAGAGATAGAAGAAAGTTTGCAAACTTTGTTTCTGTGAAAGATAGTCCACAACAACGCCCAACTGTAGACCCGACTTTCTTCGCACGCCCCCCTTTCGGAGAGGCACGAGTTGGTCTTACTACAGTTCGGACTCTTGTCACGGTTCTAAATCTAATCTCACAAAGTGCAATGTGAGACTGATAAACACCAAAGAGTCCAATCCGGCAAATCATTTTAGAAAATTGATTTTAGATCAAATAATGCCAAAATTGGACTGCTTTGCCAGATTACAGAGTCGCCACCTAAATATTTTATTTTTGAAAAATTTAGGAAACCCTGACTTATGCCAAAGGCCACGTGTCCGTCATCACCAAAGTTGTCTCAACTCGAGAACTTGGGTACGAGAGGGGAAGGTCCTGAAATGAGCACCTCCGCTCGCCCGATCAAAGATCGGCCTCTACTAAACATGATATGTTGTTTTATAAACCTCATGTGTTCTTATCCAGTTATTAGCTATCTTTACTATGTGACGCACACACACAAGTATAGACTAAGTCGTAAGACTTAGAACATAATAATTCATGTTTGTTTTTTAAAATGGTTTGAAAGTGCTACTCGTAAGTAGGCTAAAGCGCAGATTTGACACCCTCAAGTGGGCTTAAAAAAAACATGATTTGCCACTTCGCAAAGTGGGCTTAAAACTCTTAATCATCGAATTGTCCCAATTCAAGAAACCAAGCCTTCATCCACAGGCATTCATACAGTTAATCACTTAAGCAAATAGCCTCATGGCAAGCATGCTATCATGGCAATACTCACACTCATGCAAGTAAAAGTGCCAAACATGGATTACTTTGCCAGATTTCAAAGTCACCACCTAAATATTTTGTTTTAGGAAATTTAGAAAACCCTGTCTCGTGCCTAAGGCCACGTGTCCGTCATCACCAAAGTTTCCTCGGCTCGGGAACTTGGGTACGAGGGGGGAAGATCATGAAATGAGCACCTTCGGTCGCCCGATCAAAGGATCGGCCTCTACTAAATATGATATGTTATTTTGAAAACACATGTATTCTTGTTCCGATTTATTAGCTAACCTTACTATGTGATGCGCACAGCATACAAGTATAGACTCAATCACGCAGATTGGAACAAAACAACTCGTGTTTGTTTTTTTGAAAGTGGTTTGAAAGTGCTTTGAAAGTGCTTCTCGCAAGTAGGCTAAAGCGCGGATTTGCCACCCTCAAGTGGGCTTAGAAAAAATATGATTTTGCCACTTCAAATGGGCTTAAAACTCACAATCATCGAGTTATTCCAATTCAAGCAACCAAGCCTTCATCCACAGGCATTCATATAGTTTATCAAATAAGCACATAGCCTCATGGCAAGCATGTTATCATGGCAATACTCACTCATGCAAGGATGTTAAAGCATAAACACTTAGGCCCCGTTTGTTTTGGGTGAAAGAGTGGGTATTGGGATTGCTAATACCAAGGTATTAGTAATAGCCTTGTTTGTTTTGGGAGAAGGCCTTGGGACTATTAGTCCCTTGGTATTACTAATACCCTTGGAGAGGGGATTGGTAAGGAGGAGGTAGAGATGGTATTAGAAAAATAGTGAGGGGATTAGAAATTTTTTTATATTTTTTATTTTTTATATATGGGAAATTTTTTTTAAAATATAATTTTTAATTTTTTATATTTTTTTATTTGTTTTATTATTTTATATAAAAATAATTTAATAATTCATCACTACTAATCCCCTCACTATCAATCCCCTCACTACTAATCCCCTCACTATCAATCCCCTCACTAACAATCCCCTCATTATTAATCCCCTCACTATCAATCCCCTCCATTCTATCTCTGGAAACAAACGGGGCCTTACAGTGTACTCCGAGCCAAAACAGAAAACTAGTTAAAAATATGCATGAATCCTGACTATGTTAAATGCCTAATGTAACACATGTAAAATGCAACTAAATAGGCCCGGCTATCTAATCATGGCATATGAATGCAACACTCGATAACATGCTTTGAAACACGTATTCAAGTAAGTATTGAAATTCAATACAGTTTGAATAATGCGCTGCGCCCAGTGCATGCAATACGAATGGATGATGCACGCATGCAAAGCATAAGTATGCTAATTGAAACATGCCCTAATCTTACCATCGAAAGTTGATAAGTAAAAGGGAGAAAGAAGTGGGGTTAGAAGACATGCACACACGCATGCACCCTTATTACAACATTTGTCCTCTAGACGGAGGGTCCGAATGAAATGAAAGCTAACTAGCTATGCTAATTAAGCTAACTATTACAAATCACAACTAATTAACTAACTAGTTAACTAATTACAAACACAAATGAATAGCTGAACGCATTAACTACTTAAGTATAGAACCCAACGAATTGACTAGCTAAGTGAAGCAGTTAAAAGGCCTCGAGAACGAGGGATGCATGCACGCTCGGTTGACTTCCTCCCGAAATCCCGTCGCCTTGCCACCGGTTGCCTCTATTTGCATTCGTTTTGATTCTAAACACCAAAACCAATTCTCAGACTACTTCTACTCCAGAACCAGAACAAATTTGAACCATCTTCAAACTGGTGGACTGTCGACCACCAGGGGAGGCTGTAGGCCACTTGTCGGCCACTTAAGGAGGTTGTAGGCCACTTCCATTCGCCAGTCGGCCAGTTGCTTCTGCACACTTCCATTTTGCAGCAAACAGAGTTCATCAAGGGCAAAGCAAGGCATTTGCAGGGTATGTGTGTACAACCACCCTCCTTATCATTTCTTAAGCTCAAAGGAGTACAGTACTCGACTTTCGGGCCACCAACCGAGCATCACAATGCACGATGGCCGAGAAGCCAAGTTTGTACAAGTTAATGAATGCACAAGTAACACATAAGACTCAAGAGGCCTCCACCCTATCATGCACAATCAAGGGGGACGGCGACTAAGAAATGAGGCACATTTCATCACTTTAAGTATGAAACGACCCTCGTTTCTCGTGTTTGGATTAACGTCCGATCCAAACACATGCAATGCAACATACATGCAAACAACATGCTCATCTTTCAATGCTAAGTGGCATGCACAAGACTCTATCATGTAGGCAATGCATGGAAGACATGCTAGAAGACTTAGGCATTAAAGCAAGTGAAGAACATTACACATGAGGCATGCACTATCCATCTTAAATGGTCAAACCAACTATGGACAAACCTACACCATGCCAAAACAGTGGCAAAATCATGCTAGAAATGAAGCACTAAAAGCTACAACAACATGCTCATGCATTCGCTCGCAAGCTAAGCATTTAAACACAACTCTCAAACACAATGAAAGAGTGATAAATAAGAGAGTATGGCAGAGATATAGGCACTGAAATCATATGTCAAATGATGACATATCATGCAAATAATGCAAGTATAGCATGTTAGGATCCTTAAACATTAAAGCTAGTGAGGTACACAACACTAGGACTATACAATACAATGCTCAATGGACTAAACCAGCCCTAGACAGACCTAAGGTAGGTCAAAACAATACCAAAAACATGCTAGGCTCACATCATAGATGGCAAGAAAGATATGCTCATGTATTAGCTCACAAACAAGGTATAAAGGCACAACTCTTAAACATCATGAAAGAGTGATAAACATGAGAGTATGACAGAAGTTTATGCTCTGAATTTACATACAAAATGATGCTATATCACACAAATGTCACAAATAAGGCATGCCAGGGGCCTCAAAACACAAGACTAGCAAAGGCCACTACACTATGGCCATATAAGGCAAGCCTCAAAGGGCTAAGATCATTCTAAACAGAGTTTAAGCAAGTCAAAACAAGGCTAAGAACCTGCTAGAGCAGAGCTAAAACAAGCTAGAATTAGAGGCACAAAGCATGATGCATGTTAGGGCTATAAGGAGGATTGCACTACAAGTGTGTGAAGCATGCAAGAGGCAATCAAACCAACCCAAAACAGAGTTATGACATGAAAATCAGTGGTAAAAACATGCTAAGATAAAGCTAACATAAGCTAGAATGAGAGGCATAAAGTATGATGTATGTTAGGCCAACAAGTATGATTGCACTACAAGTACCAAAAGCATGCAAGAGGTGACCAAACCATCCCAAAATAGAGTTATGGAAGATCCCAAAAGTCAAAAAAACATGCTCAAAATAAACCTCAAAATGGGAGAAATACATGCTCATTTGATAGGTCAATCAACACAAGCTAGTAAGTTACAAAGGGGGGACCACCCCCACCTATTGTGGGTCCCAAAATCCACTTTCTACCACTGAAATTCCTCTGGAATTCGGTGGTGGAAAGGCCAAAACAAGATGGTTTGAAAGGCTTTAAAAGAGAGCACAAAACAAAACAAAACAAGCCACAAAGGAGGTAGACCACCTCTAACTCAAACAAGGCCTTAAACAAACATCTTAAACACTTATACAAAGCAAAACAAGCCGCAAAGGAGGTTGACCACCCCTAACTCAAACAAGGCCTCAAACAAACGTCTTAAACACTTAAAAACAAAAGTTTTTGTAGTTGAAAGCTTGGTCTAAAACAGCATGCAAAGATGGCCAAATGCTTAAACAAAATAAAGCTTTAAAATGGGTTAGTCTCTTACCCTTGAAGAACTAAGGCAAGACAGCAACTTCAGCAATAATCTTGGACTAAAACCGATGCCAAGACCTCAAAACAAGCTCCAAGGGACTTCAGCTCCAAAATAAAGGTGTTTGAGTAAGTGTTTGTGTGCAAAAGTGTGAAGAAACAACACTTTAAGGCTCAATATATATATATATAGTGAGAGAGAGAGAGAGAGAGAGAAATATAGAGAGAGAGTAAATTTGTGTTCTCCAAAAATTTTGAACCTCTGGAAAGGGAGAGAGAGCTCCCCTCTTATAGAATATGCAAGCCAAAGCTTGCTTGACAAGCTAGAAGCTTGTTGTCATCCCTCCATACACGTGTACGGAGGATGCACTTAGTGCCCAACAACTGGCACAGCTAGCACCAAAAATATCTGCAAAAATAGAAAAATGGCCGTAGGCCACTTCAAGTGGCCTACAAGAGGAGAAAGTGGCCTGCAACCACCAAAAGTGGCTGACAGGCCCTCCCCTCTCTCTAGGCAAGGGTTAACAAGGTATGGTCCAAAAACAAACCAAAAAGAAGGGATCCAAGAGGCCCCGAGAGAAGGCGCTTAGCCGAAAGCTCCGGAAACTAGCCTATGGGCCACTACAAGTGACCTACAAGAGGGAAAAGTAGCCTACACCTACAAAAAGTGGCCTACAGGCCTCTCTCTCCCTCCAGGCAAAGGCACCAAGGCATGGTCCAAAAACAAACCAAGAAGAAGAGGGTTAAGAGGTCACGAGACAAGGCGCTCAACCGAAAGCTCCAGAAACTCGAAACGAGCACAAACATGCGCGATCACCGCGTGCACAAACGATGACGTTTGAGTCTTAAGGTCAGTAAAAAATGGGGTGTCTACAATATTGTTGCCTCATTTTCAAGAGTAGAAGAGCGCTTTGATTTATGCACGTACGTATATGCTAACCATCCAGGGAGTGTGGGTCAAACTCGGGACGATATCCCCATGCAAGTTTGGCTTCGGAGCGGTGTTAGATATATGGGAGACACATGGCATATATGTGTAAGCCGAAAGTGGAGCTTGAAGTGGTGGAGTTAAGGTATAAAGAATTTAATTATAAGTTTATTGGTATAGTGTGAATTGTATTGATTTGTACATCTTGAAAAATAGTAAACGACCTTGATAAATTATGAAATTTGAGCAAAGGCATGTATCCGTGATTCTAGACAACTTTTGTGTTTTAACCTTTTATTAAAAAGATCAATTAGAACTTGTAATCGGATGATTTTGGTTACAATAGTTTTTATTCATTTTAGCAGGACAGACTTTAGAATAATTTGTTACTTTAGTTTACACGAAACCAATAAAAATGAACTCGTTCCGTGGGTTAAAACAGTATCTAAAGTCTGTCCTGCTAAAATGAATAAAAACTATTGTAACCAAAATCATCCGATTACAAGTTCTAATCGATCTTTTTAATAAAAAGTTAAAACACAAAAGTTGTCTAGAATCACAGATACATGCCTCTGCTCAAATTTCATAATTTATTAAGGTCGTTTACTATTTTTCAAGATGTACAAATCAATACAATTCACGCTATACCAATAAACTCATAATTAAATTATTTGTACCTTAACTCCACTGCTTCGGCCTCCACTTCTGGACTACACATATATCCCATGTGCCTCCCGTATACCTAACACCGTTCTGAAGCCAAACTTGCACGGGAATATCGTCCTGAGTTTGACCCACACTCACCGGATGGTTAGCATATACGTACACGTGTAAATCAAAACACTTGTCTACTCCTGAGAATGAGGCAACAATATAGATATACAATCTTTTATGTACTCATGAGAACAAACATAACAATGCCAAGCCTAAGGCATTCAAATAAATCTCAAAATCCTCACCTTTTTTTTTTATACACTCTTTCTCACCAACACTCAAATAAAATAACAATCCAAGGAGTCATGGTGGAGTGTAAGAAATTTCCCTATGGGTTCATAATTTATTTTAATTTCATATATTAATGAATGTGATTACAACCATAAAAAAATATATATATAAAAATTCTAAACCTGGCATACACAACTAATCAAAATAATTAAAATCAGTCCATCATCTTCATGTAAATATAAAATCAAACCAACATCAAATAAATATAAATAAATAAATAAAAACAAAAAATTAAACATAAATAAAGGGAAGTAGGTTTTGTACTCACAATATTTTTTTGAAGATCAAAGAAATATTTAAAGAACTAATGGAGCCACCAAAACAAAACCCTAACCCTTTCTTCCTTCTCTTCTCTCCTCTTTCCCCCCGCTCCCTCTCTTTTCTCTTTCTCTTTCTCTCCCTCTTGGCTTTCTTTTCTTTGTTGATTAACCCTCTCTCTCTCACATACTCTCCCTCTCCGCGGCTGCTACTAACTTAAAGATTCTTCACCCACACGTTTATGATAATAACAACCTAGATTTAAATAACCTAATAACATTATATAATAAATAACACATTAACATTATATTTTATTATATAAATACAATATAAATATGATATATATTTTGTCAATATATAAACACCTTTTTTTATTTTGTAAACAATATAAATTTATCAATATTTGGATTAATTACCTATAATTAAATAACACATTAAATTAATTAAACAACACATTAAATTCTCATGTAACCACGCAATTAATAAAGTCAAAAATAAAATAAGGTAATAATAAATAAATAATGATCGTTTGGTATCAGAGCCGACTCTCCGAAGTACTGAGTGTGGGCCCCTGGTGTCTCTCGATGCATGTGGGCGGGCTTGTGAGCTGGCAGGCTACTGCACGAGGATGTGCAGCCTTAAGGAGGTGGATTGTAAGGTCCCGGTGTCCCACATCGGGAGTGGAGGGGGAGTTCCTGGGCTATAAAAGTAAAAACCTTGACCCTTATATAGCATCGAGGCCTTTTCCCAGGTGGTGAAATCCCTAACAAAACTCCGTAATTAAGCGTACTTAGACTGGAGTAGTTTTGGGATGGGTGACCCACTGGAAAGAACAAATTCGTGTAGGTATGGCCCAAAGTGGACAATATCAATGACATGTGAAGGGTTGGGGCGTTACATATCGGTTAGAAGACAGTGATGGCAAGGAGTTTCCAAGACCTTGAAACACTTGCAATTTGAACTTTTTCTATCATTAGTTTTGTTTTTCATGTGATTAGCCGAAGTTTTAATAAAACACTAGTTTGATTTTGTTTTCATATATTATTATGGACTCTTGTGCGATAGAACTGAAACAGTCTTATGACGATGTTTCCGAATGAAACATGACGAATAACTTAGACTTACCATATGATAGAGTTGAATTAATACTTGCCATATGGTAGAGTTAAACCAAGTTTGCCATGTTTCCGAATGCAACATGACGAATAACTTAGACTTGCCATATGGTAGAGTTGAATTAACACTTGTCATATGATAGAGTTGAACTAAGTTTGCGATGTTTTCAAATGAAACATGACGAGTAACTTAGATTTGCCATATGGCAAAGTTGAATTAACACTTGCCATATGGTAGAATTGAACTAAGTTTGTGATGTTTCTAAATGAAACATGACGAATAACTTAAACTTACCATAAGGTAAAGTTAAAGTAACACTTGCTATATAACAGAGTTGAATTAAGTTTGACTTAGTTTAATAGGAAAACCGAGGTATGAAACCTCGGCTAAACTTTATTTGAAACAGACTTCGGCGAAAATCAAAGATGCATGCTTAATGTGAACTTAAAAGAAACTTAGATTCACATTAGAGGGCAGGAAGTGAGAATGGAATAAGAGCATAACACTTTTAAAAAATTTTGAAATTTTAAGTTGAAGTTATCCAAGATCATAATTCGAGATGTTAGTACTTCTATGTACCCGAAGTGTATTTAGTCGAGATACCCAGCCAAGGTACTAGACTTGGAAGGAAAGAAACATCACTTGTAAAAATATCAAATATTTTTAAGTGTTGGCCGAAAAAATAGTAAAGGTTTTTATCCGAGATGACACTTGTCAGAGGTGTTCTAGCCTAAAGTGATTACACAGTTAAGGTGTACTTTGAAAATTTGCAAAAATATTCTAAGTGTGGAAACATGCAAGATACATAAGCAATGAAGAGAAGAATTTAACACTTAGAAGCGTGTATTCATTTAAAGAAAAGATTTGTTCAACTACAAAGCAGGCACATCGGCCAAATTGAAACTTAGAATTGTTCAAACAAACAAAAAGTTACAACTGGAAAAAGGCTACACATATTAGCAAAGAAAATTTCGAAGAAAACTGTACTGCTTCGGCGGTTGATGGTGTTTCAATCTCGACAGACAGTTGGAAGGGCTTCTTGTCACGACCCAAACCCGCCCCTATGGGTTTAGCACTATAACCGGCCAGTAATCCGAGATTACCGAAGGCCTGCTTAACAGTAATACAGAGTACAGGGGCTGGCGGAAGCCAAAACAGTAATAAAAGATGTCCAATGAGCTGTAACAGTCTGTATACAAAAAGACTTTTTATTCATATGCACATTCAGTACCAAAACAGTATGTACAACATATACAATCATTCAGGATAAAGACTTAATCCCTATTCGAACAGTACAATACAACACCATTCAGTCTATACAGTAATACAAAACCGGTATAGAGACAGATGGGGGAAAATTAAAACACCCCAAAAGTCGTAGCTTGATAGGCTCGGAACCTCGCAGTGAGGCTATAGCGACCCCGGTCTTTTCCCATTTGATTATTGTATCCGGACTTAGGTTCCGCAGCTCCTGTCATTGTATTATGATTGTTACCGTCCTTTAATTTCCTATTTCTGAGTTGGGGGATGCAATGGGCAGGTTTGTAGCAGGTTGGTTGAGCTTGGGAGCAAAGGGTTGCTGCCCAGAATTTTGACCCTTCGCTCGAGCGAGCAGTTCTTCGCTCGAGCGAGCTCTTTGTTTTGGTCCGTCGCTCGAGCCAGGGTTTCTTTGATCGAACGAGGATTGCGTTTTGTAGTAAGACCTGAGAGCAGAGGTTTTTGGCTCGAGCGAGCTTTTCTTCACTCGAGCGAGTTAGTTCGTTCTTCGCTCGAGCGAGAGTTCCTTCGCTCGAGCGTGTGTCTGGTTACAGACCTGAGGGTTTGAGTTCTTCGCTCGAGCGAGATTTTGGGTTGTTGGCTTGAGCAAGGCTTCCTTGGCTCGAGCGTAGATTTTCTGTGTCTGGTCGCTCGAGCGACCAAGTCTTCGCTCGAGCGAGCCTGTCAGGTTTAAATAGGCAGCAGCGTGTTTCAGATCAGTTTTTATCCACTTTCAGATTCCAAAACCCTAGGTACGAGTTCTCTCTCCCTCTACACACCTTCTCTCTTAGGATTAATCTACTTGGAGTGAGTTTCTACCTTAGATCCTTTATTAAAAAGATAGAGTGGGTCGAGGGCTTCCATTTAATCTGAATTGTTGGTAGTTTGGAGCACTTTGGAGTTTGGGTCTTCATCTCCATCTTCTCTTTTGGGGCTATTTCTTCGAGGTAGGGATTTCCTACTCCATTCTATAAGTTTTGTTCTAAGTTTTGGTATTTTGATATGTTGGGGATACTTTGGTAATTTTGGGAAAAACCCTAGTTGTATTAATAAATTAATTTGTATAATTAGTTTAAGGGAATGTGGTTAAATTCATGAAATTAAGGAATTCATTGATTAAATGGTGTGGTGGGATAATTTAAACCACTCGCCTAGTGAATTGTTGTTATATTTGTTTACAGTCTAGAAATAACTGTTTTGGGCTATCGGTGGAGGATAGTCGTGATTGTTGTAGACATTGCATGTGGATTAGGAATAACTGAAACTAATCACATTGGTTAAGTCATTAATTTGGACTATTGCATTAATACAGAAAATATGTGTATTGATTGAGCATTGCATTTGCATACATTGTTTTGTGTGGGAGGAGATAGGGGATGTACTCCACGGTTTAGGGGAAGATAGGGGATGGACCTCTAAACCGGATTTTGTTTGGGAGGAGATAGGGGATGGACTCCATTAGCATCACTTTTATGTGTGCTTATTTATATAGAAGTGTTTTTATTGATACAGCACTAAAATGTGTATCAATCTGGAAGTATGAAGTGTTTTGATTTGAGCTTGAGTCTTATTTGTTTGTTGACATTGGAAGAATGTGAATATGATATATATATATAATTCACTATTGTAAGTTTGGCCAGGTTCTGAGCCATATTGATAATGTTGGAAAGTGAGACGTGTTGTTGACAATAGTGTCATGAGATTGGATAATGATGTAATTGATTATCTTGGTTAACCATCTATTGAATGCTATTGCTTTATTCAATGCTTATATTTGGTTTAGTATATTTCTACTGGGCTGTGGCTCACCCTATATGGGAACATCATTTTCAGGTTCAGGTGATAAGCTACCTCCAAGGACATAGCTTGGAAGGACTTGGACTTTGAAGATTATTTTCAGTTATTTGCTTTCATTTGTTAGTACATGTAAACACACAAGCCTAGGGCTTTATTTGTATTTGAGTTAGAACTCTTACTTTTGTGTCCAAGTGTTGGCTTGGAAAGATGTAAGCCTGTAGGACATTTAATTTGATGTTACATGTAATGCTTTTGTTTAGTAAGACTGATGAATATTATAATGAACTGTTTCCTTTTTAACATTGCATGTTGATGTTATATATATTTAATGGGTTTATTTTCAAGGGCGTTACAGAGGCACAGTGGTTGGCTTTGACAAAAGGGAGTCTAACCCACGCTCCTAGCTCCGGTTTGGTGCCTGAACACCTACATATATATATAAACAGTGAGCTAAAACCCAGTGAATAACATAATGTGTAAAGAGGTTAATAATGAATGTCCTTACAGTAACGAAAACAGTTCATTGAATAAGTATATCAGTCATTCAGTCATAACAGTCATATATGGTACATCCATTAGCAGAACAGTACAGTAAACAGTAGGTCTTAAAAAACCGAACAGTCAATGATGGCCATCGTAACAGTAAACAGAAGTTCCAAGATAGGAACTGACAGAGATCTTTGTAACAGTAGTAGTAACAGTAACAGTAGTTGCTAAGGATGTCACAATACAGTTCAGAATAGAGGACAAACATTTATTCAGCTAACAGGAAACAGTTCAGAAAACAGTTCAGTTGATCATTCAGAAAATATTCATTTTCAAACATATCTTTACAACATTGTTACTCACAGAGTTCTGGGCTATAAGCAGCTAGAGCGCGTCTCCAAAAGCCAACCCTATACAGTGACAGAACGAACACACACTAAGTTACATATTTGGGAATCAAAGACTTAGTCCCTACTTTGGCTCAGTGTGGTTCTACATCAATATCCTCATTAAGATGCCTTAAACTAGGCCTAAGAATGCCTAGGATGAAATGAGGATGCAAAGATGCCCTTTTAAAACACTTAACAAATTTTCAGAAAACAGGAGTCCCGCTCGAGCGTAGGTTTACCCGCTCGAGCGTACAGGCAAACAAAATACTCCGCTCGAGCGCAAGTTACCCCGCTCGAGCAGACTGTAAAACATGCAAAAAGTACTGGATGTGTGAAAATCACGCTCGATTGGGCACTCGATACCCGCTCGAGCGTGTGACACAAGTCCTCGCTCGAGCGTCCAATACCCCACTCAAGCGAATTGTAAAACAGTGTAAAGTGCTGGATGCACGAATTTCACGCTTGAGCGCCAGTCAGTCCACTCGAGCGTGAGTCCAAAATCTAGAATTTTCAGATTTGAACCTCAAGCTCAAAAACAAGTTTCAATGTACCAAATTCGATCCTTTTGGGCTAATTTTCTGGAAAACACTTCAAAACTCATAATATAACATGTTTCAAAGATCAATTTGAGAAATCAAAGCCTAAAGGTAGTTCAATTAAACACAATTTTGAGCCAAATTTCATGAACATGACTTCAATGCAACGTGCATGTATTTAACTAGCTTCCAAGCTTCAAACCATGCTCTAATGAGCCAATTCTTTTAAAAACATAGTGAATTCATGCACTAGAACTCTAGTATGAATATGCATGTAACAATTTTCCGTGAAAACAACTTTAAACTCATCAATATAGGCATGCATGCAGGATATATGCTATAATTCAACATCACAAGACCAAATCTTGACTTTAAACTCCAATATGACAAGAGCCATGCAAGAACTAACTCAATTACATGAACAAGAAGGTAAAGACTCTACCTTAAGTCTTGAATTATAGGAAGGGAAGCTCAATTTGCCAAATTCTCTTCAAAACTACTAAGTTTCCAAGCAATGCAAGACGAAGAGAAGTTTCTCCTAGCTCCCTCTCTCTCTAGTCGGTTGAGTCTAAGGAAATGGCTGAGGAAATGTTTTGCCTAAGTGTATTCAAGCCTCAATATGTGTAAGGAAGTGGGCCACTAAGTGGCAAAGTTGCAAATAAGGCCAACTCTTGTAATTTAGCATTATTTAATCCAATTTAAACGTACCAAATCACATTTCAATTAAATACACCATAAAATCATATAAATCTCAATTAGCATAAAACACTAATCAATTTCCGGTTCGGCCGCCGATAAGGCCTTCAATTTACAATTTAAGGCATAAAACATGAACAGATAATTTAACAGTCAACAGATAGAATTGCATTCAAACTAGCACAATCAATCAATCGATTCAGAATTTTAGTCAGTCAGTCAATTAACATGCTTAATCATATATTAGCACTAATCAATGGTGAGGGTTGTCACACTTTTCAACAGTTTTTTGAGCCTCGATCTCGGCGTCAATTTTACGAAGCGTCTCATCAAGACTCTTCTCGGCTGTCTAGACCTCGGCCTTAGATATCTTTGTCTTGGGAGAGGCACTCTTGAAGACCTCGTCCTTCTTATCTTGAGTCAAGTTCAAGACTTGATCATTCAGAGTTGGGGACTTGGCCCTAACAGCAGCTTCTTCCTTCTCATCAACATCTTCAGCGTCGGCCTCCTCCTCTTCGGCCTCATCATCTAATCCTCTAGGAGTTTGAGGGAAAGGCATGCTAAGTTGGTTGATATCTCGGAGGTCAGAGTCCATTAGGACGAATAACTTATTAAGCACTACCGTCCAGCCAAGGTAATAGCCTCTATTACAGGCCTGATTAACTTGGGCTTTGTAAGCATCGTTGTAGACACCTCATTTTTTACGGCCCTTACGACTTGGACATCCTTGCATGTACACCCGTTGATGAGTCTATTTGCTCGCCAAGTGTTCGAAGTCCTCAGCGGAACGCTACAACTTTAAGCCTTTCAAACCTTACATCATTTTTGTCTCATTTTTGGACCATGCCTTAGCCTTTCCAGCCTGCAGCTTTTGGTGGCCTGCTGGCCACTTTTTGAGGCTGTCGGCCATCACTTTTGGGCTGCTGGCTACCAATGATGGCCGACTGGTCACTAGTGTTTTCTGTAGATATTTTATGCCAGCTGTGCCAGCTGTTTGCACATATGCATGCATCTGCCCACACGTGTAGGGTTGGATCTCCTTGAGGAAATTTCATGTTTTCTATATACAGAGACCCCCTCTATCTTGTAGCAAGGTTAGAAAATTTTTAACTCAAAAATTTTCCTCTCTCTCTACAAATTCTCTATACTTTAGCCTACAATCCTTCAACCTTTGCCTATACCTCCTTGATCAAAGTTGATCATCTTTGAGTTGAGATTCTTTGAGGTCTTTTTGGAGCTCTTGAAGTTGGTCTTGGTTTGAATTGTTACCTAGAATTGCTTTTTTCTCTTCAAGAGGTATCAGGCTCTACCTATTTTCTTGCTTATTTTGCTTTTATTTCTATTATTTTCCCATTGCTTTGGGCGGTCAAAACTTTGTGTTTTTTGGGCTGAAGCTTGGGTTTAAGGCCATTAAAAGTTGAGGGGTTGATAGCCCTTCTCTATACCTTGTTTTGAAGGCCTTTGCACTTGTATTTCCTACCATTTTACTATCGTTTTCCAAACTTTTAAATACTGATTTTTAGAGCTTTTTCAGTGGCTAAAATAATGTTTTGAAGTCCAAATTTGGAAAGGTTAGCCTCACCTCCTTGTGTCTTGTTTGCTAGTTTAGTTAGCTCTATGTGTTAGCTTATTTTTCTAACTTAGGCCTCGTTTGGGAACAGGCTAATTTAGTAACTTTTTGGCTATTTGGCTAAAAAGGTAGGTAAAAAAAACTTGTATGTTTGGGATGACTTTTTGGCTAATTACGAAAAGATGTGCAAAAAGTAGAGAGAAAAAAGAATCTTTGACTTTTTGGTATGAGTTGTTGACTTTTTGGCTAATTTAGTAACTTTTTGACTAATTGGCTAAAAAAGTAAGTCCCCAAACGGGGCCTTATTTAGCTTAATTCCAGCATGTTGTAGCCTCTGATTTAGACTATTTTAACTCTGTTTTGGGTTGGTTAAGTCATTTGAGTCTTTTTTTACATGTTTGTAGTGTAATAGTCCTCACAAGCTTAGTGTTTTAGGCCTTTACACACCACTTGTTCGAGCTGATTGCATGTTTTAGTGCTTTTCTCACTTCATTTCAGCACTAATAATCTCTGCAACCTCTCTCCATTCTTGACTTTTTACTTTGCTTTGAAAGTGATTTCAAGTCATTTGTTTGCCCAAGTATGAAATTGAGATTTCATACTTAATGGTTTAATCCCTTAGGGGGTTCATTACCAATGGTGTGATATTTCTTTCATACCCAAAGCAACTTGTGTTATGAACCCTCTTTCCATTAGAGGACTTTAACTCACCTTTGGACTAAATTGGATTAAATGATGGTTGGTAAATTAAAAGGAGTAATTAAAACTTGGAACTAAAAGTGAGCAAGATAATAACTTGGTGTGTTTGATTGGACGTTAATTGAACACAAGAAAAATTGGGACATTTTATACTCAAAGTGATGAAATGTCTCAAGTTTCCTAGGTCTCCATTGTCCTTTGATCATGCATGATAGGGTGATGGTCTTGTGTCTTGTTTTACATTTATTGAAGTT
Source organism: Camellia sinensis (assembly GCF_055761805.1). Classification (NCBI taxonomy): domain Eukaryota; kingdom Viridiplantae; phylum Streptophyta; class Magnoliopsida; order Ericales; family Theaceae; genus Camellia; species Camellia sinensis. The sequence continues at coordinate 198,501,189 of NC_138964.1, read as the reverse complement.
GCACACTTGGTTTCACAAGCCATCATGCAATAAAATTGTATCCATTGATAGTTTGTGAACCAAAGCCTGCTACTCCCTAGATTTGTTCATGAAAATGAGGGGTGAGTTGTACAAACAAACCCTTAAAATATCCTGTATATGCTCTGTTTGTCTTCTGTTGCAGTAAGATGAACCTGTGCATCAGTGGTCGACAAGTCACTTTCTATGGCCGGCAGGTGGCCGGCAATCTTTACCAATGGCTAGCTGACCTCTGATGCAAAATTCAGCAGAGTGTTGGTAAGGTGGAGCAAAATGGTTCTGGAAATGTCCAACTGTGCAAACAGAGGCATTCAGGAGCAAAATAGTGGTCTTTTCGGGTGGAATCCGAGCATGCGCGTGCACGTCTCTCATTTCCCGAGGTAGAGTAGTTAATTGCTTAGTTTAATTACTTAGTTTGCTTACACTTGTGTTGTAATTATTTAATTAGTTAGCTTACTAGCTAATTAATTCAAGTGTTGCAATAATTAGTTAATTAGTTTAGCTATTTATTCGGTTTCTAATAATTAGCTTAATTAGCTTTAGCTTAATTAGTTAGCTAGTTGCTTAGTTTATTCATTCAGACTCTCCTTCATGAGAGCGTAATGTAATAATGTGTATGTCATCCAACCCCAAGTCTTTCCCCTTTTTATTTATCTATTTTTTATGGTTAGATTAGGGGCATCACATTTCAATTAGCATATCGCATGTTTGTATCCATTGCATTACATGCACCAAGGCTCGGCGCATCATGCATACTGCATTGTTGTTGAAATACTTCTTTGAGTACGTGCTTAGACCGCATGTTATTTAATTTAATTGATCCATATGCCATATTAGTAGCTGACCCTTTTAGTTGCTTATTGCATGTGTTGCATTAGGAGCATGCATTTTTCTAACTTTGTTTTCTTTTGGCATGGAGTACTATGTGAGTTTTAGTGTTTTAGCATACTTGCATGAGTGTGAGTGATTGCCATGACTGCATGTTTGCCATCAAGCTAAGTACCTACTTGCTATAACTATCTGAGTGCATGTGGATGAAGGCTTGTTGTTTGAATTGGAACAATTCAGTGAATGTATATTTAAGCCCACTTTGTCAAGTGGTAAATTCACAAACTTTAAGCCCACTTTGTTAAGTGGCAAATTCAAACCCTTTTCGAAAAACAAATATGAAATTGAATTGTTCTAATTCAGGAAAATTAGTCTATACTTTTTATGCGTGCATCACATAGTAATGCTAACCTAATAAACAAGAACAAGAGCATATAATGTTGATAAAAATCATATCATGATTAGTAGAGGCCGATCTTTGATCGGACGAGCGGGGGTGCTCAATTCATGACATTCCCTTCTCGTACCTAAGTTCCCGAATTGAGACAATCTTGGTGATGACGGACACGTAGCGTTTGGCACGAGTCACGAGTCATAGGTTTCTTAAATTTTTCCAAAATAAAATATTTAGGTGGCGACTCTGTATCTGGCAAAGCAGTCCATTTTTGGCAATTTGATTCAAAATCGATTTTTCAAAAGATTTTCCGGATTTGGACTCTTTGGTGTTTATCAAATTTCATATTGCACTTGTGAGATTAGATTCAGAACCGCGGGAGTTCGAACTATAAGGCTTCTTTCAAACTTCCGAAAAGGGGCGCGACAAAGTCGAGCTACAATCGCGAACGGCGGCTTGCCCTTCTGAGAATGCCTTTTCATCCGCCGCCTTGATCTCGACTTCTTTGGTTGCCAAGGCCTCCTGGAGCTCCACCTTGACCTCGGCGATTTGGCCTTAGCCTCCTTGGCCTCGACTTTAACAACCTCGACCACAGCCCCCGCCGCTTGAACTCTCTTTTCGACTTTGTCTTGGGCAGCTTTGGCAGCCTTAGCTTGATCTAGCAGAACTTTGATCTTGGCCTCAACGTTGTTAAGAGAAGAGAGGAAACTAGAAGCTTCCTGAGTCTTGTGAACCAACTCCTTCTTAAAAGCCTCAGCTTTCATTATAAAGGAGTGGGCATACTGGATGGACTAAAAAGAAAGACACAAACAAGTTAGAATTGCTCAAGTAAAGGCAGAAAACCGAAATGAAAAATTGGAAGTGTTGAAGACTTACTAGGACAAAATGCTGCATCATCAATGCAAAGTTTTCGTATTCAATGATTTCGGCCATACGATTCAGATCAGTTGGCAAGAGCACGACGATGGAGAGGGTGGCGCCGACCTCGACACTGTCAATGGCACTTTCGCCAGCTCTCATCGGTCGATTCCCAACCATAATGGCAGGAGTCCATGGCTCATCGGCTTTGAAAAAACCTAGGCTCGCTGCAACTTCAGACCTCAGCTTCTTCGACTGAGTAGTGTTAGAAGGCTTGGCCTCAGCAGGTCTCTTCTCGTGGATAGGCGACCTCTTCTCAACCTCGGCCAATTTCGAAATTGGCACTGTGTCCTCTGAGTCTGTTGGGATTTAGGTTACTGTGGCCTTTGCCTTGGCTCTCTTAACTCTTTTGGGTTTTGGATTGGGTTAGGATTGAGATGGAGAAGAAGATTGAACTGTGATAACTCTTGGCAAGTCGACCAGGAGGTCTTCAACGATGGCTTTACTGCGACCCATGTCATTGGCAGTCGCAACAACGGTAACTTTAGTGCCGAAATGGATCGCAGGAAGGGCAATTGGGGGATTGGCAGGATCATAAGTCGACACCTTAGATTCTCAGCATTTGTGGCTCCAAGTTCTATCGGCTAGTGCGTTTAGTGGAACACGACGTCAGTGTTGGCACTGGGATGTCAGGATAAGAAGGGGAGTAGATGTAGATGGCTGTTTTACTAGATATGAAGAGTAGGCCTGGTCTGGCCTTGATGATGAAGTGACTAGTAGAGTTGTGGCAGATGGAGGAGTCTTGCTTCGGCGAGGAACATCGGGCAGAGCAGACTTGTAGGTGGGAATGTAATTCAGTAGGAGGGGGGACTTTGCGTTTTTGGATGGGAAGATCCACAAGCTTCTTGAGACCTGGGCTTGGGAAGAAGGTCTGGTGAAAGTCCTTTGATGGTTGAGGAAGGACTACAAGAAAGAGCAACAAACATTAGTACTGACAAATGAATTGGCAAGCCTTAATAAAGATAAGTTATGGGATGAATCAATTTTTACCCTCATCCTCTCCTAAAACTGATCGGCGCAGAGGAAAAAGACGAAGATCGTCATCAGGTGCGAACTCCTAGTTGCCTGAGACGATCAATTAGTCATCTCCAGCACCTTTGTTGGAGTTTAGGAGGTCAGCTATAAGTTTGTAGATAGTGGATCTGGGCTTGAGGTAATATGTATAGCCTTTTTTAGACTTAAGGCCATACATGGTGTAACAGAATTGGATGTCGGCTAGTGTGATTCTAGCTTTTTCTCAGCGTGCTAATTCGATTATGCCATTGATAACCCTAAATGAGTTTATGGCTAGTTGCATAGGGTTAAGCTCGTAGTAATGAAGGATTTTCCTAAAAATGACATCTAAGGGAAGCCGAAGTCCACACTCAATAAAAGTAACAACAGAGATAGGCATTGAGTTTGTATCTGGCATGATAGAGTCCTCCTTGCCAGCCAACCTGATCTGGACGTCAGTTGGGATGGAAAACTCCTGCCTGAAGTATTCTAGTTTGGCCGAGATGTCTACTCTCCACCTAAACATACCCATTACCTCAGCAATAAAGGCTTGAATAACAGATTTTTGGTAAAGAAGTTTGGTAAAGATTTGGGAACAGTGCACTGGGGTGAGGGTTCTTTGAAGATCAAATGGAAGGCTTTTGTTTCACGTAGATAGACCAAGCAAATAGACAAGACCAGGAGGATAAACAGCCCAATCAATATGAAGGATCATCCAACAAACATCAGATACAATAGCCATACTATCCTAGGAGACACCGTTTCTAAAACGCAGAGGTGGATGAGCATTTGATTGTCACTCTCTATTTCAACCTGATGAAGATTATGAACTAATCCCAAGCTGATAGATTAAATGCAATGATTTGATAGTTCTCAAAGCATTCATCTTGAATATAAGAGTTTAGAATTTTAGAGGTAATTAACCAAAAAAAAAAATTCATTAACAATAAATGTAGAGGCCTCTAAACTTATATAAAACAACCTTACGGCATATAAAGTTATATGAGACAAGAATTCCGATTTAATGTAAGGAAACATGTCAAAACTTGAGATGTAATTCATGAGCCAATCACTCGTGTATTTTGAATTTTGTTGAAAACCTTTTCAAAGTTATGTTGGATACTAGATTTATATAGGGAAAAAATTAATTACAAATTATTTTTTTATTAGGAAAATAAGATAAAAATTAATAGGTATTTTTTAAAACATCCTACTAACTACCGCTTAATAGGCGTAAGTTAAAGTTCAAATAAGTTAAAATTCTAACACATGTTTCACTGAATTTTATATATTTTTATTTATCCATATTTTAATATATTTTTATACATAATTTAACCTTAACCAACTTTCATTGAAAATTGATTAGCATTTTCATTCTTACAAAAAAGCTCAAACCAGTCACCAGCCCAGTGGGCCACGAAGCTCGGCTGGCCATGAGATTTATCTCTAGGCCCGTAAATTTGGACTATGCTATACTTAGATCCGTTTGTACTTTCGGACCAGGTTGTTTGTGATAACCTTTTAGACAGCTTATTATTAGGTATGGAAATGTTTGTAAAATTGTAACTTTTTTTATTATATAAATTTATACAAATTATTTAGTATAATTTTTACTTATGCTTTATGAGATAAAAAAAAATTAAATAAACTCAAAAAACTAATTATTGAAAAGCACGTGAAGAATGCTTTTCACTTCTATTTTTTATTATCAAATTTTATCTTGCCATATAGTACACCAAATAGGCTATTAATATATACTATTACAATGTTTTATTAAAAAGAATTAAAATTTAAAAATTTCTTGTATATCTCCTGATTCATTAATGTTTTGAGAATATGAAAAATGTTTGTATTAAAAACAACGACATAAAGAATAAAATCTCAAAGGGCCATACAAACTATACAACAAAAGGAAAAAAACAAACAATAAAAAAATAACAATTCTGTTGAAAAAATTAGTTATGAACTAAGGAAAACTATCAATCTTTTTAAGGGTGTAGTCTAAAAAGTAAGATTTGTTTGAAAGTTTGTCGTTTCTAGCGACGTCGTCCCATTGCGGCTGCCCAACTTCGCTACTGCCACTGTCGTACTTCAGACACTGCCAGAAGCTGGAGATGAAGAGGAGGTACACCCACAATGGTATGGAGAAGACTTGAGAGAGGATGAAACCATTATGAGTGTAGAAAATCCAAAAATCTATACCGAAATCAGGAAAAAAATTTAGTATGGTTAATAATGAATGAACTAAATAAAAATTTGAGATTATTTTTCTAAAAAATGAATTCATTAAACTGACTCCATCCATTTCAAATTATTTATTCATTTTTATTGTTTCAAATATCATTAAAAATTTATTTATATTTTTTAATTCATTATTTTTTGAATATTTTTAAAAAACTATCTGCAACAATTAATTAATTGAGATTTTTTCATTTGTGAAAACAAATTAAATTTCTTTCATAAAATTCATTATTTATTGACCTCAAAAAATAAACAAACAATTTAAAATGAAAAAAAAAATTATTAATAAATAAAATTTATTATTTATTCTATTTTTTTCACCAAAAATATATTAGGGCAGTTGGAGGTGCCTGGACGCTCTTCTCAGTTGCTTCATTCACCTTATCCCAATTCCTCGCCTATCAAAAACCCTCCAAAAACCTCACTCCATTGCCAATGGATTCAATCTCAAACCCCCACAAAAAAATCCATTTCTAGTTAGTTCCAATTCTTAATGTTAATTTCTTCACCTCTAAGTCTCTCCACAAACCCTTTTCACATCCTCTATCTCTGTATCCATGGAGCTTTGTTCACCATTCAAACCCCACCCAAGACCTGACCTCTCTTTCTCATCTTCCTTCTCACCTTTCCCCTTCCAAACCCACCTCAAAACCCCCCATATCTCAACACCCACTTCCCCAAAATTTCGAATTCTGGCCGTTGCGTTGGACCCACAAGAACTCCCCCAAAACAGCCCCCAAAGGCTCCTCAAAGAGCTCGCTGAGCGCAAGAAAGTTGTCTCGCCGAAGAAGAGGATACCCCCGAAGAGATTCATCCTAAAACCCCCATTAGATGACAAGAGATTAGCTGAAAGATTTCTAAACAGTCCCCAATTGTCCCTCAAAGCCTTTCCTTTATTGAGTTCTTGTTTACCATCTTCTAGACTTAACAATGCTGATAAAACTTGGATTGAAGAGTACCTTTTGGAAGCCAAGCAAGCTCTTGGGTACCCTTTAGAGCCATCAGATAGGTTTGGGGATGATAACCCAGCAAAGCAATTTGATACTTTGTTGTATTTGGCTTTTCAGCATCCTTATTGTGAGAGAGCGAAGACACGGCATGTGAGATCAGGGCATTCGAGGTTGTGGTTTTTGGGGCAGTATGTGCTTGAATTGGCAATGGCTGAGTTTTTCTTGCAGAGGTATCCGAGGGAGTCACCGGGTCCAATGAGGGAGAGGGTGTATGCTTTGATTGGGAAGAGGTATCTTCCCCAGTGGATTAAAGCGGCTAGCTTGCAAAATTTGATCTTTCCTTATGATAACATGGACAAGTTAATCCGAAAGGACCGCGAACCCCCTGTGAAGTAAGTTTCTTGCTATTGTTTTGCGATTGGGATTCGATTTTCCTTTACATAAGATGGACAATTTCCATTTTATATGTGCTTTTTTTTTCCGCCTTTTATTGTATTTGAACCAATCACTTGAGTATATTGATAGCTAGTTGTAATACTCTTATACAGAGCATCAATTGAGTGTATATTTCTGGAAATATACTCGAGGGGAATTTACTTATCAATATGTATGAATGTACTCAAGGGAAATTTCTGGCAACAGCTTTATGATGCATGATTTGAACTTCTTCGATGGTGTATTGTATACATGTATGATAGTTGTCAACCTTAATATTTTATTTCTGTATTCTTGCCAATAAAAAAGAGGCTTAAACTTCATAACTTTGAAACATGCATAGCATTTGGAGGTTCCAATGCTTAGCCCATATCCCTCGTGCTTCCTTTTTTTCTGTAAAATGTCTAATTGGGCTATAACATATGGTTGTTGAGATAGTAATTAGATGGGGAGTTGTTAGTAAGACAATTGTAAGGGAGGGTTCAATTAAATACGGATATTGGAGTTAGGGGTTAGTGGACAGAGTTTTAGAGTTGGTGAGGGACTGTTACTGTACAAAGATAGAAACAACCCTGAAACCCTTTATTAAAGGCAGTTTTTTAGGCTGCAAAATAGTGATTAATAAGTTCTGAATGCCAGTATAGAGCTTCAACATTCAAAGAATTAAAAATAATAAAAATTGAAGAAAGGGAAGAAGAACAATAAATAGTAATCACAATCACTCTGAAGTCAATAGGCATCAGACATACGATTATGATTGCATATCTTCGACTGTTAACCATGAGTATTCATTAGGAGTCTACCCTTGTGATCCTATATTCTCTACCTTCTTCTAACACTCAACACCTTAGGATAGTTTACTGCCCAGAATTCTAGCATTGTTTTCCTGAATTCAGTGCAACTAAACACTTTTAAGACCTAATCAACTTTAACCTGTCAAATCTACATAGCCTACAAAAATTCTTGCACTTCTTAAAGGCCCCAAAGTCTTTTATTTCCTTGGCTAATTAAACCCTGAACACTTGCCCTTATGTTAACTTATTTCTTAATTAACCTGTTGGCAATAAAAATTTGCTATGATCTGCCCTAGAGAAACCCTTTTATGGCTGTCCAATATCAATTTCTGGTGAAATGGCTTGTGAAAGCATGTCCCGTTCACTTGTCTCATAATGTGACTATAAGTATGAATCTGTGAAAAGAATGCTGTCAACACATATCATGGCATTATGTGTTCTTGAGTTGTCCATAGGAAGAAGTTTCTTTGCACAAATAGTAAAGAACTAAAGAACACGATCAATAAGTTATGTTCTCAAGTTTACAATATATTACTTCATGCTCAATTCATATTTTGATCTCGCCATTTAATCTGGGTTAAAATATGTTGGCTGTGTGTTGTTATGTCTCGTATGTTATGTTACTAAGTTATAATACAAGGGGAAGGAGAAAAATCGACATAGTAGAGCTAAGAGCAATGAGGCACAATCCAAACAAAAAAAATACTATTGTTGATCCAAGCTAAAATACTATTGTTGACTTGTTATTTTAATGATGAATATTCTTATGGGCAGAGCTGTGTTCTGGGCATTGTTTGGGGCAATTTATCTCTGTTTTGGTATGCCAGAAGTATACCGTGTTCTTTTTGAAGTATTTGGTATGGACCCAGAAGCTGAAGAATGCCAGCCTAAATTAAGGAGACAACTTGAAGACGTAGACTATGTCTCTGTGGAATTCGATGGCAGAAAGCTAAACTGGCAAGATGTTGCTGCATATAAGGCAAGCTCAGTTTTGTTTTTTCTTTCTATCTAAATGTCATTAACCATATCCTTGGTAAATGAAGGATATAAATCAAGCATTGGTTTGTTAATGCTTCTTTCATTTAAATGTACAGCCCCCAGAAGATGCACTTTTTGCACACCCAAGGCTTTTCAGAGCATGTGTCCCACCAGGCATGCATCGTTTCCGAGGAAATATATGGGATTACGATAGCAAACCCCAAGTTATGCAAACGTTGGGATATCCCTTAATAATGACTGATAGAATTCCAGAAATTACTCAAGCGAGGAACATAGAACTTGGACTTGGGTTGCAGGTATTGTTGTCCCTCTGTTTATTTTTGCTCTTTAACTTGTTAATTGGGCCATGAGTATTGTTGGCCCTCTGTTTCTTTTTTCTTTAACTTGTTAATTGGGCAGTGTTGTTAAATATATATATGTCAATACTTGATGCAGATGTGGTGTCTGACTCAATTTCATGTCGACAGGCCTAGAATGATATTATATAAGAGTGGATATTTACATTGAATTGTGTTTTAAATGTACATTGGTTGCAACTTGCATGCATTAAATGTCAAGAAACATAAACACCAATGTCTAATTGAAAGATGATATTTCAACAAGAAGATCCAACAGTGTCCCTTTTTTTTTCTTAGCTAGACAACAGTGTCCTTTTTGGTTTGGACTTGTTTGTTTAATTGGGGCTGAAGTTGGTGTTTGAATCAATCTTCTCCAGAATACTTGAACCATCTCTTGCTCAGTTTGGCATTGGACTTACAAGGTTAACATATATATGTACTATCTATAAAGCAAACACAAGACTCACAAGACTTGGTGTAGATGTCACACACCCCCCCCCCCCCCCCCCCCCCCCCCCCCCCGCGGGCAGAAAATGCCCATAAGACCAGTTACCTATGCTTATGCCCAGTTTTCAGATTTTGAATTCAATCATATATTTTACAATCTTATGCACACCACTGCTAGTGTTATATAAAGCCTACTCCTGAGTTGGTGTAGACTTTGTTGTGCCCTCACATAACTACTCAGCTCAAATTTGTAACTTCTTGCCTCGTATAACTGCCCAAACCAAATTCAAATCAAAATTTGAAACTTCTTTGGTTTTAATTTTCTGAATTCAATTTTTTGAAAATTGAGTTTTTTATTTTTCGTGTTTTTTTTTTTGTTTTTAATGAATATTTTTAAATTTTAAATAATTTTTTGTACTTTTATAGATACACCTTACTTAGATGTATCTAAAAAGTAAAACATTTGTGAAAAAATATTTCAAAAATTAATAAATACACAAAAATATGAAAAAATACTTAATTTTTGTATTTTGTGATATTTAGTAAATTTTTTCACAAAAATTATACTTCTTAAGTGTATTTATGTTAGGTGTGCCTAAAAGTTAAAAAGGATGTGCTCACACAGCTAGTATATATATGTATGTATGAGTGTATCTAATGTGTGTATTTCTTCAAAGTGAACTTGTATATATATATGTATGTATGTGTGTATCTAACGTGTATGCATTCCTTCGAAGTGAACTTGCATTAATGAGGCAAGCATCTGTTCTCTTTACTCTTGCAATTCAATTGTATCTGTGTTTGTTCAATTATATCTATGGAGCTAGCCTTCTCTTTTGTCCACACTTTCGAAGTTAAATCACAGACTTCAGTGTGATGTGTAACTCCACCTTTTTCAAATCTCATGAATCATCTTATGCTTAATAATGCGTTGGACTTTGACAACTGAGGAGAAAGCATATTAACTCTTAAATTAGGAGTTAATATGCATTACCAAACACAACAAATTTAATATTTTAACCAAATTTTTTAGTATGTTTACTAATGCGTTAGACTTTGGTGTGTTTGTGTGCGTACATGCACTTGTGCATTGAACTTTATTGATGTAATATGCTTTCTCCTGAGAAAACTCGCTGTGTTTGTGTCTCCTGATGGATTTTTTATTTTTATTTTTTTACACCGAAAATACAGCTTTGTTTTATGCACCCGTCAAAATACAAGTTTGAGCACCCTCGGTTTTGCTTTGAGCGACTAGAATATGTTGGCCAAAAGATCCAGGTAGTCATTTTCTGGCCTTATTGCATTTTTGGTTTGGAAGATCTTTTTACTGAAGTAACGCTTTGTTTTTACATGATAATAATATCCCATTTGAATAAAAATAAGTTGGTAGCAATGCACGTGTAAAACCAATTCAATGGTTACCCTTATCATTTTATGCAGGACCTTGTGATGGCTGAGAGGTTGCTAATGAAGCATCTGGATGCACCTGGGAGATGGTTACAAGAGAAGCATCGCCGTATTTTGATGAACAAGTTCTGTGGTAAGTTCTTGAGGGAAAAATATCTACACCGCTTTATCATCTACAGCGAGCAAGTACAAGATGCGTACGAACATAATCGAAGATTAAGGAACCCTGCCACGACCTCTGTTCAGCAAGCCATCCATGGGCTCTCGTACACTGTATACGGGAAACCAGATGTGCGACGCCTCATGTTTGAGGTTTTTGACTTTGAGCAGATCCAACCTAAAACCATGTGAAGATTTGAGAGATTAACTCTCAAGTGAACTCAACAAGGGTAAGTCTGGTTTTTCTTCGACTCACAAATTTGTCCAAATGGGATGTACTTCCACAGTTTTTTGTAAGATTGTTGGTACGTCAAGGCACAAAGAGAAGTACAGTGTATATATTTTTGTTTCTCTGTTTTTTGTAGACTAAATGTACTATGTGCTATCATTGGATGCTCTTCCATTATTCAAGAATTATAAAGCTTTCTGTTCTTGATAACGTGATTCGATCAACACTGCGTGCTCACACACAGATGCCCTGATTAGGCTCTGATTATGCCCAAGGTTTTATGATGTGCATCTCATTAAGGTAAAAGAATCTCATTTTTTGACAGAACTTTTTGGTTAGTTCTGAATTTTACATTAACAGAGAGCTTGTGTCGATGGCCATAAAGTGCTGTGACCCTGTTTGCTAAACTGTTTGTTTACTTTGTAATTAATGTTCATTTTTCAGAGAAATTTATCAGAATCTGTAATGGCTTTTGGCTTTTGAATGTGATTGCTGGTTTTTCATTTTTTAAGCATTGGTTAATGGATGTGGTTGAGGAGAGTGATGTTGCTCATAGTGAAAAGTTAATAGGTTAATGGATGGGCCATAACTTTTGCCTTGACTTGGTAAAAAGCATGTGATATTACCTAACTAATGTAACAGTTTAATAGGTGAGAGATTGCCAAATTCAAATTCAAGTAACTTAAATTTCGCTCTTTTCATTGGTGTATTTTTAGCTTTTGGTTGGTTTTAGGTAGTTTAGGTGCATTGGAAGGTTTCTCGTCCAAAAAAAAAAAAAAAATTCATATTCATATTCATATTCATGTTCATGTTCATATTTATATTCCTATTAAATTTTCTTTAACCAGGGATCCTTGTAGACTACAGTTATAGTGGTCCTTATCTTCTAAGGGGAGGGATTATGGATCCCATAGCTGTGGATCAGTAATTTCTATGACATCTTTGTATGGTAAACCTTTAACCTACCCTTTGCTTGATCTCACAATTGAACTTTATAAAACTTTGAGGATGCGGGCATTATTTGATTAGGATTAATATTAGTGTAAATTTTGTGTTCTAGCTGGATTAGTATAAAATTGGTATTTTCAAAAAAAAAAAAAATTAAAAAATGGATATAATTAGTCAATTAAATTGTGTTTTTTAACTGAGTAAATTACGAATATATCTCTTAGAGTTTGCTTAAAATGTAAATTACCTTATGTTATTTTGGAAATTATATTTTATCCCTAGAAATTTTTAATTTTATAACAAATAGCTCATTTTATTAATAAATTATTAAGTCACTTAATAGTTTTTAATAGTATCAAAATTTTATTTTAGTTAATAATTAAAGTAATTTTATTATTGTAAGTAATTTTATTTTCAGAATTTTATTTTTTAATTAAGTTTATTAAATAAAAAATTAAAGTAACGAGTATCTATTATTTTTTAAATTATAAAAATAAGTTGGTATTTTAAACAAATATCAAGTGGTGATTAAGGGTGAGCAGCGGATATACCAATCCGTCAAAATCGACCAAACTGAACCGATCTGCCGCATTTTGGACGGATGTGTGATGACGAGCGGACAGTTGCGGATTGATTTTCTTCAATCCGCTAATCTGGCGGACGGATGGTAGATTTGAGATTCCTTTGGCCGCAACCGAACTGCCAACTGCGAGCACCCCTAGTAATTTATAAGATTTTGTGTCTTCAATTTATTTAAATATTTTGTTTGTGTTTTCAATTAAAAAATAATTTAAATATTCTGTTGAAAAAAAGTTTTCAACTTGAATATTTTTTTTGAATTGAAAAAAATAAACGTATTATTTGTTTATATTTTTTTTGTTTTAAAATCTATATCTAAAAATAATAAATAGAAAATATGATATATGCTGGTTGGTTTTTGTTTTCAAAAATAAATATAGATATAACAATACAGAGACATACGATCTTTACTGTTGCTCTGTTCATTGTCTTGGTGGTTTGAATTATTTTTATATTTTAAGAATCACAGATTGTAATGCTTTATGTGGATGAGACATACTGTGATTGTAGTATGTGGATGAGGCATGCAGTGATTGTGATATTCTAAAGTTACAAGCTTTCTTTCTTTAGATGAGGCATGCAATGATTGTAATATTTTTTTAAATCATTGACTGTAATACTTTCTTCTTCTTCTTTTTTGAAAAAGTGTACAAGTTGAATTATGTTGAAAATTTATAAAATTTTAAACCGTCAACCCGATTCGCATCCATCCGCCAAACTGTCAATCCGCTCAATTCACATCCGCCGGATTGGCAGATGGATGCGGATTGATTTTCTTCAATCCGTCAATCTAGTTGACGGATAGCGAATTGGAGGTTTTGTGGTCGCAACCGACCCACGCCCACGGGTGATTTATAACCAAAAAGATGAAAACCTTGAAAATAATAAATCAAATGAATTTCTGATTTTATTATTATTATTTTCTTTCTACCATAAAAAATTTATATAAAAAAAAATAAAAAATAAAAAAAATAAAAACAGATTAACAGAAGAAGCCAGTTGCAACCGAGCATGCGTCACGTGGTAAGATGCTATTTGACAACTCAGTCTTTGTGGACCCCGCTACTACCAGTATCTTCCGATCATAACCCCCCGCACCGCCCCCTCAAAATCAAATCTACCTGTCCATCAGAATCGGTTACGGGAGGGAGGGAGGGGTATGGTGGTTATCTGTGGTGGAGCAAGTCTCATCAGCAGCACATGAAAGATGCGCACTATCTTCCCTCCCTCCTCTTCCGTTTCTCTCTAGTCTGCGCCCTCGTCGCCTTGCGTGCGCCTGTTGCGCAACCTCCTAACCTACTCCCCTCCTGCCCTTCCCTTCTCATCCACCACTCACTCTCCACTCCGATCATCATCACCAACAATAACGACGCCGCCATGTCCAAAGCTCGAGTTTACTCTGACGTCAATGTTCTTCGTCCCAGAGACTACTGGGATTACGAATCGCACACTGTTCAGTGGGGGTAAATTCGAACAAAGAAACCCTAATCTCTTTCTAGTTTGCTTTCTGTTTCTTCTTCTTCCTCCTCTTCTTTTGTTTTTTATTAGGTTTTTACTGTCGCTAATGATTACAATGATCCAACTGTTGATCATTTTAGGTTGATCATCATGTAATTTGCAGGAATATACATGTACTAGTGCTGTTAAAATTTGAAAAATTATAAATTTTGATTTTGATTTTAAAGCACTCATATTGTATGCCGCTCAAATCATGCTTTAGGCCTTTCAAGTCCCACGCTTTAGTACGATTCGAATCTCAAAACATAACTCAAATCTTATTAACATAACTCATTATGGCAATGACAAAAATTCCTTTCTTGTGATTCATGTTAAAGGAACTTTCTTTGAATTTAAGTGAAGAATTCAAGTTCAAGATAGAGATTCCTGCCTTAAATTTCAAGTATTATGCAAACTCCCATTGTTTTTCTTTTTTTTCTCTCTATTCCTCTTCTGCCTTCCACTTCTGTCTAGCCAAACACCATTTTTCCTGCACAAGCACCTCTCTTCTCGTTATATATTTTGCGTCACAAAGAATTGGTGAAGTGTCGAGCCAAAAGGTGTTTCACACCTCACTTGTCACCATATTATGACTCATCCTCCTCTGCTAATTACCTTGGCTAATCCATGATTAAGGTAGGTTAGATTATCATAGTTAAGGATTAAGAGGATAATTGCCATTAATTCATGTCACTTGAGAACCTTGTTTAAGATAATTAAGACATCATTAGGTTAATAAAGCATACTCTAATTAAGAAATTCCTAAAAAACATGCAATTAATTCTTTTTTATGTCCACTTCCTTCTATCAAAGGCATAATGCAGCAAGGGATAACACAAAATTGCAGCAAGGGAAATTACTAGGCTAGCTCAATCAACTTGCACACAACACATATATAACACGGGTGATGAACACGAACATGCCAATGCAGTGTTTTGAAAACCGCGCCTAAGTGCGCGCCTAAGCCCAAGGCGAGGCGAGGCACAGCTCTGCGCCTCATGCATAGCGAGGTGAGGCGACATAGAGGAGGCGCAGCTAAGGCGATGAGGCGTGCGCTTTTGGCGCTTTGCGTTTCTTCTACTGCTACAGCCCATCTGGTTTTGGTGTAAATACCCACATGGAATAAATTTTCATTTACAATATCAAATGATCAAAACGTGGGTCAAAAAAATTAAAAAAAAAAGAAAAGAAAAGAAAGAAAGTGGAGAAGAAGAAGACAACGAAGAAGGGCCACGATTGCTCTCTCGCTCACGATTGCTCTCTCGCGATCGCGATCGCAATCGCAATCGCAATCACGATCTCTCTCTCTCTCTCGCTTCTGTCTCTTCCTCTTTTATCTTCTTGATTCATATATATATATATATATAATATATTATATAATACCAAGAATACCTATTATATAATATATAGTATACTTATAGATAATATATAAAATATAATATATATTTATACATACTAATAAAAAAAATAAACACATGTATATAAAATAAAATAAAAAAATTAATTGAAACACATTATTTAAAAAATATAATAAATAAATAAAATATATATATATTAAAAAAATTAATTTTTTTTTTTCTTCTTCTCTTCTCTTCTTATTAAAAAAATTAATAATATACATATTAAATATTTGCTTATGTTGAAAATTGTACTATATTAACATTTTGCTTAACTTCTATAACTTGCGCCTCGCTTTGGTGAGGCGCGCGCCTTGCCTCGCGCCTCGGCGCTTAAGCTCCAGGTGACCTTGCCGCCTTGATGCGCCTAGAGCTTTTTAAAACACTGTGCCAATGCAAAGTTAATGCCTGGGGTATTACACATGTACTACCAGTTGGGCTTTTATCATTTTTTACAAATATGTTTAGTGTAGTTATCCACCTTGTGAGACTTGTCTGTCATACTAATCATGGGTCTTAGTCTTAAGGTTCTGAAAAGCAGTTGCGGTCGCCATAACGGTGGCGGTAACGCGGTTGTGGGGTGTAAAGGCCGTAGTGTAATGGTTGCGGTAACTGGAACTATGAATTTTTTTATTTTTTGCACAATTTGAAAAAAATTACCGATACACATATTTTTTTCTATGATCATATTTATTGAGTTAAAAATAAATATTAATCAATTTTTGTAAATTTTTAAGTATGATCCAATATATTTCATATTTTTAAATCACTATAAACTGAGTTTTTTATATTTTATTTTAATAATTAATGACTTTATATTATACAAAAAATCAATCATTAACTATTATATATAAGATAAACAATGACAAAAGTAAGAGAATAAATAAAAGCCTAAATATATATATATATATATACATATTTTAACCAAGCCAAATAGACAAGGTTCTGAAATGCGGTTGCGGTCGACGTAATGGTGGCGGTGACTCGGTTGCGATTGCGGTTGCGGTTGCGGGGTGTAAAGGCCGTAGTGTAACGGTTGCGATAACCGGAACCGTGAATTTTTTTATTTTTCGCACAATTTGAAAAAAACTTACCGATACGCATATTTTTTTTTCCATTATCATATTTATTGGGTTAAAAATAAATATTGATCAATTTTTGTAAATTTTTAAGTATGATTCAATATATTTCATATTTTTAAATCACTATAAATTGAGTTTTTTACATTTTATTTTAATAATTAATAACTTTATATTATACAAAAAATCAATCACTAACTATTATATATAAGATAAACAATGACAAAAGTAAGAGAATAAATAAGAGCCTAAATATATATATATATATATATACATATTTTAACCAAGCCAAATAGATAATGACCACACTTATTATTATTATTATTTTCAAACAATATATAGATAGACACACACAAACAAAATAGTTTAGTGATAGCAGTTGAATAGAATAGCATACGTCTTGTAATTTCAACAAATCAATAGCATGTTCTTCATCTTCCCTCTTCTCTCTCTATCTCTTGCTCCTCCATTTTCTCTCTTTATCTTCCCTCTTCTCTATCCCTCTTCCCCCATTTTCAGCTTTTTTTTGTGTGTTTTTTCGAAAGAAACAGTTTGGAACCATTACGTAACGGTGCGTAACAGGCCGTTACGGCTGTTACGGCACCGTTACGACCGCTACGGCAGCCGCTACGGCCGACACACTTGTGAATCTCAATCACACTACAAAAGCGGCCGTAACGGGTGGCGGTAACCGCCAAAACCGTTACATAACGGCGTTACGTAACGGTTGCGGTTGCTTTTTAAAACCTTGCAAATAGATAATGACTACACTTATTATTATTATTATTATTATTATTATTATTATTTTCAAACAATATATAGATAGACACACACAAACAAAATGATTTAGTGATAGCAGCTGAATAGCATAGGTTTTACAGTTTCAACAAATCAATAATATGTTCTTCATCTTCCCTCTTCTCTCTTTCTATCTCTTGCTCCTCCATTTTCTCTCTTTATCTTCCCTCTTCTCTCTATCCCTCTTCCTCCATTTTCAACTTTTTTTTGTGTGTTTTTTTTGAAAGAAACAGTTTGGAATCATTACGACCGCTACGGCAGCCGCTACGGCCGACACATCTGTGAATCTCAATCACATTTCAAAAGCGGCCGTAACGAGTGACGGTAACCGCCAAAACCGTTACGTAACGGTGTTACGTAACGGTTGCGGCCGCTTTTTAAAACCTTGTTAACTCTTACTAATATCTCTTTTTTTTAGGAATACTTTTTAAGATGTGCACTTTAACATTCAATTTTTGTTTCAGTGATCAAGATGACTATGAGGTTGTACGGAAAGTTGGAAGGGGAAAATACAGTGAAGTTTTTGAAGGCATAAACATCAACAACAACGAGCGGTGTGTAATCAAGATTCTAAAGCCTGTTAAGAAGAAAAAGGTAACCCTTTGGTGGGGAATTACTTATCTTGGGTTACTTTTTGGGAATTGGGAATTACTTAGTTCTCTTCCCTTCCTTTTTTTTCTTAGATTCAATTCTTCCATCATGCAGTGGAAGAAATGAATAATTTATGTTGTGTTTTATGTTTCATATACATGGACACAGCAGAACATGCAAATGCTCCCACTATAAGGCTTGGTTTGGGGTACACTAAATAATATAAAAAGTCAAAAAGTCACTATCCTATTTAAGTCATATCATCTTATTTAAATCACATCACTTCTAACACATCACATCAAACCCAACCCAAACCCAACCCATATAAGCTAATAAGTCAAAAAGTACACTTTTTTAGAACATCCCAAACCAACCCTAAATCTTGATAAATAGGTTTGGAGTCTTTGGACACAAAAACATCACATCCATTGTATAAATGCATATGCTTATATTGCATGGGACAGTTTTACTCTTATGACTAATATATCTAAGTTTCATTAACCCCAAGGAGTTGGCCTAGTGGGTGTAGCTTGGGGCCTGGGTGTGTGCTCCCTCTAGGTCTCAGGTTCAACTCTCACTAGGTGCTATCAACTTATTGGGGTTACGCTTGAGGGCACTACCCGAGATTTGCCCGATCCACGTGGAGGAGGCGTTGTGCGTGGGTCTGGAGATTAGTCAAGGTGTGCGTAAACTGACCCGGACATCTGGTCATCAAAAAAATATATATATATAAGTTTCGTTGTTAAAAACTTGCATCACTTGGAAGATGAAGCTTGATAAGTTTGTATTCATAATTATGTTTGCTAGCAGTTTCTATGTTAAACACTTGCATCACCCAGAAGACGAAGCTTGATAAGTATGTACCCATAATTATGTTCACTTGGAAAACGACGTACATTAAATAGGCACCAAGAGAAGGATAATTCATGCATGCACGATGTATACAAATCCAAGATAATGACTTCTATACATCATCTCACTAATAATCCAAATGCTCTGTAAGATTGAAAATACTATAAATTAAAGGTTTTCTCTCCCCAACATCCACCACCTATACAACTGTAAAGCTTGCTGTTCATCTAATGAATATGCTACTCATACCATCAAAGAAAAAATGACTGTTCATTCCCCCATATACACCACATCAAGCAGAGGAGCTGCGTCCATCCTTCTTTTGCCTACTTTGGACCGTCCCCAGTTAAGAAGTGACTCTGACTGACTTGGGGAATACTCATGTTACACTAAAATTGACTTTATGACAAATAAGCAAGTGATTTACTGCCTCCACCAGCCTTTGCACATGCAACATCAATTAGGATGGGTCTTTTGTTCATATTATTCAATAACAAGAATCTTGCGATGAGCTGCCAATGACACGAAAAAATGCCATATTCTCTTATTATACACTTTTTATGCTTTATTTTACATAACAGGTATATCATTTCTGCTTTTATTTTCTCATGAAAATGTGTCTATTTCATGCACTATCTTTGTTGGCCATAAGTACAATGTTCATTTCTAAAGATATTTTTTGAAATCTTCTGGAGTTGTGTTAGGTTTGCTTCTAGGTTTGTCGAAGAGTATCATGCCTGCTACGACAAACCCCTTATTTTTAAGAAGTTCCACCTAACATAGCTTGTGGTAGCCTTTGTCCTCCCCGGCCTGATAAGTAACTTAGGCTGGAGTATGTTATATAGTCATGTACACTGCTAGTGAAAGTGCAATGAAAAGTAATCTGTTCACTCACCATTTGGTTCTTTATAGTTTCATTTAATGTATGGTCATGTAACATTGTAAAAATTTATGTATTATTGATTGATGTTTATTAATTTATTACAATGATTCATGATTCCTATATATAGAAGAGGGTGAGTGTGTAGTAGGTAAGGAGTAGGTGAAGTGGAGGTGGTAGTGGTGTAGTGGGTTAGGTTTAGTGGAGTAGGTGAGGTGGTAGTGGTGTAGTGGGTTAGGTTTAGTGGAGTAGGTTTAAGTGGGTGAAGTAGGTGATAGGTTTTAACAGCCCCCCGCAAACTCAAGGGGGATAGGAACTAACCAACTTGAGTTTGGAGAGAGTTACAAAACAAGAAAATACATAAAAATAAAAAAGGATAGGTGACACTGTATTGTCGTGTCAGACCATTGGTGAAGACACTGGATGGTGGTGTCATAACGTTGTAGAGGACACGGTATGGGGGTGTCATAACGTTGTAGAGGACACTGTATGGTGGTGTCAGACCGATGTAGAAGACAGTTTATGGGGTCATGTCGGACCGTTGTAGCAGACAATGTTGTGACAGTTGTTGTGACAGTTTACAGAGTCTTGCTGGACCCTTATAGAAACTAACCGGAATCAATGTCGGGACAGTTTACAGAGTCTTGTCGGACCCATAAAGGAGCTAACCGGAATCAATGTCGGGACAGTTTACAGAGTCTTGTCGGACCCATAAAGGAGCTAACCGGAATTAATGTCGGGACAGTTTACAGAGTCTTGTCGGACCCATAAAGGAGCTAACCGGAATCAATGTCGAGACAGTTTACAGAGTCTTGTCGGACCCATGAAGGAGCTAACCGGAATCAATGTCGGGACAGTTTACAGAGTCTTGTCGCACCCCTAAAAAGTCGCACCCTCAAAAGGCGTGCCCAATCTTTCAAAAGGCGTGCCATCAAAAGGCGTGCCCAATCCATAAAAAGACGTGCCATCAAAAGTTGCGCCCTCAAAAGGCGCGCCCACTTCATCAAAAGTCGTGCCCGACAGAAAGCGTCGAGCCATCAAAAGGTGAGCCGGAGACGCGGCGAGGCACGTGAGCGACAGAGTGGCGTGTCGGCCGCGTCGTCAGTGTCGATATAAACCAATGCGGAGGCTGTGCTTGAGGCAGAAGCGAAGACAAAAAAACCTGGGAAAAAACTTCTGAAAAACTCTTCATTTTCTGAGAGAGATATTCGTTTTTCTGAGAGATTGCCTCTAAGAGCTGCAAATCTTGAAACACTCCCCTTCCGAACATTATCAGTCTAAAATTGCTATTTCGCTGAAACACTCAGCAACCCAAAAAACATGGCCTCTTCTTCCCGTTCAGCTACCCAGAATATGGCCTCTTCATCCCGTGGTCTACTCACTCTCTTTCCCGACCTCAACGAGTCAACAAGAGAGATAACTGGTGCGGAGGCCCGTGAACCTCAACCAAACACCTCTGGTTTTGCTCCGTTGAACTTGCCGATGCGGTCGGTGGAGCAAAGAATGGCAGTGCAGTCGGATGTGGAGGCCAATCAGTATACATTGAAGTCATGTGTGGAAACCATGACTGCGGTTACAAATTTGTCGAACCGGCTGCAGAGTAGGACAAATGAGGTGCAGCAGTTAAACGCCCAACTGGCTCTGCTCCAACGCATGTATAAGGATGCGCGAGCAGAGTTAAGTGTGCTAAAGGCGGAAAATAAGGAGCTGAAGCGGAAGGCCACCGTGATGTTCCGATTTGGAGGTCCACCGTATGCTGTAGTGGAGGAGCAGGGAGGAGGCAACTTGCTTGGTGGTCTAGGAAGCACGGAGGCAACACCGGCAAGGACCACCCAGGACGGAGGCAAGAAGAAAAGACCGGCGGCTGAGTAGAGAAGAAAA